>NC_060124.1:469547764-470148321 GCF_021461395.2 Schistocerca americana | reverse complement strand
TGCACGGCCGGCCCGCACGCGGGAGATCAGACAGTCTTGCTTGACCTAGTGGCGAAGATGACACACGCTTTGCCCAACGACTCACCGTGAGTTGCCCACTGCCAGATCACCGTAGATATTCTGCAAGCGCCTATGAATATGTGAGATGCCCTGGTTTTCCGCCAAAAGAAACTCGATCACTGCCCGTTGTTTGCAACGCACATCCGTTACAGACGCCATTTTAACAACTTCGTACAGCGCTACCACCTGTCGGAAGTCAATGAAACTATACGAGACGAAGCGGGAATGTTTGAAAATATTCCTTAAGAAATTTCCGGTTTTTTCAACCAAAATTGGCCGAGAAAAAAAATGTGTTGCATTACTTATTGAACTGCTCTCGCATATACAAAGAAAAGAACGAGAGGAAAAAATTATAATAATATCTAGAATGAAATTTTCAATCTACAGCGGAGTGTGCGCTGATATGAAACTTCCTGGCAGGTTAAAACTGTGTGTCGGACCGAGACTCGAACTCTACCCGAGTAGCTCAGTTGGTAGAGCACTTGCCCGCGAAAGGCAAAGGTCCCGAGTTCGAGTCTCGGTCCGGCACACAGTTTTAACCTGCCAGGAAGTTTTATAATAATATGATCCATTACAGTGGTTTTTAAGTATCTTATTTGACAGCAAATTCACTTGGCTGCCACATCTCAAGGAGCTCAAAACACCAGCCCTTAAAGTGTTGGATGACATGAATTGCTTGACTGGGAAGAACTGCGGTGCAGGTAGATCCTGCTTGCTCCTGTCCTGTAAGTGTTTCGTGCAATTGCGTCTTGATTATGGTTGTATTATGGTTGTACAGTCTATGGCTCGGTACGACCAACATACACAAAGACGCTGGACTCCGTACACTACGGGGGCATCAGATTGGCCACAGCAGCCTACAGGACGAGCCCTATACCGAGCTTGTGTGCAGAGGCAGGGGAGCCACCATTAACTACTCGGCGGCGTTTCCTTGTGGCTAAACAGGTGCCTAAGATCCGGTCGTTTCCGACCTCGCTGGCTTTCCCTGCAGCTATTAACATCTGCGAATCCTTAGAGCGACTCTATCGCACTTGTCTACGAGGGACGAAACCATTCGGTATACGGGCAAAGCAGCTTTTGTTGGATATGGGAATATCTCCGCCAAACATACAGAGGAGGGTTGGTGTGAAGCTCCGCCCTGGTTGTTATTGAAACCTACAATGATTTTAGATTTGACCGAGCACAACAAATTGTTCACTCCAGACTACGTTTTTAAAGATAAATTTCTTACCATTTTGATTCCCAGGACTCTAACGTGGTATACACAGATGTGTCCAAAGAGGGGGATGCTGTCAGTTGTTCTGCCATTTTTGCTGCCTTTGTCTTCAGATTCCGTCTGCCTTGAGCGTTCACTATCTTTGACACCGAACTTTATGCGATTTTTAAAGCTGTGGATCAGACGAAGCGTGAATTCCTCATATCCTCTGACTCGCTTAGTGCGTTGCAGAGCCGGCCACGGTGGCCGAGCGGTTCTAGGCGCTTCAGTCCGGAACCTCGAGACTGCTATGGTCGCAGTTTCGAATCCTGCCTCGGGCATGGATGTGTGTGATGGCCTTAGGTTAGTTATGTTTAAGTAGTTCTAGGTTGGGGACGAGTTCTCGGGCTTCCAGCCGGGTGGCGGTGTCTTCAAACTGCGACGTTTCGACGAGTGGCATACTCATCATCTTCTGGCGAAGATGATGATGAGTATGTCACTCGTCGAAACGTCGCAGTTTGAAGACACTGCCACCCGGCTGGAAGCCCGAGAACTCTTCGCCAGCTGTATACGCCGGGAAAGCATACACTCACATTTAGTTCTAGTTTCTAAGGGACTGATGACCTCAGATGTTAAGTCTCATAGTGCTCAGAGCCATTTCAACCATTTGCGTTGCAGACGATCCAGTCTACGCACCCACCCGATATAACTGTCCAGAACATACACGATGCCATTCCTCCACTTGCACAGACAAAGAAAGGAGGTCTTATTCTGCTGGGTACCAGGACGCGTGGGTATCCACGGGAATGAGTTGATCGATGCCGCAACCAAGGAAGCACGTAACTGACTGCCCGATCCTTCTGCACGCTGCGCTGTCATTGCTGCGAAGGAAGGAGGAAGAGTGGCTGGGCATAACAGAAAATAGGTTGCGGTCAATAAAAGCGACTGTGAGGTCATGGCGCACCTCCTTCCGGACTCTTAGGATTGATGAAGTCTGTTTAACACGACTCTGGATAGGACACAGCCCCCTGACCCATGGTTTCCTTTTCAGATGTGAAGAACCGCCAGTTAGCGATGCATGTCGTGTGCTGATTACGGTTCGCCTAATTTTAATCGACTATATTTTCTATAATGCCAAGAGGGTTCCAGCTGGTCTTCCGGCAGGCCTTCCCTCAATATTAGGTGATAATGAGCTGAATGTGGCATGTGTTACGAGCCTGTGTTCTGCCTTCACCTCTACTTAAGCTCTTAGGTCGACGCTTTTAGTATGTTAGAGAACGACTATTTTTATGATCCGCTGATCTTATTTTCTGGACTTGTCTGTTAGTGGCTGTCCAGATCAGATACCATTGTTTGTAATGGTCTGCCTTAACTCGCTTGCTCCACTGTACCGTTCAGAGGAGTCGTGTGTGTTCATGTAAAAAAAAGAGTACAAGTAAGCATATGTGGTACTATGTTGTATATTAAGTTACCCTCATTTCGTGTGTTATAGCCCCATTCGCCTCACGCAGTCAGTGCTAATGATCACGATATTGAGCGATCTCCAAATGCAGCAGCAGCAACAACATGTCTCTTATTTAGTGATGAAGCCACATTTACCAACCATGGCCAGGTAAACAACGAAAACATGCGCTACTGGTCTGTTGATGGTCCTCATTGGCTTCCTCAGGTGGAATGTCAGTGTCCATGGAGTGTAAACGTGTGGTGCGGGGTAGTAAACCATCAGTTCATAGTTTCATTTTTTATAGACAGAACATTGATCGTGCACAGGTACCACAGCCGCCTAACAGACCATTTTCCACAGATGCTAGAAGATGTTCCTCTGCAGACAGCCTACGGTACCAACATGATGGCCGCCCAGCCCATAGTACACTAAGTACTACACCATGTCTTCATGATTGTTTCCAGATCGTTGGATTGGACACACAGGATCTGTCCCTTGGCTTGCCCATTCCCTGTACTTGATGCCTGTAGACTTGTTTCTGTGGGAAAAGCTGAAAGACGCTGTCTAAAAGACAATACCAACGACACCCAGTGATTTGCAACGATGAATTACTGCAACCTGCTCAGACCTCTCCGCTGAAATGCGCCATGTGCATCAGTCGTCCATACCATACTGGAAGGACATATTGCCACTGCCAGTGGCCATTTTGAACACAACATGTGATGATCAGTTGTCTAGTTACTGGTCAGTTCTTTAGTGTGTACGACCACAGGTATTGGACAAGTGGTAGTATGGGGACTTTTCAGAATATATCTCATGAAACAATCATACTAGAACCCTGCAACAAACACTACTGACATTCTTATTTATCCTAATTTTAGTCTGCTAATGCCAATAGACATTGTTCCATTTAAAAATGTGAATGTTTGCACAAAAAATGGACTTCCTAAGTAGTATTACAATCTGTTTAATGGCTAACAATATGGGGTGACCGACTACCAATTCGTTCTGTGAAAACCACACATCAATAGCACTTTCCACTTCCAAAATATTTGCAGTGGAAATGTTTCTGGTTCACCCTGGATAAATATGTGTAGAAATACGATCACTGGGAACTATGTTAACTGATATGTTAATATATATTTTTATGTAAAATTATATCAATTTAGTTTCTGAATATTTGTATTTATTGTGCTCCAATTTTTTCATTTCATCCATTAACTTGTGGTGCCATGTAAAGTCTATACAGAGCATGTTCAACACTTTTCTTAAGTGTATATATATATGTGTGCAACTACAACAGTGTTAATTGTTACTGTTGTTTTACATGTATCAATTTATGGTTTGTAATACACGTCTCTTATTTAACTTTTAACTGGCTGAGTGGCCATTAGCTCCCTGAGGCCGAATAAATAAATAAATGATCTCAGAAAGAATAAAAAACAGGTAATATAGATTCCTTTTTCCTACCTACCTGGCAGCAGGGACTAGACTTTTGGTCAGGTGAATACAGGGTTATAAATACAAAATCAAGTATGGGTAATGCAGGAGTAGGTTTGATAATGAATAAAAAATAGGAGTGTGGGCAAGCTACAACAAACAGCATAGTGAACGCATTATTGTGGCCAAGATAGACATGAAGCCAACGCCTACTACAGTAGTACAAGTTTATATGCCAACTAGCTCTGCAGATGATGAAGAAATTGATGAAATGTGTGATGAGATAAAAGAAATTATTCAGGTAGTGAAGGGAGACGAAAATTTAATAGTCATGAATGACTGCAATTAGACAGTAGGAAAAGGAAGAGAAGGAAGCGTAGTAGGTGTATATGGATTGGGGCTTAGAAATGGAAGAGGAAGCCGCCTGGTAGAATTTTTTACAGAGCACAACTTAATCATAGCTAACACTTGGTTCAAGAATCATGAAAGAAGGTTGTATACATGAAAGAACCCTGGAGATACTAAAAGATATCAGATAGATTATACAATGGTAAGACAGAGATTTAGGAACCAGGTTTTAAATTGTAAGACATTTCCAGGGGCAGATGTGGACTCTGAACACAATCTATTGGTTATGAACTGTAGATTAAAACTGAAGAAACTGCAAAAAGGTGGGAATTTAAGGAGATGGGACCTGGATAAACAGACTAAACCAGAGGTTGTACAGAGTTTCAGGGAGAGCATAAGGGAACAATTGACAGGAATGGGGGAAAGAAGTACAGTAGAAGAATAATGGGTTGCTTTGAGGGATGAAATAGTGAAGGCAGCAGAGGATCAAATAGGTAAAAAGACGAGGGCTAGTAGAAATCCTTGGGTAACAGAAGAAATTTTGAATTTAATTGATGAAAGCAGAAAATATAAAAATGCAGTAAATGAAGCAGGCAAAAAGGAATACAAATGTCTCAAAAATATCGACAGGAAGTGCAAAATGACTAAGCAGACATGGCTAGAAGACAAATGCAAGGATGTAGAGGCTGATTTCACTGGGGGTAAGATAGATACTGCCTACAGGAAAATTAAAGAGACCTTTGGAGAAAAGAGAACCACTTGCATGAATATCAAGAGCTCAGATGGAAACCTAGTTCTAAGCAAAGAAGGGAAAGCAGAAAGGTGGAAGAAGTATATAGAGGGTCTAACAAAGTGTGATGTACTTGAGACCAGTATTATGTAAATGGAAGAGGATGTCAATGAAGATGAAATGGGAGATATGATACTGCGTGAAGAGTTTGACAGAGCACTGAAAGACCTGAGTTGAAACAAGTCCCCGGGAGTAGACAACATTCCATTAGAACTACTGACAGTCTTGGGAGAGCCAATCCTGACAAAACTCTACCATCTGGTGAGCAAGATGTATGAGACCGATTAACCGTCAGCTTTCAAGAAAAATGTAATAATTCCAATCCCAAAGAAAGCAGGCGTTGACAGATGTGAAAATTACCGAACTATCAGTTTAATAAGTCACAGCTGCAAAGTACTGACGCGAATTCTTTACAGACGAATGGAAAAACTGGTAGATGCCGACCTCAGGGAAGATCAGTTTGGATGCCTTAGAAATGTTGGAACACGTGAGGCAATACTGACCCTAAGGAAAGACAAACATACGTTTCTAGCATTTGTAGACTAAGAGAAAGCCTTTGACAATGTTGACTGGAATAGTCTCTTTCAAATTCTGAAGGTGGCAGGGGTAAAATACAAGGAGCGAAAGGCTATTTACAATTTGTACAGAAATCAGATGGCAGTTATAAGAGTCGAGGGGCATGAAAGGGAAGCAGTGGTTGGGAAAGGAGTGAGACAGGGTTGTAGCCTCTCCCCGATGTTATTCAATCTGTATATTGAGCAAGCAGTAAAGGAAACAAAAGAAAAATTCGGATTAGGTATTAAAATCCATGGAGAAGAAATAGAAACTTTGAGGTTCGCCGATGACATTGTAATTCTGTCAGAGACAGCAAAGGACTTGGAAGAGCAGTTGAACGGAATGGACAGTGTCTTTAAGGGAGGAAACAGATGAACATCTACAAAAGCAAAACGAGGATAATGGAATGTATTCGAATTAAGTCGGGTGATTCTGAGGGAATTAGATTAGGAAATGACACTGAAAGTAGTAAAGGAGTTTTGCTATTTGGGGAGCAAAATAACTGATGATGGTCGAAGTAGAGAGGATATAAAATGTAGACTGGCAATGGCAAGGAAAGCGTTTCTGAAGAAGAGAAATTTGTTAACATCGAGTATTGATTTTAAGTGTCAGGAAGTCGTTTCTGAAAGTATTTGTACGGAGTGTAGCCATGTATGGAAGTGAAACGTGGACGATAAATAGTTTAGACAAGAAGAGAGTAGAAGCTTTCGAAATGTGATGCTACAGAAGAATGCTGAAGATTAGATGGGTAGATCACATAACTAATGGGGAGGTATTGAATAGAATTGGGGAGAGGAGGAGTTTGTGGCACAACTTGACTAGAAGAAGGGATCGGTTGGTAGGACATGTTATAAGGCATCAAGGGATCACCAATTTAGTACTGGAGGGCAGCGTGGAGGGTAAAAATCGTAGAGGGAGACAAAGAGATGAATACACCAAGCAGATTCAGAAGGATGTAGGCTGCAGTACATACTGGGAGATGAAGAAGCTTGCACAGGATAGAGTAGCATGGAGAGCTGCATCAAACCAGTCTCAGAACTGAAGACCACAACAACAACAACAACATAGATTATTTGATCTGTCAGTTCCATGTTTACATTATATGATACCTATGTTACACATGATCAGGAATTACTACTGTAAGATTTGACTGCATTAGCATACATGATAATCTGTGTACTATGAGGTAGGATGAAATTCATAACCTATCGTATTAACACTTATATTGTTGTAACTGGGTTCTAGGTATAAATACGGTTCTTAGCTTTCTAGATGCACACCAAGCTGAACATCCTAAAATTTATAACTGGCACGTATGCCACTGCTATACTGATAGATGATGTAAGTAGACTTGCATTTCTGCTATTATGTGTACAGTTGTCACGTTGTAGAAATTAATGTACATAGAGTTGTCTGTCACTCTGTATCAGACTCCACTGATGATGGGTATACACCCAAATACTGATTTGGCATGTAAATATTTCAAATGCAGCTCATGATGTTCAGAACAAATCGTTTAATAAACAGTAAGAGCCGCCTTTCATTATCTAATGAAGTCTAATTCAGAGAACAATATTTCAGATGGTAGTTTAATAGTTGCATCAATTTATTTCGTTAAAGCACATAAAGTGTAAACCAGAGTATATGTCTTTAAAATAATGCACATTCTGTGGTAGTACATTAGCCAAAGATAAGTGAAATGCAAGTAATAACAAGCATAGGCACTGACAGACGTTGGCTTATACTGGTTACCTCTTTTTCCAAACTGCTGACAGCAGGATGAAGGTAAATTCAGCAGGGTATAAAGACAGTGCAGAACCTAACTTTGATTCAGAATAAAAATCATTTGTATATTTTTCTATTTTGACATTGCCAATTAGAACATTTATAACAAATCATTGCAAATTCATTCATTGAAGGTGCATTGGGTTGAACAATTCAGTCAAACACTATTACTGATATACATGTTCCAGCTGCAAGCGAGTGACATACTGTGTACATTCGCTCAGCTGCTGATGCAAATTGACACATTACATGAATTTAGTGTATGAAAGATGAGAATTCACGAAGATATCATATAGTACATGTAAAGAACACTGTTAGATACACAAAAAATACATAAATACAAAGACCAAAATACATGAAGAAACAATAACATATGGAAGAAGACCCTTAGCCAGCATTCCAAGAAAAAAATTGCACTTTTTCTTGTCTTACAACATTACTTCACAGTGATTAGATCAAACATCTATCGATAATCTATGACAATAAAAGAAAACGAGTTTACTGAGGTTATGAAAAGCGACAGGTACCACGACAGCTAATGATACACATCCTGAAATAAGTGTACAGTCACCTGGAGCTTCCACACCATTGTCATACTCACTTTCTTGGACTGGTACTTTGGCAAGAATTACATGATTTTATACAAATCACATTATAGCTACATAGTAAAGTGAAAATAATCTAATTATGAGAAAAATACTGCCAGTGTCATGCTTCAGAAATATTGTGTCTTAACTAGTTCATGTTGCTGTTGAACGAAAGGGTCAAAATTTCGCTATATTGATGATTCCAGACAACTTTCTTTCTTCAAAAGGAGTGAAACACATTGGTCATTAATATAATTGTATAACTACAGCTAATTTTCTCACAAAAAATTAATATTTCAGAGTGGACCACAGCAGGATCAAAGCGCATTTTTTTTTTTAGTTTCATACAAGGAATTCAACTTCCAAATTTCGTAATTATCATGTCTGGTCTAGTTCCTTCGAAATGATAATATCTGACAAGCTACTAGGAAACTTTGAATTATTACATATGGTGATGACAGAAAGGATTGTTCTTTCTTTGAGACTGATCGCAGTAGACAGTAGACACACATCTCTGTGCAAAGACGAAGCACAAAAACGCCAGACGAAAACTGAAACAGACTAATTGTTCTGTCAGTTATGAGCCTCCAACAGCTTTAATGTCATAACACTGATGATCTGCGCTTAAATGAACTTTTTTTTTGTTCTGAATGAAGCCAAGTGACAAACTACAGTAAGGACAGAAAACTTTGACAGCGGAGATTACCACTAAAAGCTAGCGTGAAATATGGCTTACTTCATAAGTTCCACAAATCACTGTACATATTTTGGCTGGTTATAGCATAAATGAACACAGCACTTACCCTCACGAAGAAACAGAAATATAAACTATGACTGTAGCAGGTTACTTGGCAGCCACTCAGCTAACTTTGCAATCACAGACACAAATCTTAATCAGTACAGGCACAGAGGAAGTCTTAACAGAATGAGGAAGTCAGTCTGAGCTGACCAAGGATGATGATTAGTGCCTGGACTGCAGCAAGTTAAACTACTTGCTTGTAGAAAGTGACATTGCTATCGAAGAAGTCTAATAGCAGAATGGATGGATTAAGTGATTCTGAATACAAAACAACTCATTTCTATTAATCTGGTGACCACCAGCTCTTTTTTATTAAAATAATTTGGTCCTTTGTTTTTGCTGTAGTTAATTTGAATTCCCAAACGTAGACAAATGTTCTATGTTAATTCGACTGTCCACAGACGAAATATTTGTATAAAATTGTTCTGTCTCCCTAATCGGAGACGAAAGTTTATAAACGGACCCAGCCACATATTCCATGTCTCGATGTGGCAAAATCAAAACTCCCAAGAACAGGAGTTGGTTAGCGCTGATGACATCCTTTGGCGCTGCTGTCCAGTGGGGTTGAGACTGCTGCTATAACAGGTTGCAGCAGCCACCGCCTCCCCCTCCCGTACGATTATCACGCTTGCGTTGGCTGCTGTCATCGTTGTAGTTGGTGGTGCTGGACCAGTTAGCGTTGTCAGCCGTTCCTGACAACAGAAGAACATATGTTCAAGTACTGCTACTTAGATGTGCACTGGAGCCACTCATCAACACTGGAAACTTTTCACCACAACAAGCTTCAAACGTCTAATTATGCATAGAATGGATACAGGGTGGTTATAATTAGACTGTCGCCTCCTGAGAGGGCTGCTGAGCCATGGCACTTGAATCGATATATTGCTCGCGGGCTGGTTCGCGATCTTGGGTAGAATTCAGCTGGCTATGATTTGGGAGTAGTTCGAGAGAGGGCGCGAGGTAGTCCAGTCAACAGAAGTAAAAAAGGGCGAATATGGGTCAAAATCGTGTACTCGTTATTTTTGTACAGTGGTAGGACGAGTGTCATGAACGACATACTGAAAACCTCACTTTGGCGGCAAGGGGAAAGGGGGGGTGGGTTTAAAGATCACTGCTTCATGTTTTTCTTTAATATTTCGAAAACAGCGACTTCTATCGAAAATATTTCCTAGTACAAAATTAAACTACATTAAATTATCTACAAGAAAGGCCTTACTCTATTTTTTTTCCTTGGACTAATAGTTTCTACATTGCAGGGAATGGAAAAATCGCATATTATTGAAATTTGTCATTTAATGGTAGAAATTAATGTTTACAATTAAATGAAGTGTTAAGACTAAATATTAACCATCCAGTAGTCACGTGAATTTCTGCTACATTATTGGTTGTGTGGGTGTCACCCACCACTGTCTACAACGTTATTTTAACAACTAAAAAAACAAAATTGAATATATAAATCCATAATTCAATTAATTACTCAACTCCACACATGAATGTGCTATATGTATCATAATATCCGCAAATAACCTATTTTAATGAAAGCAGACAATAATGAACTTACATTGCAGTAAAAATGAATAAGAAGTGTAGTCACTGAACCTTTATACGAGCTCAGTAATACAACAGTTAAATCAGTATTCCGAAAATTACTTTTTGACGCATATATTATATCAGTCCACATTGTCCAAACATTTGAAGCAAACACCCTTCAGCTGATCAGGGCATGTCCATTTATCACACCTAACACACCACTTCCTGATTTATTTACCCCATGCCCGACCACACTCGTAACACCTTCCTCTTTTGCCCTTTCTTTCCTCTTGTGGCTTTTGTTTTTGGTTTTTCTTTTGCTTTAGGGCGCAAAAAACCACTGGAGTCATACACGCCCAAGTCAAGACTATAGAATATGAAGACAGTGAGTAGTTGAAAAACGACTGTACGTCGGTCCCAACTGACTAAATAGAAGACAGCTAAAAATAGGTTCGTGGAAAAGGGCTAACAAAAGACACCATACAGAAACAGAGGTCCAAGACTAAAAATTAAATGGCCCTCGCCATATTGCTGTGGCGGATAAAAAGTAAAACGTGGTTGACAGCCCGCGCGAAATTTGCTAAAACGGCTGATAACTCAGACGGCAAACCCAAGCGGGAACGTAAACGGTTAAAAAATGGGTAGTCCACCAGGAAGTGGCGGACGGTTAAAACTTGGGCGCAATGCGTACAAAGTTGCACTGTAGCGCCACTTATCAAATGACAATGGCTAAAAAAGCAGTGCCCAATATGCAGCCTACTTAAAATGACTTCCTCATGGCGGGAGGGTCGAGAGGAGGTCGTAGCAGCCACTGGGAGAGGCTTAATAATCCAGAGTTTATTCCCGTGAAGCGAGGACCATTGGCAATGCCAAAGGGACACCACCTCCTGACAGATGGCAACACAGAGATCGTCAGAGGGAATATAGGATCTCGTGGGCTGAGGTAAGTGGACTACAGACTTGGCAGCAACGTCAGCAGCGTCGTTTCCTGGCAGACTGACATGACCACCCACGGAAAAATCACACAGGCTCCACCAAGAGTGAGCAAGTGCAATTTTCCTGGACCCGCTGCACTAAGGGATGGGCGATGTACAGCGCACATAGTCTATGAAGGACACTGAATGAGTCTGAGCAGAGGACACAATGGAAAAGTCTGTGTCGCAAGATGTACTCCGTGGCCTGATAGAGGGCGAAGAGCTCAGCTGTAGATGCTGAGCAGCGTGCCGGAAGCAAATATAGAAAGACACGGGTGCCAATGACGAAGGCACACCCGAACCCATGTCAGTATGAGAGCCACCAGTGTATGCAAAGGTACTGTCGCGAAGTTCCATGTGAAGGTCATGAAACTGAGGCGATAGATTGAGGCTGGAGTGGTGTCCTTGGGAAGCGAATGAAGGCCAAGGTTAACATGGGCCGCTTCACGAAGCCAAGGTGATGAAGGGTTCACACCCACCAGGAAAGGTGCAGGTAGTGTGAAGTTAAGCTGCTGTAGCAAGTGTCGAAAACGGGCTCCAAGAGGTAACAGAGAAGCGGGATGCACCCGATACTGGCTATCAAAGGAATCATCAAAGAAGGAGGCATAGGATGGGTGGCCATGCATGGCAGACAAACAGCATGTATACCTGCTGAGAAGAAAGCCACAGCAGTAGGACAGTGGTTGTTCAGCAGCTTCAGCAAACAGACTCTCAACCGGGCTAGTGTAAAAGGTGCCCATGGCCAAACAGATGCCATGACGGTGGTAGTGTTGAGACAGTGTAAGATGGATGGACGTGCAGACGCATAAACGAAGCACCCATAGTCGAGTTTCGAACGGACAAGGGACCAGTACAAACGGAGGAGGGTGGTTCGATCGGCACCCAATGAAGTACCATTGAGGACACGTAGGACATTGAGGAACTGCGTACAGTGGGCTGCCAGCTAAGACACATAGGAGCACCAAGAGAGTTTCCTGCCGAGTATGAACCCCAGGAATGTTTTAGTTTCAACGAGTGGAAGGGCAACGGCACAAGATGTAAAGATGGTGCGAGAAACCAACTGCGTCGCCAGAAATTCACACAGACGGTTTTGTCAGTGGAAAAGCGAAAGCCGTTGTCGGTGCTCCAGGAGTGAAGACGATCAATACATCTCTGAAGACGCCGCTCAGTGAGACAGGTTCGTGGAGAACTGCAATAGATGGCAAAATTGTCAACAAAAATGGAGCTGGAGATGCACAGCGGGAGACAGGTTGTTATAGGGTTTATGGTGATAGCAAATAGGACGACGCTCAGGACGGAACCCTGACGTTCACCGTTTTCCTGGATAAAGGTGTCCGACAAGGCAGAACCCACGTGCACCTTGAAAACTCGGTCTTTTAAAAATGCCTGAAGGAAACACGGCAGGCGCCCACAGAAGCCCCACGTGTAAAGAGTATGGAGGATACCAGTTCTCCAGCAGGTGTTGTAGGCTTTCTCCAAATCGAAAACGTGGCTACAGTCTGGGATTTCCGCAGGAAACCATTCATGACATGGGTGGAAAAAGTAACGAGATGGTCAACTGCAGAACGCTGCACGCGACATCCACACTGTGCATTCGTCAGTAAATTGCGAGACTCGAGCCACCATACAAGCTGGGCATGAATCATACGTTCCATCACCTTGCAAACGCAGCTGGTAAAAGAGATAGGGCGGTAGCTAGAAGGAACTTTTTTTTCCTTACCGGGCTTAGGTATGGGTATGACGGTGGATTGCCCGGGAAATGTGACCTCTGTCCAGATGTGGTTGTATGTATTAAACAGAAAGTGCTTGCCCACAAGAGAAAGATGCTGCAACATTTGAATGTGGATGGCGTCTGGCCCTGGGGCGGAGGATTGGGATGGACTGAGAGCATGATCTAGCTCCCTCATAGTAAAGGCGGCATTGTAGCACTCACGATTCAGAGAAGAAAAGGATATAGCCTGAGCCTCCTCCACTCGTTTCCAATGGAGGAAGACAGGGCGATAGTGGGAAGAGCTCGAAACCTCCGCAAAATGTCGGACCAATGTGTTGGAGATAGCAATAGGGTACACGACGACTCTGCTACTGTCAGGCCGGAAACTGGCGAACGGATCTTGGTCCCATAGAGCTGTCGGAGGTTGACCCATACGACAGAGGAAGGGGTGGAACTGTTAAAAAAAACTAGTGAATGACATCCAGCTAGCTTTTTTGCTGTCCCGTGGAACGTGACGACGCTTTGCAAGCATCTGTTTATAATGAATGCAGTTCGCCATCGTAGGATGACGGTTAAAAACGTGGAGAGCATGTCTCCGTGAGCGAACTGTGTCGTGGCATGCGTCAGTCCACCAAGGGACTGGGACACGACGTGGTAAAGAGGAAGTGTGAGGAATGGAACGTTCTGCAGCAGTAAGAAAAAGGTTTGTGAGATATTCCACCTGGTCATCACAAGTGGGGAAATCTTGTTCGTCAAAGGTAGCCAGGGAAGAGTAAAGCTGCCAGTGAGCCTTAGTAAGCTGCCATTTGGGCGTGCACACAGATGGCGTAGGAGTCAGCAAACTGTTAGCACATAGGAAATCGTGGCTCGAGTATGTGTTAGAAAGAACGGACCACTCAAGACGATGGGCAAGCTGGGCAGTGCAGAAGGATAAGTCCAAATGGGAATAGATGTGCAAGGAGTCGGAAAGGAAAGTAGGGCCTCCAGTGTTAAGGCAGAAGAGGTTAGGTTGGTTAAGAAGGTTAACCAAGAGGGCACCTCTCTGTCATGTCGTGGGAAACTGCAAAGGGGATGATGCATATTAAAGTCACCGAGCAGTAAAATTGGGGGTGGGGGTGGGGGGGGGGTAGCTACCCAATAAGCTGAAAGAAGTCCGCCCTGGTGATACTGATTGATGGACATATATGGTACACAGGGAAAAAGTCAGGTGGGGAAGGAAAAGGCGAATTGCAACAGCTAGAAAACGGGTAAACAGGGAGATGGGTTGACTATGATTGTCATCCCGTATGAGCAGCATGATGCCTCCCAGAGACGGAAAGCTGACCTCAGGGGGACGGTCAAAACGAATCAGTAGGAAATGTGAAAGTGCAAAGTGGTCGTGAGGGCGCAATTTCGTTTCCTGAAGGCAGAGTACAAGGGGATGGCAGTGCGGGGTAGACGTGCAGTCTCAGACATCTCCCATCAGAGATTTGAGTCCTCCCTCGAGCATGGGTGAGTTAGATTAAGTAGTGCATAAGCCTACGGACCGACGACCTCAAATTTCCTGTTTACAAGGGGACGCTGCAATGCTAAAAGCAGCCATAAACCCCCTTTGTGGGACCGAAGGCCATTGGAGGAGAGTTATGATGTGGAAGAGGTGTAGGGGTATCACATCAGCGGCTGCTGAGTGACAGCCGGTGAAGAGTCGCTACTACAGGGCACAGAAGCAGGAAGATCCTGCTCCATGGGGTGCACGGACACATTGGCTTGCCTGGCCTGTTGTTCTGTGGAATGCAACGCTGAAAAACGGTTGGTGGTGCGAACAGACGACATGGAGGCCAGCCGGGCTAAGGTATCATGTGGCGACACTGTCAAAGGGGATCTTCGAGTTGGCGAATGAGAAGACCGTTTGCCTTTGGTGGACTTCTTCGAGCCTTACCGGTTAGGGGATGACTCGGGTGTTGTTTGGCTGGAGGGACAAAGGAAGTCTTCAAGGGAGTACTCCTTCTGTCCTTACCGGCCTACTGGTTGTGTAGCTGGTGGTTTCGGCCCTTGAGGCCAGAGTTTGACGGCTTGTTGCACAGCTGGACGGGGGATGAAGATGCTACCTTGACACTGGGCGACTTCACAACCTCAGAGATGAATTTGAGGTGGCATGTCTGTGTGGCCATGTCCTTCATGGAGCGAGAGATAACAAGAAAATGACTATATGTGCCAGATGGGAGAATGCATGGTTTGCAACTAGCCAGTAACTTACGAGCTACTGGGTAGGGCACTTTTTACTTTACTCGGATTTCTTGTACAGCTCGCTCATAAAGATACAAGGGACAATCCCGTGAGGAGGTGGCATGGCCGCCATTTCAGTTGATACAGTGGGGAGAAGGAGACGGACAATCGCCCTCGTGTGCATCCCTACCATAGGTGACACATTTGGCTGGGTGATGATACTAGTAGCAGTGCATTGGGTTCAGAATACACAGCCGGACTGTGATAATTTCATATCCTGCTTTGATCTTGGACGGAAGCACTATTATATCAAACTCTTGTGTCATGTTTACAGTCTTCTCCGTTCCATGGAATGCAAGGCCATGCCTCCTGATCTTAGGTACCTGTGGTGCTTGATATCTCCTTTATATCAGGGGCTTTATAAGTTCCAATGCATTATTGGCTAGGAAAGTAGTTATTTTCATGGCTTTATCTCCATTTTTACTGAACAAAAATTTGAAAAATAAATAACTTAGCTATTGACATAGAAGCGGAAGTGGTAACACCAATGGTTGTGTTGGTGATAATTGACAACAATAGCACACAATGTGGATAAACGTATTTTTACACTCCCCAACAATAGCCACGTTCAAACATCAATAGTGAAATACTGACCTTTAAAGTGGAACTCGAAGCTTTACAAATTCACATCTGTGGAAAACCCGTACAGGCAACAACATAACAGAAAGAAAATCGCTGGGTGACACCCGCACGACTATTCAAGACTTAAGTGTATGTACAATATCCCTCCCACTGAGGTATAAATTGTGTTCTTGGGCTGTGACTGCTAGTGTTGGAAAGGAGTGGCGGTGGAGGGTAGAAATGTGAGGGAAGGGAGATCGCCAGAATGAGATGACTAACTTCGCTCATTTGTGTGACTGCAAAATGAAGAGTGAGCAACTATGTCCCTATTCTCTCTACTTCACTATGTCATGGGAAGCTACTACATACTATTTCAAAATCATAACGACTCTTCCGCAGCACGCCTTGCAAATCATTAGTGTTTCACTGTGCAGACACACCTCGAGAGTGTTTATTTTCCACAAAATGCGTTGTACACAGACGCATCTAGGAATTATTTATTTTCCACAAAATGTGTTAACCCTAATTGGAATACAGAAATTAGTGACTAATGAGGCTACACATATGTATGAAGAGAGTCTACGTAAATCTCCGCACACTGCCTTGCTCTGCTAGTCATCCTGTATGACTGTTTTGACTTTCTCCTGGGTAAAGGTCAGTTACCCCACCTCCAGAACTGCTCGCTCGTCAGTTTACATACACAATAATCGGCGAATCTCTCCCCAGCTGCCGGCCGAAGTGGCCGTGCGGTTAAAGGCGCTGCAGTCTGGAACCGCAAGACCGCTACGGTCGCAGGTTCGAATCCTGCCTCGGGCGTGGATGTTTGTGATGTCCTTAGGTTAGTTAGGTTTAACTAGTTCTAAGTTCTAGGGGACTAATGACCACAGCAGTTGAGTCCCATAGTGCTCAGAACCATTTGAACCATTCTCCCCAGCAGCTGGCCGCTGTGGCCGAGCGGTTCTAGGTGCTTCAGTCCGGAACCGCGCTGTTGCTCCTTAGGTTAGTTAGGTTTAAGTAGTTCTAAGTCTAGGGGACTGATGACCTCAGATGTTAAGTCCCATAGTGCTTAGAGTCATCTGAGCCAATGGGAACGCTAGACGGTAGAATTCGATTCTGTCCCGTCATGCTATTCTGCTCGTCGTCCGGTGCAGCACGCTGTAGCAAGTAGTTTCGCAGACATTTATCTAGAGTGCAAATGAAGACTTTCGAACACCAAGGATCGGTATTGTGGTGAGATTACAGCCAGCCGCAAGCATTGTGATTGCCTTCATACGACTAGAAATTACGGTAGGCATCACGTTAGGTAAAGACACCGGTTCGCGTGTTTTTGCAAAATATTTTGTCTGCGTTCGCATTTTACTCCATTCAGAACAAACGGTGACCGGATTCCCTCGCCGTATTAGGACTCTGTAAACTCAAGTGACTTAATAGTATTTTTCCACTCATTGCCAAGGTTCCACGCGCTTTGTGACATTATGTCTTTGGTAATCAGAGATGTTGTTAGAAAAGATGTTAACTATTCTTAGTCGATAATTATTCGTCGCCACCATGACGAAGTTGCATTAATGATCTACTGGTATATTATACTGTTTATTTATTGCAATTAGATTTCACAAATTTATTAATTCATGCCTTTTCCTCGTATTACCAATTTAAGACTAATTTCAGCCACATATAGTTGGCTCCATGGTAGCATTCTCATATACTTTCAAGAGATGGTGTGCTTTAGTTGGCTGTAAGTTAGGATTCTCATGCACTTTGAAGGAGTGGTGTGCTTATTGCCTTTGCTTGGAGCTGAACTGAAGATTACAATGTACATGCGTTTTCCGTTAGAATTTCTCGTTTTATAAAATTTTGTAAAGTTAAAGAGGATGCAGTTATTCAGAGATTTCTTGCTGCTGAGACTACGTGGACCATTGGGTTCACCACACAGGCTAAATATTTATGATTTATTAGGCAAATTATTTTACAGATGGCAAAGGCTTTTCTCTCTGGAGAAATCTGACTTATAAGGTGCGATTTATAACACTCGGAGCTCCGATTTAGAACACTTGGTGGTCGTGTTGTATATAGTTAACTGTGTCACGAACGTGTTCAAATTTAATTGTGTCACTTTCAAGTAATTTTCCCCTTTTGTTGCGCTTTGAGTAAGTTTGCCATCTCCTATCGTTAGTGAAATCGTCAGTATCTGTTATACTTGGCTCACATTCACTTTCTGGTGGCAAATTTCACGGCATGAAGTGTATTCGTCACTTTCTATGTACACTCATATTTAGTCACAATAGGATAGTGTGTGTAATGTTACGTTGCGAAATAACTCATTTCATGTTATTATATGGGCTTGGATGTAGTCGTAACACCCTTTCTGGCCATATTTTTTTACGGGTATGTGAATGGTAATTCTTATTTGGAAATGCAAACGTGGTTAATGCCTTAGCTCAAAGACAAGGAAGTCACGGATCACATATGATTACAACAAGACTGAGCTTCAGTAAACTTCACAAAACATGTGTGTGAGTTCCTTAATGGATAATTTTTAGGCTGCGGGATGGAGCGTGTTCATAAGACCCTCTACACCCACTGAGACGACCAACACGATGTTCAGACCTTACCTCACCAGACAGCTCAATATGGGGAATGATTTAGTTCCATGTGACTTAACCTCGGTACAAGACTAATGAAGAATTGTACAAAAGATCTATAATTCTTCGCGACCAGGTGCTCAAAATAAGAGAGGACGCTTCACCTGCAACCTGTATGTGAAACTTAACAGATTTAAGTGTTCAGAAAAGGCTAGCCAGTCTAAAGTCTGACAGATAGCAAGAGGGCCACTTTTTTGCGGTCCAATCACCGGCGTTTTTCTTGCAGCTCGGTTTTCAACCCGCCCAATAACAATGAATAATTTGCACCTGTAACAGTGTTACCCTTTTCCAGATAGTAATGAAGATTATCGCTTGCGAATCACAAAAGACAGTCGCCATAACCTTTCCGGCCGAAGGACTGGTCTTCGCCTTTTTTGGTGCAGATTCTCCCTTGGTAACCCATTATTTAGATTGTTGTTTGGTCTGAGGAGTATAGAAATGTATCCATGTTTCATCCACAGTGACGAAACGACGCTTAAAGTCCTGTGGAATCTTCCTGAACAGCTACGAACCATCCTTGCAACACTTCACACGATTCCGTTTTTGGTCAAGCGCGAGCAATCGCGGAACCCATCTTGCGGATAGCTTTCTCATGTCCAAATGTTTATGCTAAATATTATGTACCCGTTGAATCGAGATGCCCACAGCACTAGCAACCTCATGCACCTTAACTCTTCCGTCATCCACCACCATATCATGGATTTTATCAATGACTTCTGGAGTCGTAATCTCCACAGGGCGTCCAGAACGTTCAACATCACTTGTGCCCATATTGACACTCCGAAAATTTTGAAACCACTTATAAACTGTTCTAATCGAAGGTGCAGAGTCATCGTAATGTTTATCAAGCTTCTCTTTAGTCTCCTGAGGCATTTTGCCTTTCATTAAGTAATGTTTAATCACCACACAAAATTCTTCTTCGTCCATTTTTTGACACTCACTCGACTTCCTTGATTCACACGAATGCCAAACACAAAGAAATAGACCAATATGGATGAAACTTGGTGTGCGTTCTTTCTAAAGATGCTATACCAGGTAGTGAAGGGGGAGTTTCCAAGTTACACGTCAGCCGCTGCAAGTTCGTAAATTTTCACCCTGTACGAAGACTGGGAGGCGTGGTTACACAACGTGATTGGGGGGGGGGGGAGGGGGGGGGTAACAAATTGAGCTCGCTAATTGAAAGATGAAATGACGGGAATTTCAGCGCCCTGGAGGATAGTGTAAGGTACAGTTTAACTTCCACGTCGAATAGACCTTCCTCGCGGTCCGATGCTCGAATATTTAAGCACCCTCTGCACTTCTCTTTCCGATCGCCAAATATTAAACAGACCGCACCTCTACAAGACAATTAGCACAGGCAACAGGCGCCGAGCGTCAGGAAAATAGACTACATCAGGCACCGAGTCTGATCAGGATTAGGCTGAGAGCATAAGAGGAGAGCCTCATTTTCAGTCATTCGTATGTTTCAGATTCCTATATTTTGGGGCCAATATTAGACGACACCATTTGCATATCAAATTTCTGAAGCATCGAAAAAGCCTTTGGAATCGTAAATCCTCAGATGCTCCGCACAATGTCATGGAGGACACGGAGATGAATAGGTCTGCGAGAAACGCACGTTGGTGAACACACAGGTACGCTGGATCTGTGATTTTTACATGTAAATACTCCAATACACAATACACTGTTTTGAATTATGCATTGTTCATTATAAGAATCAACATAACATAAACAAACACAAACGTGATGATTGATCAGCAGCCGTAGTACAGGTACACTGGTATTGTTACGCTGTTGTAAGTAGGTCCTACTTATGTATTAGACATCTTATTACTGAGTAAAGCTAAATGAAATTTAAGATATTATAATGTATTAACAGCCATTAAAGTTTTTCTCGATCATGCGTTAGCTACGTGGTTTTTATTTCAAGAATCGTTTACAGTCACAGTCTCTGTTCTGCTGTGTTCTGAGTGTCGCGCTGTGTGAAAATGGTTGACGCTGCTTCGTGCTCCGTAGTGAAAAACATGCGTGGAAGTTCTCATTGTTTTTCTCAAGTTTACAGAAGAATTCGGCTTTGAAGCTTCCCAAGCAACTGCATTACTACAGTTAAGGATTCGTAGCTGAACCAGTAGCGTTATGATACATTCCGTGGATCGATGGTTCAAATCTCACTTCGATCTTCCTTTTTTTCGCTCTCTTCGGAACACCTACACCTTTTAAATATAAAATTCATCAAATTTATGCTAACTGACACATATCTAAGCATCATTGTTATGAAAAATTCACATTGTTTCTAATTATGCACTGCACGCATTCATTGCAAATACGAATTCTTAATGATCGACTGTAAGTAAAGGTTGTTTAAGTGAATAAAACATAACGAATTGAATTATTAGGGCAAAAATGAATTTCAAATACCCTTTATTTAGACTATCGGGTATTTTATACCACAGATGTGGTCTCACACTAGCCAGAGTTATAAACGTCATAGAAACATGAAAACCAATAATTTTCATAGCATCCAGCACACCATATGAATGCTTCTTTTTTACACATTCCACGGCACTTCATCGATATGAACACGGCTGATCTGGCCAAGTTGAAGGATCTGTTGCCCCTTCATCTACATTTGCATCTCCCATGTAGTCTGCACACCACCATGAGGTGCATGGCAGAGGATACGTCCCATTGGATGAGTTATTAGGTTCTCTTCGTGTTCCATTCATGTATGGAGCGTGGGAAGAATGATTGAAGGCCTCTGTGCGTGCAGTAATTATTCTAGTCTTATCCTCACGATCCCCGTGTGAGCGATACATAGGGGGTTGTAGTACATCCCCTGAGCGCGGAGTGTACAGGAACTTCTAACTCTACAGGTAATACAGAGGGGTCTAAAAAAATGTATCCACTGTTTAAAAGTCCATAACTTGCAAACGAATTGACGGAGTTGTCTCATTTTTGGTGAAAGTGTAGCTTAAAGGCCAACTTAAAGATATCACTGTAGGTGTTCGAAACGGTCACCATTAACATCCATACACAAACGATGCCGCCGCACTGCAGCACGAACTACTGACTGCAACGTGTTCAGTTGGATATTTGCACATGAATGTACGATGGATTCTCGAAGTTCATCCCATGTGCGTGGCTTTTTTCGATAAACGACGTCCTTTAGTGCTCCCCACAGGTAAAAGTCCAGATGGGTTAGGTCTGGGGAATGTGGTGGATACTCCACAGCACCTCTACGGCCTATCCATCTTCCTGGTAGATTTTCGTCGAGATACGCCCTAACACGTTTTTGGTAGTGGGCTGGGGCACCATCTTGTGGAAAGTAAACTCTTCCGTCTCCATACAACTCTTGGATGGCAGGTAAAATGGATGTCTGAAGCTTCTGAAGGTACACCTCACCGGTAACTGTGCCGTCAAAGAAGAATGGCCCAATCAAGCCCCGGTAAGACAACCCACACCACACATTTACTACTGGAAACTTCACGGCTTTGTCTACATGGACGTTCGGATTTTCGGCGGCCCAGTAGATGCAATTGTGGCGCTTTACTGTACCACTGAGTTTGAACTGTGCCTCATCAGACCACACAATCATCTCTGCAAACTCTTCATCCTTGAGCACCATGTTAGTAAACCACTCGCAGTGCTCCATTCTACGATCTGGGTCGTCCTCGTTCATTGCATGTAGCAATCGTGGGATGTGGCACTTCCACTTTGCTGTCTTCGAAATTTGCCGAACACTTGAGCGACTCACTCCAGTTTTACAGGCACATTGTCTCAGAGACATCTGTGGTGAGCGAGTGAATTGTTGTAACACACGATGGGAGTTAGCTGGAGTTGTTACTGTTACAGGTCGTCCAGATCGTTGTTTGTGTACATCTTTAACACAGCCTTCGGCTTCAAATTTGTCTCGAATGCGATGAATCGTTAAACGTGTCGGTGGCTCTGTTTGGTAGTCATTTCGCCATTGCCGTTGAACCTCATTAATGTTTTCGTACTTAAAACACCACTTCAAAACTGACTTCCTTCCGTCGAATGTAAGCCTTGCGCCAGCCATGTTTACTCGAGTAACTATGTGCAAAAAAATGGTTCAACTGGCTGTGAGTACTATGGGACTTCACATCTGAGGTCATCAGTCCCCTGGACTTAGAACTACTTACACCTAACTAACCTAAGGACAACACACACGTCCATACCCGAGGCAGGATTCGAACCTGCGACCGTAGTGGTTGCGCGGTTCCAGACTGAAGCGCCTAGAACCGCTCGGCCACACCGGCCGGCCGGCTACGTGCAACTAAGAACAAAACACTGACTCTCTGGCTTGTGTCATCTGACAAAACAAAACAACGCAAAACAACGCTTGTGTAGCTATTGCCAGAACTACAAACTATTACACTACTAAAGATGAGGCAACTTCGTCAATTAGTTTGCCAGTTATGGACTTTTAAACAGTGGATACATTTTTTTGGACCCTTCTGTATTTAGCAGCCGCAGTCTAGTGGAGCAGGGACCACAGGTCACGTGGGATGTGGTCGCTTTCCACGTGGCTCCCGCCCCGCCCTTCCCGTGATTCTATTATAGTTCAATTCTTTTTATCTTGGCGGTTCACGCATGCTCGCCCAGACGCGGGAAATTGCTGCGTTGCCAGTTGTACGTGCCAAGAGAAGCAGCGCCATAATATACACTCCTGGAAATGGAAAAAAGAACACATTGACACCGGTGTGTCAGACCCACCATACTTGCTCCGGACACTGCGAGAGGGCTGTACAAGCAATGATCACACGCACGGCACAGCGGACACACCAGGAACCACGGTGTTGGCCGTCGAATGGCGCTAGCTGCGCAGCATTTGTGCACCGCCGCCGTCAGTGTCAGCCAGTTTGCCGTGGCATACGGAGCTCCATCGCAGTCTTTAACACTGGTAGCATGCCGCGACAGCGTGGACGTGAACCGTATGTGCAGTTGACGGACTTTGAGCGAGGGCGTATAGTGGGCATGCGGGAGGCCGGGTGGACGTACCGCCGAATTGCTCAACACGTGGGGCGTGAGGTCTCCACAGTACATCGATGTTGTCGCCAGTGGTCGGCGGAAGGTGCACGTGCCCGTCGACCTGGGACCGGACCGCAGCGACGCACGGATGCACGCCAAGACCGTAGGATCCTACGCAGTGCCGTAGGGGACCGCACCGCCACCTCCCAGCAAATTAGGGACACTGTTGCTCCTGGGGTATCGGCGAGGACCATTCGCAACCGTCTCCATGAAGCTGGGCTACGGTCCCACACACCGTTAGGCCGTCTTCCGCTCACGCCCCAACATCGTGCAGCCCGCCTCCAGTGGTGTCGTGACAGGCGTGAATGGAGGGACGAATGGAGACGTGTCGTCTTCAGCGATGAGAGTCGCTTCTGCCTTGGTGCCAATGATGGTCGTATGCGTGTTTGGCGCCGTGCAGGTGAGCGCCACAATCAGGACTGCATACGACCGAGGCACACAGGGCCAACACCCGGCATCATGGTGTGGGGAGCGATCTCCTACACTGGCCGTACACCACTGGTGATCGTCGAGGGGACACTGAATAGTGCACGGTACATCCAAAACGTCATCGAACCCATCGTTCTACCATTCCTAGACCGGCAAGGGAACGTGCTGTTCCAACAGGACAATGCACGTCCGCATGTATCCCGTGCCACCCAACGTGCTCTAGAAGGTGTAAGTCGACTACCCTGGCCAGCAAGATCTCCGGATCTGTCCCCCATTGAGCATGTTTGGGACTGGATGAAGCGTCGTCTCACGCGGTCTGCACGTCCAGCACGAACGCTGGTCCAACTGAGGCGCCAGGTGGAAATGGCATGGCAAGCCGTTCCACAGGACTACATCCAGCATCTCTACGATCGTCTCCATGGGAGAATAGCAGCCTGCATTGCTGCGAAAGGTGGATATACACTGTACTAGTGCCGACATTGTGCATGCTCTGTTGCCTGTGTCTATGTGCCTGTGGTTCTGTCAGTGTGATCATGTGATGTATCTGACCCCAGGAATGTGTCAATAAAGTTTCCCCTTCCTGGGACAATGAATTCACGGTGTTCTTATTTCAATTTCCAGGAGTGTAGTTCAATTCTTTTATCTTGGCGGTTCACGCATGCTCGCCCAGACGCGGGAAATTGCTGCGTTGCCAGTTGTACGTGCCAAGAGAAGCAGCGCCATAATATAGTTCGCAAACTTACGTTTAGGGGGGAGCGCGCTGTTTATGAAGTAAAGCCACCACGGCCGCATTAACCCTTTCGCTGCTACAGAGACGTGCTCCCCGCATTCCGCGATGTGCGCGATTTTGTCATCATTGCACTGCTCGCCTGTGCAGACACATGGTGTTCCGACTGCTTTGACACACTTTATCGTTCGATTTCACAAAAACTACTTGGCCCCAAAAATTTGATTTTTACACATCTTCTTGACTGATACCTTCCCCCCATAAATGACTTAATTTTGTTTCGATGTTCAACGCAGTTATTGTGCAGCAGTAGATGTAGTAAACCATTGCACGAGATTTTGAAGAGTTTGCAGAGGCAAAAGTCTATAGCGTATACTTTCCGTATAGTCGATTTTAGTTGCCACTAGAAATTTCAAAAAATTACATTCAAACGAATAAAATTCATGGAGTAAGACACTTCGATATTGTTTTTAAAATAAAGAAGATATTAAGCACTGATCGAGGTTTGAACTCAGAACCCTTTGCTTCGCAGCCATGCACTTCAACCATTACGCTAATGCAGCTTGTCATTCAATATTACTACCGGAGGACTTTAAAACATTACGCAAAACACCGACAAACACTGTTGGTATGATTATGAATTATTCACGTTTCATCGAAGTACAATAGGAAATAAACAATTACCGCTCTTCTTTATTGCGAAAAAGCGGTTAGTGAGAATTATACAAACACCTTTCCTTGCTATCGCCTGAATTTGGAGGCTTGTTGCTTGTTTGGTTTAATTAATTAATAGAATATGAAGCAATTGGTATAAAGAATGCTTTTTCCAAACTTTCTATAAAAGAAAGTCTGCTATCAAGACATTGCTTTTGTTGAATTACTTTATTTATGACTGAACGTTTCTAAAACTGAAGACACTCGTCCGTGCTCTGCCCTGCAGTCGAGCTCTGGCAACGTCGTCCTCTGTTCATTGGCTGGCTGTATTTTGTGACGTCAGATGCGCAGAACGAACCTAAACTCGGCCGCCGTCATAAATGACGCGCACATTAGACAGCTCAGTTCACCTGTGTCAGCTCCGGCTGCAGCCCCATACGACTTCCACCAGTCGTTGTTGTCGGTGCCGGACTCGGTCTTGTCGCTGCCCCAGTGGTTGGAGCTGTGGTCGCCACCGCCCCAGTGGCTGGACGAGTGGTGGTGACTGTCGCTGCTGCCGTGGTCTCCACCGCCGCCCCCACCGCTCCAGGAGGAGTCTCCGCCTCCGGAGAAGCCACCCCCACTGTCGCAACCTCCGCCGGTGTCCCCACCGCCACTGTCACAACCGTCACTCATCGAGCTGCTGACTGCAAAGTGATCTCAGCAATAACCTGAAAAGGGCAGAAAACATAGTCTTAAGAGACCAAAAGATGAATACAGTTAAGCAGATTCAGAAGGATGTGTGCTGCAGTAAGTACTGGGAGATGAAGAAGCTTGCACAAGATAGAGTAGCATGGAGAGCTGCATCAAACCAGTCTCAGGACTGAAGACAACAACAACAACAACAACAAAGTGTTTTTTTTGGAAAGGATGCACAACGTCATAAAATGATTCTACGACTACATTCAGAAGCAAAGAAAAGTGTGCTGTCAATGGCATTTTGTGTACGAGTCCAATTTACCTTCCCATTCAAAATTTGCAAACAGAAAAAGCAAACTTTTTTTTAAGTCTCTGATTTCCGATACACGAGAGCTGGCCGGGACGTTGTAGAACTTTTTTTTCAATCAAGCCTGGAAGTGGGGTTCCCGAGTGGTGGTATTTGTGAGGGTATTTCCAGTTCCAGAGTCACCTGATAAACAGAGAACCCTCCTGAAGATCTTCGTCGAATCCGGAGAACTATACCTATTTTAATACATTTCTGCGACAGTACTGTCCATTATCCCAGAAAAAATTAAACTTACGTTTACCTGTATGTACGTACATTGATGAAAAAAAAAAAAACGCAACACCAAGGAGGAACTGTGCAACTCAAACGAAAATTGGTAGGCATGTTTCTACATAGGGAAGATGATGTCTATCCAAATTTCTCACCAGTTGCATAAGAGTGGTGTTCTGACTGGTTTGGTGCGGCCCACCGTGAATTCCTCTACTGTACCAACCTCTTCATGTTAAGAGTAGCACTTGCAACATACGTCCACAATGAGGACGCAAATCAGGTCTGATTTAAATACCTTTGAGATTCTACATGATGAGTTGATGTTAGTCAAGAATTCCTTTAAGGAGACAAAGATGCAATTATCAACATCTGAGTTTGAACCAGATCGTGTAATAGGGCTACGAGAACTGGATGTTCCTTCTGTGATATTGCACAAAGAATTGGCAAGACTGTAGAACTGTACATGATTTCTTGCAGCGGTGGTACCGGAAATGTACGGTCGCAATAAGACTGGGCCCAAACGGTGCCGACCGCGGTGGCCGTGCGGTTCTGGCGCTGCAGTCCGGAGCCGCGGGGCTGCTGCGGTCGCAGGTTCGAGTCCTGCCTCGGGCGTGGGTGTGTGTGGTGTCCTTGGGTTGGTTGGGTTTAAGAAGTTCTAAGTTCTAGGGGACTTATGACCTATGATGTTGGGTCCCATAGTGCTCAGAGCCAACCCAAACGGTACTACAGAGAGGGAAGATCATTGTGTTCGGCGTATGGCTCTGGCACAACGTACTGCATCTGAAGCAGCAATCTGAGCAGCGGTTGACACCACAGAGACACAACGAACTGTTAAAAAATCGGTTACTTCAAGGACACCTCCGAGCCATACGCCCTGTAGCGTACATTCCACTGACCCCAATACGCCGCCATTTGTGGTTACAGTGGTGCCAAACAGGGGCTCACTGGAGGGCAGGGTTGAGAGCTGTTGTCTTTTCTGATGAAGGCTAGTTCTGCCTCGGTGCCAGTGATGGCCGTGTGTTGGTTAGGAGAGGGCCTACAACCAATCTGTCTGGGTGTTACTCGCACTGGGCCTACCCATGGAATCGCTGTGACTTTGTATGACAGCAGCAGCACTTCGGGGTTATCCCACGCACCCTGACTGCAAATTCGTACAGTAATTTGGTGATTCGACCTGTTGTGCTGGCATTCATGAGCAGCATTCCAGGGGGTATTTCCCACAAGATTAACCTCGCCCACATATCGCTGTTGTGAGCCAAAATGTTGCCTTGGCCTGTTCAATCACCGGAAATGTCTACAGTCCAGCATGTGTGCGACATCATCGGAACACACACCCTGCGTCATTCACAGAAAGTATTAACCGTGCCTGTATTGACCGACCAAGAGCAACACGCATCGAACTTAGTCCCACAAAATGGCAAACGGCGCCTGAAAACACAATGCTTGCACGTTTGCATGTCTTCAGTCAACGTTCTGGCGGTTACACCGCTTATTAATGTACCAGCATTACACATTTACAATGGCTTGTCGTCCGCGAATTTAAACTTGTAATCTTGCATGACTTAAATAAGTGCATTCCAGAAATTTCATTACTCTAAATTAATTTTTTTTTGGTGTTGCGATATTTTTTCCGTCGTCGAATATACAGGGAGGTCCACTGATAGTGAGTGGCCCAAATATCTCATGAAATAAGCTTCAAACGAAAAAACTACAAAGAACGAAACTCGTGTAGCTTGAAGGGGGAGACCAGATGGCGCTATGGTTGGCCCGCTAGATGGCGCTGCCATAGGTCAAACGGATATAAACTGCGTTTTTTAAAAACAGGAACCCCCATTTTATTACATATTCGTGTAGTACGTAAAGAAATATCAATGTTTTAGTTGGACCACTTTTTTCGCTTTGTGGTAAATGGCGCTGTAATAGTCACAAACGTATAAGTACGTGGTATCACGTAACATTCCGCCAGTGCGGACGGTATTTGCTTCGTGATACATTACCCGTGTTAAAATGGACCGTTTACCAATTGTGGAAAAGGTCGATATCGTGTAGATGTATGGCTATTGTGGTCAAAATGCCCAACAGGTGTGTGCTATGTATGCTGCTCGGTATCCTGGACGACATCATCCAAGTGTCCGGACTGTTCGCCGGATAGTTACGTTATTTAAGGAAACAGGAAGTGTTTAGCCACATGTGAAACGTCAACCACAACGTGCAACAAATGATGATGAACAAGTAGGTGTTTTAGCTGCTGTCGCGACTAATACGCACGTCAGTAGCAGACAAATTGCGCGAGAATCGGGAATCTCAAAAACGTCGGTGTTGAGAATGCTACATCAACATCGATTGCAACCGTAGCATATTTCTATGCACCAGGAATTGCATGGCGACGACTTTTAACGTCGTGTACAGTTCTTCCACTGGGCACAAGAGAAATTAGGGGACAATGACAGAGTTTTTGCACGCAGTCTATTTTGCGACGAAGCGTCAGTCACTAACAGCGGTAACGTAAACCGGCATAATATGCACTATTGGGCAACAAAAAATCCACGATGGCTGCGACAAGCGGAACATCAGCTACCTTGGCGGGTTAATGTATGGTGCGGCATTATGGGAGGAAGGATAATTGGCCCCCATTTTATCGATCACAATCTAAATGGTGCAATGTATGCTGATTTTCTACGTAAAGTTGTACCGATGTTACTACAAGATGTTTCGTTTCACTGCATCACAGAATGGCGATGTACTTCCAACATGATGGATGTCCGGCACATAGCTCGCGTGCGGTTGAAGCCGTATTGAATAGCATATTTCATGAGAGGTGGATTTGTCGTCGAAGCACCATACTATGGCCCGCACGTTCACCGGATCTGACGTCCGCGGATGTCTTTCTGTGGGGAAAGTTGAAGGATATTTGCTATCGTGATCCACCGTCAACGCCTGACAACATGCGTCAGTGCATTGTCAATGCACGTGCGAACATTACGGAAGGCGAACTACTCGCTGTTGAGAGGAATGTCGTTACACGTATTGCCAAATGCATTGAGGTTGACGGACATCATTTTGAGCATTTATTGCAGTAATGTGGTATTTAGAGGTAATCACGCTGTAAAAGCATGCGTTCTCAGAAATGATAAGTTCACAAAGGTACATGTATCACATTGGAACAACCGAAATAAAATGTTCAAACGTACCTACGTTCTGTATTTTAATTTAAGAAACCTACCTGTTACCAACTGTTCGTCTAAAATTGTGACCCATATGTTTGTGACTATTACAGCGCCATCTATCACAAAGCGAAAAAAGTGGTCCAACTAAAACATTCATATTTCTTCACGTACTACACGAACATGTAATAAAAATGGGGGTTCCTATTTAAAAAAACGCAGTTAATATCCGATTGGCCTATGGCAGCGCCATCTAGCGGGCCAACCATAGCGCCATCTGGTTTCCCCCTTCAAGCTAGACAAGTTTCGTTCTTGGTATTTTTTTCGTTTGACGCTTATTTCATGAGATATTTGGTCCGGTCATGATCAATGGAGCACCCTGTATGTATGTATGTGTGTATGAGTGTTGATGTGTCTGTGTGTGTCACTGTATTTCGTGTGAACTTCTGTTAAGCATTCGAAATAGCTCAATTGATCTCATTTATCTGCATGATCATTCTGTAGGGCGTATGTTGGAGGACGTAATTTACTGTGTGACCTCGGAACTTATGCTGTGGGAATTTCAACAGCAGATATTCTCGAAATATAAAGTTCCTCTCTTCTTGTCCCTTTGAGCTGGATGGATATCTCCGTGATGCTATGATGACGAACCAGATCCCAGAGTGACGACCAAGGCTCAAGAATCCGTCGATCGGTGGAATTGTTTGCTAAGTACTTCGTAGGTGAAATAAATTACTTTAACAAACTATTAATCAATCACGGACTGGAAACTACCTTTACTGCACCTAGATTTACGTCGTCGGACAACTTCAGGCCGTTCCTGTTGGAAGCTCCTAGATATTTAACGAATGCGATTTCCAGTGATTTATCACTAATTGAGTACTCAAACAGTAATCGACCTTTCTGCTATTTATGCAAGACACGTTATATTCGTTTTTGTTGAGGAACAACTGCCAGTTCCTCCAAGTGTCCTTCCTCTGCAGGTATGCTACGTTTCACTACAATTTTTCGGCGTTATGACAGCATTTTATGCAAGAGTATCATTCGCGAATAGTATCACAAAACGTCATACGTCACGCAAATCAGCACCAACGATTCAGAACTAGAATTACAGATACTGACTGCTGTTAAGAAAGGAAGTAACTGTCGGAAATGAATATTTAGGTTTCTATCCACATAAACAACTTAAATCTGCAACTAGAATTTATGCTTATAGCTGTTCAAAGTAACTGCTACCACCACAATGTCTGCGTGACAGTAAATGAAATTTATCCATAGCTATAAAGCCACTTTAAGAAATGCGCAAGTGAACACGAGTCTGCATAGGCGAATACGCGCTGCTGTAGTAAGTTATGTTTCCTCAATCGTAAGTGATCCATATTCCCTGTACTCATCACATTTTCTTCGTCACTGAGCTTCGTCTCTATGAATGGAAGGTTTCGATACTGCAGTCTTAATTGGCGTTGAGTTTTTGGATCACATGTCGGATTACCGTTTGGAAGAGAAACATTCAGATATTATTTTTGATCTGCCATCAAGTACGTGTGGTATTGTCAATGAAGTAACAATAACAACAACTGAAGTCACAAGTGCCTATCAACAAAGAAACATCTCGAAGTTCTTACAAACAGAAACGGCAGCGTAGACTTGGTAGGTCGTCCAAAAAGACAGGTGTAGAGATCGTACTCAAAATGTTACTGGTGCAACACTGAGCAATATTAATGTTAAGTTACATGAGAATAAAGTATTTGGTATTAAGGCTGAGGACGGGAACCCATTGTGCTGATATACGATTGAGATAATATCAGTAAAACCTTAAAACCTTAGATTTTTTGAAATCCGATCGCATTTGTGAAGTAACAAATAATCCATTGCATAAGTTTAATAATAACCTTAATAAGTATGTAAACGAGTCTCATTTCTTATTTGAATCAGAGTTCAGTAAGAAAAGGCTTAAGGGGAATACGTATGGCGGAATTGATCAAAAAGTGACATTTTCGGATTATTATCTCTTCTTAATATTTGATCTCTCCTGAATAATTTGATGCATTATTTGTCGAAAAATTCCAATTGGAAGTGTAGTTGTTATCATTTCAAAGTTAATAGTAAGTGTGTAAAATTATCCGGTCGTTCTGCACTGACTTGCCTAAGTATCTCTATCTCTTGAACTATTCAATCTAGAAGGCTGTGGTTTTCAGCTATTTATTCCTTGAAATCATGTTACTGTTCGTGTTAAGAGGTTGGATGCACTGTGTAAACATAGATGGCGGTATAGCACATGCATTTTGTTTATTTATTTTGTGGTTGTCGTGTTTGATAAGTTTTGAACTGAAAACATAGTGGTTTGGTGTGTTATTATACGCTCTTATACCTCATTTCAACATGCCGAAAAGATAGGGTTGTTTTAAGAAGCGACGTTTCCATAGAAATCAGCATATCAAGTTGATCCTGAAAAAAATTTTTCACGGACCCGTGATAAGGACACGCCTGCTAGTGCATCGAAGAGAAAACTTGGAGACCATGAGGATTTATTTATTGGCAAAGATCAAAATAGTTTAGGTTATGTTGTTTTAGATTTGAGTGTGTTAGGACAAGTTTTGCAAGATGCTGTGTCATGTAAGGTTTGTGGTGGGCAAATTAGCATCTCTGAGGACTCATCTGCGAGTACTGGACTGGCTAACAAACTTGATAGTCAGTGCGAAGTTTGCACGCTCTCTACATCATTTTGGGCTTCTGAAAAGTGCAAGAATTACTTGTTTGAGAGCAATGTTAGATTCCTGTATGGAATAAGGTTCATTGGGAAAGGATTGACTGCAGCTGAAGTATTATGTGCAACGCTGAACTTGCCAAACCCACCAACCAGATCAAGTAAGTACACAGAAGTAATTGGTGAATGTGTCGAATCTGTTGCTGTTGCTTCTATGAAAGCTGCTGCTAAAGAAGCAGTAGAATTAAATAACACAACAGACTTACCTGTGGCAGTTGATGGCACGTGGCAGAAGAGAGGTCAGACATCAAAAATGCAGTTGGAACTGTCACTAGTGTTGACACTGGTAAAGTTTTAGACAATGAAGTGCTAACTAAATGCTGTCATCAGTGCAAAACTGTTGATGAAACAAGTGAAAGCCATAAAACAAATTGTGCTAAGAAGTATGAGGGAACTAGTGGGGGTATGGAGGCTACTGCAGTTGTTTCTATGTTCAGACGTTCACAACAGGAGAGAGGTGTGTGTTACACTGAGTACCTGGGGGGTGGTGGTTCAAAAGCTTACAAATGAGTAGTGGGAAGCCAACCTTATCGTAATAAGCAGATTGTTAAGACTGAATGTGTGGGCCACGTTCAAAAACGGATGGAAACACGTGTCCGATAATTGAAGCAGACAAAAGGAAAAGAGAAGTTATCAGATGGAGAGACTCTAAATGGTAAAGGAAGACTTACAGACAAAAACATTGATGAACTCCAACATTATTATGGAATGGCAATAAGAAACAATACATATGACCTACAAGGGATGAAACGAGCAGTGTAGGAGTACATTCTTCCACAAATCTTGCACTGATGATACACCTATACATGGTCTTTGTTCACCGGGTGCTGATTCATGGTGCAAGTACCGCAAAGCTCAGGCAGCGGGTAGCGAGGAACAATTTAGGCACAAAAATAGCATACCTTCTGCAGTGATGGAAGATATTAAACCAATATATAGAGAAATAGCTCATCCTGACCTTCTTTCAAAATGTCTCCATAGTCGAACACATAACCCGAATGAGTCTTTCAATAATATAATTTGGACCCGCATACCAAAGAATGTCTTTGTAGGAAGGAAAACTCTATGCTTGGGTGTTTGTGATGCTGTGACAATGTTTGATGATGGTATAAATGGAAGAATCGGGGTACTAGAGGAACTTGGTATCACTCCAGGTGCCAACACACTGCAAGCCTTTCAGCGAATGGATCGACTTGGGATCATGAAAGCCCAGCGTGCAGCAGAGGAAATGACTAAAGAAGCAAGAGGCAGGAAAAGAAGGAAGCTTCTAGGTTTGCAGGGTAGTCAAGAACAGGATCCAGATAATGCTGATTATGGGCCTGGCTGTTTCTAGAAGCTGGCATGCCTCCATGTGTAAGTTAATATCAAATAAAATGTTTGAACTTGATTTGCCGGAAATGACATTTTTAAAATTATTTGACCCATTATCTCTAATTTTACACTGTTACCACTTAGTATACTGCAGGTACTGAACCTCCCAAAACACCTCTACCTCTAACGGTTTTTTACTTACGGACTTTTAAAAGAAAATATTGAACAACTTTTAAAAAAATCATAACTTGCTAATTATCTATCTGTACAATTTGATTCTGGTTCAGTAATCAGAAAAGGAGGGATACTATACATTCCAAACATTTCAGACCTCTATCTGTCACAGGTTCTAAGATAATGGGTCATCAATATTGCAAATTTAACATTGTGGGTATAGGACGTACGTACTCCCCTTAATGTGACGAATCCAAATAGGTCTACGCAACACTCCCAAATTAAATTTCGTAAAGTTAATTAGCCCATTAGACCCACCAACTGTAAGTGGTTTTTAGAGTCCTAATTACAAAGTCGGTAGTTTCTGCTGTGCTAAACTGTTGATGGAGGAACTACTGTTGCGCTTATTATACTTCCCTTGCAAAATGTCTTCAGTATCTGGTGAAGTACAGTAAAAACCAACTGTTAGTTAAAATAGAGTACCGACAATACGTTGGTTGGTCTGTGGGGGGTTGAAGGGACCAGACTACTAAGGCCATCGGTTCCTTGTTCCACGACCATAAAATACTACAGGGAATAAAAAACAAGCAACGGAGATGACAAAGGGCGACACAGAACAAGAAAGACACAAAGATCAGACATAAGGAATTAAAAGCACATAGTGTGTGGCAGTAGTTGGCCGACCATGGAAACAAAAAAGGAAAAGCCAACCACCAAGAAACACACTAAAAACCACAATCTAAAACCGTAGGTCAAAGGCCAGACTCAACACAAAAAAAGACGAACCCTTAGATTGTGCGACAAAGGCCCCCTGCACGAATAAAACTCAAAACTAAGTCTGCCATTGCAGCGTCATCCGAAAAAGTGCGTACCGACCATATACGTATATGTTTAGAAATTTACGTAAACTATCAACTATTATGGAACATATTTTATTATGATTATGCCAACAAGGTGAAGTGGGAGAGTTCTGTGATGAATTTAGAGAGTAACTCTGTGGGACTAGGAGCCGCAGTTCTCAATATGTGCTTTTTTGGAGCTCCTATAAAAGGTATAAGCTCAAAGTACACTGGTGACCTCTTGAATGTGAGTTTCGTAACTGCCTCCACTGACTAAAAATCGTAAGGCACCGTATTATTTTGAACGACCAGGAATTGATTTTCTCATCCGCGTATCTGGTTTTGATATTTTGTGTTCAGGTAAGTTATACAGTTCGTTGAATTGCCACACATTCTCATATAGATTCTCTAGAGGGTCCTCCTCGACAAGTTCCCCAAGTACTGCAGACAAAGCTCCTGGAGAACTCTAACACACACCTAGTCTTTAACGCAGCACGACCAAGTTTTGCTTAATATTTCCTGAAGCTCTTAACTTAAACAATGTACAATTCCACTCACAGCCTCAATAACAGATTCTTCATCAATCTCCTAAACGATCTCACACATCGTCGAACAATGCTGCACTCACCACGTCCTCACACACGCTAGCTACTGGCTACCACTGGAACAATTTCACTGGAAGCCATCACTATCTTCGTGTGTAAGCCTACTGCCCCAGCCCCTGCAGTGGCTATCGGCACGGGCCATCACCACTGTTCCTGTGTCCAGTGAACTGATGCATGTCTTTCAACCCTACGTCTCCGTTCCAGTACTCGCGCCTAACGGCAAGTTATGACATTAAAATACCCTACTGGCCATTAAAATTGCTACACCACGAAGATGACTTGCTACAGACGCGAAATTTAACCGACAGGAAGAAGATGCTGTGATATACAAATGATTAGCTTTTAAGAGCATTTTCACACAAGGTTGGCACCTGTGGCGACACCTACAGCGTGCTGACATGAGGAAAGTTTCCAACCGATTTCTCATACACAAACAGCAGTTGACCGGCGTTGCCTGGTGAAACGTTGTTGTGATGCCTCGTGTAAGAGGAGAAATGCGTACCATCACGTTTCCGACTTTGATAAAGGTCGGATTGTAGCCTATCACGATTGCGGTTTATCGTATCGCGACATTGCTGCTCGCGTTGGTCGAGATACGATGACTGTTAGCAGAATATGGAATCGGTGGGTTCAGGAGGGTAATACGGAACGCCGTGCTGGATCCCAACGGCCTCGTATCACTAGCAGTCGAGATGACAGATATCTTATCCGCATGGCTGTAACGGATCGTGCAGCCACGTCTCTATCCCTGAGTCAACAGATGGGGACATTTGCAAGACAACAACCATCTGCACGAACAGTTCGACGACGTTTGCAGCAGCATGGACAATCAGCTCGGAGACCATAGCTGCGGCTACCTTTGACGATGCATCACATACATGAGCGCCTGCCATGGTGTACTCAACGACGAACCTGGGTGCACGAATGGCAAAACGTCATTTTTTCCGATGAATCCAGGTTATGTTTACAGCATCATGATGGTCGCATCCGTGTTTGGCGACATCCCGGTGAACGCACATTGGAAGCGTGTATTCGTCATCGCCATACTGGCGTATTACCCAGCGTGATGGTATGGGGTGCCATTGGTTACACGTCTCGGTCACCTCTTGTTCGCATTGACGGCACTTTGAACAGTGGTCGTTACATTTCAGATGTGTTACGACCCGTGGCTCTACCCTTCATTCGATCGCTGTCCGCCCCGGTAGCTGAGTGGTCAGCGTGACAGACTGTCAATCCTAAGGGCCCGGGTTCGATTCCTGGCTGGGTCGGAAATTTTCTCCGCTCAGGGACTGGGTGTTGTGTTGTCCAAATCATCATCATTTCATCCCCATCGACACGCAGGTCGCCGAAGTGGCGTCAAATCGAAAGACCTGCACCAGGCGAACGGTCTACCCGACGGGAGGCCCTAGCCACACGACATTTCCATTATTCGATCGCTGCGAAACCCTACATTTCAGCAGGATAATGCACGACCGCATGTTGCAGGTCCTGTACGGGCCGTTCTGGATACAGAAAATGTTCGACTGCTGCCCTGGCCAGCACGTTCTCAAGATCTCTCACCAATTGAAAACGTCTGGTCAACGGTGGCCGAGCAACTGGCTCATCACAATACGCCAGTCTCTACCCTTGATGAACTGTGGTATCGTGTTGAAGCTGCATGGGCAGCTGTACCTGTACACGCCATCCAAGCTGTGTTTGAATCAATGCCGAGGCGTATCAAGGCCGTTATTAAGGCCAGAGGTGGTTGTTCTGAGTACTGATTTCTCAGGATCTATGCACCCAAATTGCGTGAAAATGTAATCACATGTCAGTTCTAGTATAATATATTTGTCCAATGAACACCCGTTTATCATCTGCATTTCTTCTTGGTATAGCAATTTTAATGCCCAGTTGTGTACTAACGACGCAAATCCTGCAGCGCACAGTCTGAAGACCATCCCTATAAAGTTGGATACCCATTCTATTACATTTTCTTTTTTTTTCTTTTTCTTAGACATTTGCATTATGTAAACTATATTCTCATTAACTAGACAGAAACAAAGTATATAGAACCATTTTAACAGTGCTGAGCATTCAATTCGCAGTAACCTTAGAGAAATATTTATATATTATGTTCTCTATTTTATTTTTAAAAAAGCATTAACAACTGTATACCATTAAGCTTGTAACAGTGAGATGTCTTTGCTGTTAGATTTATAAGCATCCGACACACCTTACATTTCAAGGCGGTGGGTTACTCTGTACTGTTAATGAAATTAATAAATAAACATCCATGTGGTAAATAGTTTCCCGTCTACACTGGCTCAAGTGGCAACAGTTTAATTATAACCACCTTGTTTCTTACATTCGGAGAAGTAAGTCTTATAGCAGGTCAGACAAAAAGAATCTCAGTGGAATAAAGATATCTTCATACTGATAAGAACTTCGCTGGAAAGGGCGTGACTTCAAGAGTGTTAATAATTTATCACATTCGAGAAGTACCCTACAAAGAGGGACTGATGTCTGCATCGATGAGTTGAAAATGGCTTCCCGTCACAGGATTGAATGGAATTTCGGAAGTGATGAAAGTAATTCAAGACAGTACATCAGACACGTCAGCCGGAATCTTGTTATCCCAGGCTGTGGCAGCCGTGTGTGGTCGCTGATCTGGAAACCGTTCGTGGTCCCGCGTGTGACGGCTTACGACAGTCAAGCAGCCGAGTTGGGTTGCGGGAGATGGAATTGGTGACGGGCATGGAGGGGGGAAAGGGGGGGGGGCTGCTACAACACAGTGGGGTCCATACAGCAGACGGCGCTGTGTTACAAGAGGTGAGGAGAGGTGTCGGAAACTGGCAGCTGCTGCGCTACACGGAAACCCACTCCCTAGTCCGCAGCCGATCCTGTCCTCCTCTCCACAGAGCTTATCGACCGCCTCCCGTCGCCTTTGAGGTCTGCCTCCAGACCCTTTACGTGTCTCAGACGCCCATCGGCTGGGCACAAAGCGCTCAGGGAGAGATCTGCAGCAGGGATTGCTTACCGTGCTGGAAGAAAAAAAAAAAAAACTCTTCCGCTTTTGATGTTAACTCTGTCTTCTCTGATATGTTATCTGCCTTACTCTTCAGCTACTTTCTGTTCCCCCATAAAAGAGCGATAGCGTGGTAATTATTGAACAAGATAGTTCAGGACATCTATCTCTAAACTCTTAAATGAAAACCAAAGAGACTAATACTTCGCTAGTATACCAAAGCTTCAGAAACGTCTCAGTAATGCGCTGTAATCTGAAGTTATGTTCGGTAGACAGTAGACACAATAACCAATCATTTAATTTGGTACAATACAGAAAAAACTGATCAACCATTCCTCAATTTCTTTAATTACTTTATGCAGATGAATCACAATGACGGATGGATAACAATGAAAACTGTGGCGTCACCGCCAGACACCACACTTGCTAGGTGGTAGCCTTTAAATCGGCCGCGGTCCATTAGTATACATCGGACCCGCGTGTCGCCACTGTCAGTGATAGCAGACCGAGCGCCACCACACTGCAGGTCTAGAGAGACTTACTAGCACTCGCCCCAGTTGTACAGCCGACGTAGCTAGCAACAGTTCACTAACCAATACGCTCTCATTTGCCGAGACGATAGTTAGCATAGCCTTCAGCTAAGTCATTGGCTACGACCTAGCAAGGCGCCATTACCAGTGTATATTGAAATGGAGATTATATCTGTACAAGAGCGATGTACACCGATTATGGATTAAAGTTAAGTATTATACCAGTTACCTCCTGCTTTGCTAGTCTTATTTCTATGACCTGTTCCAGACCTCACGCCAGTCTGCGTGTAATTAAACGCGTGCATTTCGGCCTCCTCTAGCAACACAGTGTTGGCTCTTCTGCCAACACTTCAAAAACATTGAGATTACGGAAAAAGTGATAGATGAGGGTAGAAAACTACTATACGAATGAAGAAAATGCGCCTATAGATGAAGGGTGTTTCAGTACAAATAAATACTAGGGGCGTTCAATAAGTAATGCAAAACATTTTTTCTCGGCCAGTGTCGGTTGAAAAAATACTGAATTTGTTGTGGCACATCGTGGAAATTTCCCGCTTCATCCTCTATAGCAAGGGTCTCCATACTTTTTAGTCCGCGGGCCACATTGACTCCTCCACGAAGTCATAAGGGCCAAGATCTACCTAGTGGGATTAAAGCACCCAAGCACTCCATGATCACCGTAATGTAAGGCTAGAGGAAAGATGAAATCACAAAAATCTAAGGTTGTGGGAATAGCTAGCGCTGAAACGAACTACGATTTTTATTTAATTACATAATTTTGATTGGTGGACGTACCTGACAGAAATTCTGGCGTATTTTATTCTGGCGAATTTCACCGACAGAAAAGTAAGTCATTGCACTTTCTGTACGTATTTTACAACGTAATCAAAAGAAAGTGAAACCTCGCTTAAGAAGCATCTTCCATAATGATTGATTAATAAGGCTAGTCGCCGAAGTGGCGTCCATTTGAAAGACTGCACCAGACTCGTGAATAGAATAAAATGCAAAGAATTTTTTTACTTAAAATGTTTTCGCCAAACTAGTCTGTTAACCGTTCTTTTTTTTTCACTATCGCAGGGAGAATGGTCTGTCTGTTTATTGTGGATAGCCACAAGTTTAACCATGACCTTCCGCTTTGTCAAGATAGAGCTCCGACAATGTCGCGGTGTATTGGTCGCGATAGACCTCGAAAACTCAATTGTTGCCAAATATTTGGCGGGCCGGATACCGGGGTTGACCGGCCAGCTAACGCAGGACGGCTTACCGGCCCTCGCGGGCCGGTTTCGGTCCGTGGGCCGCAGTTTGGAGACCCCTGCTCTATAGTTTCATAAATTTCCGACAGGTGCCGGCGCAATAAGTAGTCTTCAAAATGCGTCTGTAACGGAGATGCATTCCAAGCAGAGAGTTGCCACTGAGTTTCTTTTGTCGGAAGACCAGAGCACGGCAGAAATTTATGGCCGCTTGCAGAACGTTTAAGACCACCTAGCAGGGAACAAAAGCACGGTGAGTCGTTGGGCGAGGCGTCTGTCATCATAGCAAGTAGGTCACGAAAACCTATCCGAAATCCCACGTGCCGGATGGCCGCCCACAGCTGTGACTACTACAATATTGGAACGGGTGGACGCTGACGTTTTAGGTGATCGTCGGATCAAAATTAATACTTCGCTGCTCAACTGGACGTCTCTCTTGGTAGTTGTGACGCTCTTGTAGCAAAGGAGGAATCGCTTGCGTGTTACGCGGCTGATCGAGACAATTTTTGGTCGAACATCGTCACAGGCGAAGAAACAAGGGTTCATCACTTCGTACTGGAAACAACATCATTCGTGGAGTGGCGCTACACCACCTCTCCTCCGAAGGAAAAGTTCAAAGCCGTACCTTCAGCCGATGAAGTCACGGCGACTGTCTCCTGGGACTCTGGAGGGGTTATTCTGTTTGATATGCTCCCATTTGGTGCAACGATCAACTGTAAAGTGTATTGCGCTACCCTCGGAAACTGAAGCCTCGAAATGCAAACTTCTACTCCATGACAACGCAACGCCTCACACAAGGCTGCGCACCCGAGAGGAACTCACAAAACTTCATTGGACTATTCTTCCTGATCCATTCTACAGGCACCGACCTCGCACTTTCCGATTCCATCTCTTTGCCTCAATGAACTCCGGGAGAAGCAGTAGGTCGATGAAGGGGAGGTTATTGATGGCTCTGGCACCGACCAGTAGAGTTGTACCGTGAGGGAATATAGGCCCTCCCAGTAAGGTGGCGTTAGATCGTTGCAGTGAAAGGAGATTATGTTGAAAAATAGGGTTTTGTAACCAAAACAGTGGCGCATAATAAGGTTATTGGAATCCTGAATAAAACCAACATTCTTTCAGACGAAAATATGCGTTGCATTACTTATTGAACACTCCTCTCCCCCTGCAGGCCCTGGGGTTATAATAGACCTGAGATATTCCTGCCTGTCGTAAGAGGCGACTAAAAGGAGTCTCACACGTTTTGGCCTTTATGTGATGGTCCCCTGTAGGGTCTGACCTCCACACTTCCAAATTTTTCCAAAGAGCGAGCCAACTGGGGAAGGGCGCATACATGGTGCATCGTGTCCATCTCGCATCCTTCGTCGATGTGGCTCTGCATTTTCGCTCATTCTCCAGCTGTTGAGTGAGGTCACCCTCCTGAGAGCGTTTTCTTCTTTCCAGTGAGCAGTATCACTTTCTGCACTTACGACGATATTGGACTTCTTACCTCGTTTGCACCTGATACCCAGCGCAGTAGCCAGTCTCTTGTGGTGGGGCCGCCATGTACCCTGTTGGTTCTAGACCCCTGACCACACAAGGATCGCTCTACTGATGACTGCACTGTTAACTCCCTGACTATGCCAAGAAGTAGATCTCCCCCCCCCCCCCCCCTGCGGGTTCGGGGTTGGAACTGACCTGCGGTATTCCTGCCGGTCATAAGAGGTGACTAAAAGGAGTCTCCAACATTATCGATTTTCAGTGATGGTTCCCTCTCGGGTTTGACCTCCACCTTTTCCAAATTTCTGTTTATAGTTCGTGCCACTTGGGAAAGGATGGTTCAAAAATGGTTCAAATGGCTCTGAGCACTATGGGACTTAACAGCTATGGTCATCAGTCCCCTAGAACTTAGAACTACTTAAACCTAACTACCGTACTCTGACTGAGTCCCAGTTCGTCGGCAATTAATCTAGTACTAAGGCGACGGTCATTGTTTAAAAGTTCCCGCACTCTCCCTACAGTTTGATCCGCTCGGCTTGATGATGGCCTCCCAGAGCGGTCGTCGTCTTCAACATTCCCGCGGCCATCTTTGAAACGTTTGTGCCACATGAAAACCATTGCACGGGACATGGCCTCTTCCTTAAAAGCCCCTTGAATCATACCGAGAGTCTCCGTGGCGGTTTTGTTCAGTCACACGCAAAACTTAATCGCATAACGCTGCTGCATTTTCGCCTCTCCCACTTTTCGACCGAGGTCAATGACACGCACTCACGCTGCAAGCGATGCGCACCCTCTAGGGTTCCGGAGGCAACTGGTGCAGCGTCAGTTCGTTCCCTGAGACCCCCCACTATTTCCCCCACCTGGCGGAACCGGTTCGCGCGCGCTCCCCTACTCACAAATGAATCAGTCTTGAAACTTCTGAATCACACCTTGTATACAATTTGTACAGAAACGGAACGGCAATTACGCTGAACATTAGATGGGTAGATTGCACAACTAATGAGAAAGTAGTGAATAGAACTGGGTGAAAACAGATTTGTGCTATAGCTTGACTAAAAGAAGAATTCAGTTGATAGTACACATTCTGAAACATTTTTCATCAACCTAATATTGGAGGGAAGTGTGCATAGTGAAAATTGTAGTGGGAGCTGTGTAGCACTTGTCAGAAATTCAGTTGATCAACATTCATCCAGGGGAGCAATTTACTGTTTGTAGTTTGTAACTGGTATCTATTTGAAGAAGGTTGTCAAGCGATGGAAACAAAAACATTAGAAAACTGACGCAATTTCAAATTAAACTCTAAAATAAAATTTTTAATTCGCAAACCGACTACGAAATTACGGATAATCTGGAGTTAGTAGAACGAATAACTGATCACTGGTGAATATGAATGTGAAGGGTCTGTTTAATCTTGACATTGACGGTGCTGAGTTTGGAGAAAATGTGGTACGGAAAGAAGTGTTGTTTCATCGAGGAGGGAGAGAGAAATGATGTTACGTGCCGAATTGCACGTACGTCCACTGCGAGAAAGCGGAGAAGGCGTATAAGTGGAAAAACAAGAGTGCTCCACGCGAGTGGTTCCACGGGGACACAGCCGAGCACGTCCGGTACGATTACACCTGTGACGTCACCGCCTCGCCTACTTCTGTGTAAGCCGGCAAAGGCCAACGAGGCTGGGGCCACACGGCCGCTGCGTTCTTGCAAGACGGAGTTTCTGCAGCCACGCGAGTGGCTGCAGAATGGAATGCGGATGGCTAAACTTCGAGTCATATGCTGTGCCTCTCAAAAAGTTGTCTTATGTAAAATATCAACGCTGTATCAGACTGTGTAGTCAGTTGCTCATTAAAACCTTTATTTTACGCGTAAAAAATTATAAGGCAAGGTTCTTGGACTAGCGCGTTTTCTGTGCTATGCAGTCTTCCTCGTTCCATTGTGAGGAAACTATGTTCCTATGAATCTTATAGTCTTACGACGCAGCTTGATAATAAACTGGCTTTCTATTCGTTATTGCCCATAATTACTGTGATTCGTCGAAGAAAATAAGACACAGCGCTTATTTTGAAATCGTTGTCGCTGGCCAATTTACGTTTGGTGCTTTTTAGACTATATAATGCGGCGTACCAACGGTTTTTGGCCGCAACGGACTACGACGCACCACACTTGAGTCTATCGCCACTTACCGTGTGGTGTTGTGTCTCTTCTAAAACAAGTGCCAAGAACCCAGTTAGTTGCGTACACCTACTTCAATCTTGTCACTGCTTCTGAAAAATATATCTTCACTTTCTTTGTGTATTTGCGCCAACAGTCCCTAATGTTTCGTCACTTTTGTTGAACCTCCTGGCCTACAGGATAAAAAAACGAAACGGAAAATCAACATCAATGTGGTGTCACCGCCAGACACCACACTTGCTAGGTGGTAGCCTTTAAATCCGCCGCGGTCCGGTAGTATACGTCCGACGCGCGTGTCGCCACTATCAGTGATTGCAGACCGAGCGCCGCCACACGGCAGGTCTAGAGAGACTTAATAGCACTCGCCCCAGTTGTACAACCGACTTTGCTAGCGATGGTTCACTGACAAAATACGCTCTCATTTGCCGAGACGGTAGTTTAGCATAGCCTTCAGCTACGTCATTTGCTACGACCTAGCAAGGCGCCATATTCAGTTACTATTGATATTGAGAATCATGTACCGTCAAGACCGACGTTCATCATTAATGGATTAATGTTAAGTATTCCACCAGCTACGTCCGTTTTTCTGAATTCTAATTTCCTTGTCCTGTTCCAGACCTCACGCCAGCCTGCCTGAGCTAAAACGCGTGCCTTTCGGCCTCCTCTAGTAACACGGTGTTGGCTCTCCTGCCAACCACAATCAACGTCAAAATCTGTAACATCATTAAATAATGATAAATGTTGACCACAAGTTTTACATATCTCTTTGGTTTAAGGTTATTTGGCTACTTGTTGTTACTTTGTTGAGCTGTACTGTACGTAAAGAATTGGCGAGTCAACAGCGAGTGGTGGTTCAAATGGCTCTGAGAAGTATGGGGCTTAACAGCTGAGGCCATCAGCCCCCTAGAACTTAGAACTACTTAAACCTAACTTAACCTAAGGACATCACACACATCCATGCCTGAGGCAGGATTCGAACCTGCGACCGTAGCGGTCGCGCGGTTCCATACTGAAGCGCCTAGAACCGCTCGGTCACACAACCCGGCCACAGGCAGTGACATAGTGAGAAGCGAGTAATGTTCGATTTTGGGCTGCGTGAGTGAAAAGTGTCTGCCTCAGCCGACAGAGGACGACTGGAAGAGCATTGCAAACGGATTCCAAAACCTGCGAATGTCCCGAACTGCGTAGGGGCAATCGATGGATAAACTCATACGACTGGTGAAACCAAATACGAGTGGGTTATTGCTTTACAATTAAAACGTCTTCTTTTCCATTTTTTTTTCTAATAGTGACCAAGTTTACAGATTCGTTTTTGTCAACAATGGTTCGTTTGAAAAAGATTCAGACGGAACAGTGTTTAAAAAATGACTGTTTGTGGAAAACGTCTGAACGTAAATACACTTTACATACTGAGACCTCTGACTTGCGAAATACTAGTGAGATAATTACGCCGAATGTGTTTGTTGGTGAGGAAGCATTTTGGCTCTCAGAACACTTACTACTGTCACGTGTAGGTAGAATGTTGCGCGTGACAAAAGAATTTTCACTACCGTTTGTCAGTGGCTAGTAGGTACGGTGAATGTTCCTTCGGAATATTGTCAAATAAACGGGAATCCCATTTTGCTGTTGGCATGACAAAATCATGTCGTGTTCTGCATAACTGTGTATATTTAAGAGATGGGCATCAAATTCAGGACATATTTACTGTTAAAGGATATGAGTCTGCCGGCCGTAGGCGCCGAGCGGTTCTAGGCGCCTCAGTCCGGAGCCGCGCTGTTGTTCCGGTCGCAGGTTCGAATCTTGCCTCGGGCTTGGATGTGTGTGATGTCCTTAGGTTAGTTAGGTTTAATTAGTTCTAAGTCTAGGGGACTGATGACCTCAGATGCTAAGTCCCATACTGCTTACAGCCATTTGAACCATTTTTGATGTGAGTCTGCCACAAACTTAGATGTAAGAACAACAAATGTGTCAACAATAGTAAACAGAGATGTAATTGCTAATTCTTTAGTAAATGCTGGTAAAGTACTTGGCAAAACAGCAAAATTTGATGTTTTACATGAAACAGAATAAGAGCATTCGTAATCATTTTCCTTTATACGTACAGTTTTATTAATTTGATTGCTATTGTCGGTAGCTGTACCTGTAAATTTACCTGAGAGATAATAAAAAAACTAATCTGTTACTGTTGGCTCTTTATTACTCTCTCCAGAAATCCGTTTTGGAGCATTGTTTACTAAAAGTGGAATGTTTCATGTTCTATTTTTAGTCATGTATCACTCTGTCCAATAACGTAATTTTCCAAGACAATCATGTGACTTAATTTATAAGAGGCAAAGGAATCGATACCATTACTGCTGACCGAACCAAGAGTGGGAACAGTAGTCTTTGCCACACCTTCTAAGAAACTCTAATGCATACTGCCATCCATGCTTGATTATTAACGTTCATTCATTGCATTTATTGTGCATTTTTAGTATAAAATAATTTACAAATTAGACCTGTATCTTCACGCTAACAATATGTATATTAGTCATGTTTCCCAGTATCCAACCACCGATCAGTGCGTCAGAAATAACACTAATGCGAATTTGAATATTTTATCTGCATTGCCCTTAGTTTTCTATTTCTTTGCTTTTAAATCTCGTTACAGGATTCCATCATAACTGGTGCTGATTAGTATTTCTGCTAGATGGTGTCGGAAGCAGCAAGATGTAACATGCTAGCATCAAGAAAAATTTAGTTTCTCAAAACCTGTCACTTTAACGAATTTCTAAATGTAAATGGGTAACACTTTTCGGGATACTATAACGCTAATTCTTTTGTGATTCCGGCTGATTTTATAACCCAGAGTAACAATCAATAACTTCACTGCGCGACAACAACGGTGGCAGTGCCACTAAAGCGGAGTTATTAAACACGGTTTTCCGAAACTCCTTCACCAAAGAAGACGAAGTAAATATTCCTGAATTCCAATCAAGAACAACTGCGAAGACGAGAAACATAGAAGTAGATATCCTCGGTGTAACAAAGCAGCTTAAATCACTTAATAAAGGCAAGGCCTCCGGTCCAGATTGTATACCAGTCAGGTTCCTCTCAGAGTGAGTTGATAAAATAGCTCCATATTTAGCAATTATATACAAACACTCGCTCACAGAAAGATCCGTACCTAAAGACTGGAAAATTGCTCAAGTCACACCAACGCCCAAAAAGGGAAGTAGGAGTAATCCGCTTAATTGCAGGCCTATATCACTAACGTCGATTTGCAGTAGGGTTTTGGAACATATACTGTATTCGAACATTATGAAGTACCTCGAAGAAAACGATTTATTGATACATAGTCAGCACGGATTCAGAAATAACGTTCGTGTGAAACACAACTAGCTCTTTATACTCATGAAGTAATAAGTGCTATCGACAGGGGCTGTCAAATTGATGCCATGTGTCTAGATTTCTAGACGGCTTTCGACACCGGTTCGTAGTAATAGACGGAAAGTCCTCGAGTAAAATAGAAGTAATATCCGGCGTTCCCCAAGGAAGTGTTATAGGCCCTCTATTGTTCCTTACCTATATTAACAACATAGGAAGCAATCTGAGTAGCCGTGCCGGCCGGAGTGGCCGAGCGGTTCTAGGCGCTACAGTCTGGAACCGCGCGACCGCTACGGACGCAGGTTCGAATCCAGCCTCGAGCATGGATGTGTGAGATGTCCTTAGGTTAGTTAGGTTTAAGTACTTCTAAGTTGTAGAGGACTGATGACCTCAGAAGTTAAGTCCCATAGTGCTCACAGCCATTTGAACCATTTTATTGAGTAGTGTCTTAGATTGTTTACAGATGATGCTGTCATTTACTGTCTTGTAAAGTCATCAGATGATCAAAAAGACTTGCAAAATGCTTTGGATAAAATATCTGTATGTTGCGAATAGTGGCAATTGACCCTGAATAAAGAAAAGTATGAAGTTATTCACATGAGTATGAGCGATAAGACACACAAATCTGAAGGCTGTAAATTCAGCTAAATACTTAGGGATTACAATTACAAATAACCTAAACTGGATTGATCACATAGATAATATTGTGGTAGAGCAAACCAAAGACTGCGATTGATTGGCAGAACAAAAAAAAATGGCTCTGTGCACTATGGGACTTAACATCTGAGGTCATTAGTCCCCTAGAACTTAGAACTACTTAAACCTAACTAACCTAAGGACATCACACACATCCATGCCCGAGGCAGTATTCGAACCTGCGACCGTAGCGGTCGCGCGGTTCCAGACTGAAGCACCTAGAACCGCTCGGCCACACCGGCCGGCCATTGGCAGAACACTTAGAAGGTGCAACAGGTCTACTGAAGAGACTGCTTACACCACGCTTGTCCGCCCTATTCTGGAGTATTGCTGTGCGGTGTGGGACCCGCATCAGGTGGGACTGACGGATGACATCGATAAAGTACAAAGAAGGGCAGCTCGCTTTGTATTATCGCGAAATAGGGGAGATAGTGTCACAGACATGATACGTGAATTGGAGTGGCAATCATTAAAACAAAGGCGTTTCTCGTTGCGACGGGATCTTCTCATGAAATTTTCTCCTACGATTGCGAAAACATTCTGTTGGCACCCACCCACATAGGGAGAAAATTATCATAGAGAAATCGGGGCTCGCACAGAAAAATTTAAGTACTCGTTCTTCCCGTTGGAACGGTAGAGAGACAGCTTGAAGGTGGTTCATTGAACCCTCTGCCAGGCACTTTATTGTGAATAGCAGAGTAATCACGTAGATGTAGATGAACAGGACACGTTGTGGAAAACGCTTTGTAGCCCCCCTCACACACACATACAGAAGCCACGGAGAACACAGCACTGCCCATTGTCTGTCAGCCGGCCACTCCGATCCGGTCCCAGCATTGACTGCCTGTTGTCCGCTGACCACTCTTCGCACACTTGCCGCACCGCCTGTTTGAACTGGCCAACTGATCCTCGTGGTCCACTACACTGCGGCTGCCGCTGTGCGATTTCCGCCTCGCAACGGGCGATGGCGCTGACAAACGGCGGAATTCCGCAGCCGCAGACGTTCAGCCCTGTGTGGACTACCGCATCCTCCCCTTGCGCCATAGGAGTGCGTTCATTTACCGCGTAGCTCACGTTCTGAATGTATGCCACTCACTTCACCCCACCCGATGGTCGTTCTCCGCATGAGCTCTACGATCAAGACTCAGAAGTTGAAGTTGACACACACACACACACACACACACACACACACACAGTGCGCAGTGTAGATAATACTGACACAAGTCAAAAAATTAAGAACGGAATCGCCACGCGAGAGACTATAGGATTTAAACTTGACAGTGGAAAAACCGAAACAGAAGGGAATCGAAGCATTTGAAATATGATGCTACAGAAAAACGTCAAAAATTAGGTAATCTGATAAGATCGGGAATGAGGAGGTTCTCTGCAGAATCGGTTAAGACATTCGGAAAACACTGACAAGAAGAAGGGACAAGATGATAGGACGTTTGTTACATCAGTGAATAACGTTCTTGTTACGAGAGGGAGCTGTGGAAGGTAAAACAGGTAGAGAAAGACAGAAACTGAGGACGTAAGGTGTAAATGCTACTCCGAGCTGAATTTCTTGGCGGCCTGCATCAAATCACTCACAAGACTGAAGACTAAAAACAAAAACAAAAAAAGAAGAATGAAAGAAAGATTACAAAACAGCACGAACATCGACACGTATGCGTTTCATACGAGAAAGAAAAAATGGAAGAAGCGATTAAGGGGTGTGCCGGTACGTCACATAAATATTGACATTTTTAGCGGCTGAAAATCATAGTTTACGTATTTTATGAATATAATTAGTGTAAAAGATATAGTTAATGTTCTTGAAACAACTGATATGCAGCGATAGCATCTTTATTTAACGTCTATGAAAATAAAAAAAAGGATCGAAAGAGTTCCGATGCAGCCTCTGGTCGGCCATTACGCGCAGAAGTATTAATTTATTTTTCAAAGTATTAACAGTAACTGTAAATGCGAGAGATTTCGTTATAAGAAACTTTTTAAATTGCAACAGATAATTAATTTACGTTAAAGTTCAAGCTTTTAAACTATACAGATTCCATGAATTCAGTAAGTTTTATCTTGGCCGCTCCACGGCAACAATCGAAATTCTTTCAAGCCTTGCTTTGCAATCAATAAATAGAAACAAATTTACATTCAATTCCGTTAACGGCAACTATATTTTAGTCATCACTTTCAAAATCTAAAGTTGGTACATGAATAACTGAGACCCTTCAAGAATCCGTTTCATATTTACTTATGCACGTAAGGAAAAGTGATAAGAAAAGACAATATCCCTGAGAAAAAGAAGCTTGCTGAAAATTAAAAATAAAAATATTATATATATATATATATATATATATATATATATATATATATGTGTAATAATTTTTTGTATACGACGTCACAGGGGGAAAGGGCAAATGACACCACACACCGTTTTTCTTTTCCTGAAATTAGGATTAATCTTAATTTGGCCACGCTAGGATATTGAAAGTAAAATGTACTAATTTATACTTATATGTTTTTACTTCCTAAACAAAATTTTTATCCATCCAAGTAGCTTAGCACTCGCTATTGCATTATTTGATTAAATACACCAAAAAGAATACATTTAAATTCGATTGACCATTACATCCTTTCCTTAAACGGTTTTTTATGGGCAAGTGCATTGACACTCATACGGAAAGGGAAAGCGCCTGAAATAGTGTTGAAACTGTTGCATCATTTTTCAGCTAGACGGGATCAAATATCTGGAAGAACATACACTCCTGGAAATGGAAAAAAGAACACATTGACACCGGTGTGTCAGACCCACCATACTTGCTCCGGACACTGCGAGAGGGCTGTACAAGCAATGATCACACGCACGGCACAGCGGACACACCAGGAACCGCGGTGTTGGCCGTCGAATGGCGCTAGCTGCGCAGCATTTGTGCACCGCCGCCGTCAGTGTCAGCCAGTTTGCCGTGGCATACGGAGCTCCATCGCAGTCTTTAACACTGGTAGCATGCCGCGACAGCGTGGACGTGAACCGTATGTGCAGTTGACGGACTTTGAGCGAGGGCGTATAGTGGGCATGCGGGAGGCCGGGTGGACGTACCGCCGAATTGCTCAACACGTGGGGCGTGAGGTCTCCACAGTACATCGATGTTGTTGCCAGTGGTCGGCGGAAGGTGCACGTGCCCGTCGACCTGGGACTGGACCGCAGCGACGCACGGATGCACGCCAAGACCGTAGGATCCTACGCAGTGCCGTAGGGGACCGCACCGCCACTTCCCAGCAAATTAGGGACACTGTTGCTCCTGGGGTATCGGCGAGGACCATTCGCAACCGTCTCCATGAAGCTGGGCTACGGTCCCACACACCGTTAGGCCGTCTTCCGCTCACGCCCCAACATCGTGCAGCCCGCCTCCAGTGGTGTCGCGACAGGCGTGAATGGAGGGACGAATGGAGACGTGTCGTCTTCAGCGATGAGAGTCGCTTCTGCCTTGGTGCCAATGATGGTCGTATGCGTGTTAGGCGCCGTGCAGGTGAGCTCCACAATCAGGACTGCATACGACCGAGGCACACAGGGCCAACACCCGGCATCATGGTGTGGGGAGCGAGCTCCTACACTGGCCGTACACCACTGGTGATCGTCGAGGGGACACTGAATAGTGCACGGTACATCCAAACCGTCATCGAACCCATCGTTCTACCATTCCTAGACCGGCAAGGGAACTTGCTGTTCCAACAGGACAATGCACGTCCGCATGCATCCCGTGCCACCCAACGTGCTCTAGAAGGTGTAAGTCAACTACTCTGGCCAGCAAGATCTCCGGATCTGTCCCCCATTGAGCATGTTTGGGACTGGATGAAGCGTCGTCTCACGCGGTCTGCACGTCCAGCACGAACGCTGGTCCAACTGAGGCGCCAGGTGGAAATGGCATGGCAAGCCGTTCCACAGGACTACATCCAGCATCTCTACGATCGTCTCCATGGGAGAATAGCAGCCTGCATTGCTGCGAAAGGTGGATATACACTGTACTAGTGCCGACATTGTGCATGCTCTGTTGCCTGTGTCTATGTGCCTGTGGTTCTGTCAGTGTGATCATGTGATGTATATGACCCCAGGAATGTGTCAATAAAGTTTCCCCTTCCTGGGACAATGAATTCACGGTGTTCTTATTTCAATTTCCAGGAGTGTAGTTAAATCGGATGTGAAAATACGGTCACAAGAGCATCATATTAGTCGAGGCGTAGGTCTGGTGTTGGCCTTTTACTCAAATTTTTTAATCAACATAGAACGACATCACGTGTAAATATTTCAATCTTGCATTCCAGTTTTAATGAGGACGTGAAACATGAGTGGTTGTGAAATTCGATAGGTGCTGTACTTAGCTTTATCTTGGTTACATCCTTCTTTAACATGTTTTCAGTACTACATTCTTTCCTCTATCTAACATTTCTCCTTAACGGAACAGTTTTTGGTGCTCCGTGAGGGGACCTCTGAACTTTGTGTTCTGATAGGTTCTGACACAGGTGGACCTTCATAACATCCTTTCGCGGGTGATCTCCGGGACAGACACAAGAGTCTGGCGCTCACCGGATCAAGGCCAAGCCACTTAAAAGCGGAAACAAAGTGGACCTTTGATCCCAGTTTCGGTGAAATGCGGTCCGCACAATAGCGAGGCCGGTCGAAACGAGCGATCCCGATTAATCAGATCAAAAGTGGAGTAAGAGACAGCTGACCTGAAGAGCAAACAAACACTCTGCTGGAAGGCAGCTGTACACCACTCTCTAGTCAAAAGACTGTAGCCTCGACAATACTCCGCTATATTCCGATTGAGAGCGTTCCATGTAAACGAAGACCGTCAAAATTTTCCGTTTCTCTTTCCAGAAATCTTACGAGCAGGCCGAACCACCGTCGCACCGTGGAAGTCGGACCACCCGACTGCTGCTTTGTTCAGAAGTTGCTGATTGGTTGGTCCAGCGGCACCATTCTAGTGAGAGGCAAAAGTTCACTGTAATTCGCTGTAATTGGAAGAGCGTTTCGGGGCTGCCCTACGACTGACCGCGAGGGAAGAACGTGAGCACAGCCCCAAGTTGAGATGGGAAGCCAGAGAGGCCAAGACGGCAAGTGATTTGGCCATTCGTGTTCTGGGTCTACAAGTTTTTCTTTTTGAATAGCTCCTGCCACGATGGAGCGCGGAGCTTGCAAGCGCCGCCGCTGAACAGGCAATCCTGCGCACACCCAAGGCTGCGATCACAGTGGCTACGATGTCGGCGGATTCCGCCGCCGACCGACATCGGCCGGAGACGGCCGATCTTTTCAAACTAGTACGCCGCTACGTGCGCGGCCACACTACAGCCGATCCTGTCTCCAGAATGTACAGACTTCGGACGACAATCTGTGAAATTCAGATCAGTTTGTGAGTGAGTCTGTGGCATCCTGAGGAGGATTGAAATCTCAAATAGACAAAATCTTTATTGGAAATTTTAGGCATAGATTATAACCTCAAAAAATAACTTGTTCAAGTGAATATTTTATATGCTTATAACTACTGTAATTGATCTTTTTTGTCGTAGGTTGTCATTGGTTGTCTACAAATTATTATTACTGCTTACTGGCGTTTTATGTCAGTAGAGTAGTGATTCATTTAATATGAAGTGGTTTCCAAAAGTGGTGTACTATATGTATTTCTACTTTTAAGTGTTGCAAGTTATCAGTATATCTAAAGGTTAATTAACACATTCATTCAGAGCATAGAGCACGCAGGTGAATTCATTCTTTCTTATTCTTCATCTGCTTGTTCTGAGTAAATTCAATTCTTATGATATAAAACGTGTTCCCCAAACACCAAATAAACTTCAGTCTTAAGTTGTTTCCTTATTAGAAAGTCGCTTTGGAGAAAATGTAAAATAAATACTATTGTTGAACATTAATAATGTTTGATGAGTTTTTAAAACTTTGAAACCACAGAAAATCCAAACGTAATTGCTCTGCAGGTATTTGAATCTCTCTCGCAGTATCGATTCATGGTCACGTCACTATGACTGATAGCTACATTGGGTATAAAATCAGAACCAACAGATCAGTCGCAGCACTCACTGCTTTGTCCATCTGAAACTGAAGCTGCTTCTTGTGACAGGCGAACTTTCCACACGAAATCTAGTCTTTGGCACGGCGCGCCGTGTGTCTTTAGTGTACACTGGACGTCACACAAGTAATGGGATAGCTTCCGTATCAGTGTGCAAAAATTTAACAGGACATAAAGGAAGCTCCAGTGAACAGTTTAAGGTAGGGGATCGAGGGTGGGAGAATCCATCTCAAGGAGATGACGTGCATAAAATCACATTACTGCGTACTTTTTTATTTACATTAGTTACAAAAAAATGGGACCTAAACGTCTGAGGTCATCAGTCCCCTAGAACTTAGAACTATTTAAATCTAACTAACCTAAGGACATCACACACATCCACGCCCGAGGCAGGATTCAAACCTGCGACCGCAACGGTCGCGCGGTCCCAGACTGTAGCGCCTAGAACCGCTCGGCCACCCCGGCCGGCCATTAGTTACAGTTAACTGCAAATACTGTAAGTAGGCTGTTAAGGTTTTTATGTTGGTAACGCCACGTAGCGCTCTGTATGAAAATCACTGGCTGTGCTGTGTGCAGTCTGTGTTTGCATTGTTGTTTGCTATTGTAGTGTTGGGCAGCTGGATGTGAACAGCGCGTAGCGTTGCGCAGTTGGAGGTGAGCCGCCAGCAGTGGTGGATGTGGGGAGAGAGATGGCGGAGTTTTGAGAGCGGATGATCTGGACTTGTGTCCATCAGAGACAGTAAATTTGTAAGACTGGATGTCATGAACTGCTATATATATATTATGACTTTTGAAGAAGGTAAATACATTATTTGTTCTCTATCAAAATCTTTCATTTGCTAACTATGCCTATCAGTAGTTATTGACTTCAGTAGTTAGAATCTTTTATTTAGCTGGCAGTATTGGCGAATGCTGTATTGCAGTAGTTCGAGTAATGAAGATTTTTGTGAGGTAAGTGATTCATGAAAGGTATAGGTTATTGTTAGTCAGGGACATTTTTTTGTAGGGATTATTGAAAGTCAGATCGCGTTGCGCTAAAAATATTGTGTGTCAATTTAGTGTTGATCAGAATAGGTAAAGAGCGAAATGTCTTGAGTATGTTCACTTCTGCTCAGCTGTTTGAAAATCAAATAATGTAAGAGGTTTATCAGCACAGTAATTCATTAATTTTTCTAAGGGGACGTTTCAATACGATCATTGGCACAATGATCGAGAGAAATAAACATACGCCGTGACGGATGATGTCCGTTAGGAAATCTTTCCCTGCACAGCCTTTCAGCAGCAAGGCCATTGCAACGTACTTCCTCATACACAAGGTGCACGTCACCTATTTCTGCGAAAATGTACCGGTACTACTCCATGAATGGGTCTGTGGTTGATTCATAGCATGTTCTGTCATGTTACGATGTAAATGCGATACAACAAAGCTCCCTTCCGGACAAGTAAAGTAAAGAAAACCTGCATCATGATTTCCTAGTAATCAGGCTCGTCCTTCTTGTTTCCTTGCGAGAGACGAAGAATGCCAATGTAAATAAACAACATAGTACGTGTAAACGTGTACGCATGTTTGTTGTATTTAAGCTGGAAAACAGTAACGTTACACAAAGCGGTAACCGAGTTTACTTCCCTATCTGCTTAAGCTGGCTTCTCTGATCAAGGTTCCCTATCTCAAATTGTTCAAATGGGTCTGACAAGAGAACCTCCCCATCGCACCCCCTCAGATTTAGTTGTAAGTTGGCACAGTAGATAGGCCTTGAAAAACTGAACACAGATCAATCGAGAAAACAGGAAGAAGTTGTGTGGAACTACGAAAAAAATAAGCAAAATATACAAACTGAGTAGTCCATGCGCAACATAGGCAACATCCAGGTTATTCTCAGCTCAGGAGCGCCGTGGTCCCGTACTTAGCGTGAGCAGCTGCTGAACGAGAGATCCTTGGTTCAAGTCTTCCCGCGAGTGAAAAAATTTAATTCTTTATTTTCAGTTTATGTGACAAACTCTTATGTTTTCATCACTTTTTTGGGAGCGATTATCACATCCACAAGAAAACCTAAATCGGGCAAGGTAGAAGAATCTTTTTACCCATTCGCCAAGTGTACTAGTTAGGTGGGTCGACAACATATTCCTGTCATGTGACGCACATGCCGTCACCAGTGTCGTGTAGAATATATCAGACATGTTTTCCTGTGGAGGAATCGGTTGCGATCAAATGTTTTCGGTCCTTTAGTCTACTAATCGCACGGTTTTGGGGTGCGGTCGCAAAACACAGACACTAAACTTATTACAGTGAACAGAGACGTCAGTGAACGATCGGACAGATCATAACTTTGCGAAAATAAAGAAACTAAAATTTTCACTCGAGGGAAGACTTGAACCAATGACCTTTCGTTCTTCCTTTCTTTCAGTCACTCTGCTGCTCAGTAGTTGCTCGAGCTAGAATTTTTTGTAGGAAATATTATGTTTTATTATTACTGGACACCGTAAGCTGCTCACGCTAACCACAGGACCACGTAGCTCCTGAGCTCACATTTTCCATGATCTTGCGTATCTTGCACATCGACTACTCAGTTTGTATATTTTGCTCATTTTTTTATAGTTCCACACAACTTCTTCCTGTTTTCTCGATTGATCTGTGTTCAGTTTTACAAGGCCTATCCACTGTACCAACTTATAACTAAATCTGAGGGGGGTGCGATGGGGGGGTTCCCTTGTGAGCACTATGGGACTTAACATCTGAGGTCATCAGTCCCCTATAACTTATAACAACTTAAACCTAAGGATATCACACGTCCATGCCCCAGGCAGGATTCGAACCTGCGACCATAGCGGTCCCGCGGTTCCAGACTGAAGCGCCTAGAACCGCTCGGCCACAATGGTCGGAATTTGTGTCCCCCGTCTGCTTGCGTCCTCGTCCCATGTAGAGGTGTGAAACATTATCGAAATGTTTGCGATTGGTGTAACTGAGGCGGGACGTGGATAATAGCAGTTTACTCGCGTAGCGGGACGTGGGAAACTACCTAAAAATCCGAAAGACAGATTCGATCCGGCCAGTACGCCTCCCGAATCCCGGAAGCGACGCGCTGACGCTAGTGCTACTCGATTAAGTGAAACAAAACATTCTTTAAAAGTGTACACCTCACCTCAAATTACTTCACTCTCGTGAGAACGACAAGAAAATTACTTCTCCCTGCCGTGCGAACCACAGTACACAGTGCACCAGAATCATTTCGCACTCTGGCTGCTCCATTTAGGCATGGTAAATGAGAAGAGAGTGCAGCCATAATACTGCTCGCGAGTTCGGAGCGTTGAATCTATACCTGGGACATCAAAACAGATTTACAAACTTTCGAAGCCGTTCAACCTTTATAACCCCCATCACTGTCAATCTGCCGGCCGCCGTGGCAGTGCGGTTCTAGGCACTTCATTCCGGAACCGCGTGACTGCTACGGTCGCAGGTTCGAATCCTGCCTCGGGGATGGATGTGTGTGATGTCCTTAGGTTAGTTAGGTTTAAGTAATTCTAAGTTCTAGGGGACTGATGACTTCAGATGTTGAGTCTGATAGTGCTCAGAGTCATTTGAACTGTCAATCTTCGCCGAATGACATCGCCTCTCTGGGTCCTGAAGTGACAAAAACCGTGGGATACCTCTTTACATCGCGTCGGACCTCCTCTTGCCCGGCTTAGTGTAACAACTCAACGTGGCATGCACTCAACATGTCGTTGGAAGTCCCCTGCAGAAGTAGTGAGCCGTGCTACCTCTATAGTCGTCCATAACTGCGAAAGGATTGCCGGTGCAGAAATTGGTGTACGAACTGGCCTCTAATTAAGTCTCCTAAATATTCGATCGGATTCATGGCAAGCGATCTGGATGGCCGTATCGTTTGCTCGAATTGTTCAGAATGTTCTTCGAACCAGTCATGAACAATTGTGGCCCAGTGACATGGTGCACTGTCATCTATTAAAACTCCATAGCCGTTTGGGAACGTGAAGTCCATGAATGGCAGCAGATGGTCGCCAGGTAGCCGAACATAACCATTTCCAGTCAATGATTGGTCCAGGTGGACGAAAGGACCCATTAAATTTCATGCAACAGCCCACACCATTATGTAGCCACCCTCAGCATGCACAGTGCCTTGTTGACAACTTGGGTCTTGGCTTCGTTGAGCCTGCGCCACACTCACCCCCACTATCAGACTTTCCCAACTGAAATCGGGACTCATCTGATCAGGCCACGGTTTGCCAGTCGTCTAGGGTCCAATCGATATGGTCACGAGCCCTGGAGAGGCGATGTTGTGCTATTAGCAAAGGCACTCTCGTCGGTCGTCAGTTGCCAAAGCCCATTAACGTCAAATTTCGCAGCACTTTCCTAAGGCCGGTATTACACTATCAAATTTCGTTGTCCAATATCTTTGTCAAATATCTTTCTCAAAGAAATTTGATGGTGTAATGGGGAACTTTTTCAAATGTCGTCAAATATTTGATCAAATCTAGGGCCTCGCTGTAGATTTGATCAAAGAAGTCGCTTGTCTTCTGTTCCCCGCAGTGTGACATGTTACCACGCGGAGCGCTAGCATCGCTGCAGTGTTCTGTCATCTGTAGTGTTTTTATAAACATTGCTGGTAAATACAAAAAAAAAAAAAATGGCTCTGAGCACTATGGGACTCAACTGCTGAGGTCATTAGTCCCCTAGAACTTAGAACTAGTTAAACCTAACTAACCTAAGGACATAACAAACATCCATGCCCGAGGCAGGATTCGAACCTGCGACCGTAGCGGTCTTGCGGTTCCAGACTGCAGCGCCTTTAACCGCACGGCCACTTCGTCCGGCGCTGGTAAATACAGTTGGTGTGCACCGACAACTACAACATTCATAGAGATGTATGAAGCTGATGAGGCGCTTTGCAACGTGAGGCACCCTGAATGCAAAAATAGATTAAGAAGATTGGAGACCTGACCTAACCTAGTCAAACCTAACTCTCTCCTGTAACAAGGAATCTGAGTGTTACAGTGAGCCTGTCTTCTGCAGATATAGCAGTTCTTAAGTGAGTATTGTGCTTTGTGATATGAGGATACACTTCACTGAGCACATACAGAAATATATGCTCATCCATTCTTAAGTAATTTATGTACGACTTGACGTCCTCCACTACAAGCTCACGTAACAAGTTTTGTTGAATGCTTTTATCGTCTCGTCGCAAAACCCACAGGTACGTTTCCTTTTTTTCCCCGCTTCTCTTCCACATGTGCACACAGTGCAATTGTGGTACATGCAACTGCTGCGGTTAATAACAAGTTGTTGTGTCAGCCATCTTGAACTTTGACGAAAAATATGATGACAGTGTAATACCCCTTTTTAGCGCCACGTCAAAGATCTTTGTCAAATATATTTGACGAATATTTGATCACATCTTTGATCAAATCTTTGACAAAGAAATTTGATAGTGTAATACCGGCCTAACTGGAAGTTCCCTAGCGAAAAGTTCGTCATATGGCCCACACTGATTTCTGCGGTTATTCCATACAGTGTTGCTTGTGTGTCAGCACCGAAAACTCTACGCAGATGCCCCTGCTCTCCGTCGTTAAGTGAAGGCCATCGGCCACTGCGTTGTTCGTAGTCAGAGATAGTGCCTGAAATTCGGTATGCTTGCACTCTCTTGACACTGTGGATCTCGGAATATTGAATTTCCAAACGATTTCCGAAATTGAATGCGTCTAACTCCAGGTACCATTTCCCTTTCTGTTAATTCCCGACGTGCGGCTATAATCACGTTGGAAACCTTTTCACAAGAATCACATGAGAACAAACGACAGCTCCGCCAATGCCCTACCCTTTTACACCTTGTGTACGCTATACTACCGTCATCTGTATGCAGGGTGTTTCCGGAAGTGCGTGCAAAAATGTAACAGGACTTAGAGCATGCTTTACTGAACAAACATGGACAACAGATTAACATGCTGACTTCCTGAAGATGCGTGATAAGACCAGGAAAAAAAGAAAAATAAAGGACTGAGTGCCGCTTTCGTACTCCTTGCTTTGCTACCGAAACTTGTTCTAGACAAGCTAGTGTTCCTGGAGGGGTATTTGAACGTACTCCCCCGGAGTGCTAGTACAGTGCCTTCAAAAAATGGTTCAAATGGCTCTGAGCACAATGGGACTTAACTTCTGCGGTCATCAGTCCCCTAGAACTTAGAACTACTTAAACCTAACTAAACTAAGGACATCACACACATCCATGCCCGAAGCAGGATTCGAACCTGCGACTGTAGCGGTCGCGCGGTTCCAGACTGCAGCGCCTAGAACCGCTTGGCCACCCTGCAGTGCCTTAACTACTATACTATAGTACCTCATTTGGTAGTAACCTGCAGCGTAAAATTTATAGAATTGTCGAAATCTCTGCGCAAGTCCATAAACCAGAGACTTAATTATAACAGCTAATACTTACAGGCAGATTTTAATTGTGATTGTTGCGACTGTACTTCAGACCTCAAGTGGAATTATTGTCGGAAGGGGCCTAGCGAGATGGTGAGAGATGGAGCTGAACTTGCATTCAGGACGACGACGAACCAATTAACTCTCTGGCCTGTGAGAGGGAACTCCTATTAGGTCATTTAACTAGCCGTAATTAAAGTGCATGGGGAGCAGACGATGAGGCAGAGTGAAGAGGATAAGTTGCAAAACGCTCCATCGATCTACTAGAGGCACGAGGGTTATGAGTGCCCAAATTATTTAATAATCGCACCGCAGGAGTAAGGTTCTGCACTGCTATACGAACAGGTGCAAAGCTTCGAAACACAATGGGCTGGCCGGAAATGGCCATTCTGCATTAGGTGCCCAAAGCAACTCCCTCTACACACGCTGCGTGAACAGGATTGGTGCGAGGCACTACGGTATCGACCTTGGAGCACAATGTTCAGTGTGTGTCCCCCCCCCCCCAATCCCCCTCCCTCCTCCCATGGTGACACCATCCTTGATGTGTTAAGTAGCGCATACGCAGTGATACCGCAGGGGACACAGGCCAGACGTGTTAGACATGGCCCTCATCAAGGGCATAACAACGACACTACGTTACCGTTGAAAACAATCTGCCCTCAAATCACCAACCAGTTATACTGTACATTGAAGAAACACTGCAGCACATGGATCAACGCAGGATGTTGAACTACAGGCGCGCGAATTGGACGCTGTTCAAGGAAACGCTTGACAGTCGCATCCCGCCCACCCACACGATTAACGAGACAGCTCAAATTGATGAGGCAGTTAAAACCGTCACCAGCGCCGTCCAAGACGCAATAACCGACGCCATACCGATCCGCACACCACAACAACACAGTGCTGCCCTGTCCCAGAAGATCCTGGGCCTTATATCAATGAGGAACCGCCTCAGGAGACATTGGCAGCGTACCAGGCGCCAGCACTTCAAACAGCACATGAACAGGCTCCAGGGTGTAATCCGGGACAAAACACAAACGTTTAAGACACAACAGTGGGACCAGAAACTCGAAGAGCTGGTCACCACGCGGCCTGGCGTGTGGCAGATGGCCTGACACTTCACCAGGGAGAAACTGTACACCCCCAAGTTACAAGGGCCCGACGGACCAGCATATTCTGCGGAGGGCCTGACACTTCACCAGGGAGAAACTGTACACTCCCACGCTACAAGGGCCCGACGGACCAGCATATTGTGCGGAAGAAAAAGCGGAACTGATGGCCCTCACACTCGCAGCGTCATTCACACCGAACCTGGATCCCTCAGACCCAGCGTTCACACTTGCTACCGACCAGGAGGTCACACGCATCCTGGCGCAACCAGCGCGCAACATCATCCGACAAGCTAGTACAGCTGAAGTCAAATGGACCATCATGCATACCACCGCTAGGAAGGCCCCTGGTCACGCTGGCATCCAAAACCGTGTCCTCCAGGAGTTCACGGACAAAGCAGTAGACTACCTAACACACATAACGAATGCCACACTCAAACACCAACACTTCCCCGCCTTTTGGAAGACGGCCAAGGTCCTGATGTTCAGGAAGCCGGGGAAAGACCACTCCCTGCCACAAAATTACCGACCCATCAGTCTGCTGAGCGCGCTCAGAAAGATCGTTGAGAAGGTAGTACTAAAACGACTCACCAGGCACCATATCACAAACGACACCCTGAGACTGGAGCAATTCGGTTTCAGGAATCACCACTCAACAACACAACAACTCCTCCGCGTCGTTGAATACATAACACACGGATACAACACAAACAAAGCAAATGGGGCGGTGTTCTTGGTCATCGAAAAGGCTTTCGATCGTCTATGGCACAACGGCCTAATACGCAGACTCAGCGACACAGGGTTCCCCGACGGGCTCGTACGTCTCATACACCCATATCTCACGGACAGGAGTTTCAACACCGACGTGCAGGGCAAACAATCGACACGACATGGTATCCAGGCAGGAGTACCCCAAGGAAGCATCCCAGGGCCCTCACTGTTTAACCTCTACATTAACGACCTCCCAGCTACACACAACACGACGGTGGCAATCTACGCGGATGACACTGCCATCCTTGCGCAAGATTGGAAGCCGTCTAACATTAACTCACGACTACAGATTGCACTCAGAGCGGCAGAAGGGCTGGTGAAATGGCGTGTTAGAGTAAACGTCGACAAATGCGAAGCCGTTCTTTTCACTAGAAGACCGAAGCTACTGCGCAAACATCAGCACTGCAACCCAATAACACTACATGCACGCCCAATACGTTTCAGCGAGAAGGTCAAATACCTCGGTGTCTGGGTGGACAGGAAACTACTCTGGGGAGACCACATTCAACACGTGACCAACAAAGCAATCGCGAGGCTCAAACAGCTCTACCCTATGCTTAACAGGCGTAGCGCACTGAATAGGAGGGTGTCTAGGTCCACGTACACTCTTTGACATAAAACTCGACCGGCGGCCGTCCGCTGCAGAGGCTAAGTCCGTGCCGATCGCGACATGGGACAAATAAACTGGCCAACTCGCTAATTTTCTAAGTCCGGCTATCTGCACAATCTGGCAACACAGTAGACTGCGGCCCTTCCTGGAGGAAGTCTTGTCCCATGTTAGTCAAAGGGTAGACTATATACGCCCGTGGTCTAGCGGTAGCATCCGTTGTGTCTGTCTACAATGTCTGTGGATCGAGACCAGCTGACGCACAAATTTTTTATAGCCTCTTCTCTCTGAATGCTGAAGACGTGAATGTAATGGTAGCGCAGATTCAATCTATTTCACTTTCTGACACACCGATAACAAAATTTTATCTAGTAACAATTTTGCGCCATATTTCTTGCAGACTGTTCTCCTCTGGTCGCTGTATGCGGCAAAGCTCCGGGATCCATTTGCTGGCTACAGGCAGCGGCCGTGGTGACCCGTTCTGTATCGAAAGCGCCTGCTACCGCTCATCGCTTTTGATAATTTAAAACGCTTTATTATTAAATGTTGCTCCACAGAAAATTTCTACGATTTCCATTCTCGCTCGAAAGCAACGGATACAGACGCCCTGATTAGTAGTTGGGTATTATATTACATTAATCGGCAAGAGCTGAGTATGGCCCGAAATTAATTTTATAGACTGGGACGAAATCAAACCACCTCACTACATTCTATGAATTTATAAATGCTTCCTATCTCGCTTCTTTTCCTTTCAAAGTCAATTATTTGTGCAACTTTTGGCCAATATTCGGATGCTTTCGTCAAGCCAGAGTGAGCGTCTGTGGTGTAAAGTGTATTACAGTTTTTGTTTCGTTCCTTATGGTAAGTCTATGCGATAAACTGTGTGAATACCTTGCAATGCATGCTCTGTAGCAGTGCAGGAACACTGAACCTTTGGAGTTCCATGTATGGATTCAAAAGGTATTTAACGTTGATCAGAAGTGACTGTTAAGGCCATCATATTTAAACCAGAAAAATTTATCGTTTTTGAGGTTTCACAAAACGGAAAGAAATTGCTAACGCCGGCGTCATAAAACGTCTACAGTTAAATGCTATTGCAAAAATTTAGAAGAGAGGAACTATATTACTCAACATGTTCACTTAATAAACAACCTCCTGACATGTTAGACCTATATGACGAACAAAGCACCTTGGCATTTATAAAGCAGACATCCATGATATTAACATAATTCGAAATTGTACGAAGATTTATGTGTAAAGGCATTCTTGAGATTTCTTATAAGGAATTTTTACTAGCAGTTTGCAACTCCATTAATTAAAATGGAAAATAAAAGGTTACGTTCAGCAGCTTTCACCGAGGTTGGAACTGCCATCTGATATAGCACTAACACCGCAACTCATAAGGGAACCACTGAGTTAACGACACACTGGCGGTAACAGGTGGACTATAGTCATTGCGATATTGCCTGAGCCTCAAAACGCAACATTAAACACACAAATAGGTGTTCCTTATGTGAAGAAAGCCGTTCTTAGAGTCTCATCTTCCAGTGGATTATATCGTATGAGTCTTCGATGTCAAAAGCTAATGCCAAGTGAATTTAGCGACGTAATGCCGGGCTACACCCGGAAGTAAATGGTGGTGGTGGTTGTTGGGATGTTTAAGGGGGACTAAACAGCGAAGGTCATCAGTCCCCCATTCCAAAATCAGGCGAACCGAAAATCTACGGAGCAGATAAAAACCAAAAGGGGAGGAGACGTCCCCCCAGGCGCTAAAAGAACACAAATGCAGCAAGAAACACTACAGACAAGAACAGGACAGAGGAACACCAGACAGAAAGAAACAGAAGAAAGGAGGATGGCCGGAGACTGGTTGACTGACCATGAGACAAAAAAGGGAAAGAGTCAACCATCTGACGGCACACCAGAACAGCAACAGACACAAGGACAAAAGACACAGAAAGGGAAAGGCGCAGGACCTCCCTAAATCGAACCATAAAAACGACTACTACGGATAAAATGTAAAACATTGTCAGCCATGGAGGCATCGTCGGATAAAACCAAAGCCAAAGTGCCCGGGAGATTAAAAGATTGCCGGAGTGTGCGCAGTCGAGGACACTCCAGCAAAATGTGGCCGACCGTCAGCCGGGACCCACACCGACACAAGGGGGGATCCTCCTGACGCAACAGATGGCCGTGCGTCAGGTATGTATGGCCGATGCGCAGCCGACACAGGACTACCGAGTCCCTGCGAGAAGCCTGCAGGGAGGAACGCCACACATCGGTCGTCCCCTTGACAGCCCGCAGTTTATTCGGGGCTGTCATCCCACGCCACTCAGCAGCCCACATCCCCATCAGCTTACGGCGCAACACCAGCTGCTGGTCGCGAGCCGTAAGGCCGATCTCCAAAGCCGGGGCGTCGATCGCCCCTTTGGCCAGCCTGTCTACACGTTCGTTCCCTGGGATGCCAACATGACCGGGCGTCCAAACCAAGACCACCGAACGACCAGAACGGGCAATGGCGGAAGTAAATGCACTCTCACAGTGTTGACAAATACTTGCTAAGACGCTGCCAATTCTCAGCTCTCTTACGAGACAGATATTTAGCGAAGTGCTTGTCGTGATTGTCCGATACGGTTCTTCAGAGGGGAGACGCGCGCGCACGTTTGGTTTCTTTACGGCGTTCTCCCCTGATAGTTTCTGACGTCGCCTTGTCGGCTATGTATACATCTGAGGCATTCAATTATCATTAATGCAGAATGATCCAAGTTTCTGCTTCTGGCGTGGAAGAAGGCTGTGACGCCGACATTTTATCATTTCAACGTAGGGAAAGCAAAACGGATGATTCACTGTTTCTCATTCAGCATAAAGCACGTGAGATAATTTTCCGTAACGTTCATAATCATCTCAAAATACAAAGGAAGTAAAAATACATCGAAAGCTTATTCGAATTGAATATAATGTAAGATATCAAACGCTTTGCACATCGATGTCGAATGTGTCCACGTGCAATCCTTTGCATCATACATATAGAATGTCATGATTACCACGAGAATGAAGAAATATGTTGGTAGGGATGGAAGCAAGAAGAGATGAAATCGACAAATATTCGATTCCTCATGGCATACATTTCATTTAAGATTTAAGAAGAAATAAAGCGAGATATTATTTTCGTCAACACGAAAGATATTCCGCGCATATGGATAATGAAGAAGTCTGCGTCTTCATACCTTTCCTCCTTGGAAACTGTATGCTCTATTATATGCTAAAGTAGCCTGATCATTGTTCCCGTAATGTTACCATCTTGTTTGGCCCCTTAAACGATGAACAGATTCCAAACGCATGTCTCTGCATGAAAGTAGTTGTTCGAACACTTCCTGGGTTGTTTCTTGTGTTTTTTTGCTTGGAGTTCATGAAGCAGACCGCTGTGCCTCCCGCCCCCCCCCCCCCCCCCACCCCCCCCCCCTACTTGAGGGTTAGGTCTCAAAACTAAACCGTTTTTTATCCACTGGCATAATTTATTCAGTCAGCATCAGCACAAGACTATCAAACAAAGCCTTGCATTTACAGTTGCAACACTTTAATAAGCAGCTAACCCAAGAGTAATCCGCTGTCATGGTCCGAAATTAGCAGCTCTCTGGTACTGTGGCAAAGTCCGTACTACATTTTCGATTCCGGAGCATCAGTTTATCTGGTAACACTGTGTTAAATCAACAGGAGTAGTTGCACAGTTGTGCCACCATATCTGTCCTCCCATTGTCAACTTTATATATCTCACTTCTCCTGTAGCGTTGATCACGAGGTGCCGAAGTAAATGAGTGTATTCTGCATGACGTAACATTCAGTATTCCCTTCTTTCATAGGAACTCTTCATGTGCATCGATACCAAATAGGGATGTGAAAACTCTTGCGAGTGAGAGGATGACCATTATAATCGCAACGAGAACAAGCAAATAATGAATGAAGTTTATTGCAATGCAGAATGAGAATGGCTGTGAAAATAAAAACCTATAAAAATAGGTTGATCGTTGAGTTGGCACAATGCAAATATCTTCTTAGCATTTTGCTGCTTTAGTTCTGGAAGTTTGCAGAGAAAAAGAAAAATTCGGTACTTCTCGCTAGTGCAATATAATGTTAACCAGCAACTACCCTTTCCTTAGATCATGACTCAAAGAGGTCCCCAAGTAGCTACCAAGGCAATGCTGCAATCTGTTCCCTGACATTGTTCTGATGACCGTTAATGCAGATAGTTCCGATTATGAAACACAAAACATATTGTATTGCAGGGTAGTTCCTAGGACCGTAATATTAAATTTGCGATGTAGGTGGCACATGAACGTGACGACTATCCAGATTACTCGTCAATGTGAAAAGTTAATGTTATGGGAATTGAGCATGGTCCCTCGGCACCAATACTGAAAGAGAGTGAATGAGCACAGGTATGCCAAACACTTTCAAAACGTCTTCCAAGTACCAAAAACAGTAGCAATATGAAGAAAACATTGGACAGATCAGAAAGGCCTCACTGCTATCCACAGCCTGTTTGTGTCAGCCGTAGTGGAGCTGCGCTGCCAGACGCCAACCCTAGCAGTTTGGTCCCTTAGGCATTAGAACTTAAAAAAGAGCAGTAGCGGAAGGAATTGATAAGATAAAGCTTTTGCAGAAATACTGGAACTAATGAAGAAAACATCTGTAGTTATATAAACTGAGCACTTTACTGCAGCAGTGCCTTGTTCGCACAGGAGTAAACACTGCCCTCACCATAATCGTAGCTGACGTATATGGCCACCTTTTGCATGAAGCGACCATTTTGATCTGAAATACGTTTCCTAACTCAAAACCACTCCTCCTGTGGCGATTACTCTCAATATGTGATCGATATGACGTGGGAAGTGCTTGATGACGGGGCAAGGAATCAGAGAATGAACGTACTGGTAACGTAGTTTGAGGTTCCCCGTGTCTCAACCTAAAGCCGTTCACCCTGGTGTGGTTTCTGTCAGGAAATATCGTCCTCGGAAAGTGGACAGGATGGCTTTCTCATCCTTTGAAATTGTGAGATAGCCGCATCAGCACGTTGCCAGGATAGTACACAGTTGTTCATGGGTTCGAGATTTGTTTCTCGTATATCTTTTTCTCTATTCCTCATTTACATACAATTTTGATATCATCTGACAACTGCCTGCATTGCCTTGATTAAAAATTGTATGACAAAGAAACAAATTGTTTTCATGATTAATATTCCATAGGCGCATGCAAAAATATGAACTGGGTTAAGATTTACAGATTTTATGATCTTAGTCCCCCCCATGAACCATGGACCTTGCCGTTGGTGGGGAGGCTTGCGTGCCTCAGCGATACAGATGGCCGTACCGTAGGTGTAACCACAACGGAGGGGTATCTGTTGAGAGGCCAGACAAACATGTGGTTCCTGAAGAGGGGCAGCAGCCTTTTCAGTAGTTGCAGGGGCAACAGTCTGGATGATTGACTGATCTGGCCTTGTAACATTAACCAAAACGGCCTTGCTGTGCTGGTACTGCGAACGGCTGAAAGCAAGGGGAAACTACAGCCGTAATTTTTCCCGAGGACATGCAGCTTTACTGTATGATTAAATGATGATGGCGTCCTGTTGGGTAAAATATTCCGGAGGTAAAATAGTCCCCCATTCGGATCTCCGGGAGGGGACTACTCAAGAGGACGTCGTTATCAGGAGAAAGAAAACTGGCGTTCTACGGATCGGAGCGTGGAATGTCAGATCCCTTAATCGGGCAGGTAGGTTAGAAAATTTAAAAAGGGAAATGAATAGGTTAAAGTTAGATATAGTGGGAATTAGTGAAGTTCGGTGGCAGGAGGAACAAGACTTTTGGTCAGGTGATCACAGGGTTATAAATACAAAATCAAATAGGGGTAATGCAGGAGTAGGTTTAATAATGAATAAAAAAATGGGAGTGCGGGTTACCTACTACAAACAGCATAGTGAAAGCATTATTGTGGCCAAGATAGACACAAAGCCCATGCCTACTACAGTAGTACAAGTTTATATGCAAACTAGCTCTGCAGATGATGATGAAATTGAAGAGATGTATGATGAGATAAAAGAAATTATTCAGGTAGTGAAGGGAGACGAAAATTTAATAGTCATGGGTGATTGGAATTCGGTAGTAAGAAAAGGAAGAGAAGGGAACATAGTAGGTGAATATGGATTGGGGCTAAGAAATGAAAGAGGAAGCCGTCTGGTAGAATTTTGCGCAGAGCATAACTCAATCATAGCTAACACTTGGTTCAAGAGTCATGAAGGAAGGTTGTATACATGGAAGAACCCTGGAGATACTAAAAGGTATCAGATAGATTATATAATGGTAAGACAGAGATTTAGGAACCAGGTTTTAAATTGTAAGACATTTCCAGGGGCAGATGTGGACTCTGACCACAATCTATTGGTTATGAACTGTAGATTAAAACTGAAGAAACTGCAAAAAGGTGGGAGTTTAAGGAGATGGGACCTGGATAAACTGAAAGAACCAGAGGTTGTACAGAGTTTCAGGGAGAGCATAAGGGAACAATTGATAGGAGTGGGGGAAAGAAATACAGTAGAAGAAGAATGGGTAGTTTTGAGGGATGAAATAGTGAAGGCAGCAGAGGATCAAATAGGTAAAAAGACGAGGGCTAGTAGAAACCCTTGGGTAACAGAAGAAATATTGAATTTAATTGATGAAAGGAGAAAATATAAAAATGCAGTAAATGAAGCAGGCGAAAAGGAATACAAACGTCTCAAAAATGAGATCGACAGGAAGTGCAAAATGGCTAAGCAGGGATGGCTAGAGGACAAATGTAGGGATGTAGAGGCTTGTCTCACTAGGGGTAAGATAGATACTGCCTACAGGAAAATTAAAGAGACCTTTGGAGAGAAGAGAACCACTTGTATGAATATCAAGAGCTCAGATGGCAACCCAGTTCTAAGCAAAGAAGGGAAGACAGAAAGGTGGAAGGAGTATATAGAGGGTTTATACAAGGGCGATGTACTTCAGGACAATATTATGGAAATGGAAGAGGATGTAGATGAAGATGAAATGGGAGATACGATACTGCGTGAAGAGTTTGACAGAGCACTGAAAGACCTGAGTCGAAACAAGGCCCCGGGAGTAGACAACATTCCATTAGAACTACTGACGGCCTTGGAAGAGCCAGTCCTGACAAAACTCTACCATCTGGTGAGCAAGATGTATGAGACAGGTGAAATACCCTCAGACTTCAAGAAGAATATAATAATTCCAATCCCAAAGAAAGCAGGTGTTGACAGATGTGAAAATTACCGAACTATCAGTTTAATAAGTCACAGCTGGAAAATACTAACGCGAATTCTTTACAGACGAATGGAAAAACTGGTAGAAGCGGACCTCGGGGAAGATCAGTTTGGATTCCGTAGAAATGTTGGTACACGTGAGGCAATACTAACCTTACGACTTATCTTAGAAGAAAGATTAAGAAAAGGCAAACCTACGTTTCTAGCATTTGTAGACTTAGAGAAAGCTTTTGACAATGTCGACTGGAATACTCTCTTTCACATTCTGAAGGTGGCAGGGGTAAACTACAGGGAGCGAAAGGCTATTTACAATTTGTACAGAAACCAGATGGCAGTTATAAGAGTCGAGGGGCATGAAAGGGAAGCAGTGGTTGGGAAAGGAGTGAGACAGGGTTGTAGCCTCTCCCCGAAGTTATTCAATCTGTATATTGATCAAGCAGTAAAGGAAACAAAAGAAAAATTCGGAGTAGGTTTTAAAATCCATGGAGAAGAAATAAAAACGTTGAGGTTCGCCGATGACATTGTAATTCTGTCAGAGACAGCAAAGGACTTGGAAGAGCAGTTGAACGGAATGGACAATGTCTTGAAAGGAGGATATAAGATGAACATCAACAATAGCAAAACGAGGATAATGGAAGGTAGTGGAATTAAATCGGGTGATGCTGAGGGAATTAGATTAGGAAATGAGACACTTAAAGTTGTAAAGGAGGTTTGCTATTTAGGGAGTAAAATAACTGATGATGGTCGAAGTAGAGAGGATATAAAATGTAGACTGGCAATGGCAAGGAAATCGTTTCTGAAGAAGAGAAATTTGTTAACATCGAGTATAGATTTAAATGTCAGGAAGTCGTTTCTGAAAGTATTTGTATGGAGTGTAGCCATGCATGGAAGTGAAACATGGACGATAACTAGTATGGACAAGAAGAGAATAGAAGCTTTCGAAATGTGGTGCTACAGAAGAATGCTGAAGATAAGGTGGGTAGATCACGTTACTAATGAGGAGGTATTGAATAGGATTGGGGAGAAGAGAAGTTTGTGGCACAACTTGACTAGAAGAAGGGATCGGTTGGTAGGACATGTTTTGAGGCATCAAGGGACCACAAATTTAGCATTGGAGGGCAGCGTGGAGGGTAAAAATCGTAGAGGGAGACCAAGAGATGAATACACTAAGCAGATTCAGAAGGATGTAGGTTGCAGTAGGTATTGGGAGATGAAGAAGCTTGCACAGGATAGAGTAGCATGGAGAGCTGCATCAAACCAGTCTCAGGACTGAAGACCATAACAACAACAACATGATCTTAGTCATAACAGCAACGTTGCATACACGAATTGTCCTTGATCAATGAGCATTACATGAAGATACGTTCTCGTAGTCGTATTTAGTTCTCACTAATGCGAAGGGAAGACTTATTTCATTACATTCCTGAAATCAGCTGTTTATCTCAACTGTAGGCGTTTACGCCAAGCGCGGGGCCGCGTAGACACGAGGTGTGATCAGACAACGTCAGCGGGCACAGTCGCCTTCGGTAAATGCAACACATTGAGCGAACGAGCACGTGTAAAGTCCGTGGAGAATATCTCGCTACAAAACAGACTTGTTTCTTCTATATATCTTTGTCAGTGGAAAGATATAAAAAAGAAATGCATAGTGAAGGCTAGCAATCGTTTTGAATAAGCGAAGCAAATTAGCTTTACAACCATGCAACAGAGTGTAACAGTTCAACAGACTGCTGCACTGTATTGATCAACTTACACCCCACCTCATCATTACCAAAGCATAGGAGGACGGTATATTCTGAAATAAGGCCTACCTGCGTGTTATAACTGGCGCCTTAAACTATATTACCATTCACTCTGTATTCTGATCTCCGTCCCAGCATCCTCCCCTTGTCAATGTAGATTCTTGTCAACAGCTATTAGCAAAGTATTTTGGAATGTTGAATTCTCCGAATAATTTATAAACCTGTAGCTTACACTACAGAGCCATTGCAGTTGTCGAATTTTTTCACAGTACGGAAATTATGTTTTCATAGTATTAGTCGGAAGTATTTAATTTCTGTGTTAATGGATGATCATTTCTTTACAGGACCATAGCCCGATTCATAATAGCAGAGCCGTGCAGAACTGGCTCCAAGGTCAGCAGAGAATAAAACTTCTTCCTTCCGTGCCAAAATCACCGGACCTCAACCCCATTGAAAATGTGTGGGCGGCGGTTACGGGTTCGTTACCACCTGGGTCAAGGAATTCAGAAACTCTGTGGGAAAATATAGAGAATACATGGTGGGAGATAAATGATCATCACAATCTCTCTCACTTCGCCGACGCCTTCGAACAATTATAGAAAACGAGGGAGGATGGGTAGGGTATAGAAAGAAAAATAAAGGCCAAACCAGTTGTGAGGGCCTAAAGTGTTCCGGAAACCTACTGAAGCTAAATGGTCCCTGTGTATTCTCATTAAATGTGTCACTGCGTGGATGTTACACATAGTAACTAATAATTAAATTCTTTACTTAAAGAAATAAACAAATGTATGCGCAACGGATAAATCTTTGATTTTGAAATGTTAACCCCAAATTTCGTACACTGCTAATCACCCGACTGTTTTTCAAGAAAATGCGTAAGTAACTGGAATTGTAATTGGGCCTGCATAATAACTCCTCCTCCGTTCTGTTAGCTATTTCTTCTCTTTTTTTTCATTCTGTCTTACTTTCATCTCTCAAAACATACTAACGGTATTACCAGTAACATACAGGATAAAATTGCCTAACAGCTGATCTTGTAACAGCACATATAAAGATATTTCTACTTCCTATGGTCTCTTACGAAGATAAACTCACCCACGGGAAGGAATGAAGGATAGCCCACAATGCTTGATTCATTACGTCACAGCAACACACTATCACTCTTAATACCATTGGGCAAAGCAATGATGGTATTCTGTAACTTCTTCAATCACTGTCTGATCCTAAAAACACCTCTCATTTATTGACGTGCCTCGACGTTAACTAACTCTCGTGTGGTTGGAAAGTTCGCGCGGTCGCGACTCCGAAATTTACGTTCCCCTCATATTCGTGCGCGGCACGTTATTGCAACTGAAAAAAAAACATCCACGAGTTACCTATACTGATTTCATAATTATACCTCTGAACCATTAAATAATATACCATCCAGAACCACCAGTCCAAAAGATACTTAAATACACACACAGAACATTTCACAATACTTACAGTTCTTGTATAGCGTGCGTAGTAGGACTACACGAATTACTATTACGCTGTTTCCCCATTATTAAATTCAGGAAAGCGATCTCACTGATTCCCACGAATCTTTCAAATCCCGTTGTTCTAAGAATCAGCTTCACACGTAAATTTCTACTGACTCATTTCACAAAAGGTGACTTCTTAATCTTTCATGTTAAATTAGCAACCTTGCCTTTATCCATGAATTTCAGAAACTCGTCAAATTACAAATTGAAACACACGAAAGCTACAAATGACTTCTTTGAAAACTAATTCTTTCAAATCAAAATTAAGAGCATTACTTTCTACCATGAATTTCTGTTAGCAGCTCGATCAGTTAAAGCCACGAGATAGTATTTTCCTACACTTCCAGATCAGATTTTGAAACAAACTAACCAAAATCATAAATGTAAATTGACCATTACTAAAAAGAATTATGGTAAATCAACACATTCCTACTTATGAAGTAATGGTTCCTAGCACTCAGTCATCCACTCTTCATCATTTTCTTCATCAGGCCTTTGTGGTCAGTGCCAGGTCTTTAGGCTATAATGGTTCGTCACAAGCATCCTATTTGCGTCGTACCTTCCTTACAATTGAATTCTAACACTTTACCGTTCGCCGGATTACTCAAACTAAATATCAAATTCCGTTAACTTTCAAGTTACTTTTGCGGTCGCGACATAGTATTCTCACATTCGCCTACCATCGAATGTAGTGAGGTGATTTGATTTCGACCCAGTCTGTAAAATTAATTTCTGGCCATACATATTTCAAGGACGAAACGTATGAAGACGCAGACTTCCTGGTTGTCCTTATGTGCGGCATATCTTGAAGATTAATGTAATATAGTACCCAACTACTAATCGGGGCGTCTGTGTCCGTTGCTTTCGAGCGAGAATGGAAATCGTAGAAATTTTCTGTGGAGCAACATTTAATAATAAAGCGTTTTAAATTATCAAAAGCGATGAGCGGTAGCAGGCGCTTTCGATACAGAACGGGTCGCCACGGCCGCTGCCTGTAGCCAGCAAATGGATCCCGGAGCTTTGCCGCATACGGCGACCAGAAATATGCCGCAGAATTGTTACTGGATAAAATGTTGTTATCGGTGTGTCAGAAAGTGAAATAGATTGAATCTGCGCTACCATTACGTTCACGTCTTCAGCATTCAGAGAGAAGAGGCTATAACATGCGCCTTCTTCGGCGAGCTTCAATGCCCCACTTTTTTGTTTTTTGTTTTGTTTTTAATGGGTTATGAAACTGAATTGCATCTTGAAGACAATGTTAGAAAATTGTAAACTGTAATCCGAATTGATTACGGTGAAAATAACTCTCTCTATAATACTATTGACTGCATTAACGGAACGCAAAATATTCTTCCATTAGAATTTAAACAAAAGTGAGAGAGAAGCAAAAATAAAAAGTAAGATAGGAAATTAAACTTCTTCAGTGATGCACATCTCTTGCATGAGAATAGTTTTTCCTTACTATTCTTGTGCTGTGGCATGGCTCCTGTTACTTCTTGGGAAAACTTGCTTTTTCGGGGTTCTGTTGAGGCCTTCACGGCTACCGTATCGGTCCCGGGACACACGAAGTCCCCACTGTACTTCACCCTCAACAGCAATCCCCTACTTTGGCAGTCTATCTTGTTCGGTCGATTTCATATTATTTAGGTATTAACCGATGCCTTGTTTCTTAAACAAAATTTGCATCATATTTCCGAACTTCTTTTTATGGTCTTTGTTCCGGTATATTTTGAAGTATTCGTCTTTCATATATTCTCGATATTCTTGTAGATTATCATTGCCTTTGTTGCTAACAACATAATTGACAGAATTACCAAATAGCCACAAGATGACATTGTTTTTTTGTGGTGGAAAGGGAATTTCTTCTGGGAAGAGTATACCGTTTAATGTGATTTCTCTTCCATCGGTCCGTTTGAGAAAAGCGACTTGCAATACAATGTCATTCCAAATATTCTTGTATCCATTACAGATGAAGCGATGCTTAAAGGAGTCCAAATTATGACATTTTTGGCACACATTGGTTGCTTGTAGTCCTATTGAATACAGTTTTTCATTGGTACTAATAATGTTGTTGACAACTCTGTACCATGACGCTTGCACTTCCGTAGTCAGTGTTTTGTTATTTATATTAGTCCATATTTTTTCTCAGTTTTTGTTGGGATACTTCAGATCCATTTTATTTTGGTTTTTGCGTGATCGTAACTTCTCTAATATATATTTACTTGTCCTCTTATTTTTGTCTGTTAAAATGCATGTCAAGTAGCTTAATTCTGCATAAAAATCCTTAATATGCTTCAGGTTGTAATTTATGTTGTGAACATCTACTGGCGACTGCATGCTTCCGGGTTTGAGAAGGTCAAATAGAGCGGCAGTTATGCTGTTCAGCTGTGTCTCTATAAGTTGTAGCGTTCTTTTAATGAAGAGGGCAGTGTTTTTCCTCCGAACGTCTGTCAGCCCTAGGCCTCCGTTTTCGGGTCTCGATGTAGTCGTTCCTACTGCTACTCTAAAAATATGGCCTTTCCATATGTATCGACAGATTGTGCTCATTATAGATTTCACTATGTCTGGAGGTGTTGGTAAAATCTGAGCGACATATGCAGCTTTCGAAAGAACTGCACAGTTTATTAGTTTAATTCTTTCCTTGATATTTAAGTCTCTCGTTTCATGCAGTATTAAGCTGCCTCTGATTTTTCCTAACGCCTGTTTCCAATTAGCAGATGTTGTTCTTAATGGGCAACTGTAAAAAGTTATGCCCAAAGCAGTGTGACGCTCCACCCTGTTTGCCCACGGTAGCTGCACATTGTCAAGACCCTGTAAATTTAAAAAGGAACTTTTCATTTCATTTATCCTCGCACCAGTGGCCGTGCTATAAAGCAATAACTTGTCTGTTAGCTGGGCACAGTCATCATCGCTCCTTACTAGAACTCCCACATCGTCAGCGTATGCATTTGTAACCGTCTTCAGCCCAGCTATTGTCACGCCTTCTAAGGTTGTGTTCAAAAGCCGTAAAAGGGGCTCCAGAGAAACCACATAAAACAACATGGACAGGGGACTTCCCTGAGGAACTCCACTAGATATCAATACTTCATTAGTATATTGTCCATTGATCGAGATTTTGGTTCGTATGCCTCTGACGATGTTCATTAAAACCGCTAAGTTGCCATCATTGAAACCTATGTGTTTCAAGATTCTGAACAGATATCCGTAGTTGACTTTGTCAAACGCTTTAGCAAAATCAATGAAGGCAATGCCTCCATTCGCTAACGATGATGAGAAAATAGAAATAATGTCTCGATATTCGCATACAGTCTTAAAAATGGTACGTCGAGGGAGACACGTCTGGTGGCATCCAATGACTTTTTCTAAAATCGGTATCATTCGTTCTTTAATTACACGTGCAACTACCTTGTAATCTGAGTTCATTAGACTGATCGGCCTCATTTTAGTAATATCTTTCGTGTCCGTACTCCTTCCCTTTGGAAGTGGTACAGTTACACTTTCCTTGAAAGCAGCAGGAATTTCCTCTCTCCTCAAAACGTCATTAACTACTTCCGTGAATTGGGAACCTATTAGGTGCCAAAAGGTCCTATAAAACTCCACAGGCAGGCCGTCTGGGCCTGGAGACTTACGTGAAGGTGAAGATATGAGTATATCAAAAACCTCGTCATTCGTAATTTCTAACGTTAAACCTCTGTTCTCCTCCTCTGTACCAACTGCCTCTATTCCGGAGTTCTGTAAAATCTCTTGTACTGAGTTGTCGTCAGTAGCATTTCCAGAATATAATTGCTGAAAAAATCTATGTGCTTCAGTTAAGATATCCCTTTGTTCTGTCAGGACTCTGTTATCTTCCGTTCTGAGGCTGGCAATAAAATTTCTTCTTCTGTTTTTTGTGTGTTGTATCAAGTGGTAGATGGAGGTGTTTTCTGCCTCCACCGTCGTCCTAGTGTGTGATTTGACTTGTAATCCCTGCAGTTCTTGCGAGAAGTTAAAATTTGGTCGCTGATCCTTTTTATTTAAAACGCAATTAAAATCTCCATCAATGACAATTTCTGCAGGGTTTTCTTGGAGTGGAAATAAAATGTTACTTTTAAAAAAGGCTGCCCTCTCTCGTCTCGCATTGTTGCCTGAAGGTGCGTATAGGTTTATAAAAGTGGTGTTAAAAATTTTGCAGCTAATTCCCATCTCCGACTCCAAAAGGCACACGTTTGTCATCTCGATCCCTTCTTTAGCAAGGATGGCTGTTCCACACGCGTTTTCTGGAGCCACATTCAACGCCTCTTTGTACCCTGAAACATACAATTTGACATTAACTTCCTGCAGGAAGGCGATATCTGTATCTGACTGATACAGAAAGTCCTTCAGTGCAGCTACCTTTGCTTGAGTCTGAATTTTGTTTATGTTTAAGGTGGTAACTTCGGGTTAGATATATATAGTGTTATTTTATTTTACTTTTATTCCATTGGCGGTTTTCCTTCTTTTTTCTTTTTTTCTTTCTTCTTAGAGTTCGCTGTGACAATTTTTAATAAAAAAATTCTTCCTCAGAAACCCCTTCCGCCCCCATTGCATCGGTCTGATCCTCCTTTTCGTCCGCCCAGTTAAATCGTGGCCCGGTGATGTCGTGTCCATGTCCTTGTCCAAGTCTGGTTTCATTGTCCATATCTGATGTCGTATTGTCATGCAAGGGTTCATATGTTCCGTGTGGCGTGTCAGCCCGTCCTTGTCCCTTGTTCCGATCCGAAGACTCGCCGACCGCTTCCTTTTGTGTATCTTCGTCCTTTTCGGTCTCCTGTATCTTCCTCAGCCGCTCTCTTAAAGGAGGGGCCAAATTCTCTGCAGCTTGATGTGCTCTGTGTCTCTTTTTATTTTTTAATGATTTCGGTGAAATCGTCGGTGAAACCTTTGGTGAACCTTTTGGCGACTCCATGGAAGGTCGAGGAGAAGTCACCTGTCCCGCCTTCGTGGCGGAAGATTTTTGAGCTCCATTAATTTCAGTCGGCCGTTGCTGCTGTTTCTACGACACGTGAGACGGGTGGTGTCATTGGTTCGTCTTCTTGCGCCCCTCCTTTTCCTTTGACGTTTCCTGAACCTGTCTGTGGTGTCCTGTCATCTGTGTGGTTGCCAGTTTTCTGTTGTATCACTTCCTCTTTATGTCCATCCACTGTAGTTCCCTCTGGGATGCTGGCCCTTTCGTGTGTAACTACCGCTTCGTACTCTACCATGTCTACATCAGGTATTATCGATGAAGCTTGTCGCTCGTTGGAACAGTTGTCAGACTCAGAGGGCAAGCGCAGTGCGTCCTCAGTGACGTCATTACTGGCCAGATTCTGATTGTCATCATTAGTCAACTCCGCGGTGCTTCCCGTTTCCGTGCGCGCGTCGGAAGGTCCCGCCTGCTCGGCCATATTCTGTTGATAGGGGGCCCGGCTAGCTGCTAGCTTGCATGCTAACAACCTGTCCTGGGACAGCCGCCTCGTTAGTCGGTAACTGAGGAACACGCCTTCTACTGCACTCACTTCTGACGTGCCCTGTGGCGTTACATAACGCACAAGTCCGTGGCTGCCCATCATAAATTATGAGAGCGCGATGGCCACAAATATTCAAGTAAGATGGGATATGTCGTAAGAGCTCAATCTTAATCTGTCTAACTCCATTCAAAACCGGACACATGTATTGCTCCGACCATTTTTCTGCAATATTAGATATAACCCTACCATAGGGCTGAAGAGCGGCATTGATTGCTCCGGCAGGGACCTCGAACGGCAGTTCGAAAACTCTCACTGTTCGAGTGCCTAGCCCAGCATGGGAAACAAGAACGTCACTAACGGTTCCGTCTGCATGATTAAATTTCATTTTGCCACCACACTTGTCAACTATCGAGGAGCATAAATCAGAGGAAATCAATTTAAAAAAGACAGAATTGGAAACAAAAGAAAGATGAACGCCAATAATTTCGTCTCCTGTGATCTTAACTGTTTCTGAAAACCACCTTTTGATCTCAAAAGCCTTTGGTCTTTTACAGGTCCAATCAAAAGTGAATCTAACCGTATCTCTTCTTTCACAGTTAATTTCGTTCATTTTGTCATTTTAAATCACTGAAAGATGCAAAGTAAACAAAGCACTCTACTGACCTTCGTAACAGCCACAAAGCCGCTGTTTACGCCAGCCCTCCTAGCGCTGCCGCCTTACGTCCGTCCGGCTCGGCGGCCGAGCAGCGAATGCTAGACCACGAGCGTATATATGCTACCTTTTGACTAACATGGGACAAGACTTCCTCCAGGAAGTGCCGCAGTCTACAGTGTTGCCAGATTGTGCAGATAACCGGACTTAGAGAATTAGCGAGTTGGCCAGTTTATTTGTCCCACGTCGCGATCGGCGCGGACTTAGCCTCTGCAGCGGCCGGCCGCCGGTCGAGTTTTATGTCAAGGAGTGTATATTACACTTATTCGACCCCTGATGACGTACGCAGCCCCTGTCTCGGGATACGCTGCGCCCATACGCCTGCGCCGTCTGCAGCTCATACAGAACAAAGTAATCAAAATCATAAGCAACGCTCCGCGCTACCACACGCATCGCAGACCTTCACCGGGAATATCGGCTAGATACCATCTTGCAGGTATTCCAAAAACTCTCCACACGACTGTACAATAACACGAGACACTCGCGCAACCCGTTTATCCTTCCTCTGGGTGACTACGACCACAACCATAGATGAAAGCATAACAGACCAAAGACACTACTGGCAAGTAACTAAACATCTATGGTCCATAGCACGCTAACACGACAGTACTGGCGAGCCCCTGCAACACAGCTTCTACTAGTAACCCCAGATGCTCGACCCGCCGAAAAACAGGCAACCGCATGGAAACCGTACTGTACACAGCACGCAAACCAGCCATACATACCCCCTACACTGTCTGTGAGCCGATCTATGACCGATCGCCCACTAATGTACAACGACCTTGAACTGTTGCAGGGACGCAGCAACTGCAGCAAGCCCCGCGACGAGCCTCCGCAATGACAAAGGTAACGATGCACGATACCTCGCACTAACATAACCACACCTTGCATGCACTGTCGCAGATAGCAAGCCGCTACTGCCCTTACTACCGGTCCTACTGTTGCAGAGGTTTTTTTTTCCTTGGCGCTTGCCTTGGCACTTTTTTTTCCTCTGCCCTTACAACCGCTACCCTTCGATCGCTTTCGTCCACCTTCTATCTCCTGATGGACCATGTTAATGAGTAACCTTACCCAGACGCATGGATAACATCACAGCCCGCATCCTGTGACTCCTGATTAAAAAAAAAAAAAAAAAAAAAAAAAAAACTAACATGTTATACGGAGGTGACAGTAGAACTTTTGGTTTGGTCACCACGTTGGTGTGGGCGTGGAGGGGCCCCGTCCCTTTCTAAAAAAAAAAAAAAAAAAAAAACACACACACACTGTTACCTCTGATCTATTATGAAGTGTCAAGTGTGTGGACGATTGTGATGGGTGCTTGTACAACGTGTAGCGTCAGGTCTGCAGCACCACAAGCATACTCACAAGGGAACCTCCCCATCGCACCCCCCTCAGATTTAGTTATAAGTTGGCACAGGGGATAGGAGGAGGAGGAGATTAGTGTTTAACGTCCCATCGACAACGAGGTCATTAGAGACGGAGCACAAGCTCGGGTTAGGGAAGGATGGGGAAGGAAATCAGCCGTGCCCTTTCAAAGGAACCATCCCGGCATTTGCCTGAAGTGATATAGGGAAATCACGGAAAACCTAAATCAGGATGGCCAGACGCGGGATTGAACCGTCGTCCTTCCGAATGCGAGTCTAGTGTGCTAACCACTGCGCCACCTCGCTCGGTGGGGGATAGGCCTTGAAAAACTGAACACAGATCAATCGAGAAAACAGGAAGAAGTTGTGTGGAAATATGAAAAAAATAAGCAAAATATACACACTGAGTAGTCCTTGCGCAAGATAGGCAACATTAAGGATAGCGTGAGCTCTGGAGCGCCGTGGTCACGTGGTTAGCGTGAGCAGCTGCGCAACGAGAGGTCCTTGGTTCAAGTCTTCCCCCGAGTGAAAAGTTTAATTTTTTATTTTCAGACAATTATTATCTGTCCGTCCGTCCGTCCGATGTGAGGTAAGTGCGCCGTAGTATGGGGACGCTACACCTAAACAAACATCGAAACACACGACGTCAGTCGACTACAGCGCACGGACGAGGGAGTAATCCTGCTAACGACTGTGAAACTGTTGCATTCATTTGTTGCAGTTTATGTGACAAACTCTTATGTTTTCATGACTTTTTTGGGAGTGATTATCACATCCACAAGAATACCCACGTCGGGCAAGGTAGAAGAATCTTTTTACCCATTCGCCAAGTTTACAAGTTAGGTGGGTCGACAACATATTCCTGTCATGTGACGCACATGCCGTCACCAGTGTCGTATTGAATATATCAGACGTGTTTTCCTGTGGAGGAATCGGTTGACCTATGACCTTGCGATCAAATGTTTTCGGTTCCCATTGGAGAGGCACGTCCTTTCGTCCACTAATCGCACGGTTTTGGGATGCGGTCGCAAAACACAGAAACTAAAGTTATTACAGTGAACAGAGACGTCAATGAACGAACGGACGGATCATAACTTTGCGAAAATAAAGAAACTAAACTTGACACTCGAGGGAAGACTTGAACCAAGGACCTCTCGTTGCGCAGCTGCTCACGCTAACCACGGGACCACGGCGCTCCTGAGCTCACCGTCTCCTTGATGTTGGCTATCTTGCACATCAACTACTCAGTTTGTATATTTTGATTATTTTTTTCATATTTCCACACAACTTCTTCCTGTTTTCTCGATTGATCTGTGTTCAGTTTTTCAAGGCCTATCCCCTGTGCCAGCTTATAACTAAATCTGAGGGGGGTGCGATGGGGAGGTTCCCTTGTCAGAAGTCGGGTGCGAGGTATTGGCCTAGTAGCACAGCTCACCTTCAGCCCTGCTCTGCTCTTGAACGATTAGAGCACGCGAATTCCGAGACAATCGCCAATTTCCTGGCTTTAACTGTGATCGAACCTTGTTCCTCTATATAGCAGTGGCAAACAAAATCAGCGCAAAATGCTGGGCATGCTCCGGCCACAGTTTCCTCACAGCGGCGACAGCGCCAACTGGCACACCACCTGCCGGCCTCGGGGACGCTCGCCCTACTTCCGTCGTGCTTACGTCATCGACCTAGCATTAGTCGCAGTGCTCTCGCGTTCGGATAGGGCCGAGGTCGGTAACCTGCAGCTCGCGAGCCACATGCGGCTCTTTGGATGTGAAGCTGCGGCTCTTTAGTTCCATACGCATATTTTACAAGAAAAAAATTAAATCGTTCTGAATCCATTAACGAGTATTAGGCACCATTTCTGTCCCTTACAATCAGCTCATTGTTCTCGCTTTTTACCGCACCCCTCCCCCGTGACACTCGTCACTGTCGCACCGCGATAAGCACGTTCTGAGTTCTGACGTGTCCGTTAATGCCAGTCGGCGATCACCGCACACGGGAGGCGACCACAGATTGAGACAAACAGTGTTTCGTGTCTGAATTATTCACTTTAAAAATTCAGTTATTGGAGAATTATTTATTCTATCAAGGTAAGTATTTGTAATTGGGAAGTATCGATCTAAAATGTTTTTTGATACATTACGTTTTAAAGCCCAACTTTTCGTATGCATTTACGTAGGTATACGTTGACATAGTAAGTAATTGCAAAACTTCTCATCTGCTGTTTTGGATACCTGAATAATGATTAAAAAATTCCTTATCGCAGGTTCACCGCAAGCATGGCACCTAAAAAAGAGAGAGGGAGAGAGAGAGAGAGAGAGAGAGAGAGAGAGAGAGAGAGAGAAAACTGAAGAAGAGCATCGAGAATTCAGTCGGGATTGGAAGGAGTCTTTCTCTTTCATATGCAACTCATTTTCCACGAAAAACTCGCACACAATAAGAAATCTACAAGTAATGTTAATCTGGCAAGGTTCATGGTTTCACTAGACATTGCAAAAAAAGGCAAACCATTCACAGATGGCGGGTATGTCAAAGATTGCTTCATACGTGCATCTGAAGAACCATTTCGTGATTTCAAAAACAAACCAGAAATCTTGAAAAAAATCAAAGATCTGCCACTATCCGCCAAAACAGTACAAGATAGAATAAGTAAAATGTCTTCAAATGTAACACATTTGCATGTGGAAGACATTCAACTGGCTTCTGCCTTATCGCTTGCTATCGATGAGTCTTGCGATATAAAAGACACGGTACAAGTTGCCCTTTTTGTGAGGTATATGTCTTCCCAAGGTCCGAAAGAAGAGCTTCTAGGACTGCTACCGCTCTTGGGACAAACTAGAGGGGAAGACATAGTGAGCGCTGTGCAGAAATGCCTCGACGATAATAAGATTGATTCAAATAAAATCATTTCAATAGCAACTGATGGAGCCAGAAGTATGACAGAAAAAAATAAAGGGACAACAACGATTATTCAGTGCAAAATAAACCACTAAATTCTTACGTTTCACTGCACAATACACCAAGAAGCGCTTTGTGCGCAAACATTTCCGCCCGAAATAGTTGTCATGAATTTTGTAATCAAGATTCTTAACAGCATCTTATGAAAAGCACTCTACCATCGTCAGTTTAAAGAATTCTTAAACGAAATGGAGACTCAATATTCCGACCTCCTCCTTCACAATAAAGTGCGATGGCTTTCCAAGGGTAAGGTGTTGAAACGTTTTGCTTTGTGCTTGAATGAAGTAAATACATTCCTCAATGAAAAAGGCATTAATCACCCTGAATTAGAGAACAGCGAACGGCTGCAAAAATTTTACTTTGTGGTGGATATGACGGCGAAATTAAATGAGCTGAATCTAAAACTGCAGGGAAAGGGAAACCTAGCCTATATTTTTGCAGAAGAATTGGTTTGTTTCGAAGAAAAATTAATTATTTTTGCAGGAGATATTCAGAGGGGTAAATTACTTCATTTTCAATTTCTAAAGCAATATCGCGATAAAACCAGTGCAACTGTTGACTCGAGTTACTTCAGCACAGTTATTAAAAAAATGAAAGATGAATTTGCTGACAGATTTCAGCAATTCAAAGCCAACAAATCCACTCTAGCATTCATAGTAAATCCTCTCGACACAAATAGTAACGAAATCCACATTGAGCCATTAGGAGTTGATAGTGGATCTCTAGAAATGCAATTGGTCGATTTAAAAAGTAAAGCTTTGTGGAGTGGAAAATTCACGGAGTTGGAAGAGTTAAAGTCCAGAAACGTATGTACGTAACGCAGGAAAAGTGGACAGCTTTAAAAGAAATGCCGCGAGTTGAGGCAGTTATATTCGACGCATGGAATAGTCTTCCAGATTGCTACAGTGAGGTGAAGAAGTTGGCATTTGGAGTGGTGACTATCTTCGGATCGACATATTCGTGCGAGCAAGCGTTCTCTTGCATGAATACAATTAAAAGTAAAGTAAGGAGCCAACTAACGAATGAAAATTTAGTCGTGTTTGAAACTTAAAGCAAGTTATGAGCCAAATTTATCCAAACTTTCTAAAACCATACAAAGCCAGCGATCCCATTGAATTTGTTCGCTCGAATGTATGTTATCTTTTTTTTTCATTTTTAAGTACATGTTACATTGTTTAGTAAAGTTCAAATTTTCTACTAGAATAAACATGCAAAGCCATCGCTCCCACTGAATTTGTTTGCTCAATTGTTTGTTATTGAAGTAGCAGTTAGTGTTGTAAGTGAATGTTTAATTGTTTTACTATTTACTTAAATAATAAGTGATTATGTAATAATAGCATTATATATTATCTAATTTGTTGTGAAAAACACTACTTATAGTATGTGAATAAATATATATTTTTCTTATGAGTGAATAGATTAGTTTTTTTCGTCAAAAAACTTTATTAATGCAAGTACTATTTATTGTTGGCAAGAAAACTTTGTGGCTCTTTAAAAACTTTGAAATTTTATAAATTGTAGTTTCTGAGTCTTCCGTCTCGAAAGGTTGCCGACCTTGGGAAAGGGGAAGCGTCGCCAGTGACGAAATCAACCAGCCAGGAGGAGAATCGTAGTCCACCCAAGAGAAGTCATGAACAATGGATCGTCACATAACGCACCCGTTTAGTGAACACTACGGTTACAAGCTACTGAAGTTTAACAATATCAATTTATAACGTACATGCAATCCCATAGTCAGGGAATGACTATAGGGTAGCAGCCGCAGGAATCTTGCATCAACATTCTGGTCGTGGTTCTAGTAGAAGTGGTTTGGCATTGCTTACCTCTGACCTGTTACGAAGTGGGAAGTGTGCGTCTGTATTTTGTGAATGACTGTGATGGGTGCTTGTAGATTGTAGAGTCAGTTCTGTATTGCTATGAACGAAGGTAAGGGAGAGGATGAAACGCAATACCAGCACACTGAGTTCTCCTTCCAAATAGCACCAAGGGAGCCGCCGAGCTTAATGTACCCATTCGCGACACACGATCATCATCAAACGTGTCCCTTGATCTCACCACAAGCGAATAAGTTTGGAATTTAATCCAGGACGTCGGCGCAGAGACTGATGGGCATGAACTTCACGCCACCACGTCTTTTCCGGTTGCTGTCCGAGCACTGGCAGCGAGAAGATCGTACACCTCCAGGATTAGAAACTACGTGCGTCCGAGTCGAGCGCCACACTACAGGCGTGCGTTAGCGATTTCAGCTACGGAGGCGGGTTATTGATACGATACGCCAAGCAATACACGAAACATTAACAGGCTGTTTGAAGACGCACTTATTGTAGCGCGAAAGTTCCGTTTCTAAAGAGAATGTTGCTTCCCTTCTTGAAATCACAACACAGCAAACGCTGCGAGAAACCTGTCGTGTAAGTATTAGTACGAATCCTCATATAACTTCTGATAGTCTCATTGACTACCTTCAATTCTCTTTAATACAACATGCGGACACAGCTACCAGATACTGGGTCGATGCGTAACATCTACATCTACATCTACATGGATACACATGTAAGTGCCTGGCAGAGGGTTCATCGAACCACCTTCACAATTCCCTTTTATTCCAATCTCTTATAGCGCGCGGAAAGAATGAACACCTAAATCTTTCCGTACAAGCTCTGATATCTCTTATTTTATCGTGGTGATCGTTCCTCCATATGTAGGTCGGTGTCAACAAAATATTTTCGCATTCGGAGGAGAAAGTTGGTGATTGGAATTTCGTGAGAAGATTCTGTCGCAACGAAAAACGTTTTCTTTTAATGATGTCCAGCCCAAATCCTGTATCATTTCTGTGACACTCTCTCTCATATTTCGCGATAATACAAAACGTGCTGCCTTTCTTTAAACTTTTTTGATGTACTCCGTTAGACGTATCTGGTAAGGATCCACACCGTGCAGCAGTATTCTAAAACAGGACGGACAAGCGTAGTGTAGGCAGTCTCTTTAGTAGGTCTGTTACATTTTCTAAGTGCCCTGCCAATAAAATGCAGTTTTTGGTTAGCCTTTCCCACAACATTTTCTATGTGTTCCTTCCAAATTAAGTTGTTCGTAATTGTAATACGTAGGTATTTAGTTGAATTTAGGCTTTTAATTAGACTGATTTATCGTGTAAACAAAGTTTAACGAATTCCTTTTAGCACTCATGTGGTTGACCTCACACTTTTCCTTATTTAGGGTCAACTGCCACTTTTCGCACCATTCAGATACCTTTTCTAAATCGTTTTGCAGTTTGTTTTGATCTTCTGATGACTTTATTAGTCGATAAACGACAGCAAACGACTGCAAACAACCGAAGATGACTGCTCAGATTGTCTCCTAAATCGTTTATATAGATAATGAACAGCAAAAGGCCTATAACACTACCTTGGGGAACGCCAGAAATCACTTCTGTTTTACTCGACGACTTTCCGTCAATTACTACGAACTGTGACCTCTGACAGGAAACCACAAATCCAGTCACATAACTGAGACGATATTCCATAAGCACGCAATTTCACTTCAAGCCGCTTGTGTGGTACAGTGTCAAAAGCCTTCCGAAACTCCATAAATACGGAATTCATCTGAAATCCCTTGTCAATAGCACTCAACACTTCATGTGAATAAAGACCTAGTTGTGTTTCACAGGAACGATGTTTTCTAAACCCATGTTGACTGTGCGTCAACAGACAGTTTTCTTCGAGGTAATTCATGATGTTTGAACACAATATACGTTTCAAAATCCTGCTGCATATCGACGTTAACGATATGGGCCTGTAATTTAGTGGATTACTCCTACTACCTTTCTTGAATATTGATGTGACCCGTGCAACTTTCCACTTTTTGGGTACGGATCTTTCGTAGAGCGAACGGTTGTATATGATTGTTAAGTATGGAGCTAATTCATCAGCATTCTCCGAAAGGAACGTAATTGGTATACAGTCTGGACCAGAGTACTTGCTTTTATTAATGGATTTAAGTTGCTTCACTACTCTGAGGCTATTTACTTCTACGTTACTCATGTTGGCAGCTGTTCTCGATTCGAATTCTGGAATATTTACTTCGTCTTCTTTTCTGAAGGCATTTCGGAAGGCTGTGTTAGTAACTCTGCTTTGGCAGCACTGTCTTCGATAGTATCTCCATTGCTATCGCGCAGAGAAGGCAATAATTGTTTCTTGCCGCCAACATACTTCAAATACGACCAAAACCTCTTCGGATTTTCTGCCAGATTTCGAGACAAAGTTTCGTTGTGGAAATTGTTATAAGGATCTCGCACAGTAGTCTGCGCAAAATTTCGAGCTCCTGTAAAAGATGGCCAATCTTGGGGATTTTGCGTCTGTTTTCTATAATTTTAATAAACACGACAGATACACATAACAGAGACTTTAGTCATCAATAATATGTTCTCCGTAACTGTTTAGAACAGTCTGCTAACCTGGAGTAGCTTTTCGATTGTGCGACTGTAGAAATCATTTGGTTACGAGGTGAAAAAACTCGTCGAGCCATGTTCGAAGCGCATTTTCATCAGGAATGGAAGTTCTTGAAGATTTTCCGATAAAGAGCGGAAAAGATGGAAATCTGGGGGCGCAAGTTTAGGTGAATGAAGTGGATGAGGAATGACTTCCGAACCCAACTCCTGTACAGTGTATTCTGTCAATCTAGCAGAATGCGGGCGTACATTATCGTGGGGTAGCATCACTTCACGCAGTCTTCCTGGTCGTTGTTCTCGGATAGCTTGCATGCTTTGCCTACTTTCATTCCATAATGTCATATGGTATAATATTTTGGGGTAACTCTTCAAGTCAAACAAAAGTTTTCAGAGTCCAAAAGCGTGTAATACGTATTATTTGTGGAGTAAATTCACGGACGTCCTGTAGAAACCTCTTCAAAGAACTGGGTATACTAACTACTGCCTCTCAGTATATTTACTCATTAATGAAATTTGTCCTAAATAATATATCTCTGTTTCCAGCAAACAGCTCAGTTCATATATACGATACCAGGAACAAAAATGATCTGCACAAGGACTTAAAAGCAATTACTTTAGTTCAAAAAGGGGTCCACTACTCAGGAACACTCATCTTCAATAATTTGCCAGCAAACTTAAAAAATTTAGTTACAAATAAAGATCAGTTTAAAAGGAGCCTGAAAGACTTACTAGTGGCCAATTCTTTCTACTCCATTGACGATTTTTTTAATAGAAACAAATGATGTGTTGTATATACTCATACTATTGGTATTGTTATTTCAGCTTAGAAAAAAAAATTGACATGTTCCACATCCACAACGATCTCCTCAGCACGGATCTATGTTGACAATACAAGTCAGCAGTGGTGGTTACACCTCGGGAATGCAATTCGTTTTGCACTACAGCGTCGCTGTTCCACCAGAGGCAAAATGTTATCTTTTGTGGACGTGCGTAGGTCTTTGTACGGGGAGATGCTGCTTTGTTTGTGCTCGACCATTCATTTGTTTTCTTGTGTTGGCATAAAGACATAATCTCTCGTCATCAGTAACGATACGGGATAGGAATGATCGATGTTGTTCACGAGCCAATTGCCAATTGATGACAAGCAAGCAGAGATCCACATATGTCCACCCAATGATTTTTGTGATTTTTGCTTGGAGCATGCCGTGGCCATACACCCGATTTTTGAACCATTCCCATTGCATGCAAATGTCGCACAATGATGCGGTAATCACAGTTAATCAGATTTGGCAGCCTTGAGTACACTGACGTGGATCATTTGTGTATTAATGAGTTTCAGCGATCTTTACCAAACTCCGAAGGCTTCCACTGACATGAAGACTCACAAATGTCAAAATGACACTCCTTAAAACGAGAAAACCATTTTCTTGCCGTCCTCTGTGCAATGGAATATCTCCATACACGATGCAAACGAGTGTGGCTACCTCCCCTCTACTGAACTCAAACGGAAGAATATGTCGGAAATGCTACGATTTCTGCAATTGGTACTCCATTTTCTTGCTGCCAAAGCTCTTCTTACTCGAATATCTCTAAATGACAATATGTAAATTCAAATAGCAACACAGAATCACAAATAAAAAATCACAATCGGTAAATAAACTCACGTGTTGTTGTTGTTTGATGCAGCTCTCCATGCTACTCTATCCTGTGCACCACGTTGCCCACCAAAACTAAATTAGTGACTCCTCGATGCCTCAGAATATGTCCTACGAACCGATCCCTTCTTCTAGTCAAGTTGTGCCACAAATTTCTCTTCTCTCCAATTCTATTCAATACCTCCTCATTAGTTATGTGATCTACCCATCTAATCTTCAGCATTCTTCTGTAGCACCACATTTCGAAAGCTTCTATTCTCTCCTTGTCCAAACTATTTATCGTCCACGTTTCACTTCCATACAACGCTACACTTCATACAAAGACTTTCAGAAACGACTTCCTGACACTTAAATCTATACTCGATGTTAACAAATTTCTCTTCTTCAGAAGCGCTTTCCTTGCCATCACCAGTCTATATTTTATATCCTCTCTACTTCGACGATCATCAGTTATTTTGTTCCCCAAATAGCAAAACTCATTTACTACTTTACGCCTCTCATTTCCTAATCTAATTTCCGCAGCATCACCCGATTTAATTTGACTACATTCCATTATCTTCGTTTTGCTTATGTTGATGTTCATTTTATATCCTCCTCTCAAGACACTGTCCATTCCGTTCAGCTGCTCTTCCAGGTCCTTTGCTGTCTCTGACAGAATTACAATGTCATCGGCGAACCTCAAAGTTTTAATTTCTTCTCCATGGATTTTAATTCCTACTCCGAATTTTTCTTTTGTTTCCTTGACTGCTTGCTCAATATACAGATCGAATAACATCGGGGATAGGCTACAACCCTGTCGCACTCCCTTCCCAACTCTTATAACTGCCATCTGGTTTCTGTACATATTGTAAATAGCCTTTCGCTCACTGTATTTTACCCCTGCCACCTTCAGAATTTGAAAGAGAGTATTCCAGTCAACATTGCCAAAAGCTTCCTCTAAGTCTACAAATGTTAGAAACGTAGGTTTGCCTTTCCTTAATATATTTTCTATAATAAGTCGTAGGGTCAGTATTGCCTCACGTGTTCCAACATTTCTATGGAATCCAAAATTATCTACCCCGAGGTCGGCGTCTACCAGTTTTTCCATTCGTCTGTAAACAATTCGTGTTAGTATTTTGCAGCCGTGGCTTATTAAACTGATAGTTCGGTAATTTTCACATCTTTCAACACCTGCTTTCTTTGGGACTGGAATTATTATATTCTTCTTGAAATCTGAGGGTATTTCGCCTGTTTCATACATCTTGCTCACAGCTGACGTATAATACCAACACGCAAAATAAAAAAGCTACGAACGTATTTATATGAGCACAAGTTTCTCAGTTAAAGTAATCGTTTACTCCACACTTCTGCTCTGATACAACTGTCGGCTACCACGTCAGAAGATTTTGGAATCCGTATGGCTAACTCGCCTCTCAGCGGGGACACACACTTTTCTCCCTGGCTGCCGTTCACTCAACGGCCCTTCGTCATACATGCGGGCACCTGAGCAACTTCCTCTTCTCACCATGAGAGCCATCCTTCCAACCGCCAACAGCATTCCATACATTTTCAAGACAAACATTAGAAGCTGTCGTCTCACATTGCCTCAAGGAGTAATTAAAATCACAACTGCAAGCGAGGTTGCGCAGAATTTAGACTCTGGACTGATACTGAAGGTCGAGGATACCTATAACTACTTTCCACACGAAATCATTTGAGCTGTGTTCAGAATATCTCGACTGTTCCTTCAGAAACATAATGGCAAACTGTCCTGATGCAGCACACTGCTTCTAATGACTTCGGCGTCAACAGGGAGTTGAACGCTAAGGAAAACACTATAGTGCTGTAGCCTAGCCTTGTTATAGCATGACGGACAACAGCCTTAAAGACTCATATAAACGATCAGATTTGTTAGTCAAATTCGCTGTTTGCTATCTAAGTGTTTGTCAAATAAGTGCGCAGGTGTATCAGTCTTTTTGTCAAATTTACTTCGCTTTTCAAGCAGCTGTCGCGCTCTGCATATCGTGTCGCGAAGTATTTTGACACTAATGAGCTATGTATTAGCTGCAGTAAAGGATACAATCTTCGGAATCTGCTCCACTTGCTAGACATCTCGAAATTACATAAGAGTCAGACAGCTGAAGACGAAACATTTGGGAAAAAGTAAGTAAACTGCTTATCATTTCAAAATTAATCACCACAACTGTTAATATATTTACTCCACTGTGAGACAAGGCGGTGAGTGGTTTCATGGAAAAATGTTTTCAGTTACCAATGAAACAACGATTGTATCCAGGCATGCATCTCTTCGTCCGAAGTAAATCGACAGCCGCGAGTGTCCTTCCTCAGTGCTCCAGAAATACGGAAATCGCATTGGGATATATCGAGACCATATCTGCGGCATACCTGAAACGATCCTCGGAATAGCTTTCGTTTTCCTGTCGCTATAGTGAAAAACCCTAGAATTATGTTTCGTCAGAAGAGATGGCCGGACCCCTTCTTGCTTTGTGAGGGTCGTAATGGAACTCTGTGATGGACTGGGATCAGTCTTTTCATTTATTTCCAAATAAGAAACGAAAACAACAAGCAACACATAACACATAGCTTTCGGTAACGGCTGCTGCGCAGTTGGTTGCATTGGTTGGCAGTGTAGTGAACAAGGCAGTTGAGGGTCGATCTCTAGCGGCATCCGATGCTACCATACAGTAGTTCAAAACACCCACCAAATAAAGCTGCCCCTTTCAAATGTCCCGCGCATTAACTATGCTTACACGTAGCTCCCAAAACCGCATTTCGTAAAGCGATTTCCTAACTGCGCGTCTCGTTGGTTATGTAAATACTCCATATCGATTTCGGGAACGCGGTTCTATACTTCGCTCATCAAAAGAATAAACCTGATGTAAACAGGTTAGTTTAAGCAGCTGCCAGATTTGCTACTTTCAAGCGCTAAAAAACAGGCCTTAGTGCGCATGCGCAGCTAAGATGACAAAGAAATCCGTGTTTGCTCTTTGCACTACATAAAAGCTTCTAGTCACATTTCTGGTTAGATTCCCGCCCATAGTGGTGGATAAACATCTGATTCGATAACCTTACTATAATCAGTGACGTGCAAACGTGAAGTAGCAGATTGCAGGACCTGCAATAGCTTCGAAACGATTGAAAAACGTGCAACAAACAAAACACGCGTTTCGTGAAGTGTACCCTCACTCTACGCAGAGAGCCATGCGCATGCGCGAATAAGGCAGGTTGTCAGCGCTGGAAAAATTTTCCGAGTAGGTCCTGGCTGCTTTCTCTCACCGCTTATACACCAAACAGCCAAACTCCAAGTAGCCAGACGCGGGAAGAGGATCTGCTTCTCTGTGCATGCGCGTCAAGTTGTCTGGCAACAGTTTAAACGAACCTGACATTACACCGTGTATTCTTCCGCGTTTGCTTGAATCATTGGATTTCGTCTCACGTGGAGCAGAAGCCAAGCTGTGACCAGGACAGTCAAGTACGATCATAAGGATACGTTTTATGCTGTGTTACACGCACACAGACTGAGCGATAATGCGGGGCAACCGCTTTACCGGCGCATTAACTTGAACAGCACTGGTCAGCTAGCTAGTCCAACTAACCTGCAATGATGTGAGCAGTTGTAGTTGAGACGTAAAAAGAGACGAGCAGAGAACAATATAGCTTCGAAAATTATTTAATTTTTAAAGAGCGTGACATAATATTCGACAAAACTCCAGTGCCAACGCACGCTTCTTAGGTGAACAGACGGAAAGCATAAAATGCTCTTGGTCTCACCTAACGTAGTATTCTAGTTACAAACAAGAGTGATGAAAATTCCTACTTTAAACACAGTAATTTTTCTGAACGAGCTATGTGCGATGCAGAAGCATACTGCAACGATTTCATCGTGTTGTTAAATACGGAAGCCACTGAAGGTACGCCGGGCGAAGTGGCCGAGCGGTTCTAGGCGCTTCAGACCGGAACCGCGCTGCTGCTACGGTCGCAGGTTCGAATCCTGCCTCGGGCGTGGATGTGTGTGATGTACTTAGATTAGTTAAGTTTAAGTAGTTCTAAGTTCTAGGGGACTGATGACCTCAGGTGTTAAGTCCCATAGTGCTCAGAGCCATTTGAACCACTGCAGGTACTAATTACACTCAATCGCCTGGCAATCTTAGCACCTTCCTCATCCGAATCCGAGAAATACATTTCAGTTCTAGAACTGTCATCTGCTACGATGACGAGTCGGTCAACATCAGAATCCACGAAACACACTTTCTCCTCTTCTGTTATGACGTGCCATGCTGTAACCGGCCGGCGTTCGTCAGTGGCATGTAAAAAAGCTGCGTGCATTGGTTCCATTACGTCTGGCAGCTTTAACAATTTCTCTGAAAAATCCCTTAATTTGGGTCCAAATCAGTTCTGTTGGGTTCATATCGTAATAGTACAATGGCAAATGTAAAAATGTTACATTTCTATGGTGTGCTCGATGCTGTGAAAGTGACTATTTTTCGTATTTCTACACTTATCACTCTGATTCGTTTGAGGCTACATCTATGGTACAAAACAATGGACATAGTCCACAAAGACAGTATTTGGTCTTTCATTTTTGCCCTAAAAATTGTGAAACATCGCGGTAAGTGTTCTTTGTGACGTAGCTGGGTAACGAAAGTTGGGACTCAACATGTCTCCAGTCTACCGCTAACTCTCTCGCATTTAAAAAAGCTCTCTTAACGCTTTACCACATGCAGAACGATATGGATTCATCGCATAGCTTAGCAATGCAATGAATACAGTGAGACGGGAGGCTTTAACTTTGAATAGTTGCTCTGATCTTAGATTCTTCTCACAAGATCAGTTAAAAAACTAAACATTTATTTCTATCATTAATTCCACACCTCAGAATAGGCATCTTACGATACTACATTACCGGTTTAATTCTGTGACATCCTGTGTATAATAACGCTATTAAACATGCAGTATCTTGTGCCTATGGTGTCGAAACTCTGACATTTTCTCAGAAGTAAATAAAATTTACAATTTGGCTTTCAGAAGCTTTGTACAAATGACAAGAAAGAATCGGCATAGTGATCGCTATGGTCATTCTACTAGCCCAACACGGCCTTGAAAGGCACCACCCAAGAATGGACTAGTGGCACACGGAACTACACTACAACACACATGCCAGTTCTGAATTTGTGTACTGTGGCATTGTCATGTGCAGACAACAAGTATTCACCTCTCCAAATCAAATCGATGGCGTATCAGACTGACGCAGCAGGTAACAAACATCAAACTGTACACATAGACATCCTGTTCCAAATAAAATTATCTTCTAGCTCCATAAACTCGTGTAAGCTTCTTAAAAACATTCTCATTATGCAAGTCAGTCTATGTCATAAGTGTTCAAGGGGCTGTTATCCCGAAGTTAACAAGATTTGTTCACTAGATTTTTCTCTGCTCTTAGTCCCCGTGAAATTTATACTATTATGTGTCAAACACATTGTCTTTCCCGACTTCGTTGACGCACGGAAAAGCTGCTCCGACTGTTTTCGAGTGTCTTTTCTGCCGCCGCCAGCCCATGTGGGCGTGACCTCATTGCCCTTCGTTTACCGCATCTCACGTGACGTCGTCTCGGGTCAGAGTTCGGCCAGCAGGAACTAAGCTGCCACGAATAAAATAATTCCAGTTTCCTGCTACAGCCAGCAGCAACAGTCACATTTAGTGCGCCATAAAATACTCCACGATATAATAACCAGAAATATTTTAATAACAGTAATACCACCTCGCTTAAGAGTATCCATGACCTTATTTCTTAATGCAACATACTCACTATAATCGAAAAAATCATTTCATCTGTTTCTGCAGGGCTGCGTATCATCTTCGATGCAGATGTGTCTTTTCATGTCCTGATTAAAAACTATGGTTTAACAATTACTCGTGTTCACAAAATCTGTAGATGGTTCTGAGACTTATTGTACTCAGAAGCTCTATACTGGTCGGTAGTTGTAGATAAATCTGTCATTCACTAGTGGCTTGCCAGTTTATTGCTACGGGGTCCATCCATAATATTCGGATATTCAAGCAATGTTAAGGGATAGTCTGCGAAGCCGGAAAAATTTCTCTGGAATACACAATCCTGGCAACAGCGACTGTTAAAATATCAAATCAAGAAGTACCGCTTCACTTTCGTGTCTCCCTTGTTTAGGATTTTACACAGGCTTCCTGCAAAAAATTAAAGGGAGCAACGTAACTTATATGTGCTACCGGAAACCAAACGTGTTACCCCCTGCAGGTCCGGGGATTAGAATGGGCCGGAAGTATTCCTGCCTGTAGTAAGAGGCGACTAAAAGAAGTCTCACACGTTTTGGCCTTTATGCGATGGTCCCCTGTAGCTTTTGACCTTCATATTTCCAAATTTTTACGAACAGTGAGCCAATTGGGGAAGGGCGCATTACATGGTGCATCATGTACATCGTGCATTGAGATCTTTAGCCCAATTTCTCGTCGTGGCACTGCAGACCCGCTCATTCTCCACCTCTTGGGCGAGGACACCTTCCTGGGTGCGTTTTCCTCCATCCAATATGCAGTGTCGTTTTCTGCGCCGACGATGACCATGGACTTATTTGCACCTAATATCCAGCGCGGTAGCCAGTCCGTTGTGGTGGGGCCGCCATGTACCCTGTTGGTTGTAGCACCCTGACAACACAGGGATCGCTCTGCTGATGTCTGCGCCGTTAACTCCCCACGTTTTTCAACTAGTAGATGCCCATTACCCTGGGGCATCGGGACTCCCGGCAATGCCCACCCTGCCAGGTGGCACTTACTGGGGCTGGGTGGCGCCCTTGGGAAGGGCTCCTGGTCGGAGCGGGTGGCATCAGGGCGGATGACATGCGATGAAGGGTAGTATGTGATCTTCAGCTGGTGGACCTCCACCAGCAGTCTCTAAGTGATCGAGGTCTAACTTCAGTGCAAGAAACTACAGCCCAAAATCGTTCCCCTCGCTGGCCACACCATGGGAGGAACACATGGCTAAGGATGGCAGTGAAGCTTATTCACCCCGGTACCTCGTCTGTTCGAGAGTTGGGGAATCTTTCATGTCAACGAAGCCTCAGTTTTTTGTGGAGCACTTAGAGGGCAAGTTTGGGGAGGTGGAGGGCTTGTCCAAAATGCGCTCTGGGTCAGTCTTAATAAAAACAGCATCATCTGCCCAGTCACGGGCACTACTCGTCTCTGACAAGCTGGGGGATGTTTCTGTTTGCTTAAATATGGTCAAGGGTATTACATTCAATTGGGACCTTCATTAACAGTCTGATGAAGAGCTGCGCGCCAATTTAGAGCGACGAGGTGTTCACTTCGTCCGGCGCAACCATTGGGGTCTGAGGGATAATCAGGTTGCCAGCGGTGCCTTCATCTTGGCCTTCGAGGGTGACACATTACCCGAGAAGGTCAAGGTGATGGTCTAACGCTGTGATGTCAAGCCATATATCCCTCCCCCGATGCGGCGCCCTAAGTGCTGGAAAGTCGGTCATATGTCTTCCCGCTGTACTTCCAGCGCCGCCTGTCGAGACTGTGGATGTCCCACCCATCCCAATACTTCATGTGCCCCGCCTCCCATCTGTGTCAACTGCGGGATAAAAGCAATGAAATCGGGACAAAGGAGTACACTAGTGATCAATGTCAAGTTTACAAGCTATGAAACAACAGTTAAAATCAAAGTTACAAAAATGTAATCAATGAATCCCTTACGAGGTTAGTGGATCGAGAGCGAGAAATGCTAGTAATGAGGAAGAGCAATAGTGGAGTCATACACTATGTGGAAGTAAAAACGTGTAGAAATATCAAGTGGAACCATCCTTTGGACTCACCTGTAGGTAAGGCAAATCAAAGACTACGATTCGAGAGTACTGAAATGAACAAGTCACTCGTTGTTCAACAAATTATATTTGACGCGTTTTGGACGAAGTCTGTCTTCAGAATTTCATACAAAATGTCTTTATACAAAGTACAGTTTTACATACGAATGTCCTCGCCATCGGTGGTTAACAGTTAGTGGTAAAACTTCCCACAAGTACTTTTCCATCGCGGCATTTTGAGTTTACTGCATTGCTGCCAGCATTCGCACTCTGTTTCTGTTCTTCTCTTTCTTTCTTCCGAAAACACTTTTAAAATAATCGTAGCTGTTGCCCCTCGAATTAGGTTGTTGTACCTCTCCCTGATTACTGATACTGACGACGCAGCTTTAAACTATAGTATGATCGTTGTGCATCGCAGCGCACATAACTCCAACAGCGTAACTCGCACAACGCTGCATCACGTGGCCGTACTGGTCGTGACAATAGAGGCAGGAAGCACGTGACGAGCCAACATCGCGCAACAGGTTGTGAGTTATCGGCATAGCGGCGAGTTTCCCGTTTCCAGTCACCGCTCAAAGAAGAGGCGATGTCGCAATTTCCTATTTTGTCTGCAGTTAGCCACGCACCAGCCTGTTACGCTCGCCTCGGTTTCGCGGAAGCTGGGACCCCCGCTTCCTATCCTTCCCGTTTCTTTCCTCCTCTCTTTAACAGAAAGTATCGGCATGTAATCGACACAAATTACTACACCATTTAATTCATTTCACATGATTACATGTATGAATAGCAATTCAGTCCCTGAAGTGAAAAACAGCACATGAGTGTAATCTTCGTAGTAGATACAGCAAATTGAATCTTTCATATTAACAGAAGAATCTTACACTACTGGCCATTAAAATTGCTACACCACGAAGATGACGTGCTACAGACGCGAAATTAAACCGACACGAAGAAGATGCTGTGATATGCAAATAATTAGCTTTTCAGAGCATACACACGAGGTTGGCGCCGGTGGCGACACCTACAAAGTGCTAACATGAGGAAAGTTTCCAACCGATTTCTCATACACAAACAGCAGTTGACCGGCGTTGCCTCGTGAAACATTATTCTGATGCCTCGTGTAAGGAGGAGAAATGCGTACCATCACGTTTCCGACTTCGATAAAGGTCGGATCGCAGCCTATCGCGATTGCCGTTTATCGTATGGCGACATTGCTGCTCGCGTTGGTTGAGATCCAATGACTGTTAGCAGAGTATGGAATCGGTGGGTTCAGGTGGGTAATACGGAACGCCGTGCTGGATCCCAACCGCCTCGCATCACTAGCAGTCGAGATGACAGGCATCTTATACGCATGGCTGTAACGGATCGTGCAGCCACGTCTCGATCCCTGAGTCAACAGATGGGGGCGTTTGGAAGACAACAACCATCTGCACGAACAGTTAGACGACGTTTGCAGCAGCATGGACTATCAGCTCGGAGACCACGGCTGCGGTTACCCTTGACGCTGCATCACAGACAGGAGCGCCTGCGATGGTGTGATCAACGACGAACCTGAGTGCATGAATGGCGAAACGTCATTTTTTCGGATGAACCCAGGTTCTATTTATAGCATCATGATGCTCGCATCCGTGTTTGGTGACATCGCGGTGAACGCACATTGGAAGCTTGTATTCGTCATCGCCATACTGGCGTATCACCCGGCGTGATGGTATGGGGTGCCATTGTTTACACGTCTCGGTCACCTCTTCTTTGCATTGATGGCACTTTGAACAGTGGACGTTACATTTAAGATGTGTTACGATCCGTGGCTCTACCCTTCATTCGATTCCTCAGAAACCCTACATTTCAGCAGGATAATGCACGACCGCATGTTGCAGGTCCTGTACGGGGCTTTCTGGATACAGAAAATGTTCGACTGCTGCTCTGGCCAGCACAATCTCCAGATCTCTCACCAATTGAAAACGTCTGGAAAATGGTGACCGAGCAACTAGCTCGTCACAATACGCCAGTCACTACTCTCGATGAACTGTGGTACCGTGTTGAAGCTGCATGGGCAGCTGTACCTGTACATGCCACCCAAGCTCTGTTTGACTCAATGCCCAGGCGTATCAAGGCCGTTATTACGGCCAGAGGTGGTTGTTCTGGGTACTAATTTCTCAGGATCTATGCACCCAACCCTCCCCCCATGAAACATAGACCTTGCCGTTGGTGGGGAGGCTTGCGTGCCTCAGCGATACAGATAGCCGTAACGTAGGTGCAACCACAACGGAGGGGTATCTGTTGAGAGGCCAGACAAACGTGTGGTTCCTGAAGAGGGGCAGCAGCCTTTTCAGTAATTGCAAGGGCAACAGTCTGGATGGTTGACTGATCTGGCCTTGTAACACTAACCAAAATTGCCTTGCTGTTCTGGTACTGCGAACGGCTGAAAGCAAGGGGGAACTACAGCCGTAATTTTTCCCGAGGGCATGCAGCTTTACTGTATGATTAAATGATGATGGCGTCCTCTTGGGTAAAATATTCCGGAGGTAAAATAGTCCCCCATTCGGATCTCCGGGCGGGGACTACTCAGGAGGACGTCGTTATCAGGAGAAGGAAAACTGGCGTTCTACGGATCGGAGCGTGGAATGTCAGATCCCTTAATCGTAGGTTAGAGAATTTAAAAAGGGAAATGGATAGGTTAAAGTTAGATATAGTGGGAATCAGTGAAGTTCGGTGGCAGGAGGAACAAGACTTTTGGTCAGGTGAATACAGGGTTATAAATACAAAAGCAAATAGGGGTAATGCAGGTGTAGGTTTAATAATGAATAAAAAAAATAGGAGTACGGGTAAGCTACTACAAACAGCATAGTGAACGCATTATTGTGGCCAAGATAGACACAAAGCCAACGCCTACTACAATAGTACAACTTTATATGCCAACTAGCTCTGCAGATGATGAAGAAATTGAAGAGATGTATGATGAGATAAAAGAAATTATTCAGGTAGTGAAGGGAGACGAAAATTTAATAGTCATGTGTGATTGGAATTCGGTAGTAAGAAAAGGGAGAGAAGGGAACATAGTAGGTGAATATGGATTGGGGCTAAGAAATGAAAGAGGAAGCCGTCTGGTAGAATTTTGCGCAGAGCATAACTCAATCATAGCTAACACTTGGTTCAAGAATCATGAAGGAAGGTTGTATACATGGAAGAACCCTGGAGATACTAAAAGGTATCAGATAGATTATATAATGGTAAGACAGAGATTTAGGAACCAGGTTTTAAATTGTAAGACATTTCCAGGGGCAGCTGTGGACTCTGACCACAATCTATTGGTTATGAACTGTAGATTAAAACTGAAGAAACTGCAAAAAGGTGGGAGTTTAAGGAGATGGGACCTGGATAAACTGAAAGAACCAGAGGTTGTACAGAGTTTCAGGGAGAGCATAAGGGAACAATTGACAGGAGTGGGGGAAAGAAATACAGTAGAAGAAGAATGGGTAGTTTTGAGGGATGAAATAGTGAAGGCAGCAGAGGATCAAATAGGTAAAAAGACGAGGGCTAGTAGAAACCCTTGGGTAACAGAAGACATATTGAATTTAATTGATGAAAGGAGAAAATATAAAAATGCAGTAAATGAAGCAGGCGAAAAGGAATACAAAGGTCTCAAAAATGAGATCGACAGGAAGTGCAAAATGGCTAAGCAGGGATGGCTAGAGGACAAATGTAAGGATGTAGAGGGGTAGTATATATACTGCTTACATGAAAATTATAGAGACATTTGGAGAAACGAGAACCACTTGTATGAATAATGAATATCAAGAGCTTTGATGGAAACCCAGTTGTAAGCAAAGAAGGGAAAGCAGAAAGGTGGAAGGAGTATATAGAAGGTCTATACAAGGGCGATGTACTTGAGGACAATATTATGGAAATGGAAGAGCATGTAGATGCAGATGAAATGGGAGATAAGATACTGCGTGAAGAGTTTGACAGAGCGCTGAAAGACCTGAGTCGAAACAAGGCCCCCGGAGTAGACAACATTCCATTGGAACTACTGACGGCCTTGGGAAAGCTAGTCCTGCCAAAACTCTACCATCTGGTGAGCAAGATGTATGAAACAGGCGAAATACCCTCAGACTTCAAGAAGAATATAATAATTCCAATCCCAAAGAAAGCAGGTGTTGACAGATGTGAAAATTACCGAACTATCAGTTTAATAAGTCACAGCTGCAAAATACTAACACGAATTCTTTACAGACGAATGGAAAAACTAGTAGAAGCCAACCTCGGGGAAAATCAGTTTGGATTCCGTAGAAACACTGGAACACGTGAGGCAATACTGACCTTACGACTTATCTTGGAAGAAAGATTAAGGAAAGGCAAACCTACGTTTCTAGCATTTGTAGACTTAGAGAAAGCTTTTGACAATGTTGACTGGAATACTCTCTTTCAAATTCTAAAGGTGGCAGGGGTAAAATACAGGGAACGAAAGGCTATTTACAATTTGTACAGAAACCAGATGGCAGTATAAGAGTCGAAGCGCATGAAAGGGAAGCAGTGGTTGGGAAGGGAGTGAGACAGGGTTGTAGCCTCTCCCCGATGTTATTCAATCTGTATATTGAGCAAGCAATAAAGGAAACAAAAGAAAAGTTCGGGGTAGGTATTAAAATCCATGGGGAAGAAATAAAAACGTTGAGGTTCGCCGATGACATTGTAATTCTGTCAGAGACAGCAAAGGACTTGGAAGAGCAGTTGAACGGAATGGACAGTGTCTTGAAGGGAAGGTATAAGATGAACATCAACAAAAACAAAACGAGGATAATGGAATGTAGTCGAATTAAGTCGGGTGATGCTGAGGGAATTAGATTAGGAAATGAGACACTTGAAGTAGTAAAGGAGTTTTGCTATTTGGGGAGCAAAGTAACTGATGATGGTCGAAGTAGAGAGGATATCAAATCTAGACTGGCAATGGCAAGGAAAGCGATTCTGAAGAAGAAAAATTTGTTAACAGCGAGTATAGATTTGAATGTCAGGAAATCGTTTCTGAAAGTATTTGTATGGAGTGTAGCCATGTATGGAAGTTAAACCTGGACGATAAATAGTTTAGACAAGAAGAGAATAGAAGCTTTCGAAATGTGGTGCTACAGAATAATGCTGAAGGTTAGATGGGTAGATCACATAACTAATGAGGAGGTATTGAATAGAATTGGGGAGAAGAGGAGCTTGTGGCACAACTTGACTAGAAAAAGGGATCGGTTGGTAGGACATGTTCTGAGACATCGGGGGATCACCAATTTAGTATTGGAGGGCAGCGTGTAGTGTAAAAATCATAGAGGGAGACCAAGAGATGAATACACTAAGCAGATTCAGAAGGATGTAGGCTGCAGTAAGTACTGGGAGATGAAGAAGCTTGCACAGGATAGAGTAGCACGGAGAGGTGCATCAAACCAGTCTCAGGACTGAAGAGCACAACAACAACATGCACTCAAATTTTGTGAAAATGTAATCGCATATCACTTCTAGTATAATATATTTGTCCAATGAATACCCGTTTATCACCTGCGTTTCTTCTTGGTTTAGCAATTTTAATGGCAAGTAGTGTATTACGAGTTTACATGGAGCATCTATACGGAAGCTGTTCCTCTAGAAATGTGAGCCGCTACGGAAAATGTGATATATTTTCTGAAATTAAGCATCTTACACGAGGCCAGGAAGAATTACACAATTTGGTAATCACGAATGCATTCAGATCAATGAGGTGGAGCTGCAGTGAAGCCTAGCATTTTATTTGCGAGAGGAATGGTTCAAATCACATTCTTGAATCTCCTACCTTGTTGCGAACTTAGCACTTTATTTTTAATGCTAGTCATTGTGACCTTTCCTCCAGGAAGCCTCGCCACTGTCCTTGGTGAATGTCTGTCTCATTTCATAAAACATTCAGACAGCGACAGAGATCGAACTCCGACCTTACGACAGTAGAACCCCACTGAGCTGCCGACTGACAGAACCGGTCTGCAGCGGCTGAAAGAATATATTTTTGTTCTCCTCTCGTTCCTGCGCCGACTACACAGCTGCACGGTTGACCGGATTGCGCAAGATTTGCCCGGCCGAGCAGGGATTTCGCCACTCTGGACGTGATGTGAGTCACTGCGTTAGAAAACATCCGAACTCACATAGTCGTCCATTCGTATCGTCCTACACTTTGTTACCTTCGATTAATGATGGTAACTTTACGACGGTGCCTAAGAGAAACGTTTCCACTCATATCTCCTTGATGTAACTATCCAGGCACCGCCGTCGTTAAAGTAAATAATAAAGCATATAATAACTGCATCCAACCACGTCCGAGGCAAGTTTGTTTTTCGTAACAAAGAGTTTTTTACAGGATTGGGTTGTTAGCCCAAAGCCCAACCCTCCTCCTTTACCCGGGCTTGGGACCGGCAGTGGCTGTTCAAGGCAACTGATCGCAGGTGGTGACGTTCAAGAGAGTACACCAGTTCATATACTTGGGACCTTGGTTTACCACGGACAACAGCATAAAAATAGACTTCAAGGAAAGAATAGCAGTGGGAACGAAATGCATGCATTCCCTCAGAGAGACGCTTGGTTCTAAATCGATCTCAGTGAACACCTTGCCATTGCCAGTCTAGATTTGATATCGTCTCTACTTCACAAAGTGAAGTGCCCAGCAGTAATGTACGGTTCAGAAACGTGGAGCATGACTAAGCGAGAAAGGGACGAACTATTAATATTTGAAAGAAGACTAATGAGGAAGATATGGGGACCAGTTTTAGATAATGGAGAATGGAGGAGGAGGAAAAACGAGGAAATCTACCTTCTGATGCGACAACCAACTACCCTACAGAAGATAAAGAGCAAAAGAATACAATGGGTGTGCCATGTAGCCCGTATGCCAGATGGAAGACAGGCGAAGATGGCACTAGCGGGGAAACCAAACACCAAATGCCCCATTGGAAGACCAAGACAGCGCTGGATGGACGACCTGGCGTAGGACCTAGCAGCCCTGGGAATTGAAGACACCTGGAGGAACCGGGCACAAAACAGGAAGGAATGGAGGCAGTTTGTGGAAGCAGCGCGTGGTCTGCAGGGTCTGTGATCGCTGAATATCGATCTATCTATCATAATAACTGTAGTAATATCCAATAGTGTCAGTACAAATTTCCAACCTCGTGCAAAGAGAGGCAATTCGTACTTTATTTACAGAAATGTGAGATTCTGTGTTTCACGAATCATTAACATCCTGACGAGTGAGTCACAAATTAGGTTAGTCATATCACACACACTACCAACACTGAACAGTGTTCAGTGATATCAAGTAAAATGGAGATATCGTGTTGGCTGTAGAGAGAGAGACGGGGGGGGGGGGGGGGGGGAGGGGGCGGAAGAGAACTAGCGACCGGCTTCGATATTAGCTAGTATTTGCCTCATACACGAAACTAATAATACTGCACTCATTATAAAGTAGTTGCTTGTTGTGACGTATTGGTGTGCAACAGTTTTTCCGATCACGAAATGTTTCCTTTCGCTGTGACGTATCATTATAATCCATCAGCTCACTGGCAGTGGACGCACAGTTTACCAGAAACTCGTACTTGTCCTCTTCTGTAAGACAGAAACGACGGTGTTCCTGCACAACGTAACAGAGATGCGAAAATATTTTAAACAGCCTGAAACTCCATATGATCATACTTCTTTTTAATTATCTTCTGCGCTTTTCGGAAATCAAGTAATACTGCATCTACACAATTACTTTGATCTGTGCCCTTCAAGATATATGTAAGAAAAGCGCAAGTCTCGTTTCATATAAACAATGTTCTCAGTATCCAGTGCTGGTTGGCATTGAGGAGGTCATTCTCAGGTCTCTCTTTCCCACTGGGCAGGGGCACGTGTCCAGTGCCCCACGATCGATAGGGGCCCCGTAGTTCTTGCCGGATCACCAAACGATAACCGATATTTATTATCGAAAAGGAAATTTATTTCGAAAATCGCAGAATAATGACTGACTACAATACCTACTTGCTTATTAGCGTTGCACAGTGCACAGTTCTGCACGGAGCGAATAGTGACGTAAAATTAAACGTGACCGACCGATTTAAATAAACCGACTCGACGATTCTACAGCATTTTTGCGGTGTTGTGACGTTTGTTTTGTTTGAAGTTATTACTGACTGTGCTCTGAGTTATTCTTTGATTAAATAGTCGTTTGCCTGATTTGTTTTGTGTTAGCGACTATTTTCGGTGTAAAAATAAATACTGAATTACAATACTAAATGTCGAAACGGTCATATCCTAGTGGATCCGCAAAAAGGAAAAAAGCTGTATCTCAGAAGGAATTAACTGAAAAGTTACCAAAATTAACAGCATATTTTTCTGCCACTACTGGAGCAACTTCTGTAAGGAGCAATCAAATAATAAACCTTCCACAAGATGAGTCGTGCCAATCACAAATCGCGGGAATTTCTGAATGTTCATACTCTGCACCAATTTCAGATTTCTACGGTCGCAGGTTCGATTCCTGCCTCGGGCATGGATGTGTGTGATGTCCATACGTTAGTTAGGTTGAAGTAGTTCTAAGTTCTAGGGGACTGATGACCATAGATGTTAAGTCCCATAGTGCTCAGAGCCATTTGAACCCATTTTTTTTTTTACACACAGTTTCAAGAGCTGTTTTCGGAGTACCGGAACGAGCACGAGTTCCTAGCGCGACAACACACCATGAATTCTGATCGTGGCGTTTCGAGTCTCTTTCCTCACCGCAGAACACAACAATCTACAGTGAGACGCGACACAAAGAGGTAGCAGGCAGCTAGTAAGACAGAAGATAATTTATACACTTGCCTCGCTAGCACCCAAACACGGCGGCTCTCACGTTGCAGCACGACCCAGCAGCGCTGCAGTCCTGGTTGCTACTGCGTTGTGCCGTGCTGCTGCGCCAGCTGGCGTCGGCGTAGCGGAATGTCACAGATTGCGACGTCACGCATCAAGGCCGGGCCGTGCTGAGGTCATGTGACGCGTCACGTCGTCTCCCTCAGGCGGGGTTTAGGAACCAGTATGAGGTAACCGTCGCATGCAGACCGCATCACAACACCCACCTCATAACAACAACAACAACAACAGTACCTCATATTGGTACCTAAACCACGCCTGACGGAGGCGACGTGACGCGTCAGATGACCTCAGCATGGTCCGGCCTTCGATGACACGCGTAAAGCTGAAATTCTAAACACCTTTTTCCAAAGCTGTTTGACAGAGGAAGACCGCACTGCAGTTCCTTCTCTAAATCCTCGCACGAACGAAGATATGGCTGACATCAAAATAAATGTCCAAAGAATAGAAAAGCAACTGAAATCACTCAACAGAGGAAAGTCCACTGGACCTGACGGGATACCAATTCGATTCTACGAAGAGTACGCGAAAGAACTTGGCCCCCTTCTAACAGCCGTGTACCGCAAGTCTCTAGAGGAACGGAAGGTTCCAAATGATTGGAAAAGAGCACAGGTAGTTCCAGTTTTCAAGAAGGGTCGTCGAGCAGATGTGCAAAACTATAGGCCTATATCTCTGACATCTATCTGTTGTAAAATTTTAGAACATGTTTTCTGCTCGCGTATCATGTCATTTCTGGAAACCCAGAATCTACTCTGTAGGAATCAACATTGATTCCGGAAACAACGATCGTGTGAGACCCAACTCGCTTTATTTGTTCATGAGACCCAGAAAATATTAGATACAGGCTCCCAGGCAGATGCCATTTTCCTTGACTTCCGGAAGGCGTTCGATACAGTTCCGCACTGTCGCCTGATAAACAAAGTAAGAGCCTACGGAATATCAGACCAGCTGTGTGGCTGGACTGAAGAGTTTTTAGCAAACAGAACACAGCATGTTGTTCTCAATGGAGAGACTTCTACACACGTTAAAGTAACCTCTGACGTGCCACAGGGGCCATGCGGCTTTTCGCGGATGATGCTGTAGTATACAGATAAGTTGCAGCAATAGAAAATTGCAGCGAAATGCAGGAAGATCTGCAGCGGATAGGCACTTGGTGCAGGGAGTGGCAACTGACCCTTAACATAGACAAATGTAATGTATTGCGAATACACAGAAAGAAGGATCCTTTATTGTATGATTATATGATAGTGGAACAAAACACTGGTAGCAGTTACTTCAGTGAAATATCTGGGAGTATGCGTACGGAGCGATTTGAAGTGGAATGATCATATAAAATTAATTGTTGGTAAGGCGGGTGCCAGGTTGAGATTCATTGGGAGAGTCCTTAGAAAATGTAGTCCATCAACAAAGGAGGTGGCTTATGAAACGCTCGTTCGACCTATACTTGAGTATTGCTCATCAGTGTGGGATCCGTACCAGGTCGGATTGACAGAGGAGATAGAGAAGATCCAAAGAAGAGCGGCGCTTTTCGTCACAGGGTTATTTGGTAAGCGTGATAGCGTTACGGAGATCTTTAGCAAACTCAAGTGGTAGACTCTGCAAGAGAGGCGCTCTGCATCGCGGTGTAGCTTGCTGTTCGGGTTTCGAGAGGGTGCATTTCTGGATGAGGTATCGAACATATCGCGTCCCCCTACTTATAATTCCCGAGGAGATCACGAATGTAAAAATAGAGAGATTCGAGCGGGCACGGAGGCTTTCCGGCAATCGTTCTTCCCGCGAACCATACGCGACTGGAACAGGAAAGGGACGTAATGACAGTGGCACGTAAAGTGCCCTCCGCCACACACCGTTGGGTGGCTTGCGGAGTATAAATTTAGATGTAGATGTAGAACAGCTGCGACCCTTATTGCTTAGTTGCTAGCTCTTAACATAATTCAGGAGACTGTGTGACAAGTACGAGCGCTGATAACCTTCTTGGAATCGAAAGCTCCGCACTCGCAACAACCCTGGCCCACAGTCCCTTGTCAGCACGTTCTCGGAATCCGCTCTTTCCGCTTTAGCCGTGGATTACCCAGCGGACGGCATGAAGATTGGTTAATGAAGGACGGACATCGCACCGTCTTACAGCAGCGCCTATTATTGATAATTTCAAACGTTATTAAAACTTCCGAAGAAATATCATACATCTCATTTGTAGTCTAGAATATGATGCAGTACTTTCAAAAAGAGAATTGTTGCCAGTTCTTACGAAAAAAAGACTAACGTTACAAGAAATTTTGGCCGCGCGGGGTTGCCGCGCGGTCTAAGGGCGCCTTGTCACAGTCCGTGCGGCTCCCCCCGTGGGAGGTTCAAGTCCTCCCTAGGGCATGGGTGTGTGTGTTGTCTATAGCTTAAGCTGCTTTAAGTCAGATTAAGAAGTGTGTGCGCTTAGGGACCGATAACCTCAACAGTTTGGTCCCATAAGACCTTACCACGAATTTCCAAATTACAAGAAATTTTCAAGAAAAATAATTTTGTCACTTCAACCCGTGTAAAAACAGAACCTCTGAACTATTGAACAAAAAAAAAAAAAGAACATAGATGCTTGCTACACGTGTTTTATCGTGAAAACATAAAAGCATTCCGACCAAAAAAAAAAAAATACCGTAAGAAGTGTGAAACTGTTTTGCTTGTGTAACGAAAAATGTCCTCGCTGATGAATTTACGTTGGGCCTCGTGGAAATTTCCAGCTATAAACCTGTTTAGAAAGAAATTAAATTAATTTTGGTAACATCTGCAACATCATTATTGTACCGTGTCACTTATGAACGCATTTTAGTTATGCGTATGTGCAGCGCCCAAGTATTTGTATGTCTACGCCAGAATTATTGTTTCGCCGGCTCGTCTTAATACGAGGAAGAACATTCCATACCCCCGGATAATTTTTTTTATTTGCAGCTGCTACAGATCCTTCGTTATTGCACTCATCTCACAAATCGTCGATACTCGCTATACAAAAGTAACTATAGTTGCGTTCAGGCCACTATTTCTGTTGAAGTCGAGCAAAAACTGTGTGCTCGGATGGTTCTGTGACCCAAAAGTTTATCTAAGTATGCTATAAGCGTCCTCAGAACGCAGTAAGTGCGTTGTAGACAAAAGCTTCGCTCTTGCTACTGCATTGGTTCTACATTACATTAAAAATTTTCGTCCATCGTTACACTTTCTAACCCGAAAACTGATTGAGAGGGAAGACGAAGAACGGAGGTCACTGAGACAGAAATATATATATATATATATGGTGGTCCATTGATCGTGACCGGGCCAAATATCAATAACCGTCAAACGAAAAAACTACAAAGAATGAAACTTGTCTAGCTTGAAGGGGGAAACCAGATGGCGCTATGGTTGGCCCGCTAGATGGCGCTGCCATAGGTCAAACGGATATCAACTGCGTTTCTTTTTTTAAATAGGAACCCCCATTTTTATTGCATATTCGTGTAGTAGGTAAAGAAATATGAATGTTTTAGTTGCACCAATTTTTTCGCTATATGATAGACGGCGGTGAAATAGTCACAACATATGACTCACAATTTTAGACGAACAGTTGGTAACAGGTGGGTTTTTTAAATTAAAATACAGAACGTAGGTACGTTTGAACATTTTATTTAGGTTGTTCAATGTGATACATGTACCTTTGTGAACTTATCATTTCTGAGAACGCATGCTGTTACAGCGTGATTACCTGTAAATACCACATTAATGCAACAAATGCTCAAAATGATGTCCGTCAACCTCAATGCATTTGGCAATACGTATAACGACATTCCTCTGAACAGCGAGTAGTTCGCCTTCCGTAATGGTCGCACATGCTTTGACAATGCACTGACGCATGTTGTCAGGCGTTGTCGGCGGATCACCGTAACAAATATCCTTCAACTTTCCCCACAGAAAGAAATCCGGTATGGTACTTCGACGACCAATCCACCTGCCTTGAAATATGTTATTCAATACCCCTTCAACCGCACGCGAGCTATGTGCCGGACATCCATCATTATGGAAGTACATCGCCATTCTGTTATGTAGATGGTTGGTTGGTTTGGGGGATTAAAGGGACCAGACTGCTACGGTCATCGGTCCCTTTGTCCAAGAACTAAAAAACACCCACAGAGAATAAAAAACGAGTAACAGAATAGAGCACAGACGACACGGAACAAGAGAAACTGAGACAAAGACCAGACAAAACGAACTAAAAGCACACAGAGTGTGACGGTGGTTGGCCGACCAGAGAAATAAAAAGGAAAAGCCAACCACTTGAAACACATTAAAAAATCAGTTTAAAACCGGAGGCCAAAGGCCAGAATCAACACAAAACAATAAGATAAAAACAGAAACACTCAGATTAAAGAATAAAAACCCCCTGCCCGAATAAAACGTAAAACTAAGTCAGCCATAGGGGAGTCGTCTGTTAAAAGGGCAGGGAGCGTATCAGGCAGCGCAAATGTCTGCCTGACCACAGCTAAAAGGGGGCAGGCCAACAGAATGTGGGCCACTGTCAAAGCCGCCCCGCAGCGACATACAGGAGGGTCCTCCCGGCGCAGTAAATAACTGTGTGTCAGCCGGGAGTGGCCAATGCGGAGCCGGCAAAGAACTACCGATTCCCTGCGAGTGGCTCGCAGGGATGACAGCCACACAGCCGTCGTCTCCTTGACAGCACGGAGTTTATTGGACAATGGCAGTTCGCGCCATTCCTCGTCCCATAGCGCCAAGATTTTGCGGCGGAAGACTGCCCGCAAATCAGTCTCTGGGAGGCCAAGGTCCAGAGATGGCTTGCTGGTGGCCTCTTTCGCCAGGCGGTCAACATGTTCGTTACCCGGGATACCGACATGACCGGGGGTCCACACAAAGACCACTGAGCGGCCGCAACAGGCAAGAGTATGCAGAGACTCGTGGATAGCCATCACCAGACGAGAACGAGGGAAACACTGGTCGAGAGCTCGTAAACCGCTCAGGGAATCGCTACAGATAACGAAGGACTCACCTGAGCAGGAGCGGATATACTCTAGGGCACGAAAGATGGCGACCAATTCAGCAGTGTAAACGCTGCAGCCATCCTGCAAGGAACGTTGTTCGGAACGGTCCCCTAGAGTGAGCGCATACCCGACACGACCAGCAACCATCGAACCGTCAGTGTAGACAATACCAGAGCCCTGATACGTGGCCAGGAGAGAATAAAAGCGGCGGCGGAAGGCCTCTGGAGGGACTGAGTCCTTCGGGCCCTGTGCCAGGTCCAGCCGAAGGCAAGGGCGACGAACACACCATGGGGGTGTATGCAAAGTAGCCCGGAAAGTAGGGGGAACAGTGAAAACCTGAAGCCCAGAGAGAAGCTCCTTGACGCGGACCGCTATTGTACAACCAGACCTGGGCCGACCATCTGGCAGATGGACGACCGATCGCGGGAACAGGAGACGATAATTTGGATGCCCGGGCGAGCTGAGAACATGGGCAGCATAAGCGGCCAGCAAACGTTGGCGTCGGAACCGCAGGGGAGGGACACCCGCCTCCACGAGTAAGCTGTCCACAGGGCTGGTGCGGAAAGCACCAGTAGCAAGGCGTATCCCGCTGTGGAGAATTGGGTCCAGCACCCGCAACGCAGACGGGGAGGCTGAGCCATATGCCAGGCACCCATAATCCAGACGGGACTGAATGAACGCCTGGTAGAGCCGTAGCAGGGTAGAGCGGTCGGCTCCCCAGCGGGTGTGGCTCAAACACCGGAGTGCATTGAGATGCCGCCAACACGTCTGTTTGAGCTGCCGGATGTGAGGCAGCCAAGTCAACCGGGCATCGAAAACCACCCCCAAAAACCTGTGGGTCTCCACCACAGCAAGGGGTTCGTCGGCAAGATAAAGCCGCGGCTCAGGATGGACTGTTCGGCGCCGGCAGAAATGCATAACGCAGGTCTTGGCTGCCGAAAACTGAAAGCCATGCGCTACAGCCCAAGACTGCGCCTTACGGATAGCGCCCTGTAGCTGACGTTCAACAGCTGCAATGCCAGTAGAGCTGTAATAAAGGCAGAAGTCGTCAGCATACAGGGAAGCGGAGACAGAATTTCCCACGGCCGCAGCAAGCCCGTTAATGGCTATTAAAAACAGACAGACACTTAAAACAGAGCCCTGTGGCACACCGGTTGGTTGGTTGGTTGGTTGGTTTGGGGGATTAAAGGGACCAGACTGCCAAGGTCATCGGTCCCTTTTTCCAAAGACATAGAACACCCACAGAGAACAAAAACGAGGAACAGAAGAGATCACAGACGATACAGAACAGGAGAGACTGAGACAAAGACAAGACAAAACGAAACGAACGAAAACCACATAGAGATAAACGGTGGTTGGCCGACCATACAAATAAAAAAGGAAAAGCCAACCACTTAGAAACACATTAAAAAATCAGTGTAAAATCATAGGCCAAAGGCCAGAGTCGACACAAAACAAAAATAAAACAGAAACACTCAGATTAAATGATAAAATCCCCCTGCCCGAATAAAACGTAAAACTAAGTCAGCCATAGTGGAGTCGTCTGTTAAAAGGGCAGGGAGCGTAACAGGCAGCGCAAATGTCTGCCTGACCACAGCTAAAAGGGGGCAGGCCAACAGAATGTGGGCCACTGTCAAAGCCGCCCCGCAGCGACATACAGGAGGGTCCTCCCGGCGCAGTAAATAACTGTGTGTCAGCCGGGAGTGGCCAATGCGGAGCCGGCAAAGAACTACCGATTCCCTGCGAGTGGCTCGCAGGGATGACCGCCACACAGCCGTCGTCTCCTTGACAGCACGGAGTTTATTGGACAATGGCAGTTCGCGCCATTCCTCGTCCCATAGCGCCAAGATTTTGCGGCGGAAGACTGCCCGCAAATCAGTCTCTGGGAGGCCAAGGTCCAGAGATGGCTTGCTGGTGGCCTCTTTCGCCAGGCGGTCAACATGTTCGTTACCCGGGATACCGACATGACCGGGGGTCCACACAAAGACCACAGAGCGGCCGCAACAGGCAAGAGTATGCAGAGACTCGTGGATAGCCATCACCAGACGAGAACGAGGGAAACACTGGTCGAGAGCTCGTAAACCGCTCAGGGAATCGCTACAGATAACGAAGGACTCACCTGAGCAGGAGCGGATAAACTCTAGGGCACGAAAGATGGCGACCAATTCAGCAGTGTAAACGCTGCAGCCATCCTGCAAGGAACGTTGTTCGGAACGGTCCCCTAGAGTGAGCGCATACCCGACACGACCAGCAACCATCGAACCGTCAGTGTAGACAACACCAGAGCCCTGATACGTGGCCAGGATAGAATAAAAGCGGCGGCGGAAGGCCTCTGGAGGGACTGAGTCCTTCGGGCCCTGTGCCAGGTCCAGCCGAAGGCAAGGGCGACGAACACACCATGGGGGTGTATGCAAAGTAGCCCGGAAAGTAGGTGGAACAGTGAAAACCTGAAGCCCAGAGAGAAGCTCCTTGACGCGGACCGCTATTGTACAACCAGACCGGGGCCGACCATCTGGCAGATGGACGACCGATCGCGGGAACAGGAGACGATAATTTGGATGCCCGGGCGAGCTGAGAACATGGGCAGCATAAGCAGCCAGCAAACGTTGGCGTCGGAACCGCAGCGGAGGTACACCTGCCTCCACGAGTAAGCTGTCCACAGGGCTGGTGCGGAAAGCACCAGTGGCAAGGCGTATCCCGCTGTGGAGAATTGGGTCCAGCACCCGCAACGCAGACGGGGAGGCTGAGCCATATGCCAGGCACCCATAATCCAGACGGGACTGAATTAACGCCTGGTAGAGCCGTAGCAGGGTAGAGCGGTCGGCTCCCCAGCGTGTGTGGCTCAAACACCGGAGTGCATTGAGATGCCGCCAACACGTCTGTTTGAGCTGCCGGATATGAGGCAGCCAAGTCAACCGGGCATCGAAAACCACCCCCAAAAACCTGTGGGTCTCCACCACAGCAAGGAGTTCGTCGGCAAGATAAAGCCGCGGCTCAGGATGGACTGTTCGGCGCCGGCAGAAATGCATAACGCAGGTCTTGGCTGCCGAAAACTGAAAGCCATGCGCTACAGCCCAAGACTGCGCCTTACGGATAGCGCCCTGTAGCTGACGTTCAACAGCTGCAATGCCAGTAGAGCTGTAATAAAGGCAGAAGTCGTCAGCATACAGGGAAGCGGAGACAGAATTTCCCACGGCCGCAGCAAGCCCGTTAATGGCTATTAAAAACAGACAGACACTTAAAACAGAGCCCTGTGGCACACCGTTCTCCTGGACGTGGGAGGAACTATACGAGGCCGCGACTTGCACGCGGAAGGTACGACACAACAGAAAATTGCGGATAAAAATCGGCAGAGGACCCCGAAGACCCCATCCATGAAGCGTAGAAAGAATGTGATGACGCCATGTCGTATCGTACGCCTTCCGCATGTCGAAAAAGACAGCGACCAGGTGCTGACGGCGGGCAAAGGCAGTACGGATGGCAGTCTCCAGGCTCACCAGATTGTCGGTGGCGGAGCGGCCTTTACGGAACCCACCCTGAGACGGAGCCAGAAGGCCCCGAGACTCCAGTACCCAATGCAAGCGCCGGCTCACCATCCGTTCGAGAAGCTTGCACATAACGTTGGTGAGGCTAATGGGACGGTAGCTGTCCACCTCCAGAGGGGTCTTTCCAGGTTTCAAAACGGGGATGACAATGCCTTCCCGCCATTGCGACGGAAACTCCCCCTCGACCCAAAGACGGTTGTAAAGATCGAGAAGGCGCCGCTGGCAGTCCACTGAAAGATGTTTCAGCATTTGACAGTGGATGCCATCAGGCCCAGGAGCGGTATCAGGGCAAGCAGCGAGGGCACTGCGAAATTCCCACTCACTGAATGGAGCATTGTAAGATTCTGGGTGGTTGGTGCGAAACGAAAGGCTCCGACGTTCCATCCGCTCTTTAATGGAGCGGAAGGCCTGGGGGTAATTTGCAGAAGCGGAACTCAAAGCAAAATGCCCTGCTAAGCGATTTGCAATGACGTCGGAGTCAGTACAAACTGCTCCATTCAGTGAGAGCGCAGGGACGCTGACAGGTGGCCGATAGCCGTAGACGCGTCGAATCTTGGCCCAGACCTGCGATGGAGAGACATGGAGGCCAATTGTGGACACATACCGCTCCCAGCACTCCTTCTTGCCTTGGCGGATAAGGAGGCGGGCCCGCGCACGCAGCCGTTTGAAGGCGATAAGGTGGTCGAGGGAGGGGTGTCGCTTGTGACGCTGGAGCGCCCGCCGGCGATCGTTAATCGCTTCAGCGATCGCAGGCGACCACCAAGGCACAGCCTTCCGCCGAGGGGACCCACAGGAATGGGGAATGGCAGATTCGGCGGCAGTAACGATGCCGGTGGTGACCGATTGAACCACCGCATCAATGTCATCGGTAGAGAGAGGCTCAAAAGCGGCAGTGGAGGAGAACAAGTCCCAGTCAGCCTTATTCATAGCCCATCTGCTAGGGCGCCCAGAAGAGTGGCGCTGTGGTAGTGACAAAAAGATCGGAAAATGGTCACTACCACACAGGTCGTCATGCACACTCCATTGGACAGACGGTAAGAGGCTATGGCTACAGATGGAAAGGTCAATGGCTGAGTAGGTGCCATGCGCCACACTGAAGTGTGTGAAGGCACCATCATTTAACAGCGAGAGATCGAGCTGCGACAATAAATGCTCAACGATGGCGCCTCGACCTGTTGCCACTGACCCACCCCACAGAGGGTTATGAGCGTTGAAGTCGCCCAATAGCAAGAAAGGTGGCGGCAATTGGGCGACCAGTGCAGCCAGGACATGCTGCGAGACATCACCATCCGGTGGAATGTAAAGACTGCAGACGGTAACAGCCTGTGGCGTCCACACGCGTACAGCGACAGCCTCTAGAGGCGTCTGGAGAGGGACAGACGCGCTGTGCAGAGTGTGAAGGACATATATGCAGACGCCACCAGACACCCTTTCATAAGCTGCTCGGTTCTTATAATAACCCCGATAGCCACGGAGGGCGGGGGTTCGCATTGCTGGAAACCAAGTTTCCTGGAGAGCAATGCAGAAGAAAGGGTGAAGGCTGATAAGGTGGCGGAGCTCAGCTAGATGGTGGAAGAAACCGCTGCAGTTCCACTGGAGGATGGTGTTGGCCATGGCTGGGAAAGGCGTGACGGGACTGGGAAGGCAGATTACGCCACTGGGGCACCTGCTGCCTCCGATGGAGCATCCGTGCAAATGCCATCCATTGCGTCCGCGGGACCGGCAAGAGCGAGGTCCTCAGCGGACGCCAGAATCTCCACCTCGTCCTCAGAGGCAGAGCTTGTAGGGAGCGGCGGGATCGGTGCCACCGCATTACCGTTGGTCTTGGGGACTTTCTTCCTTTTCTGCTTATCACGCTGTGCCTTCGGCTCTTCAGGCTGCATGGGCTTCACTGGGTCAGTCTCTGGGACAGACGACGACCGCGAGGCCCGACGACCAGGGACTGGCGGTTGTTTCAACCACTTGCGGGCGTCCGCCTTGCCACTGGTCGGAACTTGCGAAGGGAGGTCCCCAAGGGATCCCTTCCTGGCGAGAGCAGCCGAAGAAGTCTTACGCTTCTCCGGCTGGGAAGGGGGAGCTGATGTCCCCGAAGGTTGGGAGGGTGTTGCTCCTGAAGAAGATGGAGCAGGAGCAACAGGGTGTGAAGTGCCCCCCACAAGCAAGGGGGCCGGTGGATGCTGACCGATCTTAGGGCCGATACGTGATGACGGGAGAACCGTCGTTGCAGCAGCGGCGTAGGTCGACGGCATTGCCACAGGATGGAGCCTCTCATATTTCCGTCTAGCCTCGGGGTAGGTCAGCCGGTCCAAGGTCTTATATTCCATTATCTTCCGTTCTTTCTGCAATATCCTACAGTCCGGCGAGCAGGGGGAATGGTGTTCTCCGCAGTTAACACAGATAGGAGGCGGGGCACATGGAGTATCGGGATGCGAAGGACGTCCGCAATCCCGACACGTCATGCTGGAAGTACAGCGAGATGACATGTGCCCGAACTTCCAGCATTTAAAACACCGCATCGGAGGAGGGATATATGGTTTCACATCACAACGGTAAACCATCACCTTAACCTTTTCGGGTAAGACATCACCCTCAAAGGCCAAGATGAAGGCACCGGTGGCGACCTGATTATCCCTCGGACCCCGATGGACGCGCCGGACGAAGTGAACACCTCGTCGTTCGAGGTTGGCGCGTAATTCATCGTCGGACTGCAGAAGAAGATCCCGGTGGAATATAATACCCTGGACCATGTTCAGACTCTTATGCGGCGTGATGCTAACGGAAACATCCCCCAACTTGTCACAACTGAGCAACCTCCGTGACTGGGCAGAGGATGCCGTTTTTATCAACACCGATCCAGACCGCATCTTGGACAAGCCCTCCACCTCACCGAACTTGTCCTCTAAATGCTCTACAAAGAACTGAGGCTTCACGGATAGAAAAGATTCCCCATCAGCTCTGGTACAGACAAGATATCTGGGCGAATACGTCTCAGTGTCACGCAATGCCTGTCGTTCCTCCCATGGTGTGGCGAGGGAGGGGAACGATTTGGGGTCATAAACGTTACCTTTAAAATGGGCTCTCGAACGCTTAGAGACTGCTGACGGCTGGCCGCCAGCGACAGATGATGTACCACGCTTCATTGCGGGTCATCCGCCCTGATGCCACCTACTCCGACCAAGGGCCCTCCCCACGGGCGCCACCCAGCCACAGCAAAGGCCACCTGGCAGGATGGCCATTGCCGGGAGTCCCGATGCCCCAGGGAGATGGGCATCTACTCCTTGGCATACGTGGGGAGTGAACGGCGCAGGCATCAGCAGAGCGATCCCTGTGTTGTCAGGGGGCTACAACCAAGAGGGTACATGGCGACCCCACCACAACGGACTGGCTACCGTGCTGGATCTTAGGTGCAAAAATGGCCAAGGTCGTCGTCACAGTTAAAAGAAACACTGCAGAGTGCAGCGTGGTAATCGCCCATGAGATCGAAAACGAGCGGGACACCATCGCAACGACGAGAAAGACGGCAATAGGTCTAATTGCACGAAGGATACAGTGCACCATGTAAGGTGCCCTTCCCCAATTGGCTCGCTCTTCGGAATAATTTGGATAGATGGAGGTCAAACCCGAGAGGGGACCATCACATAAGGCCGAAACGTTTGAGACTCCTTTTAGTCGCCTCTTACGACAGGCAGGAATACCGCGGGCCTATTCTAACCCCCGAACCCGCAGGGGGATGTTATGTAGAGAAACATCTTGTAGTAACATCGGTAGAACATTATGTAGGAAATCAGCATACATTGCACCATTTAGATTGCCATCGATAAAATGGGGGCCAATTATCCTTTCTCCCACAATGCCGCACCATACATTAACCCGCCAAGGTCGCTGATGTTCCAATTGTCGCAGCCATCGTGGATTTTCCGTTGCTCAATAGTGCATATTATGCCGGTTTACGCTACCGCTGTTGGTGAATGACGCTTCGTCGCTAAATAGAACGCGTGCAAAAAATCTGTCATCGTCCCGTAATTTCTGTTGTGCCCAGTGGCAGAACTGTACACGACGTTCAAAGTCGTCGCCATGCAATTCCTGGTGCATAGAAATATGGTACGAGTGCAATCGATGTTGATGTAGCATTGTCAACACCGACGTTTTTGAGATTCTCCATTCTCGTGTAATTTGTCTGCTACTGATGTGCGGATTAGCCGCGACAGCAGCTAAAACACCTACTTGGGCATCATCATTTGTTGCAGGTCGTGGTTGATGTTTCACATGTGGCTGAACACTTCCTGTTTCCTTAAATAACGTAACTGTCCGGCGAACGGTCCGGACACTTGGATGATGTCGTCCAGGATACCGAGCAGCATACATAGCACACGCCCGTTGTGCATTTTGATCACAATAGCCAAACATCAACACAATATCGACCTTTTCCGCAATTGGTAAACGGTCCATTTTAACACGGGTAATGTATCACGAAGCAAATACCGTCCGCACTGGCGGAATGTTACGTGATACCACGTACTTATACGTTTGTGACTATTACAGCGCCATATATCACAAAGCGAAAAAATGGTCCAACTAAAACATTCATATTTCTTTACGTACTACACGAATATGTAATTAAAAATGGGGGTTCCTACTAGAAAAAAGACGCAGTTGATATCCGTTTGACCTATGGCAGCGCCATCTAGCGGGCCAACCATAGCGCCATCTGGTTTCCCCCTTCAAGCTAGACAAGTTTTGTTCTTTGTAGTTTTTTCGTTTGATGCTTATTTCGTGATATTTGGCCTGGTCACGATCAATGGACCACGGAGATCACCGTGTATTTTTCTAGGCGTCGGACACCCTCCACTGTCGTAGCAACCAAGTACACTTCTAGTTACTAACTATTTAACTTCTTGTTAACACTATCGAATTCCGTGGAAATAACACAAGTTTTTGCTATAAGTTTATGCAGTTGTGTAATATTTATATTATACCTGCCTTCTTCACTGTAGGCCAGATCAGTGAAGAGCGTTCAGTACGTTTAATACGACTATTTTAATTTGTTTTCGAATGTCTCGACGCCCTTTACGCACGTTCGGTGATGTAGCACTACATGTAGTCTCTTGCTCCTGTATTACGGTCACTACAAAACACAAGTCAGTGCAGCTTTCCATGGAAGACTGAAGCCACACGTGAACCCATGATATAGGACGGAATCACTGAACCAGGCGCCGACCTATTTCGCTACTACAGTGTGTGTGTGTGTGTGTGTGTGTGTGTGTGTGTGTGTGTGTGGCAACAAAGCTGCTTCGAGTCTGAGCACATCAGATCGTCACCTGCTTATTTTCATGACAGCCACTGTAGTGACTGATACAGATGGGCATTCCGATGCTTCAAAAACTTTCATACGTATGAAAATTAGCACAAAGTTCATACGAAACACCCAGTTCACTACAAAATACATGGCGTACAAAGAATGTGTCAGGAACTTTGGTTTATTCTTCACATCAAAACATCACAAAAAGTTCATTTGTACAAGGTTCGAAAAATCCTTCGGTAGGGAGGTGTGAAAGGTGTTCCAAATAGTAACTCCTGGTTGCGTAACGTACCTCAAATGTGCATTTTTACGCACTTCTTATTCACAATTGGTCACAGATTTTTTTTCTTTTTTTGAGTGACAGTTATATTCAAGAATACCTTCCATCACAACATAACATAACTAGGTATATCGTGTCGCAAAAGACGGAATGCGCTACATGTACGACCTAACAGGCGGGAAAGCGGACGCAGCACAACTTTATGCTGGACATTACCCTGGGAGGCAGTCACCTTATTCAAGAACGTTTGTACGACTCCATCAACACGTGTGAGGGACATGCTCATTTGAGAAGAGAGTTGCAGGTGGTGGGAGAACAGATGATGTACGAACGCCTGAGCTTGCACGATGGATTCTTCCATCAATTGAGAATCAAGGAGAAATGCGAGAAGGGAAGATGTTAATCACTTGGCGATCTGGAACATTCTGCATGAAAATCTTCTTTTTCCGTATCTCGTTCAATGGGTGCAAGGATTAAATGTTCCTAATGTCTAATTCCATTAGGAACAGTGTGCTCCACGGCCGTATTATTGTCAGCATATTTTGGATAAATGGCAGCATAGGTCGTGAATACTGAAATCCTTCATCTACAGATCGATGTACTTTGGACTGTACTCTGGATCGGCAACTGCCACTGTTAACTGCCAAGGTTACAAAATAGGCTCTTCTGCAAATTTAAAAATTATTGTATGCAGTAAAAGTGAAGATACCTTTGTAAGTAATCATCAAAGTACTTGTTACACCTTGTAATGGTTCTTTATTTACGAAACCATTACCACTCGCCAACCCTATTTTTCGATACCGTAGATTAATGAATATTTTTTCTACGTAATGTCTCATATTTTTCACTCTATTCAAATTCGGTTTCATTTTTATATGTATGTACGTCGATATTTTGAGATGTTGAAATCGATGCAATATCTAGTGTGAATATCTTTGTACTTGTTGTTATCTTTGAGCTTGGCTTGTGACTTTTGGCACCGAAGCGTACAGAGTAGTGAAGTTTTTGTGTTGATTATGAACAGTCTTGACTTTGTGTTGGAAATGAAAAGATGAGTCGGAGTTGTGGACAACGGAAAATGTTGTGAGTTTTATTAAGAGCAGTAACGGCTGCGAAATTGTATGATGAAGTGATGTTTTGAACATGCGAAAGTATAAAAAGTTTAATAAATGTGAATTTTTGTGAAAAGTGAGCGTCAAGAATTATTTTCAAGTGACCATTGTTTAAAAAAGTATGAAGCACATTGCAATGAAAAACATAAATCATCAAATTAATCCTGAAAGATTGTCTTCGTAAGTTCTTCAAGTTGGCGTAAGTAACACCCGAGTGCCTTTCGTACCAACAGCGACTACATAGACAACATTTTTAACATTTTTAATTACGAGCCAAAGCCAGAGCGAGATCGTCATTGGATTGCAAATACAAGAAAAGTGATATTATTGTTAATTTTTTTCAGTGACTGTAATCAATTGATGTAGCAATACCTGCCACATTAAAGACCTTTTAGTTGAGCAATAAAAAGATCATACTTTGAGCGCGCGACATGATAACTGTTTGTGAGGTACTGTTATAACCTCATAGAAAATGTTGTGCTATTATCATATGGGCCTACGATGTTCGAATAATTTGCACTGAAGATGGTCACACAGTGAACAAAATCGTTCTGTAAATAAAGGATTTCAATAATTACGACCGATGCTGCCATTTATCCAAAATAAGATTAAATACGGCGTACTTTCCTCCAAGAACAACTTTCTATTAACGCAGTGTGCTGTGCTTCTGCAGTTCTCAGCATCTACTTTATCCGCTGATAAGGCTCGGTTTTCACGTGATGAAATCTTCAGTTGTCATAACAAGCACGTCTGTGCTTATGAAAACCCTCATGCAGTGTGACAACATGGACATCAATAAAAGTTCAGCCCCAGCGTATGGGGCGTAATCTCTTCCCACAGCGTGGGCAAACGTATTTGCAGTTTCTCAGAGATGAGTTGCTTCATTTACTTGATGATGCACCTTTGGACGTCATCCAACGAATGTGTCTTACACAAGATGCTCCTCCGCTTCACTTTACAGGTATAGTTCATCAGTATTTTGATATCCAGTTTCCGAGTGAGTGGATTGCTCCAGGCCTACCCGATCGCTATATTTGAATTCAACTGATTTTTTTTTCCTTTGGGCATATTTAAAATCCTTGGCGTATTCGACTCCCGCACCCAATGTCATTGCTCTGAGGGAACGTGTCCCAAATATGGAACACACCAGGGGTTTTCCACACGTGCAGCAAAGTATGGACGTAGGCTCGGGAGATGGCTAGGTTGGTTGGTTGGTTGGTTTGGGGGATTAAAGGGACCAGACTGCCATGGTCATCGGTCCCTTTTTCCAAAGACAAAGAACACCCACAGAGAATAAAAACAAGGAACAGAAGAGATCACAGACGACACAGAACAAGAGATACTGAGACAAAGACAAGACAAAACAAACTAAAACCACACAGAGTGTGACGGTGGTTGGCCGACCATAGACATAAAAAGGAAAGGCCAACCACTGAGAAACACATTAAAAAATCAGTGTAAAACCATAGGCCAAAGGCCAGAATCAACACAAATCATTAAAAGAAAACAGAAACACTCAAAGTAAATGATAAAATCCCCCTGCCCGAATAAAACGTAAAACTGAGTCAGCCATAGTGGAGTCGTCTGTTAAAAGGGCAGGGAGCGTAGCAGGCAGCGCAAATGTCTGCCTGACCACAGCTAAAAGGGGGCAGGCCAGCAAAATGTGGGCCACTGTCAAAGCTGCCCCACAGCGACATAGAGGAGGGTCCTCCCGGCGCAGTAGATAACTGTGTGTCAGCCGGGAGTGGCCAATGCGGAGCCGGCAAAGAACTACTGAGTCCCTGCGAGTGGCTCGCAGGGATGACCGCCACACAGCCGTCGTCTCCTTGACAGCACGGAGTTTATTGCGCATTGTCAGTTCCCGCCATTCAGCGTCCCATAGCGCCAAGATTTTGCGGCGGAAGACTGCCCGCAAATCAGTCTCTGGGAGGCCAACGTCCAGAGATGGCTTGCTGGTGGCCTCTTTCGCCAGGCGGTCAACATGTTCGTTACCCGGGATACCGACATGACCGGGGGTCCACACAAAGACCACAGAGCGGCCGCAACAGGCGAGAGTATGCAGAGACTCGTGGATAGCCATCACCAGACGAGAACGAGGGAAACACTGGTCGAGAGCTCGTAAACCGCTCAGGGAATCGCTACAGATAACGAAGGACTCACCTGAGCAGGAGCGGATATACTCTAGGGCACGAAGGATGGCGACCAGTTCAGCAGTGTAAACGCTGCAGCCATCCGGCAAGGAACGTTGTTCGGAATGGTCCCCTAGAGTGAGCGCATATCCGACACGACCAGCAACCATCGAACCGTCAGTGTAAACAACACCAGAGCCCTGATACGTGGCCAGGATGGAATAAAAGCGGCGGCGGAAGGCCTCAGGAGGGACTGAGTCCTTAGGGCCCTGTGCCAAGTCGAGCCGAAGGCTAGGGCGACGAACACACCATGGGGGTGTATGCAAAGTAGCCCGGAAAGGAGGTGGAACAGTGAAACCCTGGAGCCCAGAGAGAAGCTCTTTGACGCGGACCGCTATTGTACAACCAGACCGCGGCCGACGTTCTGGCATACGGACGACCGACCGCGGGAACAGGAGGCGATAGTTTGGATGCCCGGGCGAGCTTAGTACATGGGCAGCATAAGCGGCCAGCAAACGTTGGCGTCGGAACCGCAGTGGAGGTACACCTGCCTCCACTAGTACGCTGTCCACAGGGCTGGTGCGGAAAGCACCAGTGGCAAGGCGTATCCCGCTGTGGAGAATCGGGTCCAGCACCCGTAACGCAGATGGGGATGCTGAGCCATAAGCCAGGCTCCCATAATCCAGACGGGACTGGATTAACGCCTGGTAGAGCCGCAACAGTGTAGAGCGGTCGGCGCCCCAGTGGGTGTTGCTCAAGCATCGCAGAGCGTTTAGATGCCGCCAACACGTCTGTTTCAGCTGCCGGATATGAGGCAGCCAAGTCAACCGGGCATCGAAAACCACCCCCAAAAACCTGTGGGTCTCCACCACAGCAAGGAGTTCGTCGGCAAGATAAAGCCGCGGCTCAGGATGGACTGTTCGGCACCGGCAGAAATGCATAACGCAGGTCTTGGCTGCCGAAAACTGAAACCCATGCGCTACAGCCCAAGACTGCGCCTTACGGATAGCCCCCTGTAGCTGACGTTCAACAGCTGCAATGCCAGTAGAGCTGTAATAAAGGCAGAAGTCGTCAGCATACAGGGAGGCGGAGACAGAATTTCCCACGGCCGCAGCAAGCCCGTTAATGGCTATTAAAAACAGACAGACACTTAAAACAGAGCCCTGTGGCACACCGTTCTCCTGGACGTGAGAGGAACTATACGAGGACGCGACTTGCACGCGGAAGGTACGACACGACAGAAAATTGCGGATAAAAATCGGCAGAGGACCCCGAAGACCCCATCCATGGAGCGTAGAAAGAATGTGATGACGCCACGTCGTATCGTACGCCTTCCGCATGTCGAAAAAGACAGCGACCAGGTGCTGACGGCGGGAAAAGGCAGTACGGATGGCCGACTCCAGGCTCACCAGATTGTCGGTGGCGGAGCGGCCTTTACGGAACCCACCCTGAGACGGAGCCAGAAGGCCCCGAGACTCCAGTACCCAATGCAAGCGCCGGCTCACCATCCGTTCAAGCAACTTGCAAAGAACGTTGGTGAGGCTAATGGGACGGTAGCTGTCCACCTCCAGAGGGTTCTTTCCAGGTTTCAAAACGGGGATGACAATGCCTTCCCGCCATTGCGACGGAAACTCCCCCTCGACCCAAAGACGGTTGTAAAGATCGAGAAGGCGCCGCTGGCAGTCCACTGAAAGGTGTTTCAGCATCTGACAGTGGATGCCATCTGGCCCAGGAGCGGTATCAGGGCAAGCAGCGAGGGCACTGCGAAATTCCCACTCACTAAATGGAGCATTGTAAGATTCTGGGTGGTTGGTGCGAAACGAAAGGCTCCGACGTTCCATCCGCTCTTTAATGGAGCGGAAGCCCTGGGGGTAATTCGCAGAAGCGGAACTCATAGCAAAATGCTCTGCTAAGCGATTGGCAATGACGTCGGAGTCAGTACAAACTGCTCCATTCAGTGAGAGCGCAGGGACGCTGGCAGGTGGCCGATAGCCGTAGACGCGTCGAATCTTGGCCCAGACCTGCGAGGGAGTGACATGGAGGCCAATGGTGGACACATACCGCTCCCAGCACTCCTTCTTGCCTTGGCGGATAAGGAGGCGGGCCCGCGCACGCAGCCGTTTGAAGGCGATAAGGTGGTCGAGGGAGGGGTGTCGCTTGTGACGCTGGAGCGCCCGCCGGCGATCTTTAATCGCTTCAGCGATTTCAGGCGACCACCAAGGCACAGCCTTCCGCCGAGGGGACCCACAGGAATGGGGAATGGCAGATTCGGCGGCAGTAACGATGCCGGTGGTGACCGATTGAACCACCGCATCAATGTCATCGGTAGAGAGAGGCTCAAAAGCGGCAGTGGAGGAGAACAAGTCCCAGTCAGCCTTATTCATAGCCCATCTGCTAGGGCGCCCAGAAGAGTGGCGCTGTGGTAGTGACAAAAAGATCGGAAAATGGTCACTACCACACAGGTCGTCATGCACACTCCATTGGACAGACGGTAAGAGGCTATGGCTACAGATTGAAAGGTCAATGGCGGAGTAGGTGCCATGCGCCACACTGAAGTGTGTGAAGGCACCATCATTTAACAGCGAGAGATCGAGCTGCGACAATAAATGCTCAACGATGGCGCCTCGACCTGTTGCCACTGACCCACCCCACAGAGGGTTATGAGCGTTGAAGTCGCCCAATAGCAAGAAAGGTGGCGGCAATTGGGCGACCAGTGCAGCCAGGACATGCTGCGAGACATCACCATCCGGTGGAATGTAAAGACTGCAGACGGTAACAGCCTGTGGCGTCCACACGCGTACAGCGACAGCCTCTAAAGGCGTCTGGAGAGGGACAGACTCGCTGTGCAGAGTGTGAAGGACATATATGCAGACGCCACCAGACACCCTTTCATAAGCTGCTCGGTTCTTGTAATAACCCCGATAGCCACGGAGGGTGGGGGTTCGCATCGCCGGAAACCAAGTTTCCTGGAGAGCAATGCAGAAGAAAGGGCGAAGGCTGAGAAGTTGGCGGAGCTCAGCTAAATGGTGGAAAAAACCGCCGCAGTTCCACTGGAGGATGGTATTGTCCATGGCTGAGAAAGGCGTGAAAGGACTGGGAAGGCAATTTACGCCGCTTGTTCACTCACTGCCACCGATTCAGTACCTGGACGAGAGGCATCCATGGCGTCTGAGGGACCAGCGAGATCAAGGTCCTCAGCGGACGCTAGAATCTCGACTTCATCCTCAGACGCAGAGCGCGAAAGGTGCGGTGGGGTTGGTGCCACCGCAAGTTCTTTAGCCTTAGAGGTCTTTCTCTTGGACTTCTCTCGCTGAACCTTGGGTTTCACCGGCTGGGAAGGCTTCACCGATTCAGTCTCCGGGACAGAGGAGGATCGCGAAGCCCTACGCCCGGCTGCTGGTGAGGACTTATGCCACTGGTGGCCGTCATCCTTCCCGCTGGGGGAACCCTGGGAAGGGAGCGTCCCAAGGGAACTCTTACGGGCGAGAGTAGCCGAAGAAGTTAGACGCTTCTCTGGCTGAGAAGCGGGGACGGACGTCCCCGACGGGTGGGAGGAGGTTGCTCCTGAGGTAGTTGGTGCAGGAGCAACCGGTTGGGGAGAGCCCCCCACGGGCAAGGGGGCAGAAGGAGTCGTACTGCTTATCGAGCTGGCTGGAAGTCTCGCAACTGATGGAGCTAGCACAGTTGTTGTAGCAGCTGCATACGAAGACGTCATTCTCACAGGATGGAGTCTGTCATATTTCCGTTTGGCCTCAGTATAGGTCAGCCGGTCCAGGGTCTTATATTCCATGATTTTGCGCTCTTTCTGAAAGACTGTGCAGTCAGGCGAGCAAGGTGAATGGTGCTCCCCGCAGTTGATGCAGATGGGAGGCGGGGCACATGGAGTATCGGGATGAGACAGGCGTCCGCAATCTCGACATGTGAGGCTGGAAGTGCAGCGGGAAGACATATGGCCGAACTTCCAGCACTTGAAGCACCGCATCGGGGGAGGGATATAGGGCTTGACGTCACATCGGTAGACCATCACCTTGACCTTTTCCGGTAACGTATCACCCTCGAAGGCCAAGATGAAGGCACCGGTAGCAACCTGATTGTCCCTCGGACCCCGATGAACGCGCCGGACGAAATGAACACCTCTACGTTCTAAGTTGGCGCGCAGCTCGTCATCAGACTGCAAAAGGAGATCCCTATGGAAAATAACACCCTGGACCATATTTAATCTCTTATGTGGCGTAATAGAAACGTTAACATCCCCCAACTTGTCACAAGCAAGTAACCTGCGGGACTGGGCGGAGGATGCCGTTTGTATCAGTACTGACCCAGAGCGCATTTTAGACAAGCCCTCCACCTCCCCAAACTTGTCCTCTAAATGCTCTACAAAGAACTGAGGCTTCACGGACATAAAAGATTCCCCGTCAGCTCTGGTACAGACGAGATACCGGGGCGAGTATCTTTCGCTCTCATTCATAGCCCTTCGTTCCTCCCATGGTGTGGCCAGGGAGGGGAACGATTTGGGGTCATACACATTAGCCTTGAATTGAGCCTTGGAACGCTTAGAGACTGCTGACGGCTGGCCGCCAGCAAGAGATGATGTACCACGCTTCATTGCGGGTCATCCGCCCTGATGCCACCTACTCCGACCAAGGGCCCTCCCCACGGGCGCCACCCAGCCACAGCAAAGGCCACCTGGCAGGATGGCCATTGCCGGGAGTCCCGATGCCCCAGGGAGATGGGCATCTACTCCTTGGCATACGTGGGGAGTGAACGGCGCAGGCATCAGTAGAGCGATCCCTGTGTTGTCAGGGGGCTACAACCAAGAGGGTACATGGCGACCCCACCACAACGGACTGGCTACCGTGCTGGATCTTAGGTGCAAAAATGGCCAAGGTCGTCGTCACAGTTAAAAGAAACACTGCAGAGTGCAGCGTGGTAATCGCCAATGAGATCGAAAACGAGCGGGACACCATCGCAACGACGAGAAAGACGGCAATAGGTCTAATTGCACGAAGGATACAGTGCACCATGTAAGGTGCCCTTCCCCAATTGGCTCGCTCTTCGGAATAATTTGGATAGATGGAGGTCAAACCCGAGAGGGGACCATCACATAAGGCCGAAACGTTTGAGACTCCTTTTAGTCGCCTCTTACGACAGGCAGGAATACCGCGGGCCTATTCTAACCCCCGAACCCGCAGGGGGAGGGACCGGTTAGTAGGACATGTTCTGAGGCATCAAGGAATCACAAATTTAGCATTGGAGGGCAGCGTGGACGGTAAAAATCGTAGAGGGAGACCAAGAGATGAATACACTAAGCAGATTCAGAAGGATGTGGGTTGCAGTAAGTACTGGGAGATGAAGAAGCTTGCACAGGATAGAGTAGCATGGAGAGCTGCATCAAACCAGTCTCAGGACTGAAGACCACAACAACAACAACAAGAAATGGGTGTGACCTAATTGTCTGTTCGTCATTTGAACAGTAAGTTGTTTGTCATAGTTCGAATAGCTATCAGGGCACTCAAGAGCTGGAATTTATAAACCAAATTTTTTTTATTTACTTTATATTGCTATTACTTTCAATAGCTCTTTTGCTACGACAGCAAAGCTGGAAAACCTTTTAATGTACTTTTCTGTTCTTCAGAGCAATCACTGTTTGCTACAACGCACTTTTGACATCGGTTATGTAGTTGTTGGAAACTGTCAGCAAACGTTTTTTTGTGGAATCGCTCAAAACACCCTGGTGACGCGTTGTCGGATATCCGCATCATTACAGGAGATAAAACCAACCTGAGAGCTCCAGGGGAGACCATGAACACCATACCATTAACTGTCACTTCGTCTTCGGATCACATCTCCTGTAATAATCGGATATCCAACAACACGTGATAAAGGGAGCTTCGAGCGTTTCGAAGAGCCTTACAGCCGATGTCAGAAGTGTCTTGTAGCTGAAGGTGTTCACTTCGAAAGTCAGTACAGTTGTCTTGCTTGCAATTCCTGTTTCCTTTATTTTCTGCGAGCATTCATCGAACTTTTCAAACGCACGTTGTATACGATTTGAAAAAAATATATCACACACTTTAACTCCAGGCAGCGTCTACTCTTGTAAGACAGCTAACTTTCTCCGCATCTGGAGCACAGCTGAGATTTGTGTGCGCCTGCCTTTTAAGAGTGAGGTTCCCCCACCACTACTCTCGCCGACTAGCACCACGGAAATTAAACTCTCCAGGTCGCACTTGCAGAGCTAGACCTGAAACAAGATATAAGTAGATTACCAGATGCATTGTAGAATAGAGTACTTTTCAGTTGTGAACGACGACGTGCTTGGATATTAAAGTCATTTTATAAGAATTATATCATGGAACAATATGATGCTATGTGTGAATGGGCTCCAAAGGCGATACCCGCCACTGTCTGAGGCTGAGGGCGCATCTATGCTGCATTCTTCTAGCAGCTGAAGAGCAACAGCAGAAGAGAGAAGTTGCGCAACGTGTCGTCATCAGGATTCCAGTGAAAAAGATTTCAAGTGAAATGAAGGAGCAAGGCACTAAGAGTCGTATTAAATCCAAGGCGAGTATTTCTTAGAAGCACAAGGAAGGTTCTGAAGTACGAGTAACAAGTTGTCTCCCTCTCCTATCTATACCGGACTGATGCAGTTAGTCACCGAAGTGTGGGACTGGGCTTCTGGTTGAAACACATCTTTTGGTCTGAGTCACCAGTGGAAAGTACGCACATGGGCATTACAAGTGAGTTGCAGTTCATCGAAATTTCACGTGATGTCTTCCTGGACTTCCTACCAGGAATCATATGAATGAGCGGCTGGCAGTATCTCAGAGAAATGTGAAAGCACTTCCTCGTTACGAAGGAGGAGCTGCAGCTTATCTTCGTTGCGGGCAGACTACGACGAGACTCAAGTTTATCATTAAATATTGGAAGCCAAACAAAACAAACATTTGTGATACGTAACTGAAACTATAAATGACACAAAGGGACCACTCTATGTAACAATGATTTTGTAACATTTTTGTCAGAATTGTCTTGGGTTAGCAGCCTCTAGTCACATATACAGTAAAATCTTTATCTTTGTAACTCATGAGAATTTCCTCTCATTTTCTGATACTTATCGTACAAAGGTTATAATAATATGAAATATTGCTTGCACGTTCGACTCGAATACGTCGGTGAATCACTCTCTTCCAACTTCTGTTACCTGTGTTATGAAAGTATAGCCGTCACAGACAAGCCAAAATGTTTCTACCCACGGTGAGTTAAAAAAATACACATCTGAGTGGTTGTGGCCGTCCCAAGAAAATCCAGATTACAGTAGAGTAAGTATATTTAAAGCATTACTATATGATGTTAAACGAAAAACAACAGTGGTTGTTTACTAGTTTTGCATAGTGGACTTAGGTTTCGACTTGTTAACTCAAAAACCAACGTGTATACTGAAGACGCAATGACAGAAATAAAACAAAAGTGCGTGAGGTGGATTGAAGTTCAAGGTGAAAGGATGTCAATGATAAGATTCGCTGATGACATCGCTATCCTCAGTTAAAGTGAAGTAGTATTATAAAGCCTATGAATGGGCTTAAGAGTCCAATAAGCACGCAATATGGACTGAGGATAAACCGAAGGAGGTCGAAAGTAATGAGGAATAGCAGAAATTAGACTATCGAAAAACATAAAAATTGGTGACCACGAAGTAGATAAAATGAAGGAACTGTACTACTTTGGAAGCAAAATAACCCGTAACAGATGAAGCAAGGATTACACAAAAAGCAGACTAGCACAGGCAAAGAGGACATTCTAGGTCAAAAGAAGACTTCTATTAACAAACATCGGCCTCCGTTTGATTTAATTTTCATTTTTGAACGACTTTGGTAATATTTTAGTGATAAGAACACAGCTATCACCAAAACTGATGAAGTTCAAAACAACCGGGTATGGAATATAAAACTCTTTGGAGGACTGTATAAGCCTATGTTGCTACCGTTATTACTGTTACTGTTTCGCTACAGTTACTATCACGGTTACTGGTACGATTGCTAGCATTGCTCCTTGTCAAATGTACGTTCTCGTGTGAGCCATTTATGTCTAGTGAAAATATACAGCAGAAAAGTATTTCGTGACGTTTTCGTGTTCTGAGTAGTTGGAAAACTTAATCCTTAAAGGCGAGGCTTTAAATATAAAGTGACTTATTGCAGAACTGTTACTTTAACTAACTAGTTAGCGGAATAATGCATTCTCTACCAATATCAATTTTATTAACATACATGTCCACCCGGATAGCTGAGTGGTCAGCGTGACGGATTGCCGTCCTAAGGGTCCGGGTTCGATTGCCGGCTGGGTCGGAGATTTTCTCCGCTCAGGGTCTGGGTTTTGTGTTGTCTTCATCATCATTTCATCGCCATCCGGCGCGCAGGTCGCCCAGTGTGTGGTTGAATGTAATAAGACCTGCACCAAGGCGGCCGGACCTGCTCCGCAAGGGGCCTCACGGCCAATGACGTCAAACGCTCATTTCATTTCATTTCCATTAACATAAATAATTGTGTGCAGTGAACAGCAACGCAGACGACATAGTTTTCTCACTCATACTATAAACTGACGCTCCATACAAAAGAAAGCATTAGTTCTTTAAGAAACTGAGCCACTTCCTGCGTAATATTTCTGGCTTTACAACCATCATATTCAGCTACTAAAAGCTCTTTTTAGAGCAGTTGACAAGGCAGCAGCGGTAAGCTGACGTAATGAGGTGTGAAGTACCGATGACAGACGGTTTGTTCGATACGGGTAATCGTGAGAAAGATCGCCTAAATTGTGGTCCTTCTCCGCGACTGGCTGCTGCATTCGGAAGTTGCGGGTCAAAATGATAGTCTTCTGTCATTAATATTAGAAAAATTAAGCAGTGTATTTACCTGCATTTCATATTAATGCATCTCGCAGTAGTGTGCTATCATTTAATTACTTCACAAGTATTAATAACCAGCAGAATAATAAACAACTACTAAACGAAAAGGCAGACGAAGCACTTCGAAGATCTTCGGATCGCGCCTGTCTTGGATTGGCGGGTCGAAATGGTCGGCTGTAAGAAGAGTGCTGGTTCGGCAGTCTCGGAGGACGGAAATGTTGTCCGCCGCGGTTAGCAGTCAAGACTTAATGAGCAATGACTGGTTTGTAAAAGAGAACTGGTTCGCCAGTCTCGGAAGACAGACGTTGTCTGCCGTGATCGGTGTCAGTTAAGAGTTTATCAGCAATTTCTGGTTATTTGAACATGTAGTTGAGAACAGTGCGATAGTAATTATGGAAGTACGCAGTTCGCTATTTTGTTGAAGAAAGGAAATTATTTGTGACTCTAAGATGGAATGTAATTGAGCAGGTTCTCATGTTCTGACAATAAAAAGCGAGTGGCACCCCATATAAACAAACTAATTGGAAATTTCATTATTCACAGAATATATATCCATCGCTAAGAGTTTCTTACGGCCTCAAGATAACGGATTCACGACCGACGTGATGTTTTCTGCGCAGGCGACAACTGTAGAAGACTACAGCTTCGAGAACATGTATTAGAACCTATGCATTCCACTCGGGGCGATGGAAGCATAAAGGCATCTCACGTGTGCTGCAATCTTAGTACAAATGAGGTCAGTGACACGTCATCTGTGGTAATACAGAGGAGGCATGAAGGAGAGAAATTTTCGAGAGAAGGAGTTTATCATACGCACACCTACACACACATATATATATGAGAAGCGGAAGAAAGAAATATATATATATATATATTTCTGTATATATATATATATATATATATATTTCTGTCTTCCGCTTCTCATATGATATAAGAAGCGCAAGAGAGAAACAGATATATCTCTCTCTTCCGCTTCTCTTTTTGAACTTGCCGTAAATGGCATCCCTTGCGGGGATGATCTTTGAATTCGAAGTGCTTTGGAATTTTATTAGCGAGAACTGTGAACTATAACCGACCAGCGAAATGTGTAAGAACTGTGGTGTCGTGTGACTAGGGCCTCCCGTCGGGTAGACCGTTCGTCCGGTGCAGGCCTTTCGATTTGTCGCCACTTCGGTGACTTGCGCGTCGATGGGGATGAAATGATGATGATTAGGACAACACATCACCCAGTCCCTGAGCGGAGAAAATCTCCGACCCCATCCGGGAATCGAACCTGGGTCCTTAGGCTTGAAATTCTGTCGCGCTTACCACTTTTTTTTTATTTTTTTAAACTTAGTTTTGTTCGCTATAGGTCGTTCCGTGTGGTCTTGGCGGACGTCACATGACAGCCGCTCAAGTCGATTGTTGATTCCTTTACTCCGATTTTTTATTACAGGGGGCCACTGGCTATCTCACCGAACACGCTGAGCTACCGTGCCGGCACGACTCAGCTACCGGAGGCGGACATAACTGTGATACATGTGAACTGTAAAGGGCCAGAGAGCTGCGTAAGAACTGTAATACTTAGGCTTGGAAATGTGTTTGTGCTGGTTTTGATCATTTGTTGGACTGTAATAGCTGATGCCGCGAAATCAAGTTTTTTGTGACCATGAAAGTAGTATCAGTATATTGTAGGAATGGGAAGTGCGGAAGTGCAACGGGAATAAAAGTTAACGTTGCTTGTGCGGTCCATGGGATCACGTTATTACACATCACTTCAAGATTCTTAAGCCTAATTTACACGACGACACTAGGTTGCAGGCAACTGCGCTACCGGCCACTGCTCATGCCCGCCGCGCGTTTGCGCAACTCGTCGGTGAAACTAAACACTTTCGGCGTGTTCCAACTTTGGCGATACTAGTTGCATGAGTTTTGATGTTATGTGTGGTCGTAGAGTGTAGACAAACTGAAATGTGCAGTGAGGAACGGAGAATAATGTTCGCATTTTGGATATCTCTGCTTTGCGTAGGTGTGGGATTTCAATGATGCTGATTACAAAAATAAGCAATATATTGCTGCTCCTGAGACCTTCACGTGCGATCAGAACACAGATAGTGTGACAATATCTGAGCTGCAGGGCAAAATTTATTGAATTAGAAGCACATACACAACTGAATTAAGAAAAATACAACCAAATTTAATTGTAGCTGTGGAAATGCTCTTGTCTACAAGACTAAAATCCCATCGTTCGAGTAGGCCGACTCATTTCTTTTTTTTTTTTAAAGGAATGTTGTTAACAGGCGGCAAGGCTAGACAAATCAAGAAGCTGCAGTTTTTATTCAATGTCCATCTATTTAAAACGTAGCAGCAGTGCTCCCCATTCACATATGTTTGAATTGTGAAATATTGCCACTGTACATATCTAACTTCAAGAGAGCAGTTTGCAAACTATTGTCTTCTTAATGCGGCCTGTTTCGAATAATTACTGCTGTTACTGTTAATAATTATTACTGTTAATGTTAATAATAATTGGTGTTAATGGAAAAGCGTCATAACCAACTAAATCTGCATCTTATAGCATGCTGAGTGTTTGCGATTGTAATGCACTCAATGTGATGTGTAATTTAAGTTTTGGCGACAGTGCTTCATGCATTACAGTACCTATAATAAACTCTATTTAGAAGAAACTTGAACAGTTGTGGTGACATTCTAAGATAATTAAAAGAATTTCTTCGGTCATCCATTACAAATTATTTGAGAAAGGATGCTGAGCAACCGAGCTGACGTCTTTTTTTTCATACAGTCACGAATCGAAACATGTTTCTATTTTTTTTTTTTTTATGCAGCGATTCCACGCAACAAGCTTTAACTCCATCACAGCTCGTGCGAAGTGCAGCTGCCAAAACTTTCATTTCAGACACGACTCAGGGACCCACAAAACGACGAAACTGAAGTGTATACTGTTGTCGCCGTGTCTACAGTCAAATACGGATCCATCTGCGTGCAACTCATTCGATGCAACGAGTGGCGCAACCCAATGTCGTCGTGTAAACTAGGCTTTAATGCTACGAGACGGCGCAGCGTGCAGAGCCAAAGACAGCAGGTGCGGCGGCGGTCGGTGCAGTTAGCAGTCTTCACGGCTTGTTTGAAGTGCCAGACCAGCTTCAGCACACAACAAAAGCGGAGCTGCAGCCGGCGGTGCAGCCCACAGCTACGAGAATCAGCAGCTGTTCAAAATGGTTCAAATGGCTCTGAGCACTATGGGACTTAACATCTGAGGTCATCAGTCCCCTAGAACTTAGAACTACTTCAACCTAACTAACCTAAGGACATCACACACATCCATGCCCGAGGCAGGATTTGAACCTGCGACCGTAGCGGTCGCGCGGTTCCAGACTGAAGCGCCTAGAACCGTTCGGCCACGAATCAGCAGCTGTACGTCGAGGAAAACAAATAGTCTAAGTGTTGCGCTTGCCTATAGAAGTCTAAGATTTGTAAATGGAACGTTAGTTTTGGTAATATGTCTGGGTAAAGGAAGTGAGATACGGTCTTAGAAGTAGGGAAGGAGTTCAATCTCACTGTTGTAGGGGCGATCCGGTGGGTCAAATACTAGTAAAATGGCAAGTAAGCTAGATATGGGTTCGGTGATATTTCAAATGTAGTCACAAGTAACCCAAACGAAATTGCAAACTCAAACTTCGGTGATGAATACCGAGTAGCAAATTTAATAATCAATAATCATATTGAAAATTCTGAAGTATCCATGAATCATTTCTCTGGAAATGTAGAGTTAACTAATAATGAGGGTAGTGAAAATGCCCCCCATGAACCATGGACCTTGCCGATGGTGGGGAGGCTTGCGTGCCTCAGCGATACAAATAGCCGTGGTGGTGGTGGTGGTTGTTGGATGTTTAAGGGGGACTAAACAGCGAAGGTCATCAGTCCCCCATTCCAAAATCAGGCGAGCCGAAAAGGTACGAAGCAGATAAAAACCAAAGGGGGAGGAGACGTCCCCCCAGGCGCGAAAAGCACACAAATGCAGCAACAAACACTACAATCAAGAACAGGACAGAGGAACACCAGACAGAAAGAAACAGAAGAAAGGAAGATGGCCGGAGACTGGTTGACTGACCACGAGATCAAAAATGGGAAAGAGTCAACCATCTCACGGCACACCAGAACAGCAACAGACACAAGGACAATAGACACAGAAAGGGAAAGGCGCAGGACCTCCCTAAATCGAACCATAAAACGGACTACTACGGATAAAATTTAAAACGGTATCAGCCATGGAGGCATCGTCGGATAAAACCAAAGCCAAAGTGCCCGGGAGATTAAAAGATTGACGGAGTGTGCGCAGTCGAGGACACTCCAGCAAAATGTGGCCGACCGTCAGCCGGGACCCACACTGACACAAGGGGGGATCCTCCTGACGCAAGAGATGGCCGTGCGTCAGGTACGTATGGCCGATGCGCAGCCGACACAGGACTACCGAGTCCCTGCGAGAAGCCCGCAGGGAGGAACGCCACACATCGGTCGTCCCCTTGACAGCCCGTAGTTTATTCAGGGCTGTCATGCCACGCCACTCAGCAGCCCACATCCCAAGTACCTTACGGCGCAACACCAGCTGCTGGTCGCGAGCCGTAAGGCCGATATCCAAAGCTGGGGCGTCTATCGCCCCTTTGGCCAGCCTGTCTACACGTTCGTTCCCTGGGATGCCAACATGACCGGGCGTCCAAACCAGGACCACTGAACCACCAGAACGGGCAATGGCGGAAACAGCCTCCTGAATGGAGGACACCAGAGGAGAGGAGGGATAGCAGCGGTCGATGGCCTGAAGGCTGCTCAGGGAGTCACTGCAGATGACAACGGACCTACCTGAGCAGAAACGCATGTGCTCAAGAGCGCGCAAGATGGCCACCAGCTCTGCAGTAAAAATACTGCAGCCAGCCGGCAAGGAGCGTTGCTCAACATGGTCAGAATGAGCAAAGGCGTAGGCAGTGCGACCATCAGCCAGGGAACCATCAGTGTAGACAGTCTCACAGTCCGAAAATGAGGCGAGGAGAGCAAGAAATCGGCGACGGAGGGCCACAGGCGGAACCGAGTCCTTGGGTCCCTGTGCCAAGTCCAGACGGACGGACGGCCGGGACAAACACCAGGGAGGCGTAGGTGCATGGACCCGGAAGGGAGGCGGAAGAGGGAATGAACCCAAGTCTGACAGCAGGGACTGAACTCGGACAGCGACGGAAAGCCCAGACCTAGGTCGCCGTTCGGGCAGATGGAGGACCAGGGCAGGGAAAAGCAGGCGACGATTGGGATGGCCTGGCGAGCAATGCACGTGGACAGCATAGTCGGCGAGCAGTCGATGGCGGCGAAACCGCAGCGGGGGAACCCCGGCCTCCACCAGTAAACTATCCACGGGGCTCGTACGAAAAGCGCCAGTTGCAAGCCGGACCCCACAGTGGTGTATGGGGTCTAACAACTTCAACACTGAGGGTGACGCAGACCCATAGGCCAGGCTCCCATAATCAAGCCGGGACTGCACAAGGGCTCTGTACAATTGCAGTAGCGTGCAGCGATCTGCACCCCAAGACGTGTGGCTAAGGCAGCGGAGGGCGTTGAGGTGCCGCCAGCATTTTTGCTTCAGCTGAGTAACATGAGGAACCCATGTGAGCCGGGCATCAAACACGAGTCCCAAGAAGCGGCAAGTGTCCACCACGTCAAGCAGGTGGCCGTCGAGGTAAAGTTCAGGATGAGGGTGGACCGTCCGACGCCTGCAGAAGTGCATAACCCGAGTCTTGGCAGCAGAGAACTGAAAACCATGAGCCAGAGCCCATGATGCTGCCTTGCGAACGGCGACTTGCAACCTGCGTTCGGCGACTCCCGTAGTCGTGGAGCTAAATGAGATGCAGAAGTCGTCGGCATACAAAGAAGGAGACACCGACGACCCCACTGCTGCAGCCAGACCATTAATGGCCACTAGAAATAACGAGACGCTCAACACCGAGCCCTGTGGGACCCCATTTTCCTGTATATAAGAGGAACTAGAGGTGGCACCGACTTGCACCCGGAAAGAGCGGCGCAATAAAAAGCTTTGAAGAAAAGCCGGGAGCCGACCACGAAGACCCCACCCATGCAACGTGGCGAGGATGTGATGCCTCCATGTGGTGTCATACGCCTTCCGCAGATCGAAAAATACAGCAACAAGGTGCTGACGTCGGGCAAAAGCCGTACGGACAGCAGATTCCAGCCGCACCAAATTGTCCACTGCAGACCGGCCCCGACGGAAGCCACCCTGGGATGGAGCGAGGAGACCGCGCGACTCAAGGACCCAACACAAACGCCGCCCCACCATACGTTCGAGCAATTTGCACAAAACGTTGGTGAGGGTAATGGGACGATAGCTGTCCACCGCCAGTGGGTCCGCACCGGGCTTCACGATGGGGACAATAAGACCCTCTCGCCATTGCGACGGGAACACGCCCTCGTTCCAAATGCGGTTAAAGATGGCGAGGATGTGTGTCTGGCAGTCCCTGGAGAGATGCTTCAGCATCTGCGCATGGATGCAGTCCGGTCCTGGTGCTGTATCAGGGCAATCGGCGAGGGCAGCGAGGAGTTCCCTCTCGCTGAAAGGAGCATTGTATGTTTCATAATGACGCGTGTGGAATGAGAACGGCGTCCGCTCGGCTCGCTCCTTTAGAGAGCGAAAGGCGGGGGGATAGGATGCAGTCGCAGAGCTCTGAGCAAAGTGCGCGGCTAGCCGTTCAGCAATGGCGGCAGCGTCCGTGCAGACAGCGCCGTCCAAGGAGAGCCCAGGGACACCCACAGGGGTCTGGGAGCCATAAATCCGCCGGATACGGGACCACACGTGCGAGGACGAGACACGGGAGCCCAGGGAGGAGACGTACCTCTCCCAGCACTCCTGCTTACGCCGTGCAATAAGTCGACGGGCGAAGGCACGGAGCCTCTTAAAGGCGATGAGGGTCTCCAGAGACGGGTGCCGCCTATGACGCTGGAGAGCCCGCCTACGGTCGCGAATAGCCTCAGCAATCTCCGGCGACCACCAGGGGACAGCCTTCCGCCGAGGGAGGCCAGAGGAACGGGGGATGGTAGCCTCGGCCGCGGAAACGATGGACGTGGTTAAAACACGGACCACCTCGTCAATGTCACCCTGTGGGGGAGACGCAATGGTTACAGCGGAAGTAAAAGCTGGCCAGTCAGCCCTGTGGAAAGCCCAGCGGGGCAAGCGCCCAGAAGAATGACACTGTGGCAGTGACAAATAGATGGGAAAATGGTCACTACCACACAGGTCAGGATGCACTCTCCAGTGGAGGGATGGGACAAGTCCAGGGCTGCAAATAGAGAGATCGATGGCCGAGAACGAGCCATGGGCCACACTGAAATGCGTGGGAGCACCGGTGTTTAAGAGGCTAAGGTCGAGCTGAGCCAACACATGCTCCACGGCCCGACCACGATCATTGGAGACAGTCCCACCCCATAGAGGGTTGTGGGCATTGAAATCGCCCAGCAGCAAAAAAGGTGGCGGCAGTTGTGCTATCAGAGCAGCCAGGACATGCTGCGCGACAGTACCATCAGGTGGAAGGTAAATACTGCAGACGGTGATAGCCTGTGGCGTCCACACCCGAACAGCGACAGCCTCTAAAGCTGTTTGTAGAGGTACAAACTCGCTGTGAAGAGAGTTCAGGACATATATGCAGACGCCACCAGACACCCTTTCGTAAGTTGCCCGGTTCTTAAAATAACCCCGATAGCCACGGAGGGCGGGGGTTCGCATTGCTGGAAACCAAGTTTCCTGCAGAGCAATGCAAAGGAAAGGATGACGGCTGATAAGTTGGCGGAGCTCAGCTAAATGGTGGAAGAAACCGCTGCAGTTCCACTGGAGGATGGTACTGGCCATTGCTGGGAAAGGCGTGACGGGACAGGGAAGGCAGATTACGCCACTGGGTCACCCGCTGCCTCCAAGTGAGCACCTGTGCCAGTGCTTTCCATGGCGTCGGAGGGACTGGCGAGATCGAGGTCCTCAGCGGACGCCAGGATCTCCACCTCGTCCTCAGACGCAGAGCTTGTAGGCAGCGGTGGAATGGGTGCCACCGCAACGTCGGTAGCCTTGGGGAGTTTCTTCTTCTGCTGCTTCGCGCGCTGTGCCTTTGGTGGTTCAGGCTTGGAGGGCGTCACAGGGTCAGTCTCAGGGACAGACGATGATCGTGTGTCCCGACGACCAGGGACTGGCGGTTGTTTGAGCCACTTGCGGCCGTCGGTTTTGGAACCTGTTGGAGCGTGCGAAGGAAGGTCCCCAAGGGACCCCTTCCGTACGAGAGGAGCCGAAGAAGTCTTACGCTTCTCCGGCTGGGAAGGGGGGACTGATGTCCCCGATGGTTGGGGGGGTGTTGCTCCTGAAGTAGATGGAGCAGGAGCAACAGGAGGTTTAGTGCCCCCCACCATAAAGGGGGCAGGTGTGGGACTTCGACTCTGAGAGGTGACCAGAGCGGATGGAAGTGGAGAAGGAGTGACAGTGGCGGCATAAGAAACTGGCATGCGCACCGGATGAAGCCGATCATATTTCCGCTTCGCCTCAGTGTACGTCAGGCGGTCGATAGTCTTTATTTCCATGATCTTCCGCTCCTTCTGCAGGATCGGACAGTCTGGCGAGCAAGGCGGATGGTGCGCACCACAGTTCACACAGATTGGAGGCGGCGCACAGGGATGATCAGGATGGGAAGGTCGACCGCAATCGCGACAGACGAGGTCGGAAGCACAGCGTGAAGACATGTGGCCGAACTTCCAACACTTGAAGCACCGCATCGGGGGAGGGATATACGGCTTGACATCACAACGGTACACCATCACCTTGACCTTCTCAGGTAACGTGTCACCCTCGAAGGCCAAGATGAAGGCACCGGTGGCAACTTGACGATCCCTCGGACCCCGGTGGACGCGGCGAACGAAATGGACACCTCGGCGCTCCAAGTTGGCGCGCAGCTCGTCGTCGGACTGTAAAAGCAGATCCCTGTGAAAGATAATGCCCTGGACCATGTTCAGACTTTTATGGGGCGTGATAGTGACGGAGACATCCCCCAGCTTAGTACAAGCGAGCAAGGCCCGCGACTGGGCGGAGGATGCCGTTTTTATCAACACCGATCCGGACCGCATCTTGGACAAGCCCTCCACCTCCCCAAACTTGTCCTCTAAATGCTCTACAAAGAACTGAGGCTTCACGGATAGAAAAGATTCCCCATCAGCTCTGGTACAGACAAGATATCTGGGCGTATACGTCTCAGTGTCACGCAATGCCTGTCGTTCCTCCCATGGTGTGGCGAGGGAGGGGAACGATTTTGGGTCATAAACATTACCTTTAAAATGGGCTCTCGAACGCTTAGAGACTGCTGACGGCTGGCCGCCAGCGACAGATGATGTACCACGCTTCATTGCGGGTCATCCGCCCTGATGCCACCTACTCCGACCAAGGGCCCTCCCCACGGGCGCCACCCAGCCACAGCAAAGGCCACCTGGCAGGATGGCCATTGCCGGGAGTCCTGATGCCCCAGGGAGATGGGCATCTACTCCTTGGCATACGTGGGGAGTGAACGGCGCAGGCATCAGTAGAGCGATCCCTGTGTTGTCAGGGGGCTACAACCAAGAGGGTACATGGCGACCCCACCACAACGGACTGGCTACCGTGCTGGATCTTAGGTGCAAAAATGGCCAAGGTCGTCGTCACAGTTAAAAGAAACACTGCAGAGTGCAGCGTGGTAATCGCCCAAGAGATCGAAAACGAGCGGGACACCATTGCAACGACGAGAAAGACGGCTAGAGGTCTAATTGCACGAAGGATACAGTGCACCATGTAAGGTGCCCTTCCCCAATTGGCTCGCTCTTCGGAATAATTTAGATAGATGGAGGTCAAACCCGAGAGGGGACCATCACATAAGGCCGAAACGTTTGAGACTCCTTTTAGTCGCCTCTTACGACAGGCAGGACTACCGCGGGCCTATTCTTACCCCCGAACCCGCAGGGGGGACAAATAGCCGTACCGTAGGTCCAACCACAACGGAGGGATATCTGTTGAGAAGCCAGAAAAACGCTGCGAGCTTCATGGCTCAATGCCTCAGGCTGCCAACCTATAAAAACATTGTAAGACGCGGACAAAGGAGCGTGCTCATCAGAATAAGTGGAGCGTTTAGAACACTATTCATAGGGGCACTGAGTGTGGTCATGAGTTTGTGCTCCGTTGATACCACTATTCGTTACCGAGCAGCGACATACTGGTTAAAGAAAGGTAGACGACAAGAAACGCAAGACATAAATGGACGCAACATAACAGATCGAATATAGCTTAACATATGGTGGACTCAGAGATAGCAGGAGGAATGCGATCAGACAGACAAAGGATGGCGTCTCTACTCGTTTTTCGATAATATACGAGAATGCATAAGACTGAAATACATTGATACCACAAAAGGAACAACCCATTTCCTGACGTGGCATGGCCCATATGCTGCCAATCTCCATCGTGTAGGTCTAAAAGAAACTGACATTGTGAATGTGGTGAATATGGCACTGTTGAATATGTGGTTCTCCACTGCAACACAGAAACACACCTAAGACTGAATATAAACGAGACCTAGGAAACACAATAAGAGATCAGAACAAATGACACATCGTGAACAGACTAGGTGGTGGTTGTTGGATGTTTAAGGGGGACTAAACAGCGAAGGTCATCAGTCCCCCATTCCAAAATCAGGCGAGCCGGAAATCTACGGAGCAGATAAAAACCAAAGGGGAGGAGACGTCCCCCCAGGCGCTAAAAGAACACAAATGCAGCAACGAACACTACAGACAAGAACAGGACAGAGGAACACCAGACAGAAAGAAACAGAAGAAAGGAAGAGGGCCGGAGACTGGTTGACTGACCACGAGATCAAAAAAGGGAAAGAGTCAACCATCTCACGGCCTACCAGAACAGCAACAGACACGAGGACAAAAGACACAGAAAGGGAAAGGCGCAGGACCTCCCTAAATCGAACCATAAAAAGGACTACCACGGATAAAATTTAAAACGTCATCAGCCATGGAGGCATCGTCAGATAAAACCAAAGCCAAAGTGCCCGGGAGATTAAAAGATTGCCGGAGTGTGCGCAGTCGAGGACACTCCAGCAAAATGTGGCCGACCGTCAGCCGGGACCCACACTGACACAAGGGGGGATCCTCCTGACGCAAGAGATGGCCGTGCGTCAGGTACGTATGGCCGATGCGCAGCCGACACAGGACTACCGAGTCCCTGCGAGAAGCCCGCAGGGAGGAACGCCACACATCGGTCGTCTCCTTGACAGCCCGCAGTTTATTCGGGGCTGTCATGCCACGCCACTCAGCAGCCCACAACCCAAGTACCTTACGGCGCAACACCAGCTGCTGGTCGCGAGCCGTAAGGCCGATCTCCAAAGCTGGGGCGTCTATCGCCCCTTTGGCCAGCCTGTCTACACGTTCGTTCCCTGGGATGCCAACATGACCGGGCGTCCAAACCAGGACCACTGAACCACCAGAATGGGCAATGGCGGAAACAGCCTCCTGAATGGAGGACACCAGAGGAGAGGAGGGATAGCAGCGGTCGATGGCCTGAAGGCTGCTCAGGGAGTCACTGCAGATGACAACGGACCTACCTGAGCAGAAACGCATGTGCTCAAGAGCGCGCAAGATGGCCACCAGCTCTGCAGTAAAAATACTGCAGCCAGCCGGCAAGGAGCGTTGCTCAACATGGTCAGAGTGGGCAAAGGCGTAGGCAGTGCGACCATCAACCAGGGAACCATCAGTGTAGACAGTCTCACAGTCCGAAAATGAGGCGAGGAGAGCAAGAAAACGGCGACGGAGGGCCACAGGCGGAACCGAGTCCTTGGGTCCCTGTGCCAAGTCCAGACGGACGGACGGCCGGGACAAACACCAGGGAGGCGTAGGTGTATGGACCCGGAAGGGAGGCAGAAGAGGGAATGACCCCAGTTCTGACAGCAGGGACTGGACACGGACAGCTATGGAAAGCCCAGACCTAGGGCGCCGTTCGGGCAGATGGAGGACCATAGCAGGGAAAAGCAGGCGACGATTGGGATGATCTGGCGAGCAATGAACGTGGACAGCATAGTCGACAAGCAGACGATGGCGGCGAATCCGCAGTGGGGGAACCCCGGCATCCACCAGTAGACTATCCACGGGGCTGGTGCGAAAAGCGCCAGTGGCAAGCCTAACCCCACAGTGGTGTATGGGGTCTAACAACTTCAACACTGAGGGGGACGCAGACCCATAGGCCAGGCTCCCATAATCAAGCCGGGACTGCACAAGGGCTCTGTACAACCGCAGCAGCGTGCGGCGATCTGCACCCCAAGACGTGTGGCTAAGGCAGCGGAGGGCGTTGAGGTGCCGCCAGCATTTTTGCTTCAGCTGAGTAACATGAGGAACCCATGTGAGCCGGGCATCAAACACGAGTCCCAAGAAGCGGCAAGTGTCCACCACGTCAAGCAGGTGGCCGTCGAGGGAAAGTGCAGGATGAGGGTGGACCGTCCGACGCCTGCAGAAGTGCATTACTCGAGTCTTGGCAGCAGAGAACTGAAAGCCATGAGTCAGTGCCCATGATGCTGCCTTGCGAACGGCGACTTGCAGCCTGCGTTCGGCGACTCCCGTAGTCGTGGAGCTAAATGAGATGCAGAAGTCGTCGGCATACAAAGAAGGAGACACCGACGACCCCACTGCTGCTGCCAGACCATTAATGGCCACTAAAAATAAGGAGACGCTCAACACCGAGCCCTGCGGGACCCCATTTTCCTGTATATAAGAGGAACTAGAGGTGGCACCGACTTGCACCCGGAAAGAGCGGCGCAATAAAAAGTTTTGAAGAAAAGCCGGGAGCCGACCACGAAGACCCCACCCATGCAACGTGGCGAGGATGTGATGCCTCCATGTGGTGTCATACGCCTTCCGCAGATCGAAAAATACAGCAACAAGATGCTGACGTCGGGCAAAAGCCGTACGGACAGCAGATTCCAGCCGCACCAAATTGTCCACTGCAGACCGGCCCCGACGGAAGCCACCCTGGGATGGAGCGAGGAGACCGCGCGACTCAAGGACCCAACACAAACGCCGCCCCACCATACGTTCGAGCAATTTGCACAAAACGTTGGTGAGGGTAATGGGACGATAGCTGTCCACCGCCAGTGGGTCCGCACCGGGTTTCAAGATGGGGACAATAACGCCCTCCCGCCATTGCGACGGGAACACGCCTTCGCTCCAAATGCGATTAAATATCGCGAGAATGTGTCTCTGGCAGTCCCTGGAGAGATGCCTCAGCATCTGCGCGTGGATGCAGTCTGGGCCTGGTGCTGTATCAGAGCAATCGGCGAGGGCGGCGAGGAATTCCCTCTCGCTGAAAGGTGCATTGTATGTTTCAGAACGACGCGTGTGGAATGAGAACTGCGTCCGCTCGGCTCGCTCCTTTAGAGAGCGAAAGGCGGGGGGATAGGATGCAGTCGCAGAGCTCTGAGCAAAGTGCGCGGCTAGCCGTTCAGCAATGGCGGCAGCGTCCGTGCAGACAGCGCCGTCCAAGGAGAGCCCAGGGACACCCATAGGGGTCTGGGAGCCATAAATCCGCCGGATCCGGGACCACACGTGCGAGGACGAGACACGGGAGCCCAGGGAGGAGACGTACCTCTCCCAGCACTCCTGCTTACGCCGTGCAATAAGACAACGGGCGAAGGCACGGAGCCTCTTAAAGGCGATGAGGGTCTCCAGAGACGGGTGCCGCCTATGACGCTGGAGAGCCCGCCTACGGTCGCGAATAGCCTCAGCAATCTCCGGCGACCACCAGGGGACAGCCTTCCGCCGAGGGAGGCCAGAGGAACGGGGGATAGCAGCCTCGGCCGCCGAAATGATGGACGTGGTGAAAACACGGACCACCTCGTCAATGTCACCCTGTGGGGGAGACGCAATGGTTACAGCGGAAGTAAAAGCTGGCCAGTCAGCCCTGTGGAGAGCCCAGCGGGGCAAGCGCCCAGAAGAATGACACTGTGGCAGTGACAAATAGATGGGAAAATGGTCACTGCCACACAGGTCAGGATGCACCCTCCAGTGGAGGGATGGGACAAGTCCAGGGCTGCAAATAGAGAGATCGATGGCCGAGAACGAGCCATGGGCCACACTGAAATGCGTGGGAGCACCAGTGTTCAAGAGGCTAAGGTCGAGCTGAGCCAACACATGCTCCACGGCCCGACCACGATCATCGGAGACAGTCCCACCCCATAGAGGGTTGTGGGCATTGAAATCGCCCAGCAGCAAAAAAGGTGGCGGCAGTTGTGCTATCAGAGCAGCCAGGACATGCTGCGCGACAGTACCATCAGGTGGAAGGTAAATACTGCAGACGGTGATAGCCTGTGGCGTCCACACCCGAACAGCGACAGCCTCTAAAGCTGTTTGTAGAGGTACAAACTCGCTGTGAAGAGAGTTCAGGACATATATGCAGACGCCACCAGACACCCTTTCGTAAGTTGCCCGGTTCTTAAAATAACCCCGATAGCCACGGAGGGCGGGGGTTCGCATTGCTGGAAACCAAGTTTCCTGCAGAGCAATGCAAAGGAAAGGATGACGGCTGATAAGTAGGAAGGCTTGCCCCCAGGCACGAGGGGGGCAGACAGGGATACATGGCCCCGAGGGCCCACTGAAGGCGGCACAGATGAAGCGACAACCGTCGCTCGTGCGGGCGACGATAACGTGGCTGCAGCATAAGATGTTCGAAGGGAAGCAGGATACAACCTTTCATATTTCTGTTTAGCCTCTCGATAAGTAAGCCGGTCCAGGGTCTTAAATTCCATGATCTTCCGCTCCTTATGAAGAACGGGGCAATCCGGCGAGCATGGAGAGTGGTGCTCCCCACAGTTGACACATACAGGCGGGGGCGCACATGGAGAATCGGGATGAGACGGGCGTCCGCAATCTCGACATGTAGCGCTGGATGGGCAACGGGAGGACATATGCCCAAACTTCCAGCACTGGAAGCACCGCATCGGGGGAGGGACGTATGGCTTCACGTCGCAACGGTAAACCATTACCTTGACCTTCTCGGGCAAGACATCACCCTCGAAGGCCAAGATAAAGGCACCGGTGGCCACCCTGTTTGTCTTGGGTCCTCGATGGACACGACGGACAAAATGCACACCACGTCGTTCCAAGTCGGCTCTCAGCTCGTCATCGGATTGCAACAAGAGGTCACGATGGTAAATAATCCCCTGGACCATATTTAAGCTACTGTGGGGAGTGACGGTAACAGGGACGTCACCCAGCTTATCACACAAGAGCAACGCTCGTGACTGGGCTGGGGAGGACGTCTTGAGGAGGATGGACCCATTCCTCATTTTTGACAACCCCGCCACTTCCCCAAACTTATCCTGCAGGTGTTCCACAAAAAACATAGGCTTCGTCGGAAGAAAGGAGTCACCATCAGTCCTGCTGCAGACAAGGTATTGCGGCACGTAAGGCTCCCGCTTGGCACTAGATCGGCGTCCCTCCCATGGCGCAGCCAACGAGGGGAACGTCTGAGGGTCATACTGCGCAGCATCGAAGTCGACTCTACCTCGCTTAGAGACGCTGGTGGCCGTGCGACCACCAGCTTGATGTGATTTATTGCGCTTCATTGCGCCACATCCGCCCAGATGCCACCTACTCCGAACGAGGGCTCTCCCCAAGGGCGCCACCCAGCCAAAGCAACGGGTACCTGGCCGATATCCCGTTGCCCGGAGTCCCCGTGCCCCAGACAAGATGGGCACATACTCCTTGGCATGCATGGGGAGGAAACAGCTCAGGCATCTGTAGTGCGATCCCTGCGTGGTCAGGGGGCTACCACCAAGAGGGTACATGACGACCCCACCACAACGGACTGGCTACCGTGCTGGATTTTAGGTGTTTAAAGGGTCCACAGTTGTCGTAGGCGCTAAGAAGAAGAGTGCGCACAAGGCGAGAAGGAGACCACCCAGAAGATGTTGGGCGTAGTCCCCCCCACACGACAATAGGTAACATGCAAGATGGTGGAGCATGATGGACCAATACAAAAACACCACGTAAGGTGTCCTTCCCCAAATGGCACGCACTGACGACGGAAATTTGGAAGAAAAAAGGAGGTCAAACCCAAGAGGGGACCATCACAGAAGGCCGAAACGTTTGAGACTCCTTTTAGTCGCCTCTTACGACAGGCAGGAATACCGCGGGCCTATTCTTACCCCCGAACCCGCAGGGGGAGTGAACAGACTAGCAGATGATGTTTCTCAAACCCTTCATGAAGCTTACAGGCGAAATAGACCATACTTAAGAACACTGCAAAACGCAACACAATCACAACAAAACACGTCGCACGAAACAGACACAGACACTGACAATGAATCGAATGAAACAACAGTTACAGAAAGTGAATGTGTCATTCAGACATCAATGTAATTATCCATACAAGGTCAAAAGATGAATGTGATACAACAGAACCTAACAACAACAAATAAAATAGTACAAAATCTGTGTAATTAACATTAGATTACGAGTAATTTATAACACAATTAACGAAAACTTTTAAGTATAGAAAAAGATATCAGTTCTAAAACCAAATACTTGTAAAAGTGTTTCAGTGACGACGGGCTCGAAGTTTTCCGATTTCTTGTACAAATTTTCTCTTTCAGTAACTTAGCCCACATGTTTCTTTATTCTTTGTACTTTAATGAGTATTTGTTTACGTTTTCCAATCTTTGAATTTTATTTTATAAGCTGTATTTATATTAAATAAGAACTGAAAAGAAATTCCGAATGTTAAGACACCGTCACTGTAGTAACTGTACTAGTAGAATTGTGCTGGTAATAATACTGACCGCAAACTGTAATACAGATAATTGTAGTGTTACAATGTGCCTTGAAGAAGAAGCTGTCGCTACACTCCAGGACTCATTTTCTTAATTAAAATTCTTGTGTCTTACTCAAACTAAAACCAGGTATCTTCTGTATTACGTGTAACCTCTACAATAAATGATGTTTTTCTAGAAACAGGATCTTCCACAAAAACAACAAACATAAAGACCGCATAATATCTCATTTCAAGATTGCTGATCAACATGTCGAGCACATGACTCTACATAAGCACTTAGGGATGATGCCAATTCATGATATGAAATGCGATAATAATGTAAGATCACTAATTCGATGGGCAAATGGAAAACTTAGTTTTATTAGAAGGGTTCTGAGAAAATACAGTACATCTCTAAAGGATATCGTATACGAGAAGCTACCATGACCAATTCTGGAATATCATTCAAATATTTTGAATCTTTATCAAGTAGGCTAGGCAACAACAGTGAAGTAGTGTTAGAATTATTACAGTTAGGTGTAGCCCATACGAAATTACACTAGAAATTCCTAGAGAACTTAAACGGGGATCCCTTGAAAAAAGGCGACGTAGATGTCGCGAAAGCATGTTGGGTAAATTTCGAAAACCCGTATTCGAATATGAATGTGCGACCATTACGCTACCAATAGAGGGTCTCACGTACGTGTCGTGACAGTAAGGTAAGAGAGATTAGTGCGCGTACCGCCGTTTCCCCTAGCTCAATATGAAAATGACATAGCATAGAAAGTCGTTACATTGGTATGATGTACCAGAAAACAGGTTGGGGCAGTACTTAAGAAATTCTATACAAGGCAAAAGATATAGTTCTACTGTCGTACCAAAGAGGAGATAGGCTTCACCTCTCCATCCGCACCACACTTAGAACGTACACATTGCCAGTTGTTCAAGTAGGTGATGCACCGAGCGAGGTGGCGCAGTGGTTAGCACACTGGACTCGCATTCGGGAGGACGATGGTTCAATCCCGTCTCCGGCCATCCTGATTTAGGTTTTCCGTGATTTCCCTAAATCGCTTCAGGCAAATGCCGGGATGGTTCCTTTGAAAGGGCACGGCCGATTTCCTTCCCCATCCTTCCCTCACCCGAGCTTGCGCTCCGTCTCTAATGACCTCGTTGTCGACGGGACGTTAAACACTAATCTCCTCCTCCTCCCTCCTCAAGTAGGTGATGCTGAAGACTTTTGGTTTGATCTCCATCCAGATAAGAACATCTGTTCTCAAACACAGAACCACTTAAGCTACACTGCGGGCTTCTGCTACGGACGTCGTACAGATGCTGGTAGCAAATTACCTATTTCACTGTCGTTCTTGACCACAACAGCAGTCAGTCAGGTTAGACATGCTAGAATGCTGTCATCTCTTGTGATGGATGCGTCCCGTACCCTCCACTAAGCTTCGGGGCAGAGCGAAGTCTTCAACAATGAGAGATGATGGGAGGCGAGGTGTATCGTTGCCTGGCGACAGTCTGAGGCAAATACTGAACGGGTCGTGAGCTTACTGACGAATCCTGTTTGCGTTGCCAGTGAAGGCTCTTGTTATCTGTCGAGGTAAGCACTGAACGTCTTTCGTTTCATTGTCTGCATAAGCCGTCGGTAATTTTTGATACTCTGATTTATGAAATAGTGCTGAAGAGATACAGCCTGGGTCGAGATATGTTACGTACGATTGTAATTTTGTGAGATACACCTTTATTTCGCGTGTAGAGCCATTTATAAGTTGATGATGATGATGTTCCATACTGCGAGGAGCGTAGGGTACGGTGCGAGTGACCCGCACCGCCGACTAGGCAAGGTCCTAGCGGAAGTGGTTTGCCGTTGCCTGCCTCCGACAAAAAATGTGGAACGCTTCACGATTTTGCGTTTCATCCTTGCGCAGGGGCCATGATAATCTTCTCTGTATCTTTTCAATTTCAGTATATGTACCGCCGAAGCGAGTAATTAATGTTAAAATTGGATAGAAACATACTTGACACGTAAAATAACGTTAATTATAATATATTACGACACGTTCACTAAAGTGTAGAATAGGTTCATACTCCCGCTGGATTCTAGTATCACCGATATGAATTAGTATACTTTTTAGTTTAGGTCAATTTACTACGTATTAGCCGAAAATAATGGAACTGTGACCACTACCTCCGTGGGTACTGTTAGCGCTTCCAACGGAAATCTGCGAATTTAACATCTTGGTATCAGATACCCTGCGCGTTTTATGACACTGCATGAAAGAGGGACATATGTAAATGTAGTTGTTACGTTGAGGAATTCGATTTCGTTATTTGCCATTTATCTGATGACCGTGTTATTCATGTGGAACGTCTCGTTAGGATGTAGCTAAGATGGGATTCCGTAGCTCATTTTGAGTTACCGCGAGTGACAACTGCCATATCTTTCATAGAGCGGATTTATTGGACATGCAGCACATCAGAAAGTTAAAAAGATTAACCTGTAAATTACGCGCGTCTTTTAAGTCCTGTGGTTTTACGTTCATCCATGCGCATATTTTTTGTTTACGCCTGACCTTCCATTTAGAATTTTCACACAATTAGCATCAGGGGGAATGCAGTATCAACGACATTGCTCAGTATATGACTCCACCATTTTAAATTAAAGGTAGTCTCTGTCTCTCTTAATACTTTCTCGTATATTTCATTGTCAAATGAATTACAGCAAGATAAAACTAAGACACAAATTTTGTTTTGCGCTAATGTTGCCGATACTCCGGCAATTACTATATCACGTTACGTGTGTCCCAGGTCTGCAGTGAACACCATGCTTCCTGATAACAGAAGTTGGAAATTTTACGTGTATGCTGTGCTGCTTTATAAATAAATCTTTAAGATGAACTGAATGGTAGAACGTTATATGTGATTTCCTGCAAACACGAGGAGCTGAAGCAAATGATGAAGTAATACCATATTAACATCGTTCAACAAGGTGTCTGGTCTGAATGTATAGTCTCCAGAAGGTATTTGATATACTGCTTTGATTCTATAATTTTGTCAAGAATATGTCCTTTCACTGAAGACTTCAAGTGTGCTACATCTACTTCTACAGGTTACTCTGTGGTTCACATATAAGTGCCTTGCAGAGGGTTCGTCGAACCCTTTTCATACTTCTCTTCTATAACACTCTCGAATGGCGCGTGGGAGAAAGGGACACATAAATCCTTCCGCTCGAGCACTGATTTCTCTTATTTTATTTTGATCATCATTTCTCTACGTAGGTCGGTGTCAACAAAATATTTTCGCATTCAGAAGAGAAAGTTGGCGATTGAAATTTCGTAAATAGATCTCGCCCGCAAAGAAAACCTCCTTTGTTTCAGTGGCTGCCACCCCAACTCGCGTATCATATCAGTAACACTCTCACCCCTATCGCGTTATAACAAGAGACGAGCTGCCCTTCTTTGCACTTTTTCGATGTTCTCCGTCAATCCTACCTGGTATGGATCGCACAGCGTGCAGCTGTATTGCAGCAGAGGACGGACAAGTCTACTGTAGGCTGTCTCTTTTGTGGGTTCATCGCATCTTGCAAGTAGTAGTAGAGGTGTTTGTGGGCGCACGACAGCAAGGTCTTCAGCGCCCGTGCAGCATCATAGTGAGACGGGTGTCAAGAAAAAAGAAAACCTCAGAACAGTGACAGAAAACGGAACAGAGAACACGGGGCACAATCATTGAAAAAATGTGCTCACCCACACTGAAGCGTGGGATGGTGAAGGGCGTCAGCAGTAAAACGTGGACAACACAGGAAGAAAATGGCAGAGGGAGCTAAAACAATGGAGCAGATGGAAGTGGCTGGCTGACCACAAGGAAAAAAGGGAGGAGTCAGCCACTCTGCAACACACTAAAACCTCCAGCCTAAAAGTTTAGGCCAGAGTCCAGACACATCACAAAACTTAAAAACCCTTGTTACACACGTCTCATCGTCAGCTAAAATACAAGGGAGATCCCCAACAACTTGTGCTTCTGCCCTTGCATCACGGTATAAAATACAGTCGATTAAAATGTGCCGGACAGAGATGTGCACACCACAAGTGGCACAAAACGGAGGATCCTCCCGCCGTAATAAATAGCTATGCGTCACAGGACAGTGCCCAATCCGCAGACGTGTGAGGGCCACCTCTTCCCGCCTGAGCAACCGCCAGGAGGAACGCCACGGCCGATTGGTTGGTTGGTTGTTGGTATGTTTAAGGGGGACTAAACAGCGAAGGTCATCAGTCCCCCATTCCAAAATCAGGCGAGCCCAAAATCGACGGAGCAGGTAAAAACCAAAGGGGGAGGAGACGTCCCCCCAGGCGCTAAAAGAACACAAAAGCAGCAACAAACACTACAAACAAGAACAGGACAGAGGCACACCAGACAGAAAGAAACAGAAGAAAGGAAGATGGCCGGAGACTGGTTGACTGACCACGAGAACAAAAATGGGAAAGAGGCAACCATCTCACGGCACACCAGAACAGCAACAGACACAAGGACAAAAGACACAGAAAGGGAAAGGTGCAGGACCTCCCTAAATCGAACCATAAAGGTGGTGGTGGTTGTTGGATGTTTAAGGGGGACTAAACAGCGAAGGTCATCAGTCCCCCATTCCAAAATAAGGCGAGCCGGAAATCGACGAAGCAGATAAAAACCAAAGGGGGAGGAGACGTCCCCCCAGGCGCTAAAAGCACACAAATCCGGCAACAAACACTACAGACAAGAACAGGACATAGGAACACCAGACAGAAAGAAACAGAAAGAAACAGAAGAAAGGAAGATGGCCGGAGACTGGTTGACTGACCACGAGATCAAAAAAGGGAAAGAGTCAACCAGCTCACGGCACACCAGAACAGCAACAGACACAAGGACAAGAGACACAGAAAGGGAAAGGCGCAGGACCTCCCTAAATCGAACCATAAAACGGACTACCACGGATAAAATTTAAAACGTCATCAGCCCTGGAGGCATCGTCAGATAAAACCAGAGCCAAAGTGCCCGGGAGATTAAAAGATCACCGGAGTGTGCGCAGTCGAGGACACTCCAGCAAAATGTGGCCGACCGTCAGCCGGGACCCACACCGACACAAGGGGGGATCCTCCTGACGCAACAGATGGCCGTGCGTCAGGTATGTATGGCCGATGCGCAGCCGACACAAGACTACCGAGTCCCTGCGAGAAGCCCGCAGGGAGGAACGCCACACATCGGTCGTCTCCTTAACAGCCCGCAGCTTATTCGGGGATGTCAGGCCACGCCACTCATCAGCCCACACCCCAAGCACCTTACGGCGCAACACCAGCTGCAGGTCGCGAGCTGTGAGGCCGATCTCCAAAGCTGGGGCGTCGATCGCCCCTTTGGCCAGCCTGTCAACACGTTCGTTCCCTGGGATGCCAACATGACCTGGCGTCCAAACAAAAACCACCAAACGACCAGAGTGGGTAATGGTGGAAACAGACTCCCGAATAGAGGACACCAGAGGAGAAGAGGGATAGCAGCGGTCGATGGCCTGGAGGCTGCTCAGGGAGTCACTGCAGATGACGATGGACGCACCTGAGCAGGAACGCATATGCTCAAGAGCGCGCAAGATGGCCACCAGCTCTGCAGTAAAAACACTACAGCCAGCTGGCAAGGAGCGCTGTTCAACATGGGCAGCGTGAGCAAACGCGTAGGCAGTGCGACCATCAACCAGGGAACCACCAGTGTAGACAGGCTAACAGCCCGGAAATGAGGCGAGGAGCGCAAGAAAACTGCGATGGAGGGCCACAGGCGGAACCGAGTCCTTGGGTCCCTGTGCCAAGTCCAGGCGGACGGACGGCCGGGACAAACACCAGGGAGGCGTAGGTGCACGGACCCGGAAGGGAGGCGGAAGAGGGAATGAACCCAATTCCGACAGCAGGGACTGAACGCGGACAGCGACGGAAAGCCCAGACCTAGGTCGCCGTTCGGGCAGAGGGAAGACCATAGCAGGGAAAAGCAGGTGACGATTGGGATGATCTGGCGATGGTGGTGGTGGTTGTTGGATGTTTAAGGGGGACTAAACAGCGAAGGTCATCAGTCCCCCATTCCAAAATCAGGTGAGCCCAAAATCGATGGAGAAGGGAAAAATCAAAGGGGGAGGAGACGTCCCCCCAGGCGCTAAGAGAACACAAATGCAGCAACAAACACTACAGACAAGAACAGGATAGAGGAACACCAGACAGAAAGAAACAGAAGAAAGGAAGATGGCCGGAGACTGGTTGACTGACTACGAGAACAAAAATGGGAAAGAGTCAACCATCTCACGGCACACCAGAACAGCAACAGACACAAGGACAAAAGACACAGAAAGGGAAAGGCGCAGGACCTCCCTAAATCGAACCATAAAACGGACTACCACGGACAAAATTTAAAACGTCATCAGCCATGGAGGCATCGTCGGATAAAACCAAAGCCAAAGTGCCCGGGAGATTAAAAGATTGCCGGAGTGTGCGCAGTCGAGGACACTCCAGCAAAATGTGGCCGACCGACAGCCGGGACCCACACTGACACAAGGGGGGATCCTCCTGACGTAACAGATGGCCATGCGTCAGGTATGTATGGCCGATGCGCAGCCGACACAGGCCGACCGAGTCCCTGCGAGAAGCCCGCAGGGAGGAACGCCACACATCGGTCGTCCCCTTGACAGCCCGTAGTTTATTCGGGGCTGTCATGCCACGCCACTCAGCAGCCCACATTCCAATCAGCTTACGGCGCAACACCAGCTGCTGGTCGCAAGCCGTAAGGCCGATCTCCAAAGCCGGGGCGTCGATCGCCCCTTTGGCCAGCCTGTCTACACGTTCGTTCCCTGGGATGCCAACATGACCGGGCGTCCAAACCAAGACCACCGAACGACCAGAACGGGCAATGGCGGAAACAGTCTCCTGAATGGAGGACACCAGAGGAGAGGAGGGATAGCAGCGGTCGATGGCCTGAAGGCTGCTCAGGGAGTCACTGCAGATGACGACGGACGCATCTGAGCAGGAACGCATATGCTCAAGAGCTCGCAAGATGGCCACCAGCTCTGCAGTAAAAATACTGCAGCCAGCCGGCAAGGAGCGTTGCTCAACATGGGCAGCGTGAGCAAAAGCGTAGGCAGTGCGACCATCAACCAGGGAACCATCAGTGTAGACAGGCTCACAGCCCGGAAATGAGTCGAGGAGCGCAAGAAAACGGCGACGGAGGGCCACAGGCGGAACCGAGTCCTTAGGTCCCTGTGCCAAATCCAGACGGACGGACGGCCGGGACAAACACCAGGGAGGCGTAGGTGTACGGACCCGGAAGGGAGGCAGAAGAGGGAATGACCCCAGTTCTGACAGCAGGGACTGGACACGGACAGCTACGGAAAGCCCAGACCGAGGTCGCCGTTCGGGCAGGTGGTGGACCAAGGCAGGGAAAAGCAGGCGACGATTGGGATGGCCTGGCGAGCAATGTACGTGGACAGCATAGTCGGCGAGCAGACGATGGCGGCGAATCCGCAGCGGGGGAACCCCGGCCTCCACCAGTAGACTATCCACGGGGCTGGTGCGAAAAGCGCCAGTTGCAAGCCGAACCCCACAGTGATGTATGGGGTCTAACAACTTCAACACTGAGGGTGACGCAGACCCATAGGCCAGGCTCCCATAATCAAGCCGGGACTGCACAAGGGCTCTGTACAATTGCAGTAGCGTGCAGCGATCTGCACCCCAAGACGTGTGGCTAAGGCAGCGGAGGGCGTTGAGGTGCCGCCAGCATTTTTGCTTCAGCTGAGTAACATGAGGAACCCATGTGAGCCGGGCATCAAACACGAGTCCCAAAAAGCGGCAAGTGTCCACCACTTCAAGCAGGTGGCCGTCGAGGTAAAGGTCAGGATGAGGGTGGACCGTCCGACGCCTGCAGAAGTGCATAACCCGAGTCTTGGCAGCAGAGAACTGAAAACCATGAGCCAGAGCCCATGATGCTGCCTTGCGAACGGCGACTTGCAACCTGCGTTCGGCGACTCCCGTAGTCGTGGAGCTAAATGAGATGCAGAAGTCGTCGGCATACAAAGAAGGAGACACCGACGACCCCACTGCTGCAGCCAGACCATTAATGGCCACTAGAAATAACGAGACGCTCAACACCGAGCCCTGCGGGACCCCATTTTCCTGTATATAAGAGGAACTAGAGGTGGCACCGACTTGCACCCGGAAAGAGCGGCGCAATAAAAAGCTTTGAAGAAAAGCCGGGAGCCGACCACGAAGACCCCACCCATGCAACGTGGCGAGGATGTGATGCCTCCATGTGGTGTCATACGCCTTCCGCAGATCGAAAAATACAGCAACAAGGTGCTGACGTCGGGCAAAAGCCGTACGGACAGCAGATTCCAGCCGCACCAAATTGTCCACTGCAGACCGGCCCCGACGGAAGCCACCCTGGGATGGAGCGAGGAGACCGCGCGACTCAAGGACCCAACACAAACGCCGCCCCACCATACGTTCGAGCAATTTGCACAAAACGTTGGTGAGGGTAACGGGACGATAGCTGTCCACCGCCAGTGGGTCCGCACCGGGCTTCACGATGGGGACAATAAGACCCTCTCGCCATTACGACGGGAACACGCCCTCGCTCCAAATGCGGTTAAAGATGGTGAGGATGTGTCTCTGGCAGTCCCTGGAGAGATGCTTCAGCATCTGCGCATGGATGCTGTCCGGTCCCGGTGCTGTATCAGGGCAATCGGCGAGGGCAGCGAGGAGTTCCCTCTCGCTGAAAGGAGCATTGTATGTTTCATAATGACGCGTGTGGAATGAGAACGGCGTCCGCTCGGCTCGCTCCTTTAGAGAGCGAAAGGCGGGGGGATAGGATGCAGTCGCAGAGCTCTGAGCAAAGTGCGCGGCTAGCCGTTCAGCAATGGCGGCAGCGTCCGTGCAGACAGCGCCGTCCAAGGAGAGCCCAGGGACACCCACAGGGGTCTGGGAGCCATAAATCCGCCGGATCCGGGACCACACGTGCGAGGACGAGACACGGGAGCCCAGGGAGGAGACGTACCTCTCCCAGCACTCCTGCTTACGCCGTGCAATAAGTCGACGGGCGAAGGCACGGAGCCTCTTAAAGGCGATGAGGGTATCCAGAGACGGATGCCGCCTATGACGCTGGAGAGCCCGCCTACGGTCGCGAATAGCCTCAGCAATCTCCGGCGACCACCAGGGGACAGCCTTCCGCCGAGGGAGGCCAGAGGAACGGGGGATGGTAGCCTCGGCCGCTGAAATGATGGACATGGTTAAAACACGGACCACCTCGTCAATGTCACCCTGTGGGGGAGACGCAATGGTTACAGCGGAAGTAAAAGCTGGCCAGTCAGCCCTGTGGAAAGCCCAGCAGGGCAAGCGCCCAGAAGAATGACACTGTGGCAGTGACAAATAGATGGGAAAATGGTCACTACCACACAGGTCAGGATGCACCCTCCAGTGGAGGGATGGGACAAGTCCAGGGCTGCAAATAGAGAGATCGATGGCCGAGAACGAGCCATGGGCCACACTGAAATGCGTGGGAGCACCGGTGTTGAAGAGGCTAAGGTCGAGCTGAGCCAACACATGCTCCACGGCCCGACCACGATCATCGGAGACAGTCCCACCCCATAGAGGGTTGTGGGCATTGAAATCGCCCAGAAGCAGCAAAGGTGGCGGGAGTTGAGCCAGCAGTGCAGCCAAGACATGTCGGGGGAGCTCCCCATCCGGAGGAATGTAAACAGAGCAAACAGTAATAGCCGGCAAGAGCTCAACCCTGGCAGCAACTGCCTCTAAAGGTGTCTGAAGGGGTACTGGCGAACTACAGACAGAGTTGTGAACAAAGAGGCAAACCCCACCTGACGCTCGATGACAGGCAGCACGGTTCTTATAGTATCCCTGATAACCGCGAAGGGCGGGGGTCCGTAGTGCAGGAAACCAAGTTTCCTGCAGAGCAACGCAGAGAACAGGGGAATCACTCAGAAGCATCTAGAGCTCAGGCAGGTGGCGGAAATAACCGCCGCAGTTCCATTGGAGAATGGAAGCAGGAAGGGACTGGGAGGGCGTGAATGCGACTAAGAGGCAGACAGCGCGTCAGAGCCAACTGCCGCCACTGGGGGAGAGTCAGCTGAGTCCATAGGAGAGGCCCCCAAGGGTTCCGTGAGGGCGAGATCCGCGGCAGAGGCGAGGATCTCCACCTCATCCCCGGAGCCAGGACTATGTACAGCAGGTGGTGCTGAAACCGCCGGAACGTCCTTCTTCTTGGACACATTCCGTTCCTTCTTCTCGCGTCTGCCCTTAGGGTGAGAGGGCTGGGAGAGCTTCTCTGAAGGAGCGTCGGAGGCTGACGACGACGCAGAAGCCCTACGATCAGCAGGTGGCGGAACCTTCAGCCACTGGCTGACATCTGGCTGGGAAGGAGAAGAAACGGAGGAAGGGAGAGCCCCGAGGGACCCCTTCCGCGAGAGAGGAACCGGCGGAGGAAACGCCGCCGGAGACTAAGGGGGAGGAATCGAGCCTCCCAGTTGTGGAGCAGATGTCACTCCCGAAGTACGCTTGGGGGGAGCGACAGAAGAGGGTTTGCCCCCAACTGCTAAGGGGGCAATAGAGGAAGGCTTGCCCCCAGGCACGAGGGGGGCAGACAGAGATACATGGCCCCGAGGGCCCACTGAAGGCGGCACAGATGAAGCGACAACCGTCGCTCGCGGGGGCGACGATAACGTGGCTGCAGCATAAGATGTTCGAAGGGAAGCAGGATACAACCTTTCATATTTCTGTTTAGCCTCTCGATAAGTAAGCCGGTCCAGGGTCTTAAATTCCATTATTTTCCGCTCCTTATGAAGAACGGGGCAATCCGGCGAGCATGGAGAGTGGTGCTCCCCACAATTGACACATACAGGCGGGGGCGCACATGGAGAATCGGGATGAGACGGGCGTCCGCAATCTCGACATGTAGCGCTGGATGGGCAACGGGAGGACATATGCCCAAACTTCCAGCACTGGAAGCACCGCATCGGGGGAGGGACGTATGGCTTCACGTCGCAACGGTAAACCATTACCTTGACCTTCTCGGGCAAGACATCACCCTCGAAGGCCAAGATAAAGGCACCGGTGGCCACCCTGTTTGTCTTGGGTCCTCGATGGACACGACGGACAAAATGCACACCACGTCGTTCCAAGTCGGCTCTCAGCTCGTCATCGGATTGTAACAAGAGGTCACGATGGTAAATAATCCCCTGGACCATATTTAAGCTACTGTGGGGAGTGACGGTAACAGGGACGTCACCCAGCTTATCACACAAGAGCAACGCTCGTGACTGGGCTGGGGAGGACGTCTTGAGGAGGATGGACCCATTCCTCATTTTTGACAACCCTGCCACTTCCCCAAACTTATCCTCCAGGTGTTCCACAAAAAACATAGGCTTCATCGGAAGAAAGGATTCACCATCAGTCCTGCTGCAGACAAGGTATTGCGGTACATAAGGCTCCCGCTTGGCACTAGACCGGCGTCCCTCCCATGGCGCAGCCAACGAGGGGAACGTCTGAGGGTCATATTGCGCAGCATTGAAGTCGACTCTACCTCGCTTAGAGACGCTGGTGGCCGTGCGACCACCAGCTTGGTGTGATTTATTGCGCTTCATTGCGCCACATCCGCCCAGATGCCACCTACTCCGAACGAGGGCTCTCCCCAAGGGCGCCACCCAGCCAAAGCAACGGGTACCTGGCCGATATCCCGTTGCCCGGAGTCCCCGTGCCCCAGACAAGATGGGCACATACTCCTTGGCATGCATGGGGAGGAAACAGCTCTGGCATCTGTAGTGCGATCCCTGCGTGGTCAGGGGGCTACCACCAAAAGGGTACATGACGACCCCACCACAACGGACTGGCTACCGTGCTGGATTTTAGGTGTTTAAAGGGTCCACAGTTGTCGTAGGCGCTAAGAATAAGAGTGCGCACAAGGCGAGAAGGAGACAACCCAGAAGATATTGGGCGTAGTCCCCCCCACACGACAATAGGTAACATGCAAGATGGTGGAGCATGATGGACCAATACAAAAACACCACGTAAGGTGTCCTTCCCCAAATGGCACGCACTGACGACGGAAATTTGGAAGAAAAAAGGAGGTCAAACCCAAGAGGGGACCATCACAGAAGGCCGAAACGTTTGAGACTCCTTTTAGTCGCCTCTTACGACAGGCAGGAATACCGCGACGTGGGAGGAACTATACGAGGCCGCGACTTGCACGCGGAAGGTACGACACGACAGAAAATTGCGGATAAAAATCGGCAGAGGACCCCGAAGACCCCATCCATGGAGCGTAGAAAGAATGTGATGACGCCACGTCGTATCGTACGCCTTCCGCATGTCGAAAAAGACAGCGACCAGGTGCTGACGGCGGGAAAAGGCAGTACGGATGGCCGACTCCAGGCTCACCAGATTGTCGGCGGCGGAGCGGCCTTTACGGAACCCACCCTGAGATGGAGCCAGAAGGCCTCGAGACTCCAGTACCCAATGCAAGCGCCGGCTCACCATCCGTTCAAGCAACTTGCAAAGAACGTTGGTGAGGCTAATGGGACGGTAGCTGTCCACCTCCAGAGGGTGCTTTCCAGGTTTCAAAACGGGGATGACAATGCCTTCCCGCCATTGCGACGGAAACTCCCCCTCGACCCAAAGACGGTTGTAAAGATCGAGAAGGCGCCGCTGGCAGTCCACTGAAAGGTGTTTCAGCATCTGACAGTGGATGCCATCTGGCCCAGGAGCGGTATCAGGGCAAGCAGCGAGGGCACTGCGAAATTCCCACTCACTAAATGGAGCATTGTAAGATTCTGGGTGGTTGGTGCGAAACGAAAGGCTCCGATGTTCCATCCGCTCTTTAATGGAGCGGAAGGCCTGGGGGTAATTCGCAGAAGCGGAACTCATAGCAAAATGCTCTGCTAAGCGATTGGCAATGACGTTGGAGTCAGTACAAACTGCTCCATTCAGTGAGAGCGCAGGGACGCTGGCAGGTGGCCGATAGCCGTAGACGCGTCGAATCTTGGCCCAGACCTGCGAGGGAGTGACATGGAGGCCAATGGTGGACACATACCGCTCCCAGCACTCCTTCTTGCCTTGGCGGATAAGGAGGCGGGCCCGCGCACGCAGCCGTTTGAAGGCGATAAGGTGGTCGAGGGAGGGGTGTCGCTTGTGACGCTGGAGCGCCCGCCGGCGATCTCTAATCGCTTCAGCGATCTCAGGCGACCACCAAGGCACAGCCTTCCGCCGAGGAGACCCACAGGAATGGGGAATGGCAGATTCGGCGGCAGTAACGATGCCGGTGGTGACCGATTGAACCACCGCATCAATGTCATCGGTAGAGAGAGGCTCAAAAGCGGCAGTGGAGGAGAACAAGTCCCAGTCAGCCTTATTCATAGCCCATCTGCTAGGGCGCCCAGAAGAGTGGCGCTGTGGTAGTGACAAAAAGATCGGAAAATGGTCACTACCACACAGGTCGTCATGCACACTCCATTGGACAGACGGTAAGAGGCTATGGCTACAGATTGAAAGGTCAATGGCGGAGTAGGTGCCATGCGCCACACTGAAGTGTGTGAAGGCACCATCATTTAACAGCGAGAGATCGAGCTGCGACAATAAATGCTCAATGATGGCGCCTGGACCTGTTGCCACTGACCCACCCCACAGAGGGTTATGAGCGTTGAAGTCGCCCAATAGCAAGAAAGGTGGCGGCAATTGGGCGACCAGTGCAGCCAGGACATGCTGCGAGACATCACCATCCGGTGGAATGTAAAGACTGCAGACGGTAACAGCCTGTGGCGTCCACACGCGTACAGCGACAGCCTCTAAAGGCGTCTGGAGAGGGACAGACTCGCTGTGCAGAGTGTGAAGGACATAAATGCAGACGCCACCAGACACCCTTTCATAAGCTGCTCGGTTCTTGTAATAACCCCGATAGCCACGGAGGGCGGGGGTTCGCATCGCCGGAAACCAAGTTTCCTGGAGAGCAATGCAGAAGAAAGGGCGAAGGCTGAGAAGTTGGCGGAGCTCAGCTAAATGGTGGAAAAAACCGCCGCAGTTCCACTGGAGGATGGTATTGTCCATGGCTGAGAAAGGCGTGAAAGGACTGGGAAGGCAATTTACGCCGCTTGTTCACTCACTGCCACCGATTCAGTACCCGGACGAGAGGCATCCATGGCGTCTGAGGGACCAGCGAGATCAAGGTCCTCAGCGGACGCTAGAATCTCGACTTCATCCTCAGACGCAGAGCGCGAAAGGTGCGGTGGGGTTGGTGCCACCGCAAGTTCTTTAGCCTTAGAGGTCTTTCTCTTGGACTTCTCTCGCTGAACCTTGGGTTTCACCGGCTGGGAAGGCTTCACCGATTCAGTCTCCGGGACAGAGGAGGATCGTGAAGCCCTACGCCCGGCTGCTGGTGAGGACTTATGCCACTGGTGGCCGTCATCCTTCCCGCTGGGGGAACCCTGGGAAGGGAGCGTCCCAAGGGAACTCTTACGGGCGAGAGTAGCCGAAGAAGTTAGGCGCTTCTCTGGCTGAGAAGCGGGGACGGACGTCCCCGACGGGTGGGAGGAGGTTGCTCCTGAGGTAGGTGGTGCAGGAGCAACCGGTTGGGGAGAGCCCCCCACGGGCAAGGGGGCAGAAGGAGTCGTACTGCTTATCGAGCTGGCTGGAAGTCTCGCAACTGATGGAGCTAGCACAGTTGTTGTAGCAGCTGCATACGAAGATGTCATTCTCACAGGATGGAGTCTGTCATATTTCCGTTTGGCCTCAGTATAGGTCAGCCGGTCCAGGGTCTTATATTCCATGATTTTGCGCTCTTTCTGAAAGACTGTGCAGTCAGGCGAGCAAGGTGAATGGTGCTCCCCGCAGTTGACGCAGATGGGAGGCGGGGCACATGGAGTATCGGGATGAGACGGGCGTCCGCAATCTCGACATGTGAGGCTGGAAGTGCAGCGGGAAGACATATGGCCGAACTTCCAGCACTTGAAGCACCGCATCGGGGGAGGGATATAGGGCTTGACGTCACATCGGTAGACCATCACCTTGACCTTTTCCGGTAACGTATCACCCTCGAAGGCCAAGATGAAGGCACCGGTAGCAACCTGATTGTCCCTCGGACCCCGATAAACGCGCCGGACGAAATGAACACCTCTACGTTCTAAGTTGGCGCGCAGCTCGTCATCAGACTGCAAAAGGAGATCCCTATGGAAAATAACACCCTGGACCATATGTAAACTCTTATGTGGCGTAATAGAAACGTTAACATCCCCCAACTTGTCAGAAGCAAGTAACCTGCGGGACTGGGCGGAGGATGCCGTTTGTATCAGTACTGACCCAGAGCGCATTTTAGACAAGCCCTCCACCTCCCCAAACTTGTCCTCTAAATGCTCTACAAAGAACTGAGGCTTCACGGATATAAAGGATTCCCCATCAGCTCTGGTACAGACAAGATATCTGGGCGAATACGTCTCAGTGTCACGCCATGCCTGTCGTTCCTCCCATGGTGTGGCGAGGGAGGGGAACGATTTGGGGTCATAAACGTTACCTTTAAAATGGGCTCTCGAACGCTTAGAGACTGCTGACGGCTGGCCGCCAGCGACAGATGATGTACCACGCTTCATTGCGGGTCATCCGCCCTGATGCCACCTACTCCGACCAAGGGCCCTCCCCACGGGCGCCACCCAGCCACAGCAAAGGCCACCTGGCAGGATGGCCATTGCCGGGAGTCCTGATGCCCCAGGGAGATGGGCATCTACTCCTTGGCATACGTGGGGAGTGAACGGCGCAGGCATCAGTAGAGCGATCCCTGTGTTGTCAGGGGGCTACAACCAAGAGGGTACATGGCGACCCCACCACAACGGACTGGCTACCGTGCTGGATCTTAGGTGCAAAAATGGCCAACGTCGTCGTCACAGTTAAAAGAAACACTGCAGAGTGCAGCGTGGTAATCGCCCAAGAGATCGAAAACGAGCGGGACACCATTGCAACGACGAGAAAGATGGCTATGGGTCTAATTGCACGAAGGATACAGTGCACCATGTAAGGTGCCCTTCCCCAATTGGCTCGCTCTTCGGAATAATTTGGATAGATGGAGGTCAAACCCGAGAGGGGACCATCACATAAGGCCGAAACGTTTGAGACTCCTTTTAGTCGCCTCTTACGACAGGCAGGAATATCTAAAGGCGTCTGGAGAGGGACAGACTCGTTGTGCAGAGTGTGAAGGACATATATGCAGACGACACCAGACACCCTTTCATAAGCTGCTCGGTGCTTATAATAACCCCTATAGCCACGGAGGGCGGGGGTTGGCATCGCTGGAAACCAAATTTCCTGGAGTGCAATGCAGAAGAAAGGGCGAAGGCTGAGAAGTTGGCGGAGCTCAGCTAAATGGTGGAAGAAACCGCTGCAGTTCCACTGGAGGATGGTATTGGCCATGGCTGGGAAAGGTGTGATGGGTCGGGGAAGGCAGATTACGCCGCTGGGTCACCTGCTGCCTCCAAGTGAGCACCTGTGCCAGTGCTTTCCATGGCGTCGGAGGGACTGGCGAGATCGAGGTCCTCAGCAGACGCCAGGATCTCCACCTCGTCCTCAGACGCAGAGTTTGAAGGCTGCGGTGGGACAGGTGCCACCGCAATGTCAGGATGCTTGGGAGCCTTTTTCTTCAACTGCTTCGCACGCTGTGCCTTGGGAGGGTCTGGCTGGGAGGGCCCCACTGGGTCAGTCTCAGGGACGGACGACGACCGTGAAGCCCTATGACCAGCGACCGGTTGTTGTTTGATAGCTTTGCGGGTGTCCGCTTTGACACTGGGCGAAGCCTGGGAAGGGAGGGCCCCAAGGGACCCCTTCCTGGCTAGAGTAGCCGAGGAAGCCCTACGTTTCTCCGGCTGGGAAGGGGGGACGAATGTCCCTGATGGTTGGGGTGGTGTTGCTCCTGGAGTAGATGGAGCAACAGAGGGCAGAGTGCCCCCCACAACCAAGGGGGCCGGTTCATTGTGACATAGCTGAGAGGCAACAGTACGTGACGACACGGGTGAGGGTCGGACCGCTTGTGCAGCAGCGGCATAGGTGGATGTCATGGGCACGGGATGTAGCCGCTCATATTTCCGCCTTGCCTCGGTGTAGGTCAGGCGGTCCAGAGTCTTATATTCCATTATCTTGCTTTCTTTCTGGAAGATCCTACAGTCCGGCGAGCAGGGGGAATGGTGTTCACCGCAGTTAACACAGATAGGAGGCGGGGCACATGGAGTATCAGGATGCGAAGGACGTCCACAATCCCGACACGTGATGCTGGAAGTACAGCGAGATGACATGTGCCCGAACTTCCAGCATTTAAAACACCGCATCGGAGGAGGGATATATGGTTTCACATCACAACGGTAAACCATCACCTTAACCTTTTCGGGTAAGACATCACCCTCAAAGGCCAAGATGAAGGCACCAGTGGCCACCTGATTATCCCTCGGACCCCGATGGACGCGCCTGACGAAGTGAACACCTCGTCGTTCGAGGTTGGCGCGTAATTCATCGTCGGACTGCAGAAGAAGATTCCTGTGGAATATAATACCCTGGACCATATTGATACTCTTATGCGGCGTGATGGTAACTGAAACATCCCCCAACTTGTCACAATTGAGCAACCTCCGTGACTGGGCAGAGGATGCCGTTTTGATGAGCACAGAACCAGAGCGCATCTTGGACAAGCCCTCCACCTCCCCGAACTTGTCCTCTAAATGCTCCACAAAAAACTGGGGCTTGGTCGACACGAACGATTCTCCATCAGCCCGCGTACACACAAGGTACCGGGGTGAATATTCGCCACTGCCTTCTTTAGCAAGACGTTCCTCCCATGGAGTAGCTAGGGAGGGAAACGATCTCTGATCAAATTTCTTTCCGTTGAGGTTAGACCTCGATCGCTTAGAGACTGCTGACGGCTGGCCGCCAGCGACAGATGATGTACCACGCTTCATTGCGGGTCATCCGCCCTGATGCCACCTACTCCGACCAAGGGCCCTCCCCACGGGCGCCACCCAGCCACAGCAATAGCCACCTGGCAGGATGGCCATTGCCGGGAGTCCTGATGCCCCAGGGAGATGGGCATCTACTCCTTGGCATACATGGGGAGTGAACGGCGCAGGCATTAGTAGAGCGATCCCTGTGTTGTCAGGGGGCTACAACCAAGAGTGTACATGGCGGCCCCACCACAACGGACTGGCTACCGTGCTGGATGTTAGGTGACATGTGATCCATGGTCGCCGTCAGTGCAGAAAATGGCGCTGCACAGTGCTTGGCAGAAAGTGCACGCAGGAGCGCATCCATGCCCAAGCGATGGAGAGCGGGCAAGACTGCAATGCAACGACGAATAATATGGTGAAAGTTCACAACACAACACGGACACAATGCACCAAGTAAGGCGCCCTTCCCCAATCGGCTCGCTCTTCGGAAAAATTTTGAGATATGGAGGTCAAACCCGACAGGGGACCATCACATAAGGCCGAAACGTTTGAGACTCCTTTTAGTCGCCTCTTACGACAGGCAGGAATACCGCGGGCCTATTCTAACCCCCGAACCCGCAGGGGGCTCTGCAGTGCTGAACTGTTGTTGAAAGAAAAGGGGGTAGGAATCTCTGGGAGGTGCCGGTACACGTTCCAGGGCATTCCGGCCGAAATTAAGCCCTGTGTCAATCCTCTCGGATGGCAATGTCCGCACGTTCCAGAATTGCAGGTGTCATAGCTGTGCTCGGTTGGTCGGCGCGCGAAATATCGGACAGGTTTGCGCGACCTAGTTGAGAGAATGACAGATGCCTCGCCCAACAACTCACCGATCTTTTGTTCATTGCCAGGTCTTTGTAGGCATTTCACAAGCGCCTGTGAACATGTGTGAAGCTCTAATTTTCCTCCAAAAGAAACTCAATGACGACTCTTCGCTTGCAACACACCTCCGTTGCAGACGCCATTTTGGAGGCCACGTATAACGCTGCTATCTATCGTAACTTCCTGAAACTGTAGGGGTTTGAAAAGGGAACATTCCAAGATGTCGCACAACAAATTCCGCATTTTTTCAATCGAAACTAGCCGAGAAGAAAATGTGTTGCGTTACTTATTGAACACCCCTCGCATTTGCATTTAAACACGGAAACACATTCAGCACGTATCCGCTGTGGACGTCAATATTTATGTTGCAGGCTTGCTGTTGTCTGCAAAGTATATTCACATCTTGACTCACTGTCGATCGACACGGGTTTGTCCACTGCCTCCTGCTCACCGCAGCTTTCGTCTCACGCGTGCAATCTGAAACAGTCTCTCGGCTTTTAATATGCGGTCGCCCGCTGGCTGCTCCCGTTTCCTCTCCTCGTGGCATCAAAGGCTGGCTGTCTTTTTAATAACGACGCATTTGCAGACTGTAAACATTTCTTCTCGGTATTACTGCCACAAAATTGCATACTCCAGTTCCTCCACTAATCTGTCAATTAATGTCGATGATTCGGAGTAGAGCTCAGCCTACTTTAGAACGATAAGTGAAAACCCCATAGCATCATTCAAAACCGGATTTCCACCTTAAATTTTAAACTGAAATGCAATAAAATCCAGCAGTATAGAAGTCACGTGAGCAACTACTTAACGCAAATACACAACATAATATTCTGCTAACACGTACACTAACAGATGTGCTGGTCTTCCGTGCCCAAACAGCAATAATCCGACGTGCAATTGTAATGGCTGTGACTGTTATCTCTGTAACTAAAATACACCGAGGTGCCAAAATTCATGCGATAGCAATATACAGACGGTGCCCGTATCGCGTACACAAGGGCAGTGCATTGGTGAGTCTATCAATTGTTCTCAGGTTGTTAAGGGGTGGTTTACTATCTTTGGCCCGAAAAAAGCATGTTTTTTGAAAAACTTTTTCTCGGGATGTGTTATAGATACCAATGACAAATTTGGTCAAAATATTTGTTGATATTTCCTCTACAAACTGGAATTTTTTCGACCGGAAATGTCGAAGAGCAAAGGCGCTCCGTCGGAACGAAACAAAATTTCGATGTAGACCTCCACGCGCGTCATGTCACATGTCAGCCGGCTCGTCTGAAATCAAAATTGAGTTGACGTTAGCGAAGTATATACCATTCTTTAGGAGTTGTACCTCGCTTAAGTTATTTGGACCATAGGAAAAAAATGGCGGCCATTTCAAAAAATAGGGTTTTTTCATCGATTTTCCGACTTCGTCGGCCAAGTAAAAATATTTATAGTTGATGGATCGGAATTAAAGTGGTACAACTCCTAGACAATTTAGTTAGCTTCGTCGGAAACAAAGAATCATGCCAATCGGTTCAGTAGATTTGAAGTTACCATACCGCGAGAAAAAAAGAAAAAAAACTGTCATTTGGAGAAAAACGTGTTTGAAGTTTTGACTACATATAAATGCATTATTATGCAACGTACGTTCAATCTGCTATTCTGAGTCCATAAACTAGTCCTTCCTCTTCCTCACTGAGGGCTTTCTGCTCGATCTGGGCCATCCTGCGCCGCTCCAGAGCCACTCGTACGGCCGGTGACAAGAGGTTTTCGGACGCTTGAATCCGGTGGTCGTCCGAATGCTTGGCGAACTGCATCGAATAGAGTCCCAGGGTGACGTCCATCGTTGTCATGGTCTTCAGAATTGCTGAATACCATTCGTTGGAGCTGCTCACTGCCAGGAAAGTCTCAATCTCCACAGTCTTCGCACTAGAATGCAAATGCTTGAGGGCTAACTTCCAAACACACGCGTTCAAACTTTTATTTGAATTTTGTGTGTTTTCTCCCAAGCAACGGAACAATAACTCGTCTTCCGAAAGAAAAAAACTGGGGCGTGAAAAAGGCCTATTTCCGACAGGTGCATTTTTTTGTTCAACCGCGAATAACAAACATTTCCGTTCCGTATTCGGAAAAACCGTTTCAGGGGTGGATTCTAAACACTTTTATGGATCCAAAAATTCAATTTTAAAAAAATCGATTTTTTGATCCAAAAGATAGTAAACCTCACCTTAAAGTGAAAAACCTTCCGAGGTGATTACGACTGCGCGATGGGAATAAACAGACTTTGAGCACGGAATGGTAGCAGCATGGGGCATTCAGTTTCGGACATCGTTAGGGAATTCAATATTCCCAGATCCACATTGTCAAGAGTACGCCGAGGATACAAAATTTTAGGCATTGCCACTCACCACTGACAACGCAATGGCCCACGGTCTTCACTTTACGATCGCGAGTAGCGGCGTTCGCGTAGAGCAGTCTGTGCCACCAGACAAGCAACAATGAGTGAAATAATCGCAGAAATCTATGTGCGACGTACGACAACGCATGCGTTAGGGCAGTCCGATGAAGCTTGGCGTTAATTGGCAATGGCAGCAGACGACCGACGCGAGTACCTTTGCTAACAGCACGACGTCTCCTGGGCTCGTGATCATTTTGGTTGGACACTAGACAACCGGCAAACCGTGGCCTGGTCAGATGAGTCCCGATTTCAGTCGGCAAGAGCTGACAGTAGGATTCGAGTGTGACGTAGACCCCACGAAGCAGTGGACCCTACTTGTCAACAAGGCACTGTGAAAACTGGTGGTGGTTCCATAATAGTGGGGACTGTGTTCACATGAAATGCAGTGGGATCCTTTGGTCCAAATGAACCTCTTGGAGACCATTTGCAGCCAATCACGGATTCCACGTTCCCACACAGCGGTGGTGGTGGTGGTTGTTGGATGTTTAAGGGGGACTAAACAGCGAAGGTCATCAGTCCCCCATTCCAAAATCAGGCGAGCCGGAAATCGACGAAGCAGATAGAAACCAAAGGGGGAGGAGACGTCCCCCCAGGCGCTAAAAGCACACAAATCCAGCAACAAACACTACAGACAAGACAGGACATAGGAACACCAGACAGAAAGAAACAGAAAGAAACAGAAGAAAGGAAGATGGCCGGAGACTGGTTGACTGACCACGAGGTCAAAAATGGGAAAGAGTCAACCAGCTCACGGCACACCAGAACAGCAACAGACACAAGGACAATAGACACAGAAAGGGAAAGGCGCAGGACCTCCCTAAATCGAACCATAAAACGAACTACCACGGATAAAATTTAAAACGGTATCAGCCATGGAGGCATCGTCGGATAAAACCAAACCCAAAGTGCCCGGGAGATTAAAAGATTGCCGGAGTGTGCGCAGTCGAGGACACTCCAGCAAAATGTGGCCGACCGTCAGCCGGGACCCACACCGACACAAGGGGGGATCCTCCTGACGCAACAGATGGCCGTGCGTCAGGTAGGTATGGCCGATGCGCAGCCGACATAGGACTACCGAGTCCCTGCGAGAAGCCCGCAGGGAGGAACGCCACACATCGGTCGTCCCCTTGACAGCCCGTAGTTTATTCGGGGCTGTCATGCCACGCCACTCAGCAGCCCACATCCCAAGTACCTTACGGCGCAACACCAGCTGCTGGTCGCGAGCCGTAAGGCCGATATCCAAAGCTGGGGCGTCTATCGCCCCTTTGGCCAGCCTGTCTACACGTTCGTTCCCTGGGATGCCAACATGACCGGGCGTCCAAACCAGGACCACTGAACCACCAGAACGGGCAATGGCGGAAACAGCCTCCTGAATGGAGGACACCAGAGGAGAGGAGGGATAGCAGCGGTCGATGGCCTGAAGGCTGCTCAGGGAGTCACTGCAGATGACAACGGACCTACCTGAGCAGAAACGCATGTGCTCAAGAGCGCGCAAGATGGCCACCAGCTCTGCAGTAAAAATACTGCAGCCAGCCGGCAAGGAGCGTTGCTCAACATGGTCAGAGTGAGCAAAGGCGTAGGCAGTGCGACCATCAACCAGGGAACCATCAGTGTAGACAGTCTCACAGTCCGAAAATGAGGCGAGGAGAGCAAGAAATCGGCGACGGAGGGCCACAGGCGGAACCGAGTCCTTGGGTCCCTGTGCCAAGTCCAGACGGACGGACGGCCGGGACAAACACCAGGGAGGCGTAGGTGCATGGACCCGGAAGGGAGGCGGAAGAGGGAATGAACCCAAGTCTGACAGCAGGGACTGAACTCGGACAGCGACGGAAAGCCCAGACCTAGGTCGCCGTTCGGGCAGATGGAGGACCATGGCAGGGAAAAGCAGGCGACGATTGGGATGGCCTGGCGAGCAATGCACGTGGACAGCATAGTCGGCGAGCAGTCGATGGCGGCGAAACCGCAGCGGGGGAACCCCGGCCTCCACCAGTAAACTATCCACGGGGCTCGTACGAAAAGCGCCAGTTGCAAGCCGGACCCCACAGTGGTGTATGGGGTCTAACAACTGCAACACTGAGGGTGACGCAGACCCATAGGCCAGGCTCCCATAATCAAGCCGGGACTGCACAAGGGCTCTGTACAATTGCAGTAGCGTGCAGCGATCTGCACCCCAAGACGTGTGGCTAAGGCAGCGGAGGGCGTTGAGGTGCCGCCAGCATTTTTGCTTCAGCTGAGTAACATGAGGAACCCATGTGAGCCGGGCATCAAACACGAGTCCCAAGAAGCGGCAAGTGTCCACCACGTCAAGCAGGTGGCCGTCGAGGTAAAGTTCAGGATGAGGGTGGACCGTCCGACGCCTGCAGAAGTGCATAACCCGAGTCTTGGCAGCAGAGAACTGAAAACCATGAGCCAGAGCCCATGATGCTGCCTTGCGAACGGCGACTTGCAACCTGCGTTCGGCGACTCCCGTAGTCGTGGAGCGAAAAGAGATGCAGAAGTCGTCGGCATACAAAGAAGGAGACACCGACGACCCCACTGCTGCAGCCAGACCATTAATGGCCACTAGAAATAACGAGACGCTCAACACCGAGCCCTGCGGGACCCCATTTTCCTGTATATAAGAGGAACTAGTGGTGGCACCGACTTGCACCCGGAAAGAGCGGCGCAATAAAAAGCTTTGAAGAAAAGCCGGGAGCCGACCACGAAGACCCCACCCATGCAACGTGGCGAGGATGTGATGCCTCCATGTGGTGTCATACGCCTTCCGCAGATCGAAAAATACAGCAACAAGGTGCTGACGTCGGGCAAAAGCCGTACGGACAGCAGATTCCAGCCGCACCAAATTGTCCACTGCAGACCGGCCCCGACGGAAGCCACCCTGGGATGGAGCGAGGAGACCGCGCGACTCAAGGACCCAACACAAACGCCGCCCCACCATACGTTCGAGCAATTTGCACAAAACGTTGGTGAGGGTAATGGGACGATAGCTGTCCACCGCCAGTGGGTCCGCACCGGGCTTCACGATGGGGACAATAAGACCCTCTCGCCATTGCGACGGGAACACGCCCTCGTTCCAAATGCGGTTAAAGATGGCGAGGATGTGTGTCTGGCAGTCCCTGGAGAGATGCTTCAGCATCTGCGCATGGATGCAGTCCGGTCCTGGTGCTGTATCAGGGCAATCGGCGAGGGCAGCGAGGAGTTCCCTCTCGCTGAAAGGAGCATTGTATGTTTCATAATGACGCGTGTGGAATGAGAACGGCGTCCGCTCGGCTCGCTCCTTTAGAGAGCGAAAGGCGGGGGGATAGGATGCAGTCGCAGAGCTCTGAGCAAAGTGCGCGGCTAGCCGTTCAGCAATGGCGGCAGCGTCCGTGCAGACAGCGCCGTCCAAGGAGAGCCCAGGGACACCCACAGGGGTCTGGGAGCCATAAATCCGCCGGATACGGGACCACACGTGCGAGGACGAGACACGGGAGCCCAGGGAGGAGACGTACCTCTCCCAGCACTCCTGCTTACGCCGTGCAATAAGTCGACGGGCGAAGGCACGGAGCCTCTTAAAGGCGATGAGGGTCTCCAGAGACGGGTGCCGCCTATGACGCTGGAGAGCCCGCCTACGGTCGCGAATAGCCTCAGCAATCTCCGGCGACCACCAGGGGACAGCCTTCCGCCGAGGGAGGCCAGAGGAACGGGGGATGGTAGCCTCGGCCGCTGAAACGATGGACGTGGTGAAAACACGGACCACCTCGTCAATGTCACCCTGTGGGGGAGACGCAATGGTTACAGCGGAAGTAAAAGCTGGCCAGTCAGCCCTGTGGAAAGCCCAGCGGGGCAAGCGCCCAGAAGAATGACACTGTGGCAGTGACAAATAGATGGGAAAATGGTCACTACCACACAGGTCAGGATGCACTCTCCAGTGGAGGGATGGGACAAGTCCAGGGCTGCAAATAGAGAGATCGATGGCCGAGAACGAGCCATGGGCCACACTGAAATGCGTGGGAGCACCGGTGTTTAAGAGGCTAAGGTCGAGCTGAGCCAACACATGCTCCACGGCCCGACCACGATCATCGGAGACAGTCCCACCCCATAGAGGGTTGTGGGCATTGAAATCGCCCAGCAGCAAAAAAGGTGGCGGCAGTTGTGCTATCAGAGCAGCCAGGACATGCTGCGCGACAGTACCATCAGGTGGAAGGTAAATACTGCAGACGGTGATAGCCTGTGGCGTCCACACCCGAACAGCGACAGCCTCTAAAGCTGTTTGTAGAGGTACAAACTCGCTGTGAAGAGAGTTCAGGACATATATGCAGACGCCACCAGACACCCTTTCGTAAGTTGCCCGGTTCTTAAAATAACCCCGATAGCCACGGAGGGCGGGGGTTCGCATTGCTGGAAACCAAGTTTCCTGCAGAGCAATGCAAAGGAAAGGATGACGGCTGATAAGTTGGCGGAGCTCAGCTAAATGGTGGAAGAAACCGCTGCAGTTCCACTGGAGGATGGTACTGGCCATTGCTGGGAAAGGCGTGACGGGACAGGGAAGGCAGATTACGCCACTGGGTCACCCGCTGCCTCCAAGTGAGCACCTGTGCCAGTGCTTTCCATGGCGTCGGAGGGACTGGCGAGATCGAGGTCCTCAGCGGACGCCAGGATCTCCACCTCGTCCTCAGACGCAGAGCTTGTAGGCAGCGGTGGAATGGGTGCCACCGCAACGTCGGTAGCCTTGGGGAGTTTCTTCTTCTGCTGCTTCGCGCGCTGTGCCTTTGGTGGTTCAGGCTTGGAGGGCGTCACTGGGTCAGTCTCAGGGACAGACGATGATCGTGTGTCCCGACGACCAGGGACTGGCGGTTGTTTGAGCCACTTGCGGCCGTCGGTTTTGGAACCTGTTGGAGCGTGCGAAGGAAGGTCCCCAAGGGACCCCTTCCTTACGAGAGGAGCCGAAGAAGTCTTACGCTTCTCCGGCTGGGAAGGGGGGACTGATGTCCCCGATGGTTGGGGGGGTGTTGCTCCTGAAGTAGATGGAGCAGGAGCAACAGGAGGTTCAGTGCCCCCCACCATCAAGGGGGCAGGTGTGGGACTTTGACTCTGAGAGGTGACCAGAGCGGATGGAAGTGGAGAAGGAGTGACAGTGGCGGCATAAGAAACTGGCATGCGCACCGGATGAAGCCGATCATATTTCCGCTTCGCCTCAGTGTACGTCAGGCGGTCGATAGTCTTTATTTCCATGATCTTCCGCTCCTTCTGCAGGATCGGACAGTCTGGCGAGCAAGGCGGATGGTGCGCACCACAGTTCACACAGATTGGAGGCGGCGCACAGGGATGATCAGGATGGGAAGGTCGACCGCAATCGCGACAGACGAGGTCGGAAGCACAGCGTGAAGACATGTGGCCGAACTTCCAACACTTGAAGCACCGCATCGGGGGAGGGATATACGGCTTGACATCACAACGGTACACCATCACCTTGACCTTCTCAGGTAACGTGTCACCCTCGAAGGCCAAGATGAAGGCACCGGTGGCAACTTGACGATCCCTCGGACCCCGGTGGACGCGGCGGACGAAATGGACACCTCGGCGCTCCAAGTTGGCGCGCAGCTCGTCGTCGGACTGTAAAAGCAGATCCCTGTGAAAGATAATGCCCTGGACCATGTTCAGACTTTTATGGGGCGTGATAGTGACGGAGACATCCCCCAGCTTAGTACAAGCGAGCAAGGCCCGCGACTGGGCGGAGGATGCCGTTTTTATCAACACCGATCCGGACCGCATCTTGGACAAGCCCTCCACCTCCCCAAACTTGTCCTCTAAATGCTCTACAAAGAACTGAGGCTTCACGGATAGAAAAGATTCCCCATCAGCTCTGGTACAGACAAGATATCTGGGCGAATACGTCTCAGTGTCACGCAATGCCTGTCGTTCCTCCCATGGTGTGGCGAGGGAGGGGAACGATTTGGGGTCATAAACGTTACCTTTAAAATGGGCTCTCGAACGCTTAGAGACTGCTGACGGCTGGCCGCCAGCGACAGATGATGTACCACGCTTCATTGCGGGTCATCCGCCCTGATGCCACCTACTCCGACCAAGGGCCCTCCCCACGGGCGCCACCCAGCCACAGCAAAGGCCACCTGGCAGGATGGCCATTGCCGGGAGTCCCGATGCCCCAGGGAGATGGGCATCTACTCCTTGGCATACGTGGGGAGTGAACGGCGCAGGCATCAGTAGAGCGATCCCTGTGTTGTCAGGGGGCTACAACCAAGAGGGTACATGGCGACCCCACCACAACGGACTGGCTACCGTGCTGGATCTTAGGTGCAAAAATGGCCAAGGTCGTCGTCACAGTTAAAAGAAACACTGCAGAGTGCAGCGTGGTAATCGCCCATGAGATCGAAAACGAGCGGGACACCATCGCAACGACGAGAAAGACGGCAAGAGGTCTAATTGCACGAAGGATACAGTGCACCATGTAAGGTGCCCTTCCCCAATTGGCTCGCTCTTCGGAATAATTTGGATAGATGGAGGTCAAACCCGAGAGGGGACCATCACATAAGGCCGAAACGTTTGAGACTCCTTTTAGTCGCCTCTTACGACAGGCAGGAATACCGCGGGCCAATTCTAACCCCCGAACCCGCAGGGGGGTCCCACACAGCAACGAAATTTTTACGGAAGACAATGTGCCATGTCACTGGGTCAAAATGAATTATGACACCGACTTTTTTTCATGATCTTATACATTACTATCTGTGGCAATGGAAAGAACCTTCGATCAGGACCTAATGAAATATCATCCGTGGAACTTGATACTGTAGTAACTGACCCAACTTCAACAGAACCGGCCCCAGAAAAGTCTTATCCACTGCACGAATGTAAGCACGGTTCGTCTGTTTACCTGTTTTCTGTGAGCCCATCAATCAGTACCCTGCAGTTATAGCGATAAGATAACTTGTTCTTGAAGCTATTCCATCCTTTCCATATTTCGCGCCATCAGCAGTTTCATAGCAATGACTTTCAAACTCGATTATTGTTATCCAAACAGTGTCTACGAAAACAGCAAACAGATGAGACATTTCTATGCAAGATTTTGAGTTAATATTCCATAGATCATTACAACCATTCTTTTATAGGTTGGTTGGTTTGCGGGGGGTTAAAGGGACCAGACTGCGACGGTCATCGGTCCCTTTTTCCAAATACTAAAAATACACACAGAGAATAAAAAACGTGCAACAGAATAGTAGAAAGACGACACAGAACAAGAGAAACGTAGACAAGGACCAGACGAATCGTAATAAAATCACACAGAGTGTGATAGTGGTTGGCTGACCATAGGAACAAAAAAAAGGAGTAGCCAACCACCGAGAGACACATTAAAAACTCAGTTTAAAATCGTAGGCCAAAGGCCGGAATCAACACAAAAAACATAACAAACACTCAAAGTAAATGATAAAAACCCCCTGCCCAAATAAAACGTAAAACTAAGCCTGCTATGGCAGAGTCATCAGTTAAAAGGGCAGGGAGAGTATCAGGCAGCGCGAACGTCTGCCTGAGCACACAACACAAACAAAATGAGGACCACCGTCAAAGCAGACCAGCATCGACATAGAGGCGGGTCCTCACAAAGCAGTAAATAGCAGTGCGTCAGCCGGGTGTGGCCAATAAGGAGCTGACAAAGGATAACAGAGTCGCTGCGAGGAGCTCGCATGGAGGAATGCCACACAGTCGTTGTCTCCTTAATGGCACGGAGTTTATCGGGCGTGATCCGATCGCGCCATTCAGCGTCCCAAAGCGCAAAAACTTTTCGGCGGAGGACTGCTCGCAAATCAGTCTCTGGGAGTCAATGTCCATAGATAATATACTGATGGCCTCTTTCGCCAGGCGGTCAACATATTCATAGCACGGGATACCGACATTACCAGGAGTCCACAAAAAGACCACAGAACGGCCGCAACGGGCAAGAGTATGCAGGGACTCCTGGATAGCCTTCACCAGACGAGAACGAGGGAAACACTGGTCGAGAGCTCGTAAACCGCTCAGGGAATCGCTACAGATCACGAAGGACTCACCTGAGCAGGAGCGGATGTACTCTAGGGTACGAAAGATGGCGACCAGCTCAGCAGTGTAAACGCTGCAGCCAGCTGGCAATGAATGTTGTTCGGAATGGTCCCCTAGAGTTACAGCATAACCAAAACGACCAGCAACCATCAAGCTGTCAGTGTAAACAATGCCAGAGCCCTGATACATTGCGAGGATGGAAAGAAAGCGGCGGCGGAAGGCCTCCGGAGGGACTGAGTCCTTCAGGCCCTGTGCCAATTCCAACTGAAGGCGAGGGCGAGGCACACACCACAGGGGTGTACACAGAGGTGCCCGGAAAGGAGGCGGAAGAGGTAAAGCCCCAAGCTTGGAGAGAAGCTCTCTGACACGGACCGCGATCACACATCCAGCCCTGGGCCGACGTTCTGGAAGATGGACGTGCGACTGTGGGAACAGTGGATGATAGTTAGGATGCCCGGGCAAGCTGAAAACATGGGCGGCATAAGCGGCCAGCAAACGTTGGCGCCGGAACCGCAGTGGAGGGACACCTGCCTCCACAAGTATGCTGTCCACTGGGCTGGTCCGGAAAGCACCAGTGGCAAGGCGTATCCCACTGTGGAGGATTGGGTCCAGCACCCGCAACGCAGATGGGGAAGCTGAGCCATAAGCCAGGCTCCCATAATCCAGACGAGACTGGATTAACGCCTGGTAGAGCTGTAAGAGTGTAGATCGTTCAGCGCCCCAGCTGGTGTGGCTCAAGCATCACAGAGCATTAAGAAGCCGCTAACACTTCCGTTTAAGCTGCCGAATATGAGGCAGCCAAGTCAACCGGGCATCAAAAACCACACCCAAAAACGTATGTGACTCTACCACAGCAAGAAATTCGCTGTCAAGATAAAGCCGCGGCTCCGGGTGAACAGTGTGTCGCTGGCAGAAATGCATAACGCATGTCTTGGCTGCCCAAAACTGGAACCCATGAGCGACAGCCCAAGACTGCACTTTACGGATAGTGAAGTACATAACAGGTTGTGTTATGGTATGGGGGTGTTTTTCGTGGTTAGGATGTGATCACCTTACTACGCTTAAGAAAACGCTAAGTGTGGACGGCTGTGAACATATTTTATGGCACTGCACACTGCACACAATAGAGGAAGAGTTCGGAAGCGACCACTATATCAGCAAGACAATGCATCCTGTCTTAAAGGAATACCTGTGAGGCAATTGTTTGTGGATAATTGTATTCCCGAGTCCAGATTCTCGACGTGAACCCAGTTGAACACCTTCAGCATAAGTTAGACTTAGCTCCAGACTCCAGAGTCCAACATCACCATCTCTAGTTATGGCTCTTGAGGAAGAATGGGCTGCCATTCCTCCACAAGCATTCTGACCCCTCACTGAGTGTCCCCAGCAGATTTCAATCCATTATAAAGGCGAAAGCTAGATACACCCCATATTGATGTCCACTAATATGTGTGCATATATTTTTGATTGGATGGGGTACGTGGGAAGAAGTAATATATTGGCTTGTTTTCTTGGTGTGTATGTTCTGGAAATTTTCTGCAGTAAAGATTCCAGTGAGGCACAACTCGTCTCTTGTAGCATCTGCCACTAAAGTTTGTTCAACATCTCCGTAAAGTTCTCTCGCTTACTAAACAAACGCCTGATGAAACACACTGCTCTTCCTCGGATCTGCTCTATCCCTTGATAGCTTCTCACGGCCCACAGAGCGAAGTTTAATTTTCAGCGTCTGTACTGCTCACTGCACCAAAAGGCGAAACATTTCTGCGTCACGTTAGCCGTGGAAAAACTTCAGGTCGTCACAGTTTGCTGAGCACAGCCGCCACCCACAGAAACTGTTTTACGCTCCTGCCTTCACGCCGTTAGAAGAATCTGCAATTTAATTCTTTTTAGTTATGCAGGCGTTCTCGGACTAGAACTGAAAAGAATTAAATTTCTTTAACAGTAATTGAGGTACTTGCGCAGAACATAAATGCTTCCTTCACAGCTTAGCGCTGAACTACACCCTACGAAAGAAAACGAAAACTAAAACTTAACGAGATTAAAAGGAAGGCCAAAGGAAAGGACTAGCATCGGGATGGTAGAAACTAAATTTCATGGCAAGTAACTAACGCGCGTGTCTAAGTTTTTACTGGTTTTGCGGACTCCTTTGGCTCTCTATCTCTTGCATTAGCTGTTTCATCGAATTACTTAGTACATCCAATAGAAGAGCTATACTTTAGCAATTTCGACTGAAGAAATGAACTGTCTTCTGCGAATCCTAGTATATTATCTGTTTGAAAGTATCTGAACATCGGTTAGTTGCATTAGTATTTCTGTTGTTTGTTATTATTTAGTCAATTACATCTTCCATAGATCATTTGATTGATTCTTTTATCTAAATGATGTGGAACGCATCAGTTCACAAGATATCAGGATATGTACACATGACTAGCGTCAACATTAATGAACACATTATAATTTTATTCCTACTCATGCAACTACACTTTGAAAAGTTTTTGCTGGCCACCAATTTTTAAGTAGAAATTTGTCAATGGAATGGAAGAAACTGTCTAGGAGAAATTGTTTTAAATTATATTTAAAGTTTGCTTCCTACCTGTCAACATCTTATGTTATTCGGCAAATAATCAAAATTTTTTTACTGCATACTGAAATACTCTCTGAGCTGCTAACAGCTTTAACAGTGGATAATAAAGGTCTTTTTCGCTCAATATTGTGCATATGAAAATCATTGTTCTACTCAGATTGTGATGGATTATTTATCACGAATTTAATTAGCGAAACTATGAATTGTGATGACACAAGTAAAATGCCTGGCTCCGTGAGTGAGCACCACTTATTCTTACTGCTTGCTTTTTTACAGTCAATACTTTCTTCCTAAGTAATAAGCTAGCCCAAGAAATTATTCCGTACGACATTACAGAGTGGAAATGTGCAAAATATGTCATGATGTTGATACGTTGGTTTCCATGATTAACAGTAATATGAAGAGTAAAAGTAGCAGAATTTGTTTGAAAAGCTCTGTAATATACTTCTTCCAGTTCAAGTTTTCATCAATACGACACCCAGAAATTTGGAATAGCCCCTACTGACTCCTTCATATGTGTTATATCAGTTGTTGGTATCAATCTATTTGTTGTACAGAACAGAATGTATTGTGTTTTTCCACAATTCAGGGACAGTCTATTTTCAGAGAACCACTTAATATTACTTGAAAAACATCATTTACTGACTACTCTGATGGTTTATAACGAGATTCATGATAACACTAGTATTGTCTGCATAAATAACCGATTTCGTTTGTTGAATTTTAAGTGGAAGATCACTCACATGTACAAGAAATTAGATTATACTCATAATTGAAGCCTGTGCGACTCCCTTTGCGATTTTTACCCCAGTCACTAAAATTTTATACATTTCCAACATTGTCTGAATTGTATAGCTCAACCTTTTACATTTTTCTAACAGAGTATCATGATATACACAGTGCGTTGGAGTGATCACAAAAAAATACCAACTGGCGATAAATTATTATTTAAGGTTTGTACCATGTGATGAGTGACTATATAACTAGCGTTTTGACTGGAGCACCATTTCTGGAATTAAAATTGGGATGTGTAACAAAATACATCAATTCACGAATATTTTGTAAAAATAAGGAAGAAAACTGGACGATAATCCTCTGTATGTCCATCTTTTTAGAGATGGTTGCGGGACAAGGCTCTTCGATAGGGGATGTCAAATTAAACACCTTTCAGCCATCAGTTTTCAACCTTATTTTATTTTATTCAACCTGATGGTTGAAATGTTCGCTGTAGCAAATATCTACTAATACCAGTATTGTTTGCCCGTGTTTTGATCACAACCGAGGTAGAGTCTTCCTGCACGTCGTTCGGGGGCCTGAAGATGGAGTAGTAAAACGTTGAAACTGGTTGCCAAATAAAATAAGCTTGAGAAAAGCTTGAGAAATGTGTTACTGATGAGGAGTTGCTGGAGAGTTGTAACCCCCCATGCACAGTCACTGGTTAACTGGATTGTTGCTAGCACTTCGGAATTCACAAGTGATCCCCTCTGCTGATTTGGTGCGATTTTTTGCATCCGCTCCCCCCCAAGATCCCGTCCGCGAGTACGTGAGGTCTGCACTTCAGAATCAAATCCACGTGGACAGCTTTAGAAGGGCTGAAGTATCCCTGTTGGATTTGTTACTCAGGTGACATCCGGTGACCGGTCCACGTTTGAAGTCATTGACCTCTGCTGATCGGGCCATTCTGCTGTTATTGATGCTCTACTGAGGAAAGAATACTCCCCACCTCCTTTTACATTGCCGGCCGCTAGTGGCCGAGCGGTTCTGGCGCTACAGTCTGGAACCGCGCGACCGCTACGGTCGCAGGTTCGAATCCTGCCTCGGGCATGGATGTGTGTGTTGTCCTTAGGTTAGTTAGGTTTAAGTAGTTCTAAGTTCTAGGGGACTTATGACCTCAGCAGTTGAGTCCCATAGTGCTCAGAGCCATTTGAACCATTTTGAACCTTTTACATTGGCGGGTCCGCCTCGTGACATCTAGTGGTCAACTCCGCATTACACGAGGCTGTCCGGATACTTTCGTTTGAAATGCGTATAAACTTTCGAAAATGTTCCGTATAATTTCGCGCTGTACTTACTTGGACAGTGCACCGAATATATCTTTAAATTATTTACTGAGTGTTGCAGTACATCATACAATACGATAAAATTCCTGTGCGAGAAAAAACACTATTACATTTTATGAGACACAGCGACGTTACAATTCCTAGTAACAGGAAGGAGTTTTAATGTTCGTAGCTACATTCTAAAAAAATTCCTCCAATTCCCCGTGTAACTCGTGCACTAAATTTGACAAAATTGCCATCGCTCTAGAAGCCACTGTCTCGGCGGCTTAGACTTTTTTTACACCTCTGACGTTCTGTTTGTAGTTTTTAAAAAACGCTGACAACAGAAGATATGCCTCAATTACGAATCAGCATCCTAAAGTAAATATAAAATATTCTTTCCGACAGCGCAGCCGCACATCGTAGAAAGGTTTTGATAGACAGGTAATTGGTATGCTAACTATAGATTAGAGTTATGTCGTGAGAAAATACGAAATACGCAGAAATTTTCTGCTTGTACAGACGTCTGCGCAGTTATTATTTGCGTATCGCATAGTTCATATCCGCTGTCAGTTCACGCCTCTCACCGGCTGCACTCCCTGTGCTGCGTGACCGATTTCCGACAACGAGGTGCGGCCTGCTGATAAGCCCACCCCGGATTTCATGTTTATTTATCAGTTTGTTAGCGGGGAGCTGGACTAAAGCTCGATGCTGCGCAAACGATGGCCCTCCGCAAATGTCTGCTGGGGGCGACCACGTACGCCAGTTTCACGTTTCTGTGCAAATAAAGACAACTCCAGACCAAAATTGTCAGAAAATTCAAATATTAAAGTACTGTATGTCTTGAATAAACTCAGTTATTCCCATTTTAGCCTTCAGTAACTCTCACTGCAAATAGACTTACAAAATTTGAACTTTTGCAGTTGGACGAATCACTTGACATTTTCCGTCCCATAAACCCGGTTAAACTTATTCAAATAATGTAACTGCTCGTTTAATACCGCGTCTACATTTACATGATTCCTCTGCAGTTCAAAATTAAGTGCCTGGCAAAGGGTTCATCATACCACCATCAAGGTACTTCTCTGTCGTTCGACACTCTAACGGAGCGCGGGGAAAGAGAGAACTTAACTCTTTCTGTGCGGGCTCAGATTTCTTTTATTTTAACATTATGATAATTTCTTCCTATCCAGTTTGGCGCCAACAGAATAGTTTTGCAATCGGAGGGGAAATTTGAGATTGAAATTTCACGAGAAGATCCTGCTACAACGATAAACGCCTTTGTTTTCATGATGGTCACCTCAACCCGCTTATGACATGCGTGACACAGTTTCCCCTATTTCGCGATAATACAAAACGAGCTGCTGTTCTTCGAACCTTTTCGACTCCCTCTGTCAGTCCCATCTGATGCGGATCCCACATCGCACAGCAGTACTCCACAAGAGGGCGTACTAGCGTATTGAAGATAGTCTCTTTAGCAGATCTCCTGAATTTTTTTAGTGTTCTGCCAATAAATTGCAGCCTTTGATTTCGTTTCCCCAGAATGTTACCTATGTGATGGTTTTAGTTTAAGTTATGACTAATTGTAATCCCTAAGTATTTAGTTGAATTTGCAGACTTTAGATTTTTGCGATTTACCGTGTAACTAACACTTTTCATTATTTAGAGTTAATTGCTACTTGTCACACCACACAGATATCTTGTGTAAATCATTTTGCAATTGGTTCTGATCACCTGATTACTTTACAAGACAGTAAATGACAGCATTATTTGCAAACAGTCCAGCTCAGATTGTCTCCCTATGTCGTTTATGTAGATCAGGAACAGCAGAGGGTCTATAACACTTTCTTGGGGAACGCCAGACATTATTTCTACTTTACGCCACGACTTTTCGTCAATTACTACGAACTGTGACTTTTCTCACAGGAACTCACGAATCCAGTCACACAATTGATGCTTTACTCCATAGGCACGCAATCCGATTACAAGTCTCTTGTAAGTAACGATGTCAAAAGCCTTCTGGAAATCTAAAACTATCGAATCAGTTTGACATCCACTGTCGACAGCACTCATTAATTCGTGAGAATAAAGTATTGTGTTTTATTTTCTGAATCCGTGCTATTTGTGATTTTTTCCTGGGAGATAATTCGTAATGTTCGAGCATAGTATGTATTCTGAAATCCTATTACTAACTGGCGTTAGTAATATGAGCCTGTAATTCAGTGCATTACTCCTATCTCCTTTCTTGGGTGTTGGTGTGAATTTGCAGCCTACAGTCCTCGAGTTCGCCCTCCGTGGATGCAAAATTTTGTGAGTTGATTTTAGCTGCTCCTGGTATTTCGCCTCACATAGTTCGTCGTAGAATCTGACACATTGTTTTGCTCTATATGACACAACGCACACAGTCAAAACCAAATTTCTGAAAACGGAACACACGAAAACTTCGGAACTTTGATAGTAATATTGACTGAAACGAAAATGGTGATAAGACTCACAAAAGAAGAGCGTGCGAATGTATGCTTTGACCATCGATGTATTATTTTACATTTATTTATTTTATCAGGTCTGGTTAGGGCCACCAGGTCCTCACTTACATCGGACAGGGGTTTCACACATACAGTACCTTTTTAACATCATAATTAGCTAAGTAACAACCCCTTAGTATGACCACTAGTATTAAAAGCATTTGAGTGTCTGAAGTGGTGGCGTGAGTAAATTATAGTGACAATGAGCTAATAAAGTTAATACTGGCAGTACTTATTCTACTGGAGTTGCTATAACTAATAGTGATAATAGCAATAGTAGTATTAATGATAACAATGAAAATTATAACAATAATGATATGGTGGATATAAGAAGAATTTATAGGCGTACAAAATTCTCATATAGCGAGTTCTGGGAAAAGGACTTTTAATGAGACTGCATCGGCTAAGAGTACTGGGAAATGAAGTTCAGGCAGGAAAGAGAGACAAGATAGTTGGTTTGTGGGGCTTGAAGGGACCAGACTACAATGCACATCGGTCCCTTTTTCCACGACCATGAAACACCCACAAGGAATAAAAACAAACAACGAAGATGACAAGGAACTACACAGAACAAGAAAGACACAGATGAAGACCAGACAAAAGTAAGTAAAAGCACACAGAGTGTTACAGTGGTTGGCCGACCATGGAAGCAAAAAAGCAAAAGCCAACGACCAGGAGACACAATAAAAACCCCAATCTAAAACCGTAGGCCAAAGGCCAGACACAACACACAAAAGAAACAAACCCTGAGATTGAACAATAAAAGCCCCCTGCTCGAATAAAACGCAAGACTAAGCCTGCCATGGCCAGCGTCATGTGTTAAAAGTGCAGAGAGCATATGAGGCAGCGCAAACGTCTATCTGAGCGCAGTTAAAAGCGGACAGGCCAACAAAATGTGGACCACTGTCAACGCTGAACCACAGCGACAGCGAGGTGGGTCCTCGTGGCGCAGTAAATAACCGTGCATCATCCAGGTGTGACCAATGTGTAGCTGGCAGAGTACAACAGAGTCCTTTAAAGAGGCCTGCAAGGAGGAGCGCCACACACTGGTGATCTCCTTGACAACCCAAAGTTTGTTGAGTGAAGGGAGGTGGGCCATTCATCATCCTAGGTACCAAGGACCTTCTGCCACAAAACTAACTGGAGATCACACTCCGAAAGGCCAGTCTACATGGCCGGTGCATCAACAGCCTGTTTAGATAGCGTGTTAACACGTTCATTATCCGGGATGCTGACATGACCTGGGGTCCACACAAAGACCACAGGGTGGCCGCAACGGGCAAGAGTATGGAGGGACTCCTGGATAGCAATCACCGGACGAGGCCAAGGAAAACACTGGTCGATAGCTCGTAAACCACTCAGGGAGTCACTACAGACAGTGAATGTCTTACCTAAGCAGTAGCAGATATACTCTAGGTCGCGAGAAATGGCTACCAGCTCAGCAGTGAAAACACTGCAGACATCCAGCAATGTGCGTTGTTCAGATTGATCCCCAAGTGGGGAGTTAACGGTGCAGGCATCAGCAGAGCGATCTCTGTGTTATCAGGGGGCTACAATCAACAGGGTACATGGGGGCCCCACCACAACGGTCTGGCTACTGTGCTGGATATCAGGTGCAAAGAAGTCCATGGTCGTCGTCAGCGAAAAAAGCGACACTGCATAGTGCATGGGGGAAACCGCACCCAGGAATATATCCTCGCCCAAGAGATGGAGAATGAGCAGGGCTGCAATGCGACGACGAGAAAGGGGACTAAAGGTCTCAGTGCACTATGGACATGATGCACCATGTGAGGCGACCTTTCCCAATTGGCTCGCTCTTTGGAAAATTTTGGAAATATACTGGTCAAACCGTACAGGTGACCATCACAAAAAGGCTGAAACGTGTGAGACTCCTTTTAGTCGCCTCTTACGACAGGCAGGAATATCCCGGCCTGTTCTGACCCCTGGACCCGCTGGGGAGGGAGCGGGTGGGTGGGGGGTGGGGGGGGGGGGGGAAGAGGGTTGTACAAACATAACGGATGTGTTATGGGTAAACTCGCATCACTCCAAGAATACAATACACTCGACTATGAAACATGCTTAATTAGCCTAAGTCACAATGAATCTGCTGCCAGTCCGTCAACTGTTTGTCTAGAAAAGAAATTTTTGTGTATTCGTTCTCGCAAAGGATAGTTCACATCTCTGCAGATTAAGGTAATTGTCTGCTTCCTTCTCCAGTTCTTGATGAAGTGAGCAATCTTAGGGCGCTATAAAACGTCCCTCACTCTTGAGGTGTTTTTCTGGTCAATGCCCGGAAACATTCAATCAAAGTTTGACAGCAGTGAATTGTGATTCCGATGTTGCCGAGATCTTCAATCAGGAGACAGGTTTGATGCAGCTCTCTGCACTAACGTATCCCATGGAGGCCTCTACATCTCTGCATAACTCCAGAATACATATACATCTATATCACACTCCGCGAGTCAGCTAATGGTGTGTGGCGGAGCGCACTTCTGATACCACTGACCGATCACCCTCAACCTGTTGCATTTGTGAAAGGCTCGTGGGGAGAGTAACTGTCGGTAATCATCACCACTGGCTCGAATTTTTCGAATTTATTCGTGGTCATTAGAGAGAGGGATTTGAGAGAAAGTAATGTTGTCTGACTCTTCGTGCAAAATCCTCTCTCGAAATTTCAGTAGTAAACCTCTCTATGGCGCACAGTGTCTCTTTTGTAACGTCTACCACTGGAGTTTGTTGAGCAGCTAGGTAACGCTCTAGCACTGACTAACCGATCCCATGATGGTTGGTTGGTTGGTTGGTTTGGGGGATTAAAGGGATCAGACTGCGACGGTCATTGGTCTCTTTTTCCAAAAAAAATTAAAACCACCCAAAGAGGTGAAAAAACGGACAACAGGAAAGACGGCAGATGACACAGGACAAGAAATACTTAGAGATGAGACAAAACAAATGGTGGTTGGCCGACCATAGAGATAAAAAGGAAAAGCCAACCACCGAGAACACATTAAAAACTCAGCTTAAAATCGTAGGCCAAAGGCAAGAATCAACACAAAACACTAAAAGAAAACAGAAACACTCAGATTAAATGATAAAAACCCCCTGCCCAAATAAAACGTAAGACTAAGCCAGCCATAGCAGGGTCATCAGTTAAAAGAGCAGGGAGCGTATCAGGAAGCGCAAATGTCTGCCTGAGCACAGCTAAAAGCTGGCAAGTTAATAAAATGTGCACCACCGTCAAAACCGCCCCGCAGCGACAGAGAGGCGGGTCCTCACGACGCAATAAATAACTGTGTGTCAGTCGGGTGTGGCAATGCGGAGCCAACAAAGAACAACTGAATCTCTGCGAGTGGCTCGCATTGGATGACTGCCACACACGCGTTGTCGCCTTGAGAGAACGGAGTTTGTTTGGCGTGGGCAGATTACGCCATTCTGTGTCCCGAAGCGAGAGAACTTCGCGGCGTAAGACTGCCTGCAAATCAGTCTCCGGGAGGCCAATGTCCAGGATGGGTTCACTGGTGGCCTGTTTGGCCAGGCAATCAACATGTTCATTGCCCGGGATACCGACATGACTGGGGGTCCACACAAAGACCACAGAGCAATGGGCAAGAGTATGCAGGGACTGGTCTAGAGCCCGTAAACCGCTCAGGGAGTCGCTACAGGTGACGAAGGACTCACCTGAGCAGGAGTGGATATACTTTAGGGCACGAAAGATGGCGACCAGCTCAGCAGTGTAAATGCTGCAGCCAGCCTGTAATGAACGTTGTTCGGAATGGTCCCCTAGAGTAAGCGCATAACTGACATGACACGACCAGCAACCATCGAGCCATCAGTGTACGCAATGCCAGAGCAAGGAGGGAAAGAAAGCGGCGGCGGAAGGCCTAGAGAGGGACTGAGTCCTTCGGGTCCTGTGCCAATTCCAGCTGAAGGTGAGGGCGAGGAACACACCATTGGGGTGTACGCAAAGTGGCCCGAAAAGGAGGCGGAACAGTGAAAACCCTAAGCCCGGATAGAAGCTCTTTGACGTGGACCGCGATTGTACAACGTGACCGGGGCTGATGTTCTGGCAGATGGACGACCAATCGCGGGAACAGGAGATGATAGTTTGGATGCCTGGGCAAGCTAAAAACATGGGCAGCATAAGTGGCCAGTAAATTTAGGCGCCTGAACCGCAATGGAGGGACACCTGCCTCCTGTCCACTGGGGTGTTCCGGAAAGCAACATTGGCAAGGCATATTCCGCTGTGTAGGATTGGGTCCAGTACGTGCAGCGCATATCGGGATGCTGAGCCATAAGCCAAGCTCCCATAATCCAGACGAGACTGGATGAATGCCTGGTAGAGCCGGAACAGGTTAAATCGGTCGGCGCCCCAGCTGGTGTGGCTCAAGCATCTCAGAGCATTTAAATGCCGCCAACACGTTGGTGAGGCTAATGGGACGGAAGCTGTCCACCTCCAGAGGGTTCTTTCCAGGTTTCAAAACGGGGATGACAATACTGTCCGCCAATGCGACGGAAACTCCCCCTCGACCCAAATACGGTTGTAAAGGTCGAGGAGGGGTCGCTGGCAGTCCACTGAAAGGTGTTTCAGCATCTGACAGTGGATTCCATTTGGCCCAGGAGCGGTATTAGGACAAGCGGCGAGGGCACTGCGAAATTCCCACTCACTGAATGGAACATTGTACGATTCAGCATGGTGGGTGCGAAAAGAAAGGCTCCGATGTTCCGTCCATTTTTTTAATGGAGCGGAAGGCCAGGGGGTAATTCGCAGAAGCGGAACTCATAGCAAAATGTTCTGCCAAGTGGTTGGCAATGACGCCGGAGTCAATACAAACTGCTCCATTCAGTGAGAGCGCAGGGCCGCTGACAGGGGTCCGATAGCCATAGACGCGTCGAATCTTGGCGCTGACCTGCGATGGAGTGACATGGAGGTCAATGGTGGACACATACCGCTCCCAGCACTCCTGCTTGCCTTGGCGGATAAGGAGGTGGACTCGCGCACACAACCGTTTGAAGGCGATAAGGTGGTGTATGGATGGATGTCGCTTGTGACGCTGTAGCGCCCGCCAGCGATCTTAAATCGCTTCAGCGATCTCAGGCGACCACCAAGGCACAGTCCGCCGGCGAGGGGACCCAGAATAACGGGGAATGGCAGATTCGGCTGCAGTAACGATGGTGGTGGTGACCGATTGAACCACCGCATCAATGTCATCATTAGACAGAGGCTCAATAGCGTCAGTGGAGGAGAACAACTCCTAGTCAGCCTTATTCATAGTCCATCTGCTAGGGCGCCCAGAAGAGTGTCACCGTGGCAGTGACAGAAAGATCGGAAAGTGGTCACTACCAAACAGGTCGTCATGCACTCTCCATTACACAGATGGTAAGAAGCTAGGGCTGCAGATGGGAAGGTTGATGGCAGAGTACGTGCCATGCGCCATGCTGAAGTGTGTGAACGAACTATCACTTAAAAGCGACAAATCGAGCTGTGCTAAGAAATGCTCAATGGTGGGGCCTCGACCTGTTGCCACTGACCCACCCCCGTGAGGGTTATGGGCGTTGAAGTCGCCCAGTAACAAGAAAGGTGGCGGAAATTCGGATATCAGCGCAGCCAGGACATGCAGTGCAACATCACCATCCAGTGGAAGCTAAAGACTGCAGATGGTAACAGCCTGTGGCATCCACACCCGAACAGCGACAGCCTCTAAATGCGTTTCTAGAGGGACAGACTCGCTGTGAAGAGAGTTAAGAACATAGAGGCAGACGCCACCAGACACCCTTTCATAAGCTGCCTGGTTCTTAAAATAACCCCGATAGCCACGGAGGGCGGGGGTTTGCATTGCTGGAAACCAAGTTTCCTGCAGAGCAATGCAAAGGAATGGATGACGGCTGATAAGTTGGCGGAGCTCAGCTAGATGGTGGAAGAAACCGCTGCGGTTCCACTGGAGGATGGTATTGGCCATGGATGGGAAAGGCGTGAAGGGACTGGGGAGGCAGATTACGCCTCCTGGGCCCCTGCTGCTACTGAGTCACCACCTGTACAGCAGCCATCCATTGCATCCGAGGGACTGGCGAGATCCAGGTCCTCAGCGGACACCTCATCCTCAGACGCAGAGTTGGAAGGTTGCGGTGGGTCAGGTGCCACCGCAATGTCAGGATGCTTGGGAGCCTTTTTCTTGGACTGCATTGCGCGCTGTGCCTTTGATGGTTCTGGCTGGGAGGGCCTCACTGTGTCGGTCTCAGGGACTGAAGACGACCGTGACGCCCTACGACCAGCGACCGGTTGTTGTTTGAGATACTCGCGGGTGTCCGCTTTGGCACTGGGCAAAACCTGGGATGGGAGGGCCCCAAGGGACCCCTTCCGGGCGAGAGGAGACGAAGAAGGCTCACGCTTCTCCAGCGGGGAAGGGGGAAAAGATGCCCCGATGGTTGGGTTGGTGGTGGTGGTTGTGGGGATGTTTAAGGGGGACTAAACAGCTAAGGTCATCAGTCCCCCAGTCCAAAAACAGGCGAGACATAAATGCACGAAGCAGGTAAAACCCGAAGGGGAAGGAGACTCGCCCCCAGGCCCTAAAAGAACACAAATGCGGTAACAAACACTACAGACACGAAGACACCAGACAAAAAGAAACAGAACAAAAGAAGATCATTGGAGACTGGTTGACTGACCACGACAACAAAAAAGGGAAAGAATCAACCAACCGACTACACGCTAAAATCTGCAACCAAATATGAGAGACTCGAGGACAAGAGACACACAAAGGGAAAGGTGCAGGACCACTCTAAATGAAACCATAAAAAGGACTACCATGCATAAAATTTAAAACGTCGTCAGCCATGGAGGCATTGTCACATAAAACCAAAGGCAAAGTGCCTGGAAGATTAAAAGACTGCCGGAGGTGGCGCAGTCGGGGACACTAACAAGATGTGGGCGACCGTCAGCCGGGACCTACACCGACACAGGGGGGGATCCTCCTGACGCAAAAGACGGCCATGCATCAGGTATGTATGGCTGATGCGGAGCCGACACAGGATAACAGAGTCCCTGCGGGAAGACCGCAGGGAGGAGCGCCACACATCGGTCGTCTCCTTGACAGCCCGCAGTTTATTAGGCGCTGTCATGCCTCGCCACTCGGCAGACCACATCCCAAGCACCTTACGGCGCAACACCAGCTGCTGATCGCGAGCTGTGAGGCCGATCTCCAAAGCTGGGGCGTCGATCGCCCCTTTGGCCAACCTATCAACACGTTCGTTCCCCGGGATGCCAACATGACCTGGCGTCCAAACCAAGACTACCGAACGAGGAGAAGAGGGATAGCAGCAGTCGATGGCCTGAAGGCTGCTCAGGGAATCACTGCAGATGACGATGGACCGACCTGAGCAGAAACGCATATGCTCAAGAGCGCGCAATATGGCCACCAGCTCTGCAGTAAAAATACTGCAGCCAGCCGACAAGGAGCGCTGCTCAACATGGGCAGCGTGAGCAAAAGCGTAGGCAGTGAGACCATCAACCAGGGAACCATCAGTGTAGACAGTCTCACAGTCCGAAAATGAGGCGAGGAGCGCTAGAAAACGGCGACGGAGGGCCACAGGTGCAACCGTGTCCTTGGGTCCCTGTGCCAAATCCAGACGGACGGACGGCCGGGACAAACACCAGTGAGGCGTAGGTGCACAGCCCCAGAAGGGAGGCAGAAGAGGGAATGACCCCAGTTCCGACAGCAGGGACTGGACACGGACAGCTACGGAAAGCCCAGACATAGGTGGCCGTTCAGGCAGATGGAGGACCATGGCAGGGAAAAGCAGGCGGCGATTGGGATGGCCTGGCGAGCAATGCACGTGGACAGCATAGTCGGCGAGCAGTCGATGGCGGCGAATCCGCAGCGGGGGAACCCCGGCCTCCACCAGTAGACTATCCACGGGGCTGGTACGAAAAGCGCCAGTTGCAAGCCGAACCCCACAGTGGTGTAAGGGGTCTAACAACTTCAACACTGAGGGTGATGCAGACCCATAGGCCAGGCTCCCATAATCAAGCCGAGACTGCACAAGGGCTCTGTACAATCGCAGCAGCGTGCAGCGATCTGCGCCCCAAGACGTGTGGCTAAGGCAGCGGAGGGCGTTGAGGTGCCGCCAGCATTTTTGCTTCAGCTGAGTAACATGAAGAACCCATGTGAGCCGGGCATCAAACACGAGTCCCAAGAAGTGGCAACTGTCCACCACTTCAAGCAGGTGGCCGTCGAGGTAAAGTGCAGGATGAGGGTGGACCGTCCGACGCCTGCAGAAGTGCATTACTCGAGTCTTGGCAGCAGAGAACTGAAAACCGTGAGTCAGAGCCCATGATGCTGCCTTGCGAACGGCGACTTGCAGCCTGCGTTCGGCGACCCCCGTAGTCGTGGAGCTAAGTGAGATGCAGAAGTCGTCGGCATACAAAGAAGGAGACACTGACGACCCCACTGCTGCCGCCAGACCATTAATGGCCACTAGAAATAAGGAGACGCTCAACACCGAGCCCTGCAGGACCCCATTTTCCTGTATATAAGATGAACTAGAGGTGGCACCGACTTGCACCCGGAAAGAGCGGCGCAATAAAAAGCTTTGAAGAAAAGCTGGGAGCCGACCACGAAGACCCCACTCATGCAACGTGGCGAGGATGTGATGCCTCCATGTGGTGTCATACGCCTTCCGCAGATCGAAAAATACGGCAACGAGATGCTGACGTTGGGCAAAGGCCGTACGGACAGCAGATTCCAGCCGCACCAAATTGTCTGCTGGAGACCAGCCCCAGCGGATGGAGCGAGGAGACCGCGCGACTCAAGGACCCAACACAAACGCCGCCCCACCATACGTTCGAGCAATTTGCTCATAACGTTGGTGAGGGTAGTGGGACGATAGCTGTCCACCGCCAGTGGGTCCGCACCGGGCTTGAAGATGGGGACAATAAGACCCTCTCGCCATTGCGACGGGAACACGCCCTCGCTCCAGATGCGGTTAAAGATGGTGAGGATGTGTCTCTGGCAGTCCCTGGAGAGATGCTTCAGCATCTGTGCGTGGATGCAGTCCGGTCCTGGTGCTGTATCAGGGCAATCGGCGAGTGCAGCGAGGAATTCCCTCTCGCTGAAAGGAGCATTGTATTTTGCAGAACGACGCGTGCGGAACGATAACGGCGTCTGCTCGGCACGCTCCTTGAGAGAGCGAAAGGCGGGGGGATAAGTTGCAGTCGCAGAGCTCTGAGCAAAGTGCGCAGCAAGGTGTTCAGCAATGGCGGCAGCGTCCGTGCAGACAGCGCCGTCCAAAGAGATCCCAGGGACACCCGTAGGGGTCTGGTGGCCATAAATCCGCCGTATCCGGGACCACACGAGCGAGGGGGAGACACGGGAGCCCAAGGAGGAGACATACCGCTCCCAGCACTCCTGCTTACGCCGTGTAATAAGACGACGGGCGAAGGCACGGAGACTCTTAAAGGCGATGAGGGTCTCGAGAGACGGGTGCTGCCTATGACACTGGAGGGCCCGCCTACGGTCGCGAATAGCCTCAGCAATCTCCGGCGACCACCAGGGTACAGCCTTCCTCCGAGGGAGGCCAGAAGAGCGGGGGATGGCAACCTCGGCCGCCGAAATGATTGACGTGGTTAACACACGGACCACCTCGTCAATGTCACCCTGTGGGGGAGACTCAATGGTTGCAGCGGAAGTAAAACCCGGCCAGTCTGCCCTGTGGAGAGCCCAGCGGGGCAGGCGCCCAGAAGAATGACAGTGGGGCAGTGACAAATAGATGGGAAAATGGTCACTACCACACAGGTCAGGATGCACTCTCCAGTGGAGGGATGGGACAAGTCCGGGGCTGCAAAGAGAGAGATCGATGGCCGAGAACGAGCCATGGGCTACACTGAAATGCCGGGGAGCACTGGTGTTCAAGAGGCTAAGGTCGAGCTGAGCCAACAAATGCTCCACGGCACGATCGCGGTCATCGGAGACAGCCCCACCCCACAGAGGGTTGTGGGCATTGAAATCGCCCAGAAACAAGAAAGGTGGTGGCAGTTGGGCTATCAGAGCAGCCAGGACATGCTGCGTGACAGCACCATCCGGTGGAAGGTAAATACTGCAGACGGTAATAGCCTGTGGCGTCCACACCCGAACAGCGACAGCCTCTAAAGCTGTTTGTAGATGTACAAACTCGCTGTGAAGAGAGTTAAGGACATATATGCAGACACCACCAGACACCCTTCCATAAGCTGCCCGGTTCGTAAAATAACCCCGATAGCCACGGAGGGCGGGGGTTCGCGTTGCTGGAAACCAAGTTTCCTGCAGAGCAATGCAAAGGAAAGGATGAAGGCTGATAAGTTGGCGGAGCTCAGCTAGATGGTGGAAGAAACCGCTGCAGTTCCACTGGAGGATGGTATTAGCCATGGATGGGAAAGGCGTGAAGGGACTGGGGAGGCAGATTACGCCTCCTGGGCCCCTGCTGCTACTGAGTCACCACCTGGACAACAGCTATCTATTGCGTCCGAGGGACTGGCGAGATCCAGGTCCCCAGCGGACGCCAGAATCTCCACCTCATCTTCGGACGCAGAGGGAGAAGGTTGCGGTGGGACAGGTGCCACCGCAATTTCAGGATGCTTGGGAGCCTTTTTCTTCGACTGCTTTGCGCGCTGTGCCTTAGGTGGGTCTGGCTGGGAGGGCCTCACTGGGTCAGTCTCAGGGACTGAAGACGACTGTGACGCCCTACGACCAGCGACCGGTGGTTGTTTGACAAACTTGCGGGTGTCCGCTTTGGCACTGGGCAAAGCCTGGGATGGGAGGGCCCCAAAGGACCCCTTCCGGGCGAGAGGAGCCGAAGAAGGCTCACGCTTCTCCGGCTGTGAAGGGGGAACAGATGTCCCCGGTGGTTGGGGTGTTGCTGCTCCTGAAGTAGATGGAGCAGGAGCAACAGGGAGTGAAGTAACCCCCGCAACCAAGGGGGCCGGTGAATTCTGGCAGAGCTGAGAGCGAACTGGTGTTGCAGCAGCGGCATAGGTTGACGTCATTGCCACAGGATGGAGCCGCTCATATTTCCGCCTAGCCTCGGTGTAGGTCAGGCGGTCCAGGGTCTTATATTCCATTATCTTCCTTTCCTTCTGGAAGATCCGACAGTCCGGTGAGCAGGGGGAGTGGTGTTCTCCGCAGTTAACACACATGGGAGGCGGAACACATGGAGTATTGGGATGCGAAGGACGTCCACAATCTCGACATGTGATGCCGGAAGTACAGCGAGATGACATGTGCCCGAACTTCCAGCATTTAAAACACCGCATCGGAGGAGGGATATATGGCTTCACATCACAACAGTAAACCATGACCTTGACCTTTTTGGGTAAAACATCACCTTCGAAGGCCAAGATGAAGGCACCGGTGGCCACCTGATTATCCCACGGACCCGATGGACGCGCCGGACGAAGTGAACACCTCGTCGTTCTAGGTTGGCACGTAGTTCATTGTCGGACTGCAGAAGAAGATCCCTGTGGAATATAATACCCTGGACCATGTTCAGACTCTTATGCGGCGTGATTCTAACTGAAACATTCCCCAACTTGTCACAATTGAGCAACTTCTGTGGCTGGGCAGAGGATGCTGTTTTGATGAGTACTGAACCAGAGCGCATTTTGGACAAGTCCTCCACCTCCCCGAACTTGTCCTCTAAATGCTCCACAAAAGACTGGGGCTTGTTCGACATAAACGATTCCCTATCAACTCGTGTACACACGAGGTACTGGGTTGAATATTCTCCACTGCCTTCTTTAGCCATACGTTCCTCCCAGTGAGTGGCCGAGGAGGGAAACGATCTTGGTTCGTATTTCTTGCCGTTGAGGTTAGACCTCGATCGCTTAGTGACTGCTGGTGGAGGCCCACCAGCGAGAGATTATGTACCACGCTTCATTGCGGGTCATCCGCCTCGATGCCACCCACTCCAACCAGGGGCTCTCCCCACAGGCACCACCCAGCCGCAGCAAAGACTACCTGGCAGGATGGCCTTTGCCGGGAGTCCCGATGCCCCAGAGGGATAGGCATCTACTCCTCGGCATACGTGGGGAGGTAGCAGCTCAGGCATCAGCAGTGCGATCCCTGTGTAGTCAGGGGGCTACGACCAACAGGGTACATGACACAACGGACTGGCTACCGTGTCGAATATCCATGTGTGTCAGGAGGGCAAAGATAGAAGTTCATAATGGAGGGCACGTATGCCGCCCGGAACACACAGCAGCTGATGTGGCTGGAAGCTCGGTCTAAGGCCAACTCCATGACAATATCGGTTGTGCCAGATCTCAGAGCAAGATGGATATATAATACACCACGTAAGGTGTCCTTCCCCAAATGGTACGGAGTAACAGAAAATTTTGAAAGGTAGTGGTCAAACCCCTTAGGGGACCATCACGTTAAGGCCGAAACGTTTGAGACTCCTTTTAGTCGCCTCTTACGACAGGCAGGAATACCGCGGGCCTATTCTTACCCCCGAACCCACAGGGGGGGGTGCTGCTTCATGGCCCTGAAAAATAATTTTGAATAAACTGAAAATTTTTACCTCAATGATGCCGCCGGATAACGAGTAAATATCTGCTCCTATAAGCAATTTTTCTGGCACAGCCCAGTGCAAAGCTGGCCATTAGATTTTGTTATGTATCGAAAACAACTGATTTTCTTTACGATAATTGGCATGCTATGGATAGGAGAAATTAGTAAAAACTTTAAATTCAGATGAATGACTGTCAAAAGTTATCTTTATAAGAAAGATTACTATTGAAAGATTTTTGAAAACTTTACATGGGTCTTTGATACGACAATAGTAGAAAAATCAGTTGTAGCAATTAACATATGCGCGCGGCTATAAAGAACCATAATTTTTGATTTTTCCTTATACCACATCGCTCAGGCACCGCCATCGTTCTCCCGACCGGCCTTGCTAATTCCATAACTCTACTGCTCTTCTCGAGCTACAAAACACCACTACTGGATTGTATTGTCCAAACTCCAGGACACAAGTGGTCTCTGTGAGCTATAAAACTCGACAACTGCTCTCTACGAGCGACCTGACCCAACCGCCCGACTGCGAGCTATTGCTACTACTGCCGACACTGCTCTCTGGTCTCCGATTCTATTGTAGCTCACATATCGCAGGCAGCGCGTGAGCAATCCATCGAAGTTACATTTGCTCGAGTGCGCTAGCAATAAATTCCTTAGTAATGGACCTCTTACAACCTCGATGGGATTCGCAACTAAATACAATGCAACCCGATCTGTCCATGATAATCCGCATTGCCTAAACCCTTTATACATGTAACGTTTCCGGGACTATCAAATTTCAGCTAAAGAAAATACTCGCAACTTGATCCGCATCTCTCACATACAAGGTCTTTCAAAAATGGGGGCATAATTTCAGGTGTGTATCCTCCATAATTAAACAAGGAAAAAAAAACTTCATTTTAACAGGTGTCCGAAATACTGGATTTCTGAGTTACGTCATCTGAAGCAGTGATAATCACAGGAACTTTTTGCTTCCCGCAGGCAATTGCCTAAACAAAAGATTTAACCAGAAAGTTAACCACAAGACGTAGGGAACAGTAAGTTGTGTGTTTGGTGTTCTATGTCTACTCAGATCTGAAGACGAAAGAGGAACACTGCATGAAAGATAAGGCTCATGGTACCGCTGTGCTGGCTCGTAATCTGCACCACGTATCCGCAACGAAGACGCCAAGATCGGGAGATATTTGAACCTTTCATTGCCGTCTGTGTGGTCGTACGAACCATAGATCTCCACTCTTGGAGAAGCGACGACCAAAATATACAGTGTGGTCCACTGATCGTGACAGGGCCAAATATCTCACGAAATAAGCGTCAACCGAAAAAACTACAAAGAACGAAACTTGTCTAGCTTGAAGGGGGAAACCAGATGGCTCTATGGTTGACCCGCTAGATAGCGCTGCCATAGGTCAAACGGATATTAACTGCGTTTTTAAAATAGGAACCCCTATTTTTATTACATATTCGTGTAGCACGCAAAGAAATATGAATGTTTTAGTTGGACCACTTTTTTCGCCTTGTGATAGATGGCGCTATAATAGTCAAAAACGTAGAAGTACGTGGTATCACGTAACATTCCGCCAGTGCGGACGGGTATTTGCTTCGTGATACATTACCCGTGTCAAAATGAACCGTTTACCAATTGCGGAAAAGGTCCATATCGTGTTGATGTATGGCTATTGTGATCAAAATGCCCAACGAGCGTGTGCTATGTATGGTGCTCGGTATCCTGGACGACATCATCCAAGTGTACGGACCGTTCGCCGGATAGTTACGTTATTTAAGGAAACAGGAAGTGTTCAGGCACATGTGAAATGTCAACCACGAGCTGCAACAAATGATGATGCCCAAGTAGGTGTTTTAGCTGCTGTCGCGGATAATCCGCACATCAGTAGCAGACAAATTGCGCGAGAATCGGGAATCTCAAAAACGTCGGTGTTGAGAATTCTACATCAACATCGATTGCACCCATACTATATTTCAATGCACCAGGAATTGCATGGCGACGACTTTGAACGTCGTGTACAGTTCTGCCACTGGGCGCAAGAGAACATTGTGAATACATGTGCGAACATTACGGAAGGCGGACTACTCGCTGTTGAGAGGAATGTCGTTACACGTATTGCCAAATGCATTGAGGTTGACGGACAACATTTTGTGCATTTATTGCATTAATGTGGTATTTACAGGTAATCACGCTGTAACAGCATGCGTTCTCAGAAATGATAAGTTCACAAAGGTACAGGCATCACATTGGAACAACCAAAATAAAATGTTCAAACGTACCTACGTTCTGTATTTTAATTTAAAAAACCTACCTGTTACCAACTGTTCGTCTAAAATTGTGAGCCATATGTTTGTGACTATTACAGCGCCATCTATCACAAAGCGAAAAAAGTGGTCCAACTAAAACATTCATATTTCTTTACGTACTACACGAACATGCAATAAAAAATGGGGATTCCTATTTAAAAAAAACTCAGTTGATATCCGTTTGACCTATGGCGCCGGCCGCGGTGGTCTAGCGGTTCTAGGCACTCAGTCCGGAGCCGCGCGCCTGCTACGGTCACAGGTTCGAACCCTGCCTCGGGCATGGATGTGTGTGATCTCCTTAGGTTAGTTAGGTTTAAGTAGTTCTAAGTTCTAGGGGACTGATGACCACAGATGTTAAGTCCCATAGTGCTCAGAGGCATTTGAACCATTTTTTTTACCTATGGCAGCGCCATCTAACGGGCCAACCATAACGCCATCTAGTTTCCCCCTTCGAGCTAGACAAGTTTCGTTCTTTGTAGATTTTTCGTTTGACGCTTATTTCGTGAGATATTTGGCCCGGTCACGATCAATGGACCACCCTGTACAACTCGAAATGCAGAGGAGGTGATTATCGATTTCGCACTCACGACTCGCTTTATCATATCATGAAGGTTGTCTTTTGCAGGTGAATGTCTGGAGACTGTTGTGAAGACAACATTTGTGTCCTTACGTCCAAGTACTGTCACCTGCAGATAACCCTACCTTAGCACAGGTACAGTGTGCTACCCAGTGTTGATGATAACTCTGAACCAGAACTGGATGCGTCTCCTGTTGGGCCAGCGTCCGATTTTCCTGTCCAAGTCCGGAAAAGTGCAAATAATGGGTATGCTTGTCATTGGGAGCTTCAATGTTAGGTGGGCGTTGGAGCCCTTCAGGGAAATAGCAGGCAAGGCGGGAAAAATGCCAGTGCACACTCGGTATTTTTGCCGGGGGATCTCGTCCGTAATGTGTAAGAGGCTCTGCCGACAGATATCGATCGCACTGGGTGCAACAAGCTGCATGTAGTGGCACATGTCAGTACGAATGACGCCTGCCGCTTGGGTTCTGAGGCCATCATCGGCTCCCTTCGGCGGAGAGCTGATCTGGTTGAGGCAAGTACCATCGCACACAGGGTGGAGGCTAAGCCCTCTGTTTCTAGCATCGTACCCAGAGTTGATCGCAGTCCTCTGGCTTGGAGCGTAGTGAAAGGTCTAAACCAAAGACTCAGACGACTCTGAGACGGTATTCGATGCGAATTTCTCGACCTCCGCTGTCGGGTACAGAATCGTAGGGTTTACTTAACAGGTCAGGCGTGCATTACACGTAGGAAGCGGCTACTAGGGTAGTGGAGTACATGTGGCGTGCACAATGGTTTCTTTTAGGTTAGAGAATCCCTCCCTTGGGATCAAAGACGATTTGTATGATAAATTAGCCGCAATATCCTTAGAGACCGTTCGTCGTCGCGGATCAGAGACAGAAAAGGTTAATATGTCTAGTACCTCCCGCCGCGGAAGTCGAATACGCGCGAGAACAAATGGACGTTGCCACCCCACAGAGGGCTCCGCGAGCGCGGCGGCTCTTCCGCGCGGCGAGGGCACCACCGCTACGCCACGTGCAGACAGCGGCCAATAGCCGCTCCCTACGGTTTCGTATATAGGGACCCGCTCTGCCCTAGTCCAGTCATCTCCGGCGGTAATTCGTTTGAATACCGCCCTTCGTTTGTGCTATTACGGTACCAATCGAAGCGATAGGTGTTACAGGTGCCAGCCAGCCCGTCAACGTGCAGCAGTCCAGCCAGCATCGGTCCTCGCCAGCGGCCAGCAGTCAGCCGCCAGTAGCGGACCCCGCCGGCAGCCAGCAGCGGTTCCTGCCAGCGTCCATCAGTGGTTCCTGCCAGCAGCCAGCAGCGGTTTCTGCCAGCAGCCTGCAGCCAGCGTCCAGCAGCGGTCCCAGGCAGCGTCCAGCAGCCAGCAGCGGTTCTTGCCAGCAGCCAGCAGCCATCGTCCAGCAGCGGTTCCTGCCAGCGTCCAGCAGCGGTCCCAGCCAGCAGCCAGCAGCGGTTCCTCCCAGCAGCCAGCAGCGGTTCCTCCCAGCAGCCAGCGTCCAGCTGCGGTCCCAGCCAGCGTCCAGCTGCAGCAGCAGCAGCAGCAGCAATAGCGTCCCCGCCGGCTGGCCAGCCAGGTCTCCTCCCCCGCCAGCAACGGCAGAGTGGGGCTTCGGCCCCAGTCTCCTTCCCAGTTTCTCCGTCCCTTCTACTCTGTGTTTCTCGTCGCCTTCTTTGTCCTGTCCTGTGCTTTTCCCCTTCTAGTAATGTCGACCCCCACCACCGCCGCCACTACTGCCACCACCACTGCCATCATATACACATCCCCCTCCGCCGCCGCCACCACTATCACGTTGTGTGCCGCATCACTCCCCCCTCAGTCCATCCCCCCACTCCTCACTCTCCCATCTCCCTCACCATTTGTCGCCCCATCCTCGGTTCCTCCCTCCCGCACCTCCTCTGACCCCTTCCCTCCACTCCCTGCCTTTGCTCTTTCCATTTCTGCGGCCCCCGCTAGGGTGGTCGCCCGGAGGGCTACGGCCCACACTGAACTCTCCCCTTCGCCTTCATCATCATCGTCTTCACTGTCGCCTTCGCCATCGCCATCGCCCTCACCATCTCTGGCGCCGACCTCAGCACCAGGACCTGCCACTCCCCGCCACATTCCAGTCACTCCCATCCCCCACACCTCCTCCGCCACTGTCAAGCGCCCCAGTGGCACCCCTCTACTCCCAAAAAGGCTCCGCCTCGTCCCCCTTCCCCAGCCCATGATGCCATGGATGTCTCGCGCCTGTCCCTGCCCCCTGCTCCTCCTCCTCCACCACCCTCTCCTCCTCCTGCTACCTCCTCTCCTGTCCTGATCCCTCCCTTCTTGAGGCCAGGAACCTCACCCTCTTCCTTCGCCAGCATTTTCCTGGTGCCCCCATCTCCGTCCTCACTCCTCGCCGTGATTCGGTGCTCATCTCCTCCCCCAGTCCTACCCTCCACACAGATCTCCTTTCCCGCATCCCTGTCACCCGCTTTGGCCCTCTTGCCTCCCTCACTCCTGCCCCTTCCCCGCCTCCCTCCCGCCAACCCCAACCTCCGCGTCGCCCCCCAACCCTCGCTGCCATGATCAATCGGCTTACTCCGACGATCACGACGGAGGAGGTGTTGGCGGAGCTTCAGGCACATCCCCATCTGGAAGTGCGTGCGGTTCGCCACATCCACAACTCTACCGGCCCCACCCCCCTTATGCGGGTCTTTTCTGAGCACGCCCCCTCCATAGACCGTCTCCTGAAGGATGGTGACCTCATTTTTAACCAATGTTATAAAGTTGACCCCTCCTGTTCCCCTCCTCAATCCCTCCGCTGCCAGAGGTGCTTGCGGAATAATGCACACACAACATCTGAGTGCCGCGAGACCCCCACCTGCCCGCACTGTGGACAAGCACACTGCTTACGTCAGTGCCCCAATCTCCAGTCTCCCCCCCCCCCCCCCCCTCCTGCAATACCTGTAACCTCCACCATCCTACTTACTCCCAGAAATGTAAGGCCCGACCCCCTCCTACCACTCTTGAACTCACCATTCCTGTCTGCCCTCTGGACGCCCCCACCCCTCCCAGCCATTCCCTTCGCCCACCACCTACCACTGAGGACATCATCAGATTCCTCGCCATCGTCGTTCAGAATGTTCATCCTTTTCAGCGCCCCCCCACATTCTCCAACAGATCTCCCTCTCCACCCATTCCGTTTTCCAGCTAAAAATGTATGCCACCTACTCCAACAACCAGGCCCATTTCACCTTCTCCCATCTTGACACCCTCGTCTAAATCCCTGTCATAGTGCGACAGCACTGTATCCTTTTCAACAATATCCACTCCCTTCCCGCCAACAAGAACCTCTTCCTGCACACCCTTGCCACCCACCGCATGGATGCCTTCCTCCTCAATGAAACCTTCCTCCAACCCTACCACACCGTCCACACTTCGCCCTACCTCCTTCACCGCTCCGATAATCCCCTCCCGATTGCGTGTAGCGGAGTTGCCATTGGTCACAACCGCCAGATCCCCGTTCGGCTCCAACCTCTCCTTCCTGACCCCACTGAACACCTGATCCTCAGTCTCTTCTTCCCCGGCCTTACCGTTACCTGCGCCACCATCTACGTCCGCCCTAACGCCCCTATTCCCTTCGACTTCGTCTACCACATTGACCGTACCTTCTCCTCCTACGTGATCGCCGCCGACCTCAACATCCATAGTCGTTCCGCAGCCCAGTTACGGCGGTGGCATCGGTTCCTCTCCTCCCTTCAAGGCGACCTCATCCCCATCCCCCAGCACACCCGTCCGAATCCACTCCTGATGTTATCCTCTCCTCCCCAAACCTCCTTGGCCGCATAACGGTGGGTGTCCTGGAGCCTATTGGTAGCGACCATCTCCCTGTCCTCCTCACCATTTCAGACGGTCGTCGCCCCCGCCCCGACCCTCGTATTGTCCCTCCTCCTAAGTATGTCCATGAATATTCCCGAGCCATCTGGAATGCCTACCGGGATACCCTCTCCACCCAGGTCGATAGCCACCCCTTCACCTACCACCACCCTGACGATGTACCCCATGCCACCTCCTTTCTCCAGCAGACCTTGTCTGAGGCCGTGGAGGCCCACGTCCCTACGGTCGCCATCCACCCCACAGGCCGTCCTCCTCCTTCGTGAATCCCACCGTCTCTACCATGCCTTCTTCCGCACATGTGACCCGGACACACTACGCCACCACCGGCAACGCCAGCGACACATTCGTAATATGATCGCGGCTATGAAACGCCGGGACTGGCGACAGACATGCACCCATTTAAATGCTACCCTACCTATCAACTCGTCCAAGTTCTGGTCAGCTTTCCGTCGGCTTACCGGAACTAAACCCTCCCCCTACTATCCTCTTCTCCATGATGATCACCCCTTCCCTGACACCCTTAGTAAGGCCAATCACTTTGCCTCCTACCTCTCCAATGTATTTTCCATCCCCGATGATCCCCAGTTCGATTACTCCCTCTTCCCAGATGTCCGCGATCGAACTGACACCTCTGTCCATCCCCTCGCCCCTGGTTTCCAGTACTTGGACAACATGGCACACACGGAACTCAGTGCCCCTATCACTACACAGGATCTCATTGCTACACTCCGCACAAAACGCAACACTGCTCCTGGTCACGATCATCTCACCTACTGTCACCTTTGTGAAGCTCCTGTCTCTTTCCTCTCCACCCTGGCCAGGCTCTACAATGTAGTCCTGTCCACCGGTTACTACCCCGACCTGTGGAAAACCTCCCATATCCTGATGTTCCTTAAACCTGGCAAACCGCCGTCCGCCGTCTCCTCCTACCGTCTCATCAGCCTTACCTCGGTCTTCAGCAAGGTCCTGGAATCTATCCTCACCCGACGCATCCACCAGCATCTCCACCAGCACCACCTCCTTCCCATTACCCAGTGCGGCTTTCGGCCTCCTTCACCTCACTCATCTCCTTTCCGACCAGCTTAATTCCCATCGCTCCGCAATCTTCCTCTCCCTGGACCTCGAATGAGCTTATGACTGCGTATGGCATTCCAGTCTCCTCTTCAAGCTCCAAACCTTCGCCCTTCCCATTAACTACGTCTGTCTGATCGGCTCCTTTCTCTCCCACCGTCTTTCCTACGTCACCATCCATAACACAGACTCCTACACCTTTTTCCCCTCCGCCGGTGTGCCCCAAGGCTCCGTCCTCTGCCCCCTTCTGTACCTCTTGTATACGGCGGACATGCCGCCGCCGTCACCCCCCGGCCACTACCTCTTGTACACGGCGGACATGCCGCCGCCGTCACCCCCCGTCCACCTTCTCCAGTTTGCCGATGATACCACCTTCCTTGCCCTTGCCCCCACCCTGCAGCGCTCCCAACACCTTCTCCAATCCCATCTTGACCGGTTCACCACTTGGTGCAACCAGTGGTTGCTCAAGGTCAAGCCCACCAAAACCCAGGCGTTCATTGTAGGCAAAACCACCCCTTCCTTCCGCCTCCTTGATTTCTATCTCACCATCTATGGCCGTCCTATCGCCCTCACTCCCACCCTTAAGTACCTTGACGTCACTCTCGACTGTCGGCTCTCCTGGACTCCCCATCTCCAGACAATCCAAGCCAAGGCACGGTCCCGACTCCGTCTCCTGAAGCTCCTTTCCGGTCGTACGTTGGGTCTGGACCCCTCCACCACCCTCCACACCTATAAATCCCTCATCCGCCCTATCCTTTGTTACGCCCATCCGGCCTGGATCTCCGCCCCCCTACCTTTTATAAATCCCTCCAAATCCTTGAACGCCATGCTCTCCGCCTCACCTATCGCATCCGTCTTCCCTCCCCGATGCGGATCCTGTACGATCTCATCCCCTTCCCCCACCTCCTCCTTTTCCTTGAAAGGATACGGGTCCTGTACACCTCTCGCAAGCTCGATCCTCCTCATCCGCTTATCTCACCCATCCTCTCCCACCCCCGCCCACTGCCACGCCTGTATTCCCACGTCCCACCCGGTCTCCATCTCTCCACCCTCCTTACCCTCTCCCAAGGTGGCTTCCGCCAGCTCCCCCTCCCTGATGATGTCCTCCTCCCCTCCATCTATCCCTCCTATCAACTTTGATCCTCCCTCCCCCACTTCCTGTGTCCTTTTCTTTAGGCACCCTCCCTCCCTTCTCTTTCCTTTTCCCCTGTTCCCTCCCCCTCCTCCTCCTCTCTTGCCAGGTCTCCGGACTCGTACACGGTTCGTGAACATTCGCGCGCCAGAGATCAAAGCCTCGTGTTCTGTGTGTGCCGTCGTTTTGTGCTTTAGTGGTTCAGTGTTATTCGTTTTGTGCACCTCCGTTCACGTGTGACAATTTTCGTCTCTGTCTGTGTCCAAGTGTCTGAACAATTTTATCTTGGACTCTACGCCCATGAACGGCACCTTGTATTTTAAAAAAGTGTTTGTCTCCGTTTATATGTCCACCATCTTTTTTTCTCTACTTGTCTTCATTTGTAACTGTGTTTCTCTGCGGCCAAAGAGCGGCGTAGTATGCTTCTGCAGGCCTGCCTGTAAACATGTTTCAAAATAACAATAAAGAAAAAAAAAACCTAGTCCAGTCAGTCTGGTACTCCCTCTGGATTGCGTCTCTATCTTGGCAGTACTGCGTTCTGGTCGTTGGTCGTTGTAATCATTGGCCTGGCTCTCGTTCCGAGTGGATTTACTGTTGGTGTTTGGTATTGTGGTTTCTACAAGCCTCTGTTGTTTATCTCTTCCTTGTTGTGTCGGTCATAGTCGGTTGTCGTTGGTCTGTCGTCCGACTCGTCCTTGTGTTTACCTGGTGGTGCGTGCTCCACTGCCGGCAGCTTCCCCGCCTGGCGGCTCCGATCTGCAGCCCAAGGCGTTCCCGCAGTTGGTTTTGGTTACTACAATATGATTGTAGTAAAATGCAGGAGCATTCAAGGATAGGTCCCAGAATTAGTATCGCTTACTGAAAGTTGTAATGCATAGATAGTACAAAGAACAGAAAATTGAAACTAGACGTTAACGACAACGAAATTCGAAGTTCAGATTGGATATATATCGTAAGAATAGGTTAGTCGCCAACAGTGGCGGTGTGTTTATTGCAATAAAAACATCGATAAAATGTAGCGAGGTTATCACGGATTCCGATTGTGAATTAATCTGGGTGAAGGTAAGTGTCAAAGATCTGTCAAAAATCTGTCAAAAATTGTAATCGGATTCTTCTGAGTCAGGAGCTTTAGTGATAGAGCCCTTCGGACAGAACTTGTAGAATATCGTTAACAATTTTCCTGATCATGCCGTTGTAGTAGGGACTGATTTCAACTTTCCAGGTGTAGATTGGGAGTGTCATGCTACGAAACTGGTGTCAGTGACAGGGATTCGTGTGATATTGTACTTGATGTACTCTTTGGTGTGACGTCATAAGCTCGTGACTGCGTGAGAGATCGCTCTCTAAGTTTTCATCTATTTTTAGGTTTCAGACATATATTTTAACGGTTTTTGTGATAATATTTACTACATAAGTGACTTATTAGTGGTTTCTTCATTCACCTCTGCATTTCTTGTGTTGTGACCTGATATTTGTGTTTCGTATCGAGCAACTTAACCTCTTACCCGTGTTTACATTCCGCGCTGACCAGTTGCAGCTGTAGCGGCGCATCGAAAGCTAAGTACTAATTAATTGTTTGTGTATAGTATTTTATTTAGGAACTTTAGTAGTCTTCAACCGGTGTTCTTCGTGTTTTCCGGTGAAATAACTTCAGAAGAAATTTTTGAGAACTGCTTTCAGTTTCGTTACTGTCATTAGACGTTTGATTTTCTTTCTGTGTTAGTATTTTGTTATATTCTCATTTGTTGTTGATTAATACTGTTAATAATAGTAGTTACTTCCCTTGTAGAGCAAGTTTGTGATTATTGTAGTCAGTTTTTAACATCTTATTGTAGTAGCGGAACGTAGATAAAGTTGTTTTCTTGCTTCAATAATTGTAAAATTTAACCATGAGTGAGAACTGTGGGCTTTGCCGTAGCTTCGTGAGTAGTGGATTGCGGTGTGAGACTTGTTCGAAGTATTTTAACTGGGGGGAATGCAGTGGGGAAGCCAGTGGGCGTTCTGGTGAGATCCTCTCCTGGAACTGCAGGTTATGTAGCAAGAGTAAGTTGATAAAGGAGCAGGAGCGTAAGATCTGTGCCCTTCAGGTGCAGTTGAAAAACGCACAGGAGGAGCTAGATAGGATGAGGAGGGAGAAGGGGGTTGGGGAATGGGAGCTGGCTGTTGGCAAGAGATCTGCTAGGAGAAGGTGGTTTTCAGATAGTTTTACTATTGGTGTTTGTAATAGATATGACCAACTGTCAGAGTCTAGTGGAGAGGAATCTCTAGTAGCTGTAGATGTAGGAAGTATGCAGCAGACCTCAGCAGTTACGGTGGCTAGGACAGTTGCAAAGTCTAAGAGACAGAAGAAGGTTCTGCTGTTAGGTAGTTCTCATGGTAGAGGTGTAGGCCAGCAGTTGCAGGAAGTGTTGGGGAGTGAGTACCAGGTCACCAGCATTGTGAAGCCTAATGCAGGATTGGCTCAGGTGACTTTTAACATAGGGGGGGGGGGGTTATGTAGGGATTTTACTAAAGAGGATCAGGTAGTGATTGTGGGTGGGGCTGGTAATAGTATTGATAGGGATGGGGAGTATGACATAGATGGTGACCTGGAAAAGATAGCCACTCAGACTGGCAACACGAATGTGCTTTCGTGGAACTGTTTCAGCGTCACGATCGGCCTCATCTTAATACAGCCGTCAGGCATAATAACATGAGACTTGGGGGTGCGCTGGTGACAGAAGGCATGAGTCACATTTCAGTGGTGTCGGTGGAGTCTATCGGCAGGACGGGTTTCACTAGACATGGCCTGCACCTCAACAGGTATGGGAAGGGGTGGTTGGCAAAGCTTATAGGTGACAGCATAGGTGGGGGTGGTGGGATCACTCATGGGAAAATTCCGGTAGTTGTGGGTGTTAGAGCTGTACCTTTTTTAGACTGAAGTCAGCTGATAGGTATTCCTGCTTAAGGGAAGTCTCTCTAACAAAGAAACCACTTTCTACAAAGCTTGGGTATCCGATTAATGAGGGAATTAGTGTATTTCATCAAAATATACAAGGTATTAGAGACAAAGTTAGTGAACTGCTTATAGATGTTGACTCTGAAATTATTGGTATATCTGAACACTTCTTAAATAAGGAGATAATTCAGAGGCTTCCTTTACCAGGATAAATGTTGGCTGGCAGCTTTTCTAGGAGCTCTTTGCGGTGTGGGGGAGTAGCCATGTATGTGAAAAACGGTATCCCATTTGAGTCAATTGATGTTTCAAAGTACTGCACTGAAAAGGTGTTTGAATGTTGTGCAGGTGTGGTTAAATTTAGTGGAGCTAAACTTCTTATTGTTGTTATTTATAGATCCCCAGACTCCGATTTCACAACATTTTTGCTAAAGCTAGAGGAGGTTCTTGGTTCACTTTATAGGAAATACAAAAAGTTAGTTATATGTGGTGACTTCAATATTAATTGTATAAGTGATTGTGCAAGGAAAAGGATGCTGGTAGACCACCTTCATTCATATAATCTTATGCAAACCGTATTCTTTCCAACGAGAGTGCAAGGGAACAGTAGAACAACCATAGACAATATTTTTGTTCATTCGTTATTACTAGAAGGGCATTCTGTTAGCAAAAAGGTGAATGGCCTTTCAGATCATGATGCACAAATTTTAAGTCTAAAAGATTTTTGTGCTGCAACACATGTTAAATATAGTTACCAACTTTTTAGGAAAGCTGATCCAGTTGCTGTACAGACTTTTGTAAACCTTATCAAGGAACAAGAGTGGCAAGATGTTTATAGTGCTGATACAGTAGATGATAAATATAATGCTTTCCTCAAGACTTTTCTCGTGCTCTTTGAAAGTTGCTTTCCGTTAGAACGTTCAAAACAGGGTACTAGCACAAACAGGCAGCCTGGGTGGCTGACTAAAGGGATAAGAATATCTTGTAGAACAAAGTGGCAATTATATCAAAACGTTAGAAACAGTCACAATCTAAATGCAGCAGCCCATTACAAACAGTATTGTAAGGTGCTTAAAAAAGTTATTAGGAAGGCAAAACGTATGTAGTATGCAGATAGAATAGCTAAGTCTCAGGATAAAATTAAAACCATATGGTCAGTCGTAAAGGAAGTGGCTGGCCTGCACAGACAGGTCGAGGATACAGAATTAGTGTGTAGTGGGGATGTCCGTGTTACTGATAAGTCGTATATATGTACAGTACTTAATAATCACTTTCTGAATATAGCAGGTGAACTAAATAGAAACCTAGTCCCAACAGGGAATCATATAGCGCTCTTAGAAAGAAGTGTTCCGAGACTGTTACCTGAAATGCTCCTCCATGATACTGACAAGAGGGAGATTGAGTTAATAATTAAATCGCTAAAGACCAAGAACTCTCATAGATATGACGGGGTATCTAGCAGAATACTGAAGTATTGTTCCACGTATGTTAGCTCAGTACTTAGCCATATCTGTAACTTTTCCTTTAGGAGTGGTCGGTTTCCTGACCAATTAAAGTACTCGGTAGTGAAGCCACTTTATAAAAAGGGAGACAGGGATAATGTTGACAATTATAGACCTATTTCTATGCCATCGGTGTTTGCTAAAGTTATCGAGAGTGTTGTATATACAAGGTTACTGCATCATTTGTACATTTGACAGCAAATTATGTGATTTTAGTTTGGTTTTAGAAATGGCTTAACAACTGAAAATGCTATAGTCTCTTTTCTCTGTGAGGTTTTGGACGGATTAAATAAAAGGTTGCGAACGTTAGGTGTTTTCTTTGATTTAACGAAGGCTTTTGATTGTGTTGACCACAAAATATTACTGCAGAAGTTGGAACATTATGGAGTAAGGGGAGTAGCTTACAATTGGTTCGCCTCCTACTTTAAGAACAGAAAGCAGAAGGTAATCCTCCGCAATATTGAGAGTGGTAATGATGTTCAGTCCCAATGGGGCACTGTTAAATGGGGCGTTCCCCAAGGGTCGGTGCTGGGGCCACTGCTGTTTCTTATTTATATAAATGATATGCCTTCTAGTATTACATGTGATTCAAAAATATTTCTGTTTGCTGATGATACCAGCTTGGTAGTGAAGGATGTTGTGTGTAATATTGAAACACCATCAAATAATGTAGTTCATGATATCAGTTCGTGGCTTGTGGAAAATAATTTGATGCTAAATCACAGTAAGACTCAGATTTTACAGTTTCTAACCCACAATTCAACAAGAACTGACATTTTAATCAGACAGAATGGGCATATTATAAGCGAGACGGAACAGTTCAAGTTCCTAGGCGTACAGATAGATAGTAAGCTGTTGTGGAAAGCCCATGTTCAGGATCTTGTTCAGAAACTAAATGCTGCTTTATTTACCATTAGAACAGTATCTGAAATAAGTGACATTTCAACACGGAAAGTAGTCTACTTCGCATATTTTCATACGCTTATGTCATATGGTATTTTTTGGGGTAATTCTTCTGATTCAAAAAGGGTATTTTTGGCTCAAAAACGGGCAGTTCGAGCTATGTATGGTGTAAGTTCTTAAACCTCTTGTCGACCCCTATTCAATAGTCTGGGAATTTTGACATTGCCCTCACAGTATGTATTTTCTTTAATGTCGTTTGTTGTTAGCAATATTAGCTTATTCCCAAGAGTTAGCAGCTTTCACTCAGTTAATACTAGGCAGAAATCAAAACTGCATGTGGAATGCACTTCCTTGACTCTTGTGCAGAAAGGAGTGCAGTATTCTGCTGCATCCATTTTCAATAAGCTACCACAAGAACTCAAAAATCTTAGCAGTAGCCCAAACACTTTAAAATCTAAACTGAAGAGTTTCCTCATGGCTCACTCCTTCGGTTCTGCCGAGGAGCTCCTGGAAGAGCTAAAAAATTAAGCAAATTCCAGTCTTACATTCTTGATTTTCTTTATTTAAACTAACGACTTGTCACCTGTATATGTATCTTATATTTCATTTTATCTGTTTCTACAATCGTGTTATAATTTCATGTATTGACTCGTTCCATGACCATGGAGACTTCTCCTTAATGTGGTCCCACGGAACAATAAATAAATAAATAAATAAATAAATGTCTTGTCCAGAAACTAATTTGAGCAGATAAAGAACCAGCTCGTGAGGGTAACACCTTAGTCCTCCTTGCACAAACAGAACTGAACTTATCGAACCTGTTAACGAAGAGGAAGATATCAGTGACCATAAGGCTGTGGTAGCACCTATCACAACGGGTATGACAAAGAATGTTTATAAAGCTAGGAAGATATTTTTGCTTAGCAAGAGCGACAGATACAAATTTTAGATTATCTGAGCAGTCAACATCGAATATTCGGAGATGAGGAAGAAGATGTGGAAAACAAATGGAAAAAATTCAAAGGAATCGTGCAATATGACCTAAACAAATATATTCCGAGTAAGGTCTTAACGAAAGGAAAAGACCCACCATGAGCTAATAGCCGAGTTAGAAAACTGCTAGTAAACATAAATAACTTCATCTCAGATTCAAGAGAAGTAAGAACCTAGCTGACAAACAAAAGCTGGACGAAGCGGAAACGAGCGCAATGAGACACGCGTTGGATGGCTTTGAAAATAAAATTTTGTCAATAGTTTGAGCAAAAACCCAAAGAAGGCAGAAATAATACATTAGGTGTTCCGAAATTGTTTCACCACGGAGGATCAACACACGATCGCACCTTTCAATCGTCATGCGGCAGACACTGAGATAGCCGATCGCGGAATAGAAAAACAACTACAATCGCTTAGTAGTGGAAAGGCCAGATGAGATACCTATAAAATTCTACAAAGATTTTGAAAGTAACATGCTGCCCTTCTAGCAGTAATTTTGCATAGCCCACTTGAACATCGAAGGGTACCTAGTGACAAGAAGAAACCGCAGGTCATTACCGCTTTTAGGAAGGGACATAGAACAGATGCACACAATTATAGACCTATATCCTTGACATCAATCTGTTGTAGAATTAGGGAACATGTTTTATGCTCGAGAATTACGACGTTCTTGAATAAGGAAGATCTCCTCTATAAAGATCAAGAAGGATTCCGCAAACATATCCTAAAAAACTCAGCTCGCTCTGTTGCTCCATGAGATTCACAGCGTCGTAGACAATTTCACACCGTCGCGTGCTGCCATTTAGCGAAAAAAAAAAATGAGCCTATCGAGTATCGGATTGAGGCTGGATTCAAGACTTCCTTGCAGACAGAACTCAACACTTCGCTCTTAACGGAATAAAATAGATGTGCACGTAATTCCGGTGTAGTTGGTTGGTTGGTTTGGGGGATTAAAGGGACCAGACTGCCATGGTCATCGGTCCCTTTTTCCAAAGACAAAGAACACCCACAGAGAATAAAAACAAGGAACAGAAGAGATCACAGACGACACAGAACAAGAGATACTGAGACAAAGACAAGACAAAACAAACTAAAACCACACAGAGTGTGACGGTGGTTGGCCGACCATAGACATAAAAAGGAAAGGCCAACCACTGAGAAACACATTAAAAAATCAGTGTAAAACCATAGGCCAAAGGCCAGAATCAACACAAATCATTAAAAGAAAACAGAAACACTCAGAGTAAATGATAAAATCCCCCTGCCCGAATAAAACGTAAAACTGAGTCAGCCATAGTGGAGTCGTCTGTTAAAAGGGCAGGGAGCGTAGCAGGCAGCGCAAATGTCTGCCTGACCACAGCTAAAAGGGGGCAGGCCAGCAAAATGTGGGCCACTGTCAAAGCTGCCCCACAGCGACATAGAGGAGGGTCCTCCCGGCGCAGTAGATAACTGTGTGTCAGCCGGGAGTGGCCAATGCGGAGCCGGCAGAGAACTACTGAGTCCCTGCGAGTGGCTCGCAGGGATGACCGCCACACAGCCGTCGTCTCCTTGACAGCACGGAGTTTATTGCGCATTGTCAGTTCCCGCCATTCAGCGTCCCATAGCGCCAAGATTTTGCGGCGGAAGACTGCCCGCAAATCAGTCTCTGGGAGGCCAACGTCCAGAGATGGCTTGCTGGTGGCCTCTTTCGCCAGGCGGTCAACATGTTCGTTACCCGGGATACCGACATGACCGGGGGTCCACACAAAGACCACAGAGCGGCCGCAACAGGCGAGAGTACGCAGAGACTCGTGGATAGCCATCACCAGACGAGAACGAGGGAAACACTGGTCGAGAGCTCGTAAACCGCTCAGGGAATCGCTACAGATAACGAAGGACTCACCTGAGCAGGAGCGGATATACTCTAGGGCACGAAGGATGGCGACCAGTTCAGCAGTGTAAACGCTGCAGCCATCCGGCAAGGAACGTTGTTCGGAATGGTCCCCTAGAGTGAGCGCATATCCGACACGACCAGCAACCATCGAACCGTCAGTGTAAACAACACCAGAGCCCTGATACGTGGCCAGGATGGAATAAAAGCGGCGGCGGAAGGCCTCAGGAGGGACTGAGTCCTTAGGGCCCTGTGCCAAGTCGAGCCGAAGGCTAGGGCGACGAACACACCATGGGGGTGTATGCAAAGTAGCCCAGAAAGGAGGTGGAACAGTGAAACCCTGGAGCCCAGAGAGAAGCTCTTTGACGCGGACCGCTATTGTACAACCAGACCGCGGCCGACGTTCTGGCATACGGACGACCGACCGCGGGAACAGGAGGCGATAGTTTGGATGCCCGGGCGAGCTTAGTACATGGGCAGCATAAGCGGCCAGCAAACGTTGGCGTCGGAACCGCAGTGGAGGTACACCTGCCTCCACTAGTACGCTGTCCACAGGGCTGGTGGTGGTGGTGGTTGTTGGATGTTTAAGGGGGACTAAACAGCGAAGGTCATCAGTCCCCCATTCCAAAATCAGGCGAGCCGGAAATCGACGAAGCAGATAAAAACCAAAGGGGGAGGAGACGTCCCCCCAGGCGCTAAAAGCACACAAATCCGGCAACAAACACTACAGACAAGAACAGGACATAGGAACACCAGACAGAAAGAAACAGAAAGAAACAGAAGAAAGGAAGATGGCCGGAGACTGGTTGACTGACCACGAGATCAAAAAAGGGAAAGAGTCAACCAGCTCACGGCACACCAGAACAGCAACAGACACAAGGACAAGAGACACAGAAAGGGAAAGGCGCAGGACCTCCCTATATCGAACCATAAAACGGACTACCACGGATAAAATTTAAAACGGTATCAGCCATGGAGGCATCGTCGGATAAAACCAAAGCCAAAGTGCCCGGGAGATTAAAAGATTGCCGGAGTGTGCGCAGTCGAGGACACTCCAGCAAAATGTGGCCGACCGTCAGCCGGGACCCACACCGACACAAGGGGGGATCCTCCTGACGCAACAGATGGCCGTGCGTCAGGTAGGTATGGCCGATGCGCAGCCGACATAGGACTACCGAGTCCCTGCGAGAAGCCCGCAGGGAGGAACGCCACACATCGGTCGTCCCCTTGACAGCCCGTAGTTTATTCGGGGCTGTCATGCCACGCCACTCAGCAGCCCACATCCCAAGTACCTTACGGCGCAACACCAGCTGCTGGTCGCGAGCCGTAAGGCCGATATCCAAAGCTGGGGCGTCGATCGCCCCTTTGGCCAGCCTGTCTACACGTTCGTTCCCTGGGATGCCAACATGACCGGGCGTCCAAACCAGGACCACTGAACCACCAGAACGGGCAATGGCGGAAACAGCCTCCTGAATGGAGGACACCAGAGGAGAGGAGGGATAGCAGCGGTCGATGGCCTGAAGGCTGCTCAGGGAGTCACTGCAGATGACAACGGACCTACCTGAGCAGAAACGCATGTGCTCAAGAGCGCGCAAGATGGCCACCAGCTCTGCAGTAAAAATACTGCAGCCAGCCGGCAAGGAGCGTTGCTCAACATGGTCAGAGTGAGCAAAGGCGTAGGCAGTGCGACCATCAACCAGGGAACCATCAGTGTAGACAGTCTCACAGTCCGAAAATGAGGCGAGGAGAGCAAGAAATCGGCGACGGAGGGCCACAGGCGGAACCGAGTCCTTGGGTCCCTGTGCCAAGTCCAGACGGACGGACGGCCGGGACAAACACCAGGGAGGCGTAGGTGCATGGACCCGGAAGGGAGGCGGAAGAGGGAATGAACCCAAGTCCGACAGCAGGGACTGAACTCGGACAGCGACGGAAAGCCCAGACCTAGGTCGCCGTTCGGGCAGATGGAGGACCATGGCAGGGAAAAGCAGGCGACGATTGGGATGGCCTGGCGAGCAATGCACGTGGACAGCATAGCCGGCGAGCAGTCGATGGCGGCGAAACCGCAGCGGGGGAACCCCGGCCTCCACCAGTAAACTATCCACGGGGCTCGTACGAAAAGCGCCAGTTGCAAGCCGGACCCCACAGTGGTGTATGGGGTCTAACAACTGCAACACTGAGGGTGACGCAGACCCATAGGCCAGGCTCCCATAATCAAGCCGGGACTGCACAAGGGCTCTGTACAATTGCAGTAGCGTGCAGCAATCTGCACCCCAAGACGTGTGGCTAAGGCAGCGGAGGGCGTTGAGGTGCCGCCAGCATTTTTGCTTCAGCTGAGTAACATGAGGAACCCATGTGAGCCGGGCATCAAACACGAGTCCCAAGAAGCGGCAAGTGTCCACCACGTCAAGCAGGTGGCCGTCGAGGTAAAGTTCAGGATGAGGGTGGACCGTCCGACGCCTGCAGAAGTGCATAACCCGAGTCTTGGCAGCAGAGAACTGAAAACCATGAGCCAGAGCCCATGATGCTGCCTTGCGAACGGCGACTTGCAACCTGCGTTCGGCGACTCCCGTAGTCGTGGAGCTAAATGAGATGCAGAAGTCGTCGGCATACAAAGAAGGAGACACCGACGACCCCACTGCTGCAGCCAGACCATTAATGGCCACTAGAAATAACGAGACGCTCAACACCGAGCCCTGCGGGACCCCATTTTCCTGTATATAAGAGGAACTAGAGGTGGCACCGACTTGCACCCGGAAAGAGCGGCGCAATAAAAAGCTTTGAAGAAAAGCCGGGAGCCGACCACGAAGACCCCACCCATGCAACGTGGCGAGGATGTGATGCCTCCATGTGGTGTCATACGCCTTCCGCAGATCGAAAAATACAGCAACAAGGTGCTGACGTCGGGCAAAAGCCGTACGGACAGCAGATTCCAGCCGCACCAAATTGTCCACTGCAGACCGGCCCCGACGGAAGCCACCCTGGGATGGAGCGAGGAGACCGCGCGACTCAAGGACCCAACACAAACGCCGCCCCACCATACGTTCGAGCAATTTGCACAAAACGTTGGTGAGGGTAATGGGACGATAGCTGTCCACCGCCAGTGGGTCCGCACCGGGCTTCACGATGGGGACAATAAGACCCTCTCGCCATTGCGACGGGAACACGCCCTCGTTCCAAATGCGGTTAAAGATGGCGAGGATGTGTGTCTGGCAGTCCCTGGAGAGATGCTTCAGCATCTGCGCATGGATGCAGTCCGGTCCTGGTGCTGTATCAGGGCAATCGGCGAGGGCAGCGAGGAGTTCCCTCTCGCTGAAAGGAGCATTGTATGTTTCATAATGACGCGTGTGGAATGAGAACGGCGTCCGCTCGGCTCGCTCCTTTAGAGAGCGAAAGGCGGGGGGATAGGATACAGTCGCAGAGCTCTGAGCAAAGTGCGCGGCTAGCCGTTCAGCAATGGCGGCAGCGTCCGTGCAGACAGCGCCGTCCAAGGAGAGCCCAGGGACACCCACAGGGGTCTGGGAGCCATAAATCCGCCGGATACGGGACCACACGTGCGAGGACGAGACACGGGAGCCCAGGGAGGAGACGTACCTCTCCCAGCACTCCTGCTTACGCCGTGCAATAAGTCGACGGGCGAAGGCACGGAGCCTCTTAAAGGCGATGAGGGTCTCCAGAGACGGGTGCCGCCTATGACGCTGGAGAGCCCGCCTACGGTCGCGAATAGCCTCAGCAATCTCCGGCGACCACCAGGGGACAGCCTTCCGCCGAGGGAGGCCAGAGGAACGGGGGATGGTAGCCTCGGCCGCTGAAACGATGGACGTGGTTAAAACACGGACCACCTCGTCAATGTCACCCTGTGGGGGAGACGCAATGGTTACAGCGGAAGTAAAAGCTGGCCAGTCAGCCCTGTGGAAAGCCCAGCGGGGCAAGCGCCCAGAAGAATGACACTGTGGCAGTGACAAATAGATGGGAAAATGGTCACTACCACACAGGTCAGGATGCACCCTCCAGTGGAGGGATGGGACAAGTCCAGGGCTGCAAATAGAGAGATCGATGGCCGAGAACGAGCCATGGGCCACACTGAAATGCGTGGGAGCACCGGTGTTTAAGAGGCTAAGGTCGAGCTGAGCCCAACACATGCTCCACGGCCCGACCACGATCATCGGAGACAGTCCCACCCCATAGAGGGTTGTGGGCATTGAAATCGCCCAGCAGCAAAAAAGGTGGCGGCAGTTGTGCTATCAGAGCAGCCAGGACATGCTGCGCGACAGTACCATCAGGTGGAAGGTAAATACTGCAGACGGTGATAGCCTGTGGCGTCCACACCCGAACAGCGACAGCCTCTAAAGCTGTTTGTAGAGGTACAAACTCGCTGTGAAGAGAGTTCAGGACATATATGCAGACGCCACCAGACACCCTTTCGTAAGTTGCCCGGTTCTTAAAATAACCCCGATAGCCACGGAGGGCAGGGGTTCGCATTGCTGGAAACCAAGTTTCCTGCAGAGCAATGCAAAGGAAAGGATGACGGCTGATTAGTTGGCGGAGCTCAGCTAAATGGTGGAAGAAACCGCTGCAGTTCCACTGGAGGATGGTACTGGCCATTGCTGGGAAAGGCGTGACGGGACAGGGAAGGCAGATTACGCCACTGGGTCACCCGCTGCCTCCACGTGAGCACCTGTGCCAGTGCTTTCCATGGCGTCGGAGGGACTGGCGAGATCGAGGTCCTCAGCGGACGCCAGGATCTCCACCTCGTCCTCAGACGCAGAGCTTGTAGGCAGCGGTGGAATGGGTGCCACCGCAACGTCGGTAGCCTTGGGGAGTTTCTTCTTCTGCTGCTTCGCGCGCTGTGCCTTTGGTGGTTCAGGCTTGGAGGGCGTCACTGGGTCAGTCTCAGGGACAGACGATGATCGTGTGTCCCGACGACCAGGGACTGGCGGGTGTTTGAGCCACTTGCGGCCGTCGGTTTTGGAACCTGTTGGAGCGTGCGAAGGAAGGTCCCCAAGGGACCCCTTCCTTACGAGAGGAGCCGAAGAAGTCTTACGCTTCTCCGGCTGGGAAGGGGGGACTGATGTCCCCGATGGTTGGGGGGGTGTTGCTCCTGAAGTAGATGGAGCAGGAGCAACAGGAGGTTTAGTGCCCCCCACCATCAAGGGGGCAGGTGTGGGACTTCGACTCTGAGAGGTGACCAGAGCGGATGGAAGTGGAGAAGGAGTGACAGTGGCGGCATAAGAAACTGGCATGCGCACCGGATGAAGCCGATCATATTTCCACTTCGCCTCAGTGTACGTCAGGCGGTCGATAGTCTTTATTTCCATGATCTTCCGCTCCTTCTGCAGGATCGGACAGTCTGGCGAGCAAGGCGGATGGTGCGCACCACAGTTCACACAGATTGGAGGCGGCGCACAGGGATGATCAGGATGGGAAGGTCGACCGCAATCGCGACAGACAAGGTCGGAAGCACAGCGTGAAGACATGTGGCCGAACTTCCAACACTTGAAGCACCGCATCGGGGGAGGGATATACGGCTTGACATCACAACGGTACACCATCACCTTGACCTTCTCAGGTAACGTGTCACCCTCGAAGGCCAAGATGAAGGCACCGGTGGCAACTTGACGATCCCTCGGACCCCGGTGGACGCGGCGGACGAAATGGACACCTCGGCGCTCCAAGTTGGCGCGCAGCTCGTCGTCGGACTGTAAAAGCAGATCCCTGTGAAAGATAATGCCCTGGACCATGTTCAGACTTTTATGGGGCGTGATAGTGACGGAGCCATCCCCCAGCTTAGTACAAGCGAGCAAGGCCCGCGACTGGGCGGAGGATGCCGTTTTTATCAACACCGATCCGGACCGCATCTTGGACAAGCCCTCCACCTCCCCAAACTTGTCCTCTAAATGCTCTACAAAGAACTGAGGCTTCACGGATAGAAAAGATTCCCCATCAGCTCTGGTACAGACAAGATATCTGGGCGAATACGTCTCAGTGTCACGCAATGCCTGTCGTTCCTCCCATGGTGTGGCGAGGGAGGGGAACGATTTGGGGTCATAAACATTACCTTTAAAATGGGCTCTCGAACGCTTAGAGACTGCTGACGGCTGGCCGCCAGCGACAGATGATGTACCACGCTTCATTGCGGGTCATCCGCCCTGATGCCACCTACTCCGACCAAGGGCCCTCCCCACGGGCGCCACCCAGCCACAGCAAAGGCCACCTGGCAGGACGGCCATTGCCGGGAGTCCCGATGCCCCAGGGAGATGGGCATCTACTCCTTGGCATACGTGGGGAGTGAACGGCGCAGGCATCAGTAGAGCGATCCCTGTGTTGTCAGGGGGCTACAACCAAGAGGGTACATGGCGACCCCACCACAACGGACTGGCTACCGTGCTGGATCTTAGGTGCAAAAATGGCCAAGGTCGTCGTCACAGTTAAAAGAAACACTGCAGAGTGCAGCGTGGTAATCGCCCATGAGATCGAAAACGAGCGGGACACCATCGCAACGACGAGAAAGACGGCAATAGGTCTAATTGCACGAAGGATACAGTGCACCATGTAAGGTGCCCTTCCCCAATTGGCTCGCTCTTCGGAATAATTTGGATAGATGGAGGTCAAACCCGAGAGGGGACCATCACATAATGCCGAAACGTTTGAGACTCCTTTTAGTCGCCTCTTACGACAGGCAGGAATACCGCGGGCCGATTCTAACCCCCGAACCCGCAGGGGGATAATTCCGGTGTACCCCAACGAAGTGTGATAGGACCGTTAAAGTTTAGAATACATAGAGAGCATTCGATGCTTTCTAATAGATCATCTATAAGGCTGTTCGCACATGATACGGTTGTCTATAAAAAAAAAAAAAGTAGCAATGCCAGAAGATTTCCAGAAGAGCCTCCAGAGAACTGATGAACGGTGCAGGCTCTGGAATTTGTTGAAATGGCTCTGAGCACTATGGGACTTAACATCTGAGGTCATCAGTCCCCTAGAACTTAGAACTACGCATATCTAACTAACCTAAGGACATCACCCTTATCCATACTCGAGGCAGTCGTGCGGTTCCGGACTGTAGCGCCTGGAAACGCTCGGTCACAGCGGCCGGCCGTAAATAAATAAAATGTATTGCCCATATATAGGAAAACAAATCTACTACTGTTTAGCTACAATGCTGATGACAAACCGCTGGAAAATGTATCTGCCGTAAAATATCTAGCAGTAACTATCCGGAGCTGTCTTAAATGGAATGACCACTTGAAACTAATAGTGAGAGAAGCAGATGCCAGATTCAGATTTACAGGAAAAGTTAAGGAAATGTAACTCATCCACGAAGGGCTTGTAAGGCGCTTGTTCGATTGATTCTTGAGTATTGTTCATCTATCTGGGATCCCTACCAAATAGGGCTCCAGTCTGGAACCGCGCGACCGCTACGGTCGCAGGTTCGAATCCTGCCTCGGGCATGCATGTGTGTGATGTCCTTAGGTTGGTTAGGTTTAAGTAGTTCTAAGTTCTAGGGGACTTATGACCTCAGCAGTTGAGTCCCATAGTGCTCAGAGCCATTTGAACCAAATAGGGCTGATAAAATAGAGAAGATCCAACGAAGAGTGGTGCGCTTCGTAACGGGACCGTTTAGTCGCCACGAAAGTGTTACGGAGATGCTCAACAAACTCCATTGGCAGACGTTACAAGAGAGGCATTGTGCATCACGGAGAGATTTACAATTGAAATTTCGTGAAAGCGCTCCCCCCCCCCCCCCCACATACGTCCCGCGTAATGACAATGAGGAGAAAATTCGAGAAATTAGAGCCAATACAGAGGCTTACCGAGAATCATTCTTCCCACGCGCTATTCGCGAGTGGAACAGGATTGGAGGGCTCAGTTAATGATGAAAAAAGTACCCTCCGCCACACACCATTAGGAGGCTTGTTGAGCACGATTTAGATGCAGACGTTGTTGATATAGGTGTAAAAAGCTTACGATTTACGCACGGCTGCACTGTAAGTGTAAAAGAGATGATTTCTTACTATCGGTGCATCAATTCATGAGGTTAGTGACCGTTCATTGGTTAATATACAGCCATAATAAAACACGGTAAGTGTGACAAGCAGAGTTTATGAGAGAAACAGTGCGAGAGCAGCGTGTTTTACGGGATATAGCTTCCCACTTCATTTCATATGTGCCACCAAGAGCGGCCCCTCAGCCAACATAAATCAGAGATGCTGGTAATATCAGGAGCAAGGGGGCGGTATCTTGTAAAAGCACCAGCTGCCGTTCCACGACCTCGCTAGTAAAATTTTGATGCCCGCACGCCTGGCCTCCATACATCGGCGCTCCATCGAATTACCTCGGTTGAATCAGAACACTTTACGCAGACCGCTCCATCGACATAAAATTCTATCGAGCTACGGAGGCAGTACAAACCACGAACGTAAGCTGCAGCATTCTCAGGACCAGCGTTATTAACTATTAATTCTACTCAGGAGTATGGGCTTAGGTAGGATCAATGTGAGCGCTACGGCGTACCCTCGGTAAATCGTGCTGCGCTTTTGAGACTTATCACGAAATTTCCGCAGCAAGCAGCAACGCTGCGCGAAATAGGTTCGTCGATGAAGCCCTCAATAAGCTAACCAAGTTGTACTGAAGGAGGGCTGAATTCATAAGGCGGACATGAGGTGCCGAAAACTTTATCAGACATCTGTTTCAGTGTGCTATAGAAATGAAATACACTGCAGCCACTTTGAAACAACAATCAAAGGCGGTGGGATATGCACACATGGGATAGTTGTGGCGGTGACAAGAATAGTTAAGATCGGACAATGCTTTTCCTCAATTAGGAAAAATTACCAAAACCTGTAATCTACTGGGAAAACATAAACATACTAATCTTCCATGTCAATTGGATAATATTACCATAGTGCAGAGGTAGAACTATTACATGCGAACTAAATCCACTGCATCCTCTATTAGAAATCAGCCGTGGGACACAGCTCCATGTCATAAGAGATAACAGTTACATCTCAAGTGGTGTTTGCATCATTTCAAGTCCCCATTTGGAGTACATTTACAGATTTGACAGGTACCTTATCCAGTAGTACAGAGTTTAACTCGCCGCACTTTCTGTAAATAAATTAAGGCGAATGCTAGAATTGATTACTTATGTTTTCCCATATTGTCAAGTATGCTGAGGCTTGGTGTCCAACTATCCCAGCGACAGTGGGAAGTTAAATTTTACCCTTCCTTCAATTTCGACACTGCAGGAATTTCTTAGTAAAGCACTGTCTTTCTACAGACGGTAAGTGACCAGCAGATACCAGTTATTCAATTAAACGTGCATCCTCAGACGTCTGCGCACACGCACACAAGCCCACTTGTATTTGGATGGGTCCTTCCATAAGCAAAATTGGCGCATTTGGGGGACTGAGAATACGGATTTCGCGATCGAGAAGTCTCTTCACCCTCAACGGGTGACTGTGTGGTGTGCAATGACCAGTCAAGGAATATTCGGTGCGATATTCCTTTATGGCACAGTGACTACCTAACGGTACGTGAAGTTTGTGGTGTCACCGCCAGACACCACACTTGCTAGGTGGTAGCTTAAATCGGCCGCGGTCCATTTAGTACATGTCGGACCCGCGTGTCGCCACTGTGTGATCGCAGACCTAGCGCCACCACAAGGCAGGTCTCGAGATACGGACGAGCACTCGCCCCAGTTGTACGACGACATTGCTAGCGACAATACGGACGAAGCCTTCCTCTCATTTGCCGAGAGACAGTTAGAATAGCCTTCTGCTAAGTCCATGGCCACGACCTAGCAAGGCGCCATTAGCCTTACCTACTTTGAGAGTTATCGTATAAATGTATCAAGAAGAACGTGTAAACCAACAAAGATTAAAAGTTAAGTATAAAGCAGCTACGTACTTTTCTTGCTACCATTCAATAGTTATCCTGTTCCAGACTTGACGCCAGTCGGCGTCTGTGTACGCGTGCCTCTCTTTCGGCTCCCTTCCCAGTGTGGCGTAGCAAGCTTGTTACGCCACAACAAAGTTGTTGGGAGACGATTTCATCCCCATTATCAAAAGTGACCCTGATTTCGACAAGATGTGGTTCATGCAAGACGGAACTTGACTCCATCGAAGCAGGAGATGTTTGATATCATATATCATGGAGGAGCTCTTTGGGGACCGCATTCTGGCTCTGGGGTACACGAGGTCAATGGCATGGAGCCCAATTGGCCGCCATATTTTCCGAATCTGATTACATGAGACACAAGTGCTATATTGAAGACAAGGTGTACAGCAATAACCCCAAAACTGTTGCTGAGCTGAAAACAGCCGATCAGGAGATCATCAACAGCATCGGTGTTCCGACACTTCAGCAGATCATGCAGAATTTCGCTGGTCGTTTGCGCTACATCATCGCCAATGATGGCAGGCGTATCGACCATGTCATAACCTAAATCCGAGTATCTGCAGTGACGTTCACATGTTGAATAAAGTGTGTGCACGCCATAGTTTGTAACTAATCTACGTTTTCTTCATATAGTTCAATGAATGTCACCCTGTATATCTATGGCCATTCGGAAATTAAGTATCGATCGGTCGCGATATGTTTTTTTGCAACTGTTAGCTACACCATCCAGCCACTTCTCTACATAGTCACCACTCTAGCTTAGACATTCGTCGTAGCTTTGTACGAACTTTCTAATACCCTCATCATAGAAACACTGTCTTCATAGGCAGCAGTTCATGTGAGCAGAGATTAAACTCAGTGGGAACCAATTACGGGCTGTATTGTGGGTGATCAAACACTTACCATCGAAAAAGCTACCCGAGCATTTTCATTGCCACTGCAGAGTGCGGCCGACAATTGTCACAAAGAAGGAACCGTATGACAGTTATGTTATGTGGGCTGCGTGAGGCGTAATCTCTCACCAGGCACCCATACTTGGCGGGAGATACTACTTCCTAGGCATTTTTACGTTATCATGACAGCGGGCAACATTAACCAGGACGAAACTACAGTTGTCCAGCCATAACTGAGTTTTTTGATTGTTCTAGGAGATGACTCATTTGGGGTCACAACAGATGAAATATTAGTTCACTTTATTACATGAATGATAAAATTATTTACATAACTTGATACAGTTCTTTTTCCAAACAACCGCTTGGTAATTTACAATCGTCATTGATTATCAAAGCATCAGTTGGTACTAACTAACAAACTGTGTTCTTCAGTCCATGTTCCACATTTTCAAAAGTACATTTCCACCTGGGACTTGAATAACACATAGTCCTACTCGCTGATGTTTGCTGCTTCATGAGGTCATGAACTGAGCCAAGCGCTTCCATGCTCGGCTCTATATTGACCTCTGTGCGAGGGCACTGCTGTGCTGAGAGAGAGGCTGTGTCTCTCCCATTCGTTGTTGCGGATTACAGCCAGACATCGCTAATGTCTGTGGTACCGATGTGCATTGCTGACTTTGGTTTGGCGCTGTGATCTCTGGATTATACCATCACCACCACCACCAGGCTGGAAGGTGGGCATCTGTCATAGTCAGGAATGGTTTCTATTGATAGCGATCACCATATTAACTAAAAATTATTTATTTTCTCTTACCACCACAAATTTTCACAAATATGTGAAACAAAAAAAAAAATGCATCATGTGCAATTAACGCAGTGGCCACTGATATGTGATTTTTATCATCTCTGATACGCTTGACGAGAACACAGATACCCAAACGTCTTATCGACGCAGAAACCAGCTAGATATTCTATGCTCCTTGAGTCTATGCCCTGTACAGTCTTGTAACGCTCCCTCCAGCCGCTACAGCGGAGCGCATTGTTACACAAACCCACTAAATGATCAACAGAGCATACCAACTTAGGTAGATTCACAGTTCCCGTTATACGTGGACAACATCCACCACAGTTTGGGGATATCCACATCACATTATACTGGAACCTGACATTTCGTGTGTGTCGAACTAGTAAAAATGTAAGGAGACCTGAACTTCAGAAACTTTGGATGGGAGGGTAACCTGTTGCACTAAAAGAGAAATAACATGATCAGCAGACACATAATCTGTGACGCCAGCACAGCACCTCACAGAGCAACAGCCGACTGCGGCTGCCACCGGCCTACAAATCACCTGTGGGGAATTCTTGTGTTTATTTACTCACAAACGCAACTTGTTATCCATCAGAGATAACAAATGGTTCAAATGGGTCTAAGCACTATGGGACATCTGAGGTCATCAGTCTCCTATAACTTACAACTACTTAAACCTAACTAACCTAAGGGCATGCACACATCCATGCCCGAGGCAGGATTCGAACCGGCGACCGTAGCAGCAGCGTGGTTCCGGAGTGAAGCGCCTAGGACCGCTCGACCACAGCTGCCGGCTCAGAGGTAACATTCATTTTCATCTACATTAGAAATGTCTGTCACTACAGCCAAGGCTTCTCACTCACATACGCCGATTTTGTCAATTCCAAACCAACTTTTCACCTTCTAACCTAACCTAGTAGGTAGTAGTAGAGGGGTTTGTGGGCGCACGACAGCAAGGTCTTCAGCGCCCGTTCAGTATCATTGTGAGACGGGTGACAAGAAAAAAAAAAAAACTCAGAACATTGACATAAAACGGAACAGAAAACACGGGGAACAATCATTGAAAAATAGGTGCTCACCCACACCGAAGCGTGGGATGAAGCAGGGCGTCAGCAGTAAAACATGGACAACACAGGAAGAAAATGGTAGAGGGACCTAACCTAGGTCTACTATGGTTACACTACCGATCTAGTGTTCACTAGTTAGATTCCACATTAATCTGCGTCGGCTTTTCCACACCCGAACCAAACTGTCACCTTCCAACCTAACCTAGACATCCAGCTGCACTTGCAAGATAGTTATTGTTTTAGACACTGCACTTCTATATCAAGTAGCTTTTTTAGGCCCTAATTTGGAGAAGTTGTGCCTTATTATTTATATACTCAGTACCCAATAATTAATTCTGTAATGCAGTCTGACTTCGATAACAGATAAAGAAATAGCCGTAGTAACACACACTTACCATATATCACAACTAGCAATTGGCAGAAATAACTTGTATAACTGAACATCATATACTATGAATGTCACTTGTACGCTCTGTACCATTGATCAGATTTTACAGTTGGTCAACGTTTGAATGAACAATGTACAATGTGCAATGCGCAATGCGCAATGCGCAATGCGATCCGAGGTCATCATAGTCACCATAATTCTTTAAAATGAAGGTAATTAACAACTGATAGTAATGTATCTTCAAATCATTTCAATAATTATGTGACACGAAATATTTGCTATACCACAAGAAGGTAAAATATTAAAGTTTTTCTTAAGTTCACGCTACATAGACAACGGCGACACCAAGCAGAAGCGGTGAAATGTTCAAATGTGTGTCAAATCTTATGGGACTTAACTGCTAAGGTCGTCAGTCCCTAAGCTTACACACTAGTTAACCTACATTATCGTAAGGACAAACACACACATCCATGCCCGAGGGAGGACTCGAACCTCCGCCGGGCTCAGCCGCACAGTCCATGACTGCAGCGCCTTAGACGGCTCGACTAATCCCAGAAGTGGTGTCACGCTAATAGCTATGCGACAAAGAAACAATCTTCACTGTATGTCGGTTACGTAGAAGAGCACATGTTGTTACACCGGCACCAACCAAGAGCATGAGTTATAGATTCAACGAAACATCCTCTTTCAAAGTGAGACAGAGACATATTCGTTAGCTCTTACTGTGTTAAGCAACAAGCAATATATAGGACGCAATAACAACTACCACACACTTGACAGTGCAGTTAAGAGCCTCTAACAAACTCTTAAGCAAACATAGCGGAACGGGACCGCTGACAACTATTAAATAAGCGGGCAACACTCTGTCATAACGAACAGAGCCTGTCCCCAGAAATTCTCCTGTTCCAGAGCTGTGAATTCAGATGATCATTAGGATCGATGACGTTCGTACCGAAGCACTCTATTCAATGATTGTTACATTGTGGTTACCAGCATGCAAGTAACCACGGCCTGCCACTCGCGGGACTTTGCATTGGTCAGCTACCACATGGGCGATGTGGAGACTGAGGCTCAACTATACGTCTCACGGTGATTGTCGCGCTAACATCATCGTCACTAAACATTTTTTTGTTTATTTATGACACAGTCATGACCGGTTTCGGCCATACAATGACCATCTTCAGATTCTATAACAATACAAAAGAAAATTTATATTAAAACCTAAAAATAAGTGCAATATTTAACCAGGGTTATTAGTTATCTAACTGAATTTATGCGAAATACATATAGTTCGTACCTAAAGGCGGCATACACTGAACACAGGTTCATGCGTTGTCACACTAGCTATAAAATGTAAAACACCGGCCTTGTATAGATATAAAAATTTGTTAGATTTTGTTCCCCCTCTTTGCGCTCGATGCGAGCGTCTTCTACAAGACAGTCTTTATTTTTCAAAAGCCTAAAATGTGACAAATTTACTATTAATATTTAGGTCAAATGTATATGAAATTTAAAATTACAGAACAGATCGTTAAATTAGTGAAATAACATTCCAGAACAAGGAGAAAACATTGCTATAGATGAATATAGTAGTAGCACTTGCGGAGTGTATCTGGTGCCCGATGGCGCTGTATTTCCGGCTGTTGCCTGTTTATGCCGTTGTCCATTGGTACGGCAGGGACGACACGGGCAGGACGACGAGTGTAGTGCTCTGCTGCAGGTGGCTGGCACGCGCCTCCGCCTTAAAGATTGTTGACATTTGCTGCGGCCCGCACTCGACCGCGGGAAGGCTCCATCCTGTAAGGTGTCAGGCAAAACCAACACCTTCCATGAAAACCCTGACATTATAAGCAAATCCAGTAGTATGTCACATAGCTCCGAATAAATCATGACATTAAATTAACCAAAGTAATACGAGTAACGAGTGAGCAAATGGAATACCACAGACTAACACAAGAATGCCTAAATGCATGTCATACCTTCCCACCGTGGGACAGACGCAGTTCCGAGGGGAGAAACGAGAACAGAAGCCGAGAGCAGAACCGTGTTAAGCTGGAAGGCCCTACGATAAGGGACGGACACCCACGTCGCCAGCTAACCGCTAGGACCACACCACCCGCAAGTTTTAGCGTAAGACTTTTTCGCGTCTCTGTTACGTTGCAAACTTTAAAAACATTGCCCCACCATGAAAAGTATAACGTTTCTCATTGGATAGACAGAATTTTTGTAGGCGTAGCTTAAGGTTAACATTGAGACCCTGATTGGTCAGATGAAAACACAGCCAGATAGTTTTTTTTAAAACCAACTCCGGTAAATTGTAGTAAGGAGAAGTTAGATGGTTGGTTGGTTTGTGGGATTAAAGGGACCAGACTGCGATGGTCATCAGTCCCTTGTACCAAAAAATTAAAACCGCCCAAAGAGAATAAAAAAAACGAACAGTAGGAAAGACGTCAGACGACACAGGACGAGAAAGACTCCGACAGAGATCAGACAAAACAAATTAAAACACACAGAGTGTGACGGTGGTTGGCCGACCATAGAGAAAAAAAGAGGAAAAACCAACCACCAAGAACACATTAAAAACTCAGTTTAAAATCAGAGGCTAAAAGCCAGAATCAACACTAAAAAACAAACACTCAGATGAAACTATAAAAACTCTCTGCCTGAATAAAACGCAAAACTAAGTCCACCATGGCAGAGTCATCTAGTAAAAGGGCAGGGAGCGTATCAGGCAGCGCAAATGTCTGCCTGAGCACAGTTAAAAGCGGACAAGTTAATAAAATGTGCACCACCGTCAAAACCGCCCCACAGCGACAGAGAGGCGGGTCCTCACGACGCAGTAAATAACTGTGAGACAGTCGGGTGTGGCCAATGCGGAGCCGACAAAGAACAACTGAATCTCTGCGAGTGGTTCACATGGATGACTGCCACACACGCGTCGTCGCCTTGAGAGAACGGAGTTAGTTTGACATGGGCAAATTGCGCCATTCAGTGTCCCAAAGCGAGAGAACTCCACGGCGTAAGACTGCCCGCAAATCAGTGGAGAAGTTAGAAGAGAGTTGCTTTGGAGACGACGAGTTGAGCGGAGCTGTGCTGCCCGCCGCCCCCTGACGAACACCGACAAGGTAATGAATGCACGTGATGCCGCATTTTTGAGCGCATAAGGCTTCACTCAGAACTGCAGAAGTCTCATCTGTTACATCCCCTTTTTGTGTAATACTAGTGTAGATCGTCAATTAAAGTTCATGGAGTTCGCATTTGCCACTTGAAGTAAAAATCTGAAACGCGATGATTTTTCTGTTATATAGTTATTGAGAAGCCACATCAGCCACTGTAATTTACGACAAGTTAGATAACTGATTACGGATAATCGAGGGTCACTGTAGACCATTTTGTTAATAGCTTTTTTGTGAAACTTAATTTAAACCTAGATTATAGATGTGATATGGCATTGGTCATCCTTCCATCCATTGTAGAACTTGGAAACCCATTCAGGGAATATTCGTTCACATTTTTGTTGAACGCAGTTGGTTTTACCATCCTGTATTAAAACACTTCCTTTTATCAATAGTGCAATTTATAAACAATGTTTTGTGAGTAAAATAAAATTTCCAATGGTAAACTTAACTGCTTTTTCGACGTTATTTTACCAGCTAACTAAAAATAGGAAAGCCTTGAACCCCTTCCACTAAATTTAGTTAGTATTAAGATTCTTTTACAGGGAGTGCAGTGGAGCTGACGCTGAAATCATTAAGTATTTGGTTATATCATCACTAGTCTCACAGAACTCTTCTGAATTCTACATGTCATGTGTGGTCTGGCGTCTCCTTACCAGCAACAGGTCCCAGGTTCAAACTAGTCAATTCCCTAAAAAACACGCTCAGAGCGTCGTTGCGCGAAAGTGGTAGGGAGACACGATATAGAACAAACAGACACCGTGCAGAATGTTTAGAAAATAATCAGTCACTCACTCCATTGACAAAATGTTTTTTTTCCAAAATCGTCACTGCTGGGTGAGAAGACTGTCCAGTGCCTCTATTCCTGATCGACGCTGCTGGCACTTCCGGGTGCAAGGGGCTACCTGTCCAGTGCGACCAGGATCATTCGACTGCACGACTTCCGACAACGCGGTACATACCGATGGGTCATGGCAGGTCGTCGTCTAGAGCGGGATCGAGGACGCTCTACCCCAGTGTGAAGACATACTCTCACCACGCTTCTTCGTCTGCCAGACTGAAGCTCGCCAGACTTCAGCTGAACTGCCGGAGCAGCGGCCTTGCTCACCAGAAGCGCCGAGCCGCCAACAGGAGTCAGCGGAATTCCTCCGTGTCACTGGTACGAGGCTCCATCCGAGACTGACGAGGAGTCACAGAACTGTAAATATGAACGAAGAAATAACTTGCTAATCATGTTTTATTAGGGCCTAAAGACGCTCTCCGAGTCCCACAACAGCATCATGACAATGTAAAGGTGTGTCTGCTCGCCACCCCTACAATTTGAATTTATATGATCTATTAGGAAATGTTGAAAGGATCAGTACCGAGAGTCTACGTTCAGGAACCAGCGTCAAAACTTACCGTCACACCATAAAATTTATACACGCAGACAACGGGATATTTGTCACTATTAATACGGTAAAAACTGCATTAGAACTGAGCTATTTAATTGTTGTTGTTGTTATGGTCTTCAGCCCAGAGATTGGTTTGATGCAGCTCTCCGTGCTACTCTATCCTTTGCAAGCTGCTTCGTCTCCCAGTACCTACTGCAACCTACATCCTTCTGAATCTGTTTATTGTATTCATCTCTTGGTCTCCCTCTACGATTTTTACTCTCCACGCTGCCCTCCAGTACTAAAACGGCTTCCTGACACTTAAATCTATACTCGATGTTAACAAATTTCTCTTCTTCAGAAACGCTTTCCTTGCCATTGGTTGGTTGGTTGGTTTGGGGGATTAAAGGGACCAGACTGCTATGGTCATCGGTCCCTTTTTCCAAAGACAAAGAACACCCACAGAGAATAAAAACGAGGAACAAAAGAGATCACAGACGATACAGGACAAGAGAAACTGAGACAAAGACAAGACAAAACGAACTAAAAGCACACAGAGTGTGACGGTGGTTGGCCGACCAGAGAAATAAAAAAGGAAAAGCCAACCACTGGAAACACATTAAAAAAAATCAGTTTAAAACCGGAGGCCAAAGGCCAGAATCAACACAAAACAATAAGATAAAAACAGAAACACTCAGAGTAAAGAATAAAAAACCCCTGCCCGAATAAAACGTAAAACTAAGTCAGCCATAGCCGGGTCATCTGTTAAAAGGGCAGGGAGCGAGTCAGGCAGTGCGAACGACTGCCTGAGCGCAGCTAAAAACGGACACTCCAATAAAACATGAACCACGGATAAAACGGAGCCGCAGCGACATAGAGGCGCATCCTCACGGCGCAATAAGTGGCCGTGGGTAAGCCGAGTGTGCCCAATGCGCAGCCGGCAGAGGACAACAGACTCCTTGCGAGAAACCCGCAAGGAGGAGCGCCACACACCGGTAGCCCCCTTGATGGCCCGAAGTTTGTTGCGTGAAGGCAGGGCGCGCCATTCAGTGTCCCAAAGGTCCAGAATTTTGCGGCGTAGGAACGCCCGCAAATCTGTCTCCGGGAGGCCAACGGCCAGAGATGGTGCACTAGTCGCCTCTTTCGCCAGCCGGTCAACATTCTCGTTGCCGGGGATCCCAACATGGCCTGGGGTCCACACGAAGACCGCAGAGCGGCCGCAACGCGCAAGAGTATGCAGGGACTCATGGATAGCCATCACCAGACGGGAACGAGGAAAACACTGGTCGAGTGCTCGTAAACTGCTCAGGGAATCGCTACAGATAACGAAGGACTCACCTGAGCAGGAGCAGATATACTCTAGGGCTCGAAAGATGGCGACCAGCTCAGCAGTGTAAACGCTGCAGCCAGCCGGCAAGGAACGTTGTTCGGAATGGTCCCCTAGAGTGAGCGCATACCCGACTCGACCAGCAACCATCGAGCCGTCGGTGTAAACAATGCCAGAGCCCTGATACGTGGCCAGGATGGAATAAAAGCGGCGGCGGAAGGCCTCTGGAGGGACTGAGTCCTTCGAGCCCTGTGCCAAGTCTAGCCGAAGGCAAGGGCGAGGAACGCACCACGGGGGTGTACGCAGAGGTGCCCGGAAAGGAGGTGGAACAGGGACAAGCCCAAGCCCGGAGAGAAGCTCCTTGACGCGTATGGCGATCGGACAACCCGACCGGGGCCGACGTTCCGGCAGACGGACGACTGACTGTGGGAACAGGAGACGATAGTTAGGATGCCCGGGCGAGCTTAGAACATGGGGAGCATAAGCGACCAGCAAACGTTGGCGCCGGAACCGCAGTGGAGGGACACCTGCCTCCACGAGTAAGCTGTCCACAGGGCTGGTGCGGAAAGCACCAGTGGCAAGGCGTATCCCGCTGTGGAGGATTGGGTCCAGCACCCGCAACGCAGATGGGGATGCTGAGCCATATGCCAGGCACCCATAATCCAGACGGGACTGGATTAACGCCTGGTAGAGCCGCAACAGTGTAGAGCGGTCGGCGCCCCAGTGGGTGTTGCTCAAGCATCGCAGAGCGTTTAGATGCCGCCAACACGTCTGTTTCAGCTGCCGGATATGAGGCAGCCAAGTCAACCGGGCATCGAAAACCACCCCCAAAAACCTGTGGGTCTCCACCACAGCAAGGAGTTCGTCGGCAAGATAAAGCCGCGGCTCAGGATGGACTGTTCGGCACCGGCAGAAATGCATAACGCAGGTCTTGGCTGCCGAAAACTGAAACCCATGCGCTACAGCCCAAGACTGCGCCTTACGGATAGCGCCCTGTAGCTGACGTTCAACAGCTGCAATGCCAGTAGAGCTGTAATAAAGGCAGAAGTCGTCAGCATACAGGGAAGCGGAGACAGAATTTCCCACGGCCGCAGCAAGCCCGTTAATGGCTATTAAAAACAGACAGACACTTAAAACAGAGCCCTGTGGCACACCGTTCTCCTGGACGTGGGAGGAACTATACGAGGCCGCGACTTGCACGCGGAAGGTACGACACGACAGAAAATTGCGGATAAAAATCGGCAGAGGACCCCGAAGACCCCATCCATGGAGCGTAGAAAGAATGTGATGACGCCACGTCGTATCGTACGCCTTCCGCATGTCGAAAAAGACAGCGACCAGGTGCTGACGGCGGGAAAAGGCAGTACGGATGGCCGACTCCAGGCTCACCAGATTGTCGTCGGCGGAGCGGCCTTTACGGAACCCACCCTGAGATGGAGCCAGAAGGCCCCTAGACTCCAGTACCCAATTCAAGCGCCGGCTCACCATCCGTTCAAGCAACTTGCAAAGAACGTTGGTGAGGCTAATGGGACGGTAGCTGTCCACCTCCAGAGGGTTCTTTCCAGGCTTCAAAACGGGGATGACAATGCCTTCCCGCCATTGCGACGGAAACTCCCCCTCGACCCAAAGACGGTTGTAAAGATCGAGAAGGCGCCGCTGGCAGTCCACTGAAAGGTGTTTCAGCATCTGACAGTGGATGCCATCTGGCCCAGGAGCGGTATCAGGGCAAGCAGCTAGGGCACTGCGAAATTCCCACTCACTGAATGGAGCATTGTAAGATTCCGGGTGGTTGCTGCGAAACGAAACGCTCCGACGTTCCAGCCGCTCTTTAATGGAGCGGAAGGCCTGGGAGTAATTCGCAGAAGCGGAACTCGTAGCAAAATGCTCTGCTAAGCGATTTGCAATGACGTCGGAGTCGGTACAAACGGCTCCATTCAGTGAGAGCGCAGGGACGCTGGCAGGTGGCCGATAGCCGTAGACGCGTCGAATCTTGGCCCAGACCTGCGAGGAAGTGACATGGAGGCCAATGGTGGACACATACCGCTCCCAGCACTCCTTCTTGCCTTGGCGGATAAGGAGGCGGGCCCGCGCACGCAGCCGTTTGAAGGCGATAAGGTGGTCGAGGGAGGGGTGTCGCTTGTGACGCTGGAGCGCCCGCCGGCGATCTTTAATCGCTTCAGCGATCTCAGGCGACCACCAAGGCACAGCCTTCCGCCGAGGGGACCCACAGGAATGGGGAATGGCAGATTCGGCGGCAGTAACGATGCCGGTGGTGACCGATTGAACCACCGCATCAATGTCATCGGTAGAGAGAGGCTCAAAAGCGGCAGTGGAGGAGAACAAGTCCCAGTCAGCCTTATTCAGAGCCCATCTGCTAGGGCGCCCAGAACAGTGGCGCTGTGGTAGTGACAAAAAGATCGGAAAGTGGTCACTACCACACAGGTCGTCATGCACACTCCATTGGACAGATGGTAAGAGGCTATGGCTACAGATTGAAAGGTCAATGGCGGAGTAGGTGCCATGCGCCACACTGAAGTGTGTGAAGGCACCATCATTTAACAGCGAGAGATCGAGCTGCGACAATAAATGCTCAACGATGGCGCCTCGACCTGTTGCCACGGACCCACCCCACAGAGGGTTATGGGCGTTGAAGTCGCCCAATAGCAAAAAAGGTGGCGGCAATTGGGCGACCAGTGCAGCCAGGACGTGCTGCGAGACATCACCATCCGGTGGAATGTAAAGACTGCAGACGGTAACAGCCTGTGGCGTCCACACGCGGACAGCGACAGCCTCTAAAGGCGTCTGGAGAGGGACAGACTCGCTGTGCAGAGTGTGAAGGACATAAATGCAGACGCCACCAGACACCCTTTCATAAGCTGCTCGGTTCATGTAATAACCCCGATAGCCACGGAGGGCGGGGGTTCGCATCGCCGGAAACCAAGTTTCCTGGAGAGCAATGCAGAAGAAAGGGTGAAGGCTGATAAGTTGACGGAGCTCGGCTAGATGGTGGAAGAAACCGCTGCAGTTCCACTGGAGGATGGTGTTGTCCATGGCTGGGAAAGGCGTGACGAGACTGGGAAGGCAGATTACGCCACTGGGTCACCTGCTGCCTCCGATGGAGCATCTGTACAAATGCCATCCATTGCGTCCGAGGGACCGGCAAGAGCGAGGTCCTCAGCGGACGCCAGAATCTCCACCTCGTCCTCAGAGGCAGAGCTTGTAGGAAGCGGTGGGATCGGTGCCACCGCAATACCGTTGGTCTTGGGGACTTTCTTCTTTGTCTGCTTGTCACGCTGCGCCTTCGGCGGTTCAGGCGGCATGGGCTTCACCGGGTCAGTCTCAGGGACAGACGACGACCGCGAGGCCCGACGACCAGGGACTGGCGGTTGTTTCAACCACTTGCGGGCGTCCGCTTTTCCACTGGTCGGAACTGGTGAAGGGAGAGCCCCAAGGGATCCCTTCCTGGCGAGAGCAGCCGAAGAAGTCTTGCGCTTCTCCGGCTGGGAAGGGGGAACTGATGTCCCCGATGGTTGGGAGGGTGTTGCTCCTGGAGAAGATGGAGCAGGAGCAACAGGGTGTGAAGTGCCCCCCACAAGCAAGGGGGCCGGTGGATGCTGACCGATCTTAGAGCCGATTCGTGATGACGGGAGAACCGTCGTTGCAGCAGCGGCGTAAGTTGACGGCATTGCCACAGGATGGAGCCTCTCATATTTCCGTCTAGCCTCGGGGTAGGTCAGCCGGTCCAAGGTCTTATATTCCATTATCTTCCGTTCTTTCTGCAATATCCTACAGTCCGGTGAGCAGGGGGAATGGTGTTCTCCGCAGTTAACACAGATAGGAGGCGGGGCACATGGAGTATCGGGATGCGAAGGACGCCCGCAATCCCGACACGTCATGCTGGAAGTACAGCGCGATGACATGTGCCCGAACTTCCAGCATTTAAAACACCGCATCGGAGGAGGGATATATGGTTTCACATCACAACGGTAAACCATCACCTTAACCTTTTCGGGTAAGACATCACCCTCAAAGGCCAAGATGAAGGCACCGGTGGCGACCTGATTATCCCTCGGACCCCGATGGACGCGCCGGACGAAGTGAACACCTCGTCGTTCGAGGTTGGCGCGTAATTCATCGTCGGACTGCAGAAGAAGATCCCGGTGGAATATAATACCCTGGACCATGTTCAGACTCTTATGCGGCGTGATGCTAACGGAAACATCCCCCAACTTGTCACAATTGAGCAACCTCCGTGACTGGGCAGAGGATGCCGTTTTTATCAACACCGATCCAGACCGCATCTTGGACAAGCCCTCCACCTCACCGAACTTGTCCTCTAAATGTTCTACAAAGAACTGAGGCTTCACGGATAGAAAAGATTCCCCATCAGCTCTGGTACAGACAAGATATCTGGGCGAATACGTCTCAGTGTCACGCAATGCCTGTCGTTCCTCCCATGGTGTGGCGAGGGAGGGGAACGATTTGGGGTCATAAACGTTACCTTTAAAATGGGCTCTCGAACGCTTAGAGACTGCTGACGGCAGGCCGCCAGCGACAGATGATGTACCACGCTTCATTGCGGGTCATCCGCCCTGATGCCACCTACTCCGACCAAGGGCCCTCCCCACGGGCGCCACCCAGCCGCAGCAAAGGCCACCTGGCAGGATGGCCATTGCCGGGAGTCCCGATGCCCCAGGGAGATGGGCATCTACTCCTTGGCATACGTGGGGAGTGAACGGCGCAGGCATCAGTAGAGCGATCCCTGTGTTGTCAGGGGGCTACAACCAAGAGGGTACATGGCGACCCCACCACAACGGACTGGCTACCGTGCTGGATCTTAGGTGCAAAAATGGCCAAAGTCGTCGTCACAGTTAAAAGAAACACTGCAGAGTGCAGCGTGGTAATCGCCCATGAGATCGAAAACGAGCGGGACACCATGGCAACGACGAGAAAGACGGCTATAGGTCTAATTGCACGAAGGATACAGTGCACCATGTAAGGTGCCCTTCCCCAATTGGCTCGCTCTTCGGAATAATTTAGATAGATGGAGGTCAAACCCGAGAGGGGACCATCACATAAGGCCGAAACGTTTGAGACTCCTTTTAGTCGCCTCTTACGACAGGCAGGAATACCGCGGGCCTATTCTAACCCCCGAACCCGCAGGGGGTTTCCTTGCCATTGCCAGTCTGCATTTTATATCCTCTCTACTTCGACCATCATCAGTTTTTTTCTCCCCAAATAGTGCAGATAAGTAGTAAATGAGTTTTGCTATTTGTAACTAATGAAAAGACAAGAGGCGAATGGTTGCAACAAGTGCTCATAAGACAGCATCAGACAGGCATCGCACGATAAATAGGTAGAAATATGTAGTGAATGATGTAGGAAAGTAAAAACGAGTAACTGCAAATTAAATTGTATTATCTATACTACCTACAGTTCAGACAACATTGGACCAAAGCTACGTGGGGTTCATCATACATGTGCGACAAAAGTAGAATTTCTAGCAATCACATATATTCAGTTTTTGTACAAAATGTACACCAAAGTACAAAACTATCTGAAGTGCGGGATACAGTGTCGAAACTTAGTGCATAATACTGCGGACTGAATGACTTCAACACGATTCAGGAGCCAGCTTCGAACACACTAAAAGCACATAGACCATGAACCTCTGGAATACCTTGCGCATAAGTATCGTTTCGTTTTCATAGTTTCTTCAGAAGTTTAGCATTCGAAATGATTGCAAAGTGACTCGAAACCTTGCGTACTAACCATCACTGGAAATAACTGAAACGATACCAGCAAATCTCCGAACTGCTGCTGCCGCCTCTGAACTACAACAACTCATCTCTCGGAATCCCAGAAAAAAAATGTTACTCAGAACCATGGCCCTAAAAGCCACACCCATTTATTCTATAGGGTGAAAGGGTGCGGAACTCACCAAAGGTAACCACGCTAACCTGCGGTGTCTCAGAAAGAAACCACTCAATGAGTCTAACTGCACTTTGTGAAAGTCTGTAAAGAGTAGATCGCATGTTGAAGAAAATAAATGTACAGAAAAAATTTGAAGCGCCATTTTACACGCAACTTTCAAGCTAGAGTGCAGTCTGAGACCACAATCTAGATTTCTTATTCTCATTCGTTGGTTTCACGAACACACTTCCACATTATCACCTAACAAACCAATCTAGACCTCCGGTTATGATACAGATCAGCCTCTCGCCATAACTTAGATTTCGGCTTTCACATGATCTCATCAAATTGCAACGGTGACAGTACAAAAGTGCTGTATACACCAGTATAAGAAGCGGCTGTAAGTGCCAGAAGCAAAAAACAGAGAAAGGGCCATCCAATTAATGCAGGTAATCTCTATTATTTTGTCATCACAATAATAGTTCGTTTCTGAGACAGTCTCATTAAATTTCAAAATAAAAGTGCAAATATACTGTCTGTATGCGTATACGTCAATAATAAACGTCAATATTTTACAGAAGCAGAATGTACAGGATAGGCCGTCCACAAAATGTGATTAATTCGTATGTTGGTGGTATAAAGATGTATGTAATTAACAGCTGTTCGCTGGCAGCCTCCAAATTCCCATGGAGATGCATTCCCAACATTCCGTCTACACCACGAACAAGTGCATTGATCTGACACCATTTGAAAGTTTAGCGTTCATTTCAACATTGTCAGTAGCCAAATGTTGCCCTTTCTTTCTTCTTCTTCCAAGATGACAACATCGGTGTTCACAGGGTTTTTTTTTTTTTTTTTGTGGTTTTAGGGCGCAAAACTTCTATGGTCATTAGCGCCCAGCCCGTGACGTAGAAAACAGGAAAAAAACGAAATTTAAAATCAGCAGCAATTGGAACAAAGTCATAAAATTTGAGAAACTAAAGGCAGAAGGAATGCTTAAAAATCCACTATAGAAAGGGGTTGGTTGTCCCCCCAAAAAAAGGCTTCAAATGACTGACGTCATTTCACTGTAACTAATAAACTGTAGAACGCGGTCAGCTGAGCGCGTGTCATCTGCTAAAATCGACGATAGATCAGGCGATAGCTGTAGGTGGTGGTGGTTGTTGGAGGTTTAAGGGGGACTAAACAGCGAAGGTCATCAGTCCCCCATTCCAAAATCAGGCGAGCCGAAAAGCTACGAAGCAGATAAAAACCAAAGGGGGAGGAGACGTCCCCCCAGGCGCTAAAAGCACACAAATGCAGCAACAAACACCACAGACAAGAACAGGACAGAGGAACACCAGACAGAAAGAAACAGAAGAAAGGAAGATGGCCGGAGACTGGTTGACTGACCACGAGATCAAAAATGGGAAAGAGTCAACCATCTCACGGCACACCAGAACAGCAACAGACACAAGGACAATAGACACAGAAAGGGAAAGGCGCAGGACCTCCCTAAATCGAACCATAAAACGGACTACCACGGATAAAATTTAAAACGGTATCAGCCATGGAGGCATCGTCGGATAAAACCAAAGACAAAGTGCCCGGGAGATTAAAAGATTGCCGGTTGGTTGGTTGGTTTGGGGGATGAAAGGGACCAGACTGCCATGGTCATCGGTCCCTTTTTCCAAAGACAAAGAACACCCACAGAGAATAAAAAAAGAGGAACGGAAGAGATCACAGACGAGATCACAGACGAGACAGAACAAGAGAGCCGGAGACAAGGACAAGACAAAACGAACTAAAACCACACAGAGTGTGACGGTGGTTGGCCGACCATAGAAATAAATAAGGAAAAGCCAACCACTTAGAAACACATTAAAAAACCAGTGGAAAATCATAGGCCAAAGGCCAGAGTCAACACAAAACAATAAAATAAAACAGAAACACTCAGAGTAAATGATAAAATCCCCCTGCCCGAATAAAACGTAAAACTAAGTCAGCCATAGTGGAGTCGTCTGTTAAAAGGGCAGGGAGCGTAGCAGGCAGCGCAAATGTCTGCCGGACCACAGATAAAAGGGGGCAGGCCAGCAAAATGTGGGCCACTGTCAAAGCTGCCCCACAGTGACATAGAGGAGGGTCCTCCCGGCGCAGTAAATAACTGTGTGTCAGCCGGGAGTGGCCAATGCGGAGCCGGCAAAGAACTACTGAGTCCCTGCGAGTGGCTCGCAGGGATGACCGCCACACAGCCGTCGTCTCCTTGATAGCACGGAGTTTATTGCGCAGTGTCAGTTCGCGCCAGTCATTGTCCCATAGCGCCAAGATTTTGCGGCGGAAGACGGCCCGCAAATCAGTCTCTGGGAGGCCAACGTCCAAAGATGGCTTGCTGGTGGCCTCTTTCGCCAGGCGGTCAACATGTTCGTTACCCGGGATACCGACATGACCGGGGGTCCACACAAAGACCACAGAGCGGCCGCAACAGGCGAGAGTATGCAGAGACTCGTGGATAGCCATCACCAGACGAGAACGAGGGAAACACTGGTCGAGAGCTCGTAAACCGCTCAGGGAATCGCTACAGATAACGAAGGACTCACCTGAGCAGGAGCGGATATACTCTAGGGCACGAAAGATGGCGACCAGTTCAGCAGTGTAAACGCTGCAGCCATCCGGCAAGGAACGTTGTTCGGAATGTTCCCCTAGAGTGAGCGCATATCCGACACGACCAGCAACCATCGAACCGTCAGTGTAAACAACACCAGAGCCCTGATACATGGCCAGGATGGAATAAAAGCGGCGCCGGAAGGCCTCTGGAGGGACTGAGTCCTTAGGGCCCTGTGCCAGGTCGAGCCGAAGGCTAGGGCGACGAACACACCATGGGGGTGTATGCAAAGTAGCCCGGAAAGGAGGTGGAACAGTGAAACCCTGGAGCCCAGAGAGAAGCTCTTTGACGCGGACCGCTATGGTACAACCAGACCGGGGCCGACGTTCTGGCAGACAGACGACCGACCGCGGGAACAGGAGGCGATAGTTTGGATGCCCGGGCGAGCTGAGAACATGGGCAGCATAAGCGGCCAGCAAACGATGGCGTCGGAACCGCAGTGGAGGTACACCTGCCTCCACTAGTACGCTGTCCACAGGGCTGGTGCGGAAAGCACCAGTGGCAAGGCGGATACCACTGTGGAGAATCGGGTCCAGCACCCGTAACGCAGATGGGGAGGCTGAGCCATAAGCCAGGCTCCCATAATCCAGACGGGACTGGATTAACGCCTGGTAGAGCCGCAACAGTGTAGAGCGGTCGGCGCCCCAGCGGGTGTTGCTCAAGCATCTCAGAGCGTTTAGATGCCGCCAACACGTCTGTTTCAGCTGCCGGATATGAGGCAGCCAAGTCAACCGGGCATCGAAAACCACCCCCAAAAACCTGTGGGTCTCCACCACAGCAAGGAGTTCGTCGGCAAGATAAAGCCGCGGCTCAGGATGGACTGTTCGGCGCCGGCAGAAATGCATAACGCAGGTCTTGGCTGCCGAAAACTGAAAACCATGCGCTACAGCCCAAGACTGCGCCTTACGGATAGCGCCCTGTAGCTGACGTTCAACAGCTGCAATGCTGGGAGAGCTGTAATAAAGGCAGAAGTCGTCAGCATACAGGGAAGCGGAGACAGAGTTTCCCACGGCCGCAGCAAGACCGTTAATGGCTATTAAAAACAGACAGACACTTAAAACGGAACCCTGTGGCACACCGTTCTCCTGGACGTGGGAGGAACTATACGAGGCCGCGACTTGCACGCGGAAGGTACGACACGACAGAAAATTGCGGATAAAAATCGGCAGAGGACCCCGAAGACCCCATCCATGGAGCGTAGAAAGAATGTGATGACGCCACGTCGTATCGTACGCCTTCCGCATGTCGAAAAAGACAGCGACCAGGTGCTGACGGCGGGAAAAGGCAGTACGGATGGCCGACTCCAGGCTCACCAGATTGTCGGCGGCGGAGCGGCCATTACGGAACCCACCCTGAGATGGAGCCAGAAGGCCCCGAGACTCCAGTACCCAATGCAAGCGCCGGCTCACCATCCGTTCAAGCAACTTGCAAAGAACGTTGGTGAGGCTAATGGGACGGTAGCTGTCCACCTCCAGAGGGTTCATTCCAGGCTTCAAAACGGGGATGACAATGCCTTCCCGCCACTGCGACGGAAACTCCCCCTCGACCCAAAGACGGTTGTAAAGATCGAGAAGGCGCCGCTGGCAGTCCACTGAAAGGTGTTTCAGCATCTGACAGTGGATGCCATCTGGCCCAGGAGCGGTATCAGGGCAAGCAGCGAGGGCACTGCGAAATTCCCACTCACTAAATGGAGCATTGTAAGATTCTGGGTGGTTGGTGCGAAACGAAAGGCTCCGACGTTCCATCCGCTCTTTAATGGAGCGGAAGGCCTGGGGGTAATTCGCAGAAGCGGAACTCATAGCAAAATGCTCTGCTAAGCGAGTGGCAATGACGTCGGAGTCAGTACAAACTGCTCCATTCAGTGAGAGCGCAGGGACGCTGGCAGGTGGCCGATAGCCGTAGACGCGTCGAATCTTTGCCCAGACCTGCGAGGGAGTGACATGGAGGCCAATGGTGGACACATACCGCTCCCAGCACTCCTTCTTGCCTTGGCGGATAAGGAGGCGGGCCCGCGCACGCAGCCGTTTGAAGGCGATAAGGTGGTCGAGGGAGGGGTGTCGCTTGTGACGCTGGAGCGCCCGCCGGCGATCTTTAATCGCTTCAGCGATCTCAGGCGACCACCAAGGCACAGCCTTCCGCCGAGGGGACCCACAGGAATGGGGAATGGCAGATTCGGCGGCAGTAACGATGCCGGTGGTGACCGATTGAACCACCGCATCAATGTCATCGGTAGAGAGAGGCTCAAAAGCGGCAGTGGAGGAGAACAAGTCCCAGTCAGCCTTATTCATAGCCCATCTGCTAGGGCGCCCAGAAGAGTGGCGCTGTGGTAGTGACAAAAAGATCGGAAAATGGTCACTACCACACAGGTCGTCATGCACACTCCATTGGACAGACGGTAAGAGGCTATGGCTACAGATTGAAAGGTCAATGGCGGAGTAGGTGCCATGCGCCACACTGAAGTGTGTGAAGGCACCATCATTTAACAGCGAGAGATCGAGCTGCGACAATAAATGCTCAATGATGGCGCCTCGACCTGTTGCCACTGACCCACCCCACAGAGGGTTATGAGCGTTGAAGTCGCCCAATAGCAAGAAAGGTGGCGGCAATTGGGCGACCAGTGCAGCCAGGACATGCTGCGAGACATCACCATCCGGTGGAATGTTGGTTGGTTGGTTGGGTTAAAGATTAAAGGGACCAAACTACAAAGGTCATCGGTCCCTTATTTCATAAAAACACAGAGCACAGGGGAACTATCCACCAGTCAAGCGAAGCACTAAAAGAAAAACTCCAGGGGAAGAAAAGCCCCACGGTCCATTGTAAGACAACATGGAAAACAGAGCACAGCAACAAAAACAACATAGAGAACAAAGGCAGATGGAATTAAAACTGCACAGCAGAGAACTGTGGCTGGCTGATCACGAAAATAATAGGATGAGCCAGCCACTCTGCAACACGTTAAAACCTCCAGCCTAAACGGTTAGGGCGGAGTCGAATCACAACACAAAACTAAGTAAAAGAGAGAGCTCAAAAGAGGGTGATGTTAAAAAAAAATTTAAATGGACCTATAAAAGCCGCTTGCGCGAATAAAACTTAAAACCCGATCTGCCATAGAGACATTGTCACCTAAGAGAGATGGTTGGTTGTTGGTTGTTGGTATGTTTAAGGGGGACTAAACAGCGAAGGTCATCAGTCCCCCATTCCAAAATCAGGCGAGCCGAAAATCTACGAAGCAGATAAAAACCAAAGGGGGAGGAGACGTCCCCCAAGGCGCTAAAAGCACACAAATGCAGCAACAAACACTACAGACAAGGCCAGAGGAACATCAGACAGAAATAAACAGAAGAAAGGAAGATGGCCGGAGACTGGTTGACTGACCACGAGATCAAAAATGGGAAAGAGTCAACCATCTCACAGCACACCAGAACAGCAACAGACACAAGGACAATAGACACAGAAAGGGAAAGGCGCAGGACCTCCCTAAATCGAACCATAAAACGGACTACCACGAATAAAATTTAAAACGGTATCAGCCATGGAGGCATCGTCGGATAAAACCAAAGCCAAAGTGCCCGGGAGATTAAAAGATTGCCGGAGTGTGCGCAGTCGAGGACACTCCAGCAAAATGTGGCCGACCGTCAGCCGGGACCCACACTGACACAAGGGGGGATCCTCCTGACGCAACAGATGGCCGTGCGTCAGGTAGGTATGGCCGATGCGCAGCCGACACAGGACTACTGAGTCCCTGCGAGAAGCCCGCAGGGAGGAACGCCACACATCGGTCGTCCCCTTGACAGCCCGTAGTTTATTCGGGGCTGTCATGCCACGCCACTCAGCAGCCCACATCCCAAGTACCTTACGGCGCAACACCAGCTGCTGGTCGCGAGCCGTAAGGCCGATCTCCAAAGCTGGGGCGGCTATCGCCCCTTTGGCCAGCCTGTCTACACGTTCGTTCCCTGGGATGCCAACATGACCGGGCGTCCAAACCAGGACCACTGAACCACCAGAACGGGCAATGGCGGAAACAGCCTCCTGAATGGAGGACACCAGAGGAGAGGAGGGATAGCAGCGGTCGATGGCCTGAAGGCTGCTCAGGGAGTCACTGCAGATGACAACGGACCTACCTGAGCAGAAACGCATGTGCTCAAGAGCGCGCAAGATGGCCACCAGCTCTGCAGTAAAAATACTGCAGCCAGCTGGCAAGGAGCGTTGCTCAATATGGTCAGAGTGAGCAAAGGCGTAGGCAGTGCGACCATCAACCAGGGAACCATCAGTGTAGACTGGCTCACAGCCCGGAAATGATTCGAGGAGCGCAAGAAAACGGCGACGGAGGGCCACAGGCGGAACCGAGTCCTTAGGGCCCTGTGCCAAATCCAGACGGACAGACGGCCGGGACAAACACCAGGGAGGCGTAGGTGTATGGACCCGGAAGGGAGGCAGAAGAGGGAATGACCCCAGTTCTGACAGCAGGGACTGGACACGGACAGCTACGGAAAGCCCAGACCTAGGTCGCCGTTCGGGCAGATGGAGGACCATGGCAGGGAAAAGCAGGCGACGATTGGGATGGCCTGGCGAGCAATGCACGTGGACAGCATAGTCGGCGAGCAGTCGATGGCGGCGAATCCGCAGCGGGGGAACCCCGGCCTCCACCAGTAAACTATCCACGGGGCTCGTACGAAAAGCGCCAGTTGCAAGCCGGACCCCACAGTGGTGTATGGGGTCTAACAACTTCAACACTGAGGGTGACGCAGACCCATAGGCCAGGCTCCCATAATCAAGCCGGGACTGCACAAGGGCTCTGTACAATTGCAGTAGCGTGCGGCGATCTGCACCCCAAGACGTGTGGCTAAGGCAGCGGAGGGCGTTGAGGTGCCGCCAGCATTTTTGCTTCAGCTGAGTAACATGAGGAACCCATGTGAGCCGGGCATCAAACACGAGTCCCAAGAAGCGGCAAGTGTCCACCACGTCAAGCAGGTGGCCGTCGAGGTAAAGTTCAGGATGAGGGTGGACCGTCCGACGCCTGCAGAAGTGCATAACCCGAGTCTTGGCAGCAGAGAACTGAAAACCATGAGCCAGAGCCCATGATGCTGCCTTGCGAACGGCGACTTGCAACCTGCGTTCGGCGACTCCCGTAGTCGTGGAGCTAAATGAGATGCAGAAGTCGTCGGCATACAAAGAAGGAGACACCGACGACCCCACTGCTGCAGCCAGACCATTAATGGCCACTAGAAATAACGAGACGCTCAACACCGAGCCCTGCGGGACCCCATTTTCCTGTATATAAGAGGAACTAGAGGTGGCACCGACTTGCACCCGGAAAGAGCGGCGCAATAAAAAGCTTTGAAGAAAAGCCGGGAGCCGACCACGAAGACCCCACCCATGCAACGTGGCGAGGATGTGATGCCTCCATGTGGTGTCATACGCCTTCCGCAGATCGAAAAATACAGCAACAAGGTGCTGACGTCGGGCAAAAGCCGTACGGACAGCAGATTCCAGCCGCACCAAATTGTCCACTGCAGACCGGCCCCGACGGAAGCCACCCTGGGATGGAGCGAGGAGACCGCGCGACTCAAGGACCCAACACAAACGCCGCCCCACCATACGTTCGAGCAATTTGCACAAAACGTTGGTGAGGGTAATGGGACGATAGCTGTCCACCGCCAGTGGGTCCGCACCGGGCTTCACGATGGGGACAATAAGACCCTCTCGCCATTGCGACGGGAACACGCCCTCGTTCCAAATGCGGTTAAAGATGGCGAGGATGTGTCTCTGGCAGTCCCTGGAGAGATGCTTCAGCATCTGCGCATGGATGCAGTCCGGTCCTGGTGCTGTATCAGGGCAATCGGCGAGGGCAGCGAGGAGTTCCCTCTCGCTGAAAGGAGCATTGTATGTTTCATAATGACGCGTGTGGAATGAGAACGGCGTCCGCTAGGCTCGCTCCTTTAGAGAGCGAAAGGCGGGGGGATAGGATGAAGTCGCAGAGCTCTGAGCAAAGTGCGCGGCTAGCCGTTCAGCAATGGCGGCAGCGTCCGTGCAGACAGCGCCGTCCAAGGAGAGCCCAGGGACACCCACAGGGGTCGGGGAGCCATAAATCCGCCGGATACGGGACCACACGTGCGAGGACGAGACACGGGAGCCCAGGGAGGAGACGTACCTCTCCCAGCACTCCTGCTTACGCCGTGCAATAAGGCGACGGGCGAAGGCACGGAGCCTCTTAAAGGCGATGAGGGTCTCCAGAGACGGGTGCCGCCTATGACGCTGGAGAGCCCGCCTACGGTCGCGAATAGCCTCAGCAATCTCCGGTGACCACCAGGGGACAGCCTTCCGCCGAGGGAGGCCACAGGAACGGGGGATGGTAGCCTCGGCCGCTGAAACGATGGACGTGGTTAAAACACGGACCACCTCGTCAATGTCACCCTGTGGGGGAGACGCAATGGTTACAGCGGAAGTAAAAGCTGGCCAGTCAGCCCTGTGGAAAGCCCAGCGGGGCAAGCGCCCAGAAGAATGACACTGTGGCAGTGACAAATAGAGGGGAAAATGGTCACTACCACACAGGTCAGGATGCACCCTCCAGTGGAGGGATGGGACAAGTCCAGGGCTGCAAATAGAGAGATCGATGGCCGAGAACGAGCCGTGGGCCACACTGAAATGCGTGGGAACACCGGTGTTCAAGAGGCTAAGGTCGAGCTGAGCCAACACATGCTCCACGGCCCGACCACGATCATCGGAGACAGTCCCACCCCATAGAGGGTTGTGGGCATTGAAATCGCCCAGCAGCAAAAAAGGTGGCGGCAGTTGTGCTATCAGAGCAGCCAGGACATGCTGCGCGACAGTACCATCAGGTGGAAGGTAAATACTGCAGACGGTGATAGCCTGTGGCGTCCACACCCGAACAGCGACAGCCTCTAAAGCTGTTTGTAGAGGTACAAACTCGCTGTGAAGAGAGTTCAGGACATATATGCAGACGCCACCAGACACCCTTTCGTAAGTTGCCCGGTTCTTAAAATAACCCCGATAGCCACGGAGGGCGGGGGTTCGCATTGCTGGAAACCAAGTTTCCTGCAGAGCAATGCAAAGGAAAGGATGACGGCTGATAAGTTGGCGGAGCTCAGCTAAATGGTGGAAGAAACCGCTGCAGTTCCACTGGAGGATGGTACTGGCCATTGCTGGGAAAGGCGTGACGGGACGGGGAAGGCAGATTACGCCACGGGGTCACCCGCTGCCTCCAAGTGAGCACCTGTGCCAGTGCTGTCCATGGCGTCGGAGGGACTGGCGAGATCGAGGTCCTCAGCGGACGCCAGGATCTCCACCTCGTCCTCAGACGCAGAGGTTGAAGGTTGCGGTGGGACAGGTGCCACCGCAATGTCAGGATGCTTGGGAGCCTTTTTCTTCAACGGCTTCGCACGCTGTGCCTTGGGAGGGTCTGGCTGGGAGGGCCCCACTGGGTCAGTCTCAGGGACGGACGACGACCGTGAAGCCCTATGACCAGCGACCGGTTGTTGTTTCAAAACTTTGCGGGTATCCGCTTTGACACTGGGCAAAGCCTGGGAAGGGAGGGCCCCAAGGGACCCCTTCCTGGCTAGAGTAGCCGAAGAAGCCCTATGCTTCTCCGGCTGGGAAGGGGGGACGAACGTCCCCGATGGTTGGGGTGGTGTTGCTCCTGGAGTAGATGGAGCAACAGTGGGCGAAGTGCCCCCAACAACCAAGGGGGCCGGTGCATTGAGACATGGCTGAGAGGCAGCAGTACGTGACGACACGGGAGAGGATCGGACTGCTTGTGCAGCAGCGGCATAGGTGGATATCATGGGCACGGGATGTAGCCGCTCATATTTCCGCCTTGCCTCAGTGTAGGTCAGGCGGTCCAGGGTCTTATATTCCATTATCTTCCTTTCCTTCTGGAAGATCCGACAGTCCGGTGAGCAGGGGGAATGGTGTTCTCCACAGTTGACACAAATGGGAGGCGGAGCACATGGAGTATCAGGATGCGAAGGACGTCCGCAATCCCGACACGTGATGCTGGAAGTACAGCGAGATGACATGTGCCCGAACTTCCAGCATTTAAAACACCGCATCGGAGGAGGGATATATGGTTTCACATCACAACGGTAAACCATCACCTTAACCTTTTCGGGTAAGACATCACCCTCAAAGGCCAAGATGAAGGCACCGGTGGCTACCTGATTATCCCTCGGACCCCGATGGACGCGCCGGACGAAGTGAACACCTCGTCGTTCGAGGTTGGCGCGTAATTCATCGTCGGACTGCAGAAGAAGATCCCTGTGGAATATAATACCCTGGACCATGTTGAGACTCTTATGCGGCGTGATGGTAACTGAAACATCCCCCAACTTGTCACAATTGAGCAACCTCCGTGACTGGGCAGAGGATGCCGTTTTGATGGGCACAGAACCCGAGCGCATCTTGGACAGGCCCTCCACCTCCCCGAACTTGTCCTCTAAATGCTCCACAAAAAACTGGGGCTTGGTCGACATGAAAGATTCTCCATCAACCCGCGTACACACGAGGTACCGGGGTGAATATTCTCCACTGCCTTCTCTAGCAAGTCGTTCCTCCCATGGAGTAGCTAGGGAGGGAAACGATCTCTGATCCAATTTCTTCACGTTGAGGTTAGACCTCGATCGCTTAGAGACTGCTGGTGGAGGCCCACCAGCGAGAGATGATGTACCACGCTTCATTGCGGGTCATCCGCCCTGATGCCACCTACTCCGACCAAGGGCCCTCCCCACGGGCGCCACCCAGCCACAGCAAAGGCCACCTGGCAGGATGGCCATTGCCGGGAGTCCTGATGCCCCAGGGAGATGGGCATCTACTCCTTGGCATACGTGGGGAGTGAACGGCGCAGGCATCAGTAGAGCGATCCCTGTGTTGTCAGGGGGCTACAACCAAGAGGGTACATGGCGACCCCACCACAACGGACTGGCTACCGTGCTGGATCTTAGGTGCAAAAATGGCCAAGGTCGTCGTCACAGTTAAAAGAAACACTGCAGACTGCAGCGTGGTAATCGCCCATGAGATCGAAAACGAGCGGGACACCATCGCAACGACGAGAAAGACGGCAATAGGTCTAATTGCACGAAGGATACAGTGCACCATGTAAGGTGCCCTTCCCCAATTGGCTCGCTCTTCGGAATAATTTGGATAGATGGAGGTCAAACCCGAGAGGGGACCATCACATAAGGCCGAAACGTTTGAGACTCCTTTTAGTCGCCTCTTACGACAGGCAGGAATACCGCGGGCCTATTCTAACCCCCGAACCCGCAGGGGGGGGTGGATATCATGGGCACGGGATGTAGCCGCTCATATTTCCGCCTTGCCTCAGTGTAGGTCAGGCGGTCCAGGGTCTTATATTCCATTATCTTCCTTTCCTTCTGGAAGATCCGACAGTCCGGTGAGCAGGGGGAATGGTGTTCTCCACAGTTGACACAAATGGGAGGCGGAGCACATGGAGTATCAGGATGCGAAGGACGTCCGCAATCCCGACACGTGATGCTGGAAGTACAGCGAGATGACATGTGCCCGAACTTCCAGCATTTAAAACACCGCATCGGAGGAGGGATATATGGTTTCACATCACAACGGTAAACCATCACCTTAACCTTTTCGGGTAAGACATCACCCTCAAAGGCCAAGATGAAGGCACCGGTGGCTACCTGATTATCCCTCGGACCCCGATGGACGCGCCGGACGAAGTGAACACCTCGTCGTTCGAGGTTGGCGCGTAATTCATCGTCGGACTGCAGAAGAAGATCCCTGTGGAATATAATACCCTGGACCATGTTGAGACTCTTATGCGGCGTGATGGTAACTGAAACATCCCCCAACTTGTCACAATTGAGCAACCTCCGTGACTGGGCAGAGGATGCCGTTTTGATGGGCACAGAACCCGAGCGCATCTTGGACAGGCCCTCCACCTCCCCGAACTTGTCCTCTAAATGCTCCACAAAAAACTGGGGCTTGGTCGACATGAAAGATTCTCCATCAACCCGCGTACACACGAGGTACCGGGGTGAATATTCTCCACTGCCTTCTCTAGCAAGTCGTTCCTCCCATGGAGTAGCTAGGGAGGGAAACGATCTCTGATCCAATTTCTTCACGTTGAGGTTAGACCTCGATCGCTTAGAGACTGCTGGTGGAGGCCCACCAGCGAGAGATGATGTACCACGCTTCATTGCGGGTCATCCGCCCTGATGCCACCTACTCCGACCAAGGGCCCTCCCCACGGGCGCCACCCAGCCACAGCAAAGGCCACCTGGCAGGATGGCCATTGCCGGGAGTCCTGATGCCCCAGGGAGATGGGCATCTACTCCTTGGCATACGTGGGGAGTGAACGGCGCAGGCATCAGTAGAGCGATCCCTGTGTTGTCAGGGGGCTACAACCAAGAGGGTACATGGCGACCCCACCACAACGGACTGGCTACCGTGCTGGATCTTAGGTGCAAAAATGGCCAACGTCGTCGCCACAGTTAAAAGAAACACTGCAGAGTGCAGCGTGGTAATCGCCCATGAGATCGAAAACGAGCGGGACACCATTGCAACGACGAGAAAGACGGCTAGAGGTCTAATTGCACGAAGGATACAGTGCACCATGTAAGGTGCCCTTCCCCAATTGGCTCGCTCTTCGGAATAATTTGGATAGATGGAGGTCAAACCCGAGAGGGGACCATCACATAAGGCCGAAACGTTTGAGACTCCTTTTAGTCGCCTCTTACGACAGGCAGGAATACCGCGGGCCTATTCTAACCCCCGAACCCGCAGGGGGACCCTATGGAATATAATACCCTGGACCATGTTGAGACTCTTATGCGGCGTGATGGTAACTGAAACATTCCCCAACTTGTCACAATTGAGCAACCTCCGTGACTGGGCAGAGGATGCCGTTTTGATGAGCACAGAGCCAGAGCGCATCTTGGACAAGCCCTCCACCTCCCCGAACTTGTCCTCTAAATGCTCCACAAAAAACTGGGGCTTGGTTGACACGAACGATTCTCCATCAACCCGCGTACACACAAGGTACCGGGGTGAATATTCGCCACTGCCTTCTTTAGCAAGACGTTCCTCCCATGGAGTAGCTAGGGAGGGAAACGATCTCTGATCCAATTTCTTCCCGTTGAGGTTAGACCTCGATCGCTTAGAGACTGCTGGTGGAGGCCCACCAGCGATAGATGATGTACCACGCTTCATTGCGGGTCATCCGCCCTGATGCCACCTACTCCGACCAAGGGCCCTCCCCACGGGCGCCACCCAGCCACAGCAAAGGCCACCTGGCAGGATGGCCGTTGCCGGGAGTCCCGATGCCCCAGGGAGATGGGCATCTACTCCTTGGCATACGTGGGGAGTGAACGGCGCAGGCATCAGTAGAGCGATCCCTGTGTTGTCAGGGGGCTACAACCAAGAGGGTACATGGCGACCCCACCACAACGGACTGGCTACCGTGCTGGATCTTAGGTGCAAAAATGGCCAAGGTCGTCGTCACAGTTAAAAGAAACACTGCAGAGTGCAGCGCGGTAATCGCCCAAGAGATCGAAAACGAGCGGGACACCATTGCAACGACGAGAAAGACGGCTATAGGTCTAATTGCACGAAGGATACAGTGCACCATGTAAGGTGCCCTTCCCCAATTGGCTCGCTCTTCGGAATAATTTAGATAGATGGAGGTCAAACCCGAGAGGGGACCATCACATAAGGCCGAAACGTTTGAGACTCCTTTTAGTCGCCTCTTACGACAGGCAGGAATACCGCGGGCCTATTCTAACCCCCGAACCCGCAGGGGGCCCTAAGAGAGATGATAAAGCACCCTGGAGATTAAAAGTTCGCCTGAGGGCGGTTAAAAGAGGACAGTCCAACAATATATGGGCCACCGTCATAAGCACACCACAGCGACAATGAGGGGGGTCCTCTCGACGCAGCAGATGACCATGCGTCAGCCAAGAGTGACCAATGCGGAGCCTACAGAGAACCACAGAGTCCCTCCGAGAGGCCCGCATGGAGGAACCCCACACAGTCGTTGTCTCCTTTACACGCCGCAGCTTGTTGGGCACAGACAGGGTGCGCCATTCGTCGGCCCACATCCCAAAGACCCGACGGCGTAACACCGATCGGAGATCAGTGGCCGGGAGGCCGATCTCCAACGGCAGTTTGCGGGTGGCTTCTTTAGCTAACTTGTCGGCGTGTTCGTTGCCCGCTATCCCAACGTGTCCCGGGGTCCATATGAACACCACTGAACGGCCACGTTGTGCAAGAGCATGAACGGACTCCTGGATGGCAACAACAATGGGATGGCGTGGGTAGCACTGGTCAAGAGCCTGGAGACTACTGAGAGAGTCACTGCAAATGACAAAAGACTCGCCAGTGCTGGTACGAACACGCTCAAGGGCACGAAAAATAGCTGTTAGCTCTGCAGTGTAAACACTGCAGCCGTCCGGCAAGGAGCGTTGGTCGACATAGTCCGCATGAACATAAGCGTACCCCACACGGCCATCAACCATCGAGCCATCGGTATAGATAACCTCCGAGTCACGGGATTCGTCGAGGAGAGCAAGAAATTGGCGGCGCAAGACTGCAGGAGGAACTGAATCCTTTTGCCATTGGGAGAGGTCCAGCTGAAGCTGCGGCCGACGGATACACCAAGGTGGTGTATGTGGGCGGACCTGAAAAGCAGATGGAAGAGGCAAAGACTCGAGTTCACTAAGCAGGGACTGAACACGGATCCCAATTGCATGGCCTGATCGCGGCCGCCGGCGTGGAAGATGGACTGCCGCATCAGTGAAAAGGAGACGGTAGTTAGGGTGACGGGGAGAACAACGGACGTGGGCAGCATAGTTGGCTAAGAGTTGTTGACGCCGAATGTAGAGCGGAGGAACCCCAGCCTCAGCAAGTAGGCTATTAACAGGACTGGTGCGGAATGCTCCTGTCGCCTGTCGAACCCCACAGTGGTGAATGGGGTCCAGCAGTTGCAACACTGAGTGCGACGCTGAGCCATACGCCACACTCCCATAATCCAGTCGGGGCAGCACAAGGGCTTTGTAGAGCTGCAGCAGCGTGTTACGGTCGGCACCCCAAGTTGTGTTGCTGAGGCAGCGGAGGGCATTCAGATGCTGCCAGCACTGACGCTTGAGCTCACGAATATGTGGGAGCCAAGTAAGCCGGGCATCGAACAGCAATCCCAGAAAACGGTAAGTGGCAACAACCCTGAGCTTAGCATCCTGAAGATAAAGCTCAGGGTGGGGATGGACAGTGCGACGCCGACAAAAGTGCATAACACAAGTCTTCGCAGGAGAAAACTGAAACCCATGGGCTAGGGCCCACGCCTGTGCCTTGCGTATGGCTCCCTGCAACCGACGTTCTGCAACGCCAATGGTGGAGGAGCTGAAAAAGATGCAGAAATCGTCAGCATATAACGTGGGCGAGACAGAGGACCCTACTGCTGCTGCAAGGCCATTAATGGCCACAAGGAAAAGGGGCACGCTCAATACAGAGCCCTGTGGAACGCCGTTCTCCTGGATATGAAGGGAACTATGGGATGTGCCAATTAAAACGCGGAATGTCCGAACAGATAAAAAATTCTGAATAAAAATGGGGAGAGAGCCCCGGAGACCCCACCCGTGCAACGTGGCGAGAATATGGTGACGCCACGTCGTGTCATATGCTCTGGAGAGGTCAAAAAAGACGGAGACGAGGTGTTGGCGCCTGGAAAAAGCAGTGCGGATTGCAGACTCAAGAAAGACCAAAGTATCGGCGGTGGAACGGCCCTGACGAAAGCCGCTCTGCCACGGAGCCAGAAGACCCCGAGACTCGAGCAGCCAACACAGCCGTCGACTCACCATGCGTTCCAGCAGCTTGCACAGAGTATTGGTTAAGCTAATGGGCCGATAACTATCCACAGTAAGCGGGTCCTTACCAGGCTTCAGCACTGGAATGATGGTACTTTCTCGCCATTGCGACGGAAAGACACCATCACCCCATAGGCGGTTGAAGATGGCAAGAACACATCGCTGACAGTCCGGGGACAGGTGTTTTAGCATCTGATTGTGGACGCCATCTGGCCCAGAGGCTGTATCGGGGCACTGTGCCAGGGCGCTCTGGAGTTCCCACAAACTAAATGGGGCGTTATACGCCTCAGGGTGGCGAGAAGCGAAAGAAAGCCGTTTGCCTTCCTCCCGGCGTTTGAGCGCGCGAAACGCAGGCGGGTAATTCCCCGACGCAGAGGCCCGGACATAGTGCTGAGCGAAATGCTCGGCGATTGCATCGGCATCGGTGGATACTGCCCCGTTGATGGTAAGCCCTGGGACACCTGTAGAGTACTGCAATCCAAAGAGGCGCCGAATCTTCAGCCACACCTGGGAGGGGGAAGTACGGGAACCAATCTTGGAAACGTACCTCTCCCAACACTCCTGTTTCCGCCGTTTGATAAGCCTCCGTACCTGAGCACGGAGACGTTTGAATAAAATGAGGTTCTCCAAAGACGGGTGCCGCTTATGTCGCTGAAGAGCCCGCCGACGTTCTTTAATGGCGGCAGCGACCTCTGGAGACCACCAAGGCACCGACTTTCGCCGGGGGCACCCGAACGAACGAGGAATGGTACGTTCCGCAGCGGAAACAATCGCTGCAGTCAGTGTCTCAACCGCCACATCGATGGTACCATGGGGGAGAGAGTCAACAGTGGCAGCAGAGCAGAACGTGTCCCAGTTCGCCTTGCTAAATGCCCATCTAGGCGAGCGCGCAAAGGAGTGACGCTGTGGTAGTGAAAGGAAGATCGGAAATTGGTCACTACCACACAAGTCCTCATGGACTCTCCAGTGGACCGATGGTACAAGCCCTGGGCTGCACAACGACAGATCGATGGCCGAGAACGTGCCATGCGCCACACTGAAATGTGTGGCGGCGCCAGAGTTTAAGAGGCAGAGGTCGAGTTGGGAGATGAGATTCTCGACCTCCCTGCCTCGGCCAGTAACCTTCGTTCCACCCCACAGGGGATTGTGGGCGTTAAAATCCCCCAGGAGAAGAAAAGGCGTGGGGAGTTGGGCGACAAGCGCAGCCATTTCGGTCAGGGAGACTGTACCACCTGGAGGGAGATAGACACTGCAGACGGTTATGTCCTGGGTAGTCCTTACACGGACAGCCACAGCTTCCAATGATGTTTGAAGGGGCACAGGAGCACTATATACAGAGGTAAGGACATACACGCAGGCTCCACCTGACACACAATTGTAAGTGCTACGGTTGCAGTAATAGCCCCTGTATCCACGAAGAACAGGGGTCCGCATTGCCGGGAACCAGGTTTCTTGGAGGGCAATGCAGAAAGCAGGTGTCAGGCTTAGAAGCTGCCGTAGCTCAGGGAGATGGCTAAAATAACCGCCACAATTCCACTGGAGGATTGTACAAAGCATGTCCGGTAGGGGCATGCAGGCACTGAAAAGGCAAATTACTTGGCAGGGTCACATGCTGCCACCGACTGAGCGACGGACGTCACTACGGCCATCGTTTCTGAGGAGACGGCGAGATCCAGGTCATCAGGGGACGCAAAGAGCTCGACCTCGTCCTCAGAGGCTGAGCTGACAGGGAGCGTTGGTGCGGGAACCACTGGGTCCTTATTCTTCTTGGAGAGCTTCCTTTTCTCTCTCTTGTCTTTGGGAGGAGGGTTGTCATGCTGGGAGGGCTTTCCTGACGCATCATCAGGAACAGAGGAAGAGCGTGAAGCCCTTCGACCAGCAGCTGGTGGCTTCTTCAGCCACTGGCTAGTGTCTTGTGAGACACTGGGGAAGTCCTTGGAAGGGACGCCCCCAAGGGATCCCTTCCGAACAAGTGAGGCCGGAGGAGGCTGTTGCGTCCCCGGCTGAGCAGCCGGAGGGAGCTGTCGCTTCCCCGGCTGAGGAGCCGGAGAGGGCTGTCGCCGCTCCGGCTGAAAGGTGGGGACCAACGTCCCCGGTTGCTTGGGGCGCACTGCTCCCAAACTCGGTGTTTTGGGAGCAGTGGAAGAGAGAGCGGCCTGTCCCAGCGGTGGGGCAGACGTTACCTGATTTCTCTGTGGGCCAACAGAGAAGGGAGTCTGTGCAGGAGCTGGTGGCGGCAGTGTGACAGTAGCATAACTCCTCAACATAGGTGTGGGGTTGAGCCGTTCTAATTTCTTCTTTGCCTCTTGGTAACTTAAACGGTCCAAGGTCTTAATTTCTTGTATCTTCCGCTCTCGTTGATAGACTGCACAGTCTGGTGAGCAGGGAGAATGATGCTCCCCACAGTTAACGCAGGTGGGAGGCGGAGCACATGGAGCATTAGGATGTGGAGGTCGTCCACAATCACGACACATGGGGCTGGAAGTGCACCTGGAGGACATGTGTCCGAATTTCCAGCACTGGAAGCATCGCATAGGGGGCGGGACATAGGGCTTGACATCGCACCGGTATATCATGACCTTGACTTTCTCAGGCAAGCAGTCGCCCTCAAAGGCCAGGATGAAAGCACCGGTAGCGACCCTATTATCCTTCGGCCCCCGAAAGACACGACGGACAAAGTGTACACCTCGTCGTGCCAGGTTCTCACGTAGCTCGTCATCAGACTGTAGCAGAAGATCTTTATGAAAAATAATCCCCTGGACCAAATTTAAGGACTTATGGGGAGTGACAGTGACGGGGATGTCACCGAGCTTCTCACAGGCGAGTAATGCCTGGGACTGCGCAGATGAAGCTGCTTGTATCAAAATGGCCCCGCTCCTCATTTTGGAAAGAGATGCCACTTCCCCAAACTTATCTTCGAGATTGTGCACGAAGAAAAGAGGCTTAGTCCCCAAAAACGAATCCCCATCAGTTCTGCTGCATACAAGGTATCGTGGCGAATACGGCTCCTGTCTGTCTGCAGCCCTACGTTCCTCCCATGGTGTGGCTAGGGAAGGGAACGACTTCGGGTTATATGTCACAGCGTTAAATTCCACCTTACCACGCTTAGAGACATTGGCGGTCGGACGACCACCAGATTGAGATTTCACCCGCTTCATTGCGGGGCATCCGCCCCGATGCCACCCACTCCGACCAGGGGCTCTCCCCACGGGCGCCACCCAGCCACAGCAAAGGCCACCTGGCAGGATGGCCGTTGCCGGGAGTCCCGATGCCCCAGAGAGACGAGCATCTACTCCTTGGCTTACGTGGGGAGGTGTCAGCTCAGGCATCGGCAGTACGATCCCTGTGTTGTCAGGGGGCTACAACCTAGAGGGTACATGACGACCCCACCACAACGGGCTGGCTACCGTGCTGGATTTTGGGTGCGGTGGTGGTGGTGGTTGTTGGATGTTTAAGGGGGACTAAACAGCGAAGGTCATCAGTCCCCCATTCCAAAATCAGGTGAGCCGAAAATCTACGAAGCAGATAAAAACCAAAGGGGGAGGAGACGTCCCCCCAGGCGCTAAAAGCACACAAATTCAGCAACAAACACTACAGACAAGAACAGGACAGAGGAACAACAGACAGAAAGAAACAGAAGAAAGGAAGATGGCCGGAGACTGGTTGACTGACCACGAGACCAAAAATGGGAAAGAGTCAACCATCTCACGGCACACCAGAACAGCAACAGACACAAGGACAATAGACACAGAAAGGGAAAGGCGCAGGACCTCCCTAAATCGAACCATAAAACGGACTACCACGGATAAAATTTAAAACGGTATCAGCCATGGAGGCATCGTCGGATAAAACCAAAGCCAAAGTGCCCGGGAGATTAAAAGATTGCCGGAGTGTGCGCAGTCGAGGACACTCCAGCAAAATGTGGCCGACCGTCAGCCGGGACCCACACCGACACAAGGGGGGATCCTCCTGACGCAACAGATGGCCGTGCGTCAGGTATGTATGGCCGATGCGCAGCCGACACAGGACTACCGAGTCCCTGCGAGAAGCCCGCAGGGAGGAACGCCACACATCGGTCGTCTCCTTGACAGCCCGCAGTTTATTCGGGGCTGTCATGCCACGCCACTCAGCAGCCCACATCCCAATCAGCTTACGGCGCAACACCAGCTGCTGGTCGCGAGCCGTAAGGCCGATCTCCAAAGACGGGGCGTCGATCGCCCCTTTGGCCAGCCTGTCTACACGTTCGTTCCCAGGGATGCCAACATGACCGGGCGTCCAAACCAAGACCACCGAACGACCAGAACGGGCAATGTCGGAAACAGCCTCCTGAATGGAGGACACCAGAGGAGAGGAGGGATAGCAGCGGTCGATGGCCTGAAGGCTGCTCAGGGAGTCACTGCAGATGACGATGGACGCATCTGAGCAGGAACGCATATGTTCAAGAGCTCGCAAGATGGCCACCAGCTCTGCAGTAAAAATACTGCAGCCAGCCGGCAAGGAGCGTTGCTCAACATGGTCAGAGTGAGCAAAGGCGTAGGCAGTGCGACCATCAACCAGGGAACCATCAGTGTAGACAGGCTCACAGCCCGGAAATGAGTCGAGGAGCGCAAGAAAACGGCGACGGAGGGCCACAGGCGGAACCGAGTCCTTAGGTCCCTGTGCCAAATCCAGACGGACGGACGGCCGGGACAAACACCAGGGAGGCGTAGGTGTACGGACCCGGAAGGGAGGCAGAAGAGGGAATGACCCCAGTTCTGACAGCAGGGACTGGACACGGACAGCTACGGAAAGCCCAGACCTAGGTCGCCGTTCGGGCAGATGGAGGACCATGGCAGGGAAAAGCAGGCGACGATTGGGATGGCCTGGCGAGCAATGCACGTGGACAGCATAGTCGGCGAGCAGTCGATGGCGGCGAAACCGCAGCGGGGGAACCCCGGCCTCCACCAGTAAACTATCCACGGGGCTCGTACGAAAAGCGCCAGTTGCAAGCCGGACCCCACAGTGGTGTATGGGGTCTAACAACTTCAACACTGAGGGTGACGCAGACCCATAGGCCAGGCTCCCATAATCAAGCCGGGACTGCACAAGGGCTCTGTACAATTGCAGTAGCGTGCAGCGATCTGCACCCCAAGACGTGTGGCTAAGGCAGCGGAGGGCGTTGAGGTGCCGCCAGCATTTTTGCTTCAGCTGAGTAACATGAGGAACCCATGTGAGCCGGGCATCAAACACGAGTCCCAAGAAGCGGCAAGTGTCCACCACGTCAAGCAGGTGGCCGTCGAGGTAAAGTTCAGGATGAGGGTGGACCGTCCGACGCCTGCAGAAGTGCATAACCCGAGTCTTGGCAGCAGAGAACTGAAAACCATGAGCCAGAGCCCATGATGCTGCCTTGCGAACGGCGACTTGCAACCTGCGTTCGGCGACTCCCGTAGTCGTGGAGCTAAATGAGATGCAGAAGTCGTCGGCATACAAAGAAGGAGACACCGACGACCCCACTGCTGCAGCCAGACCATTAATGGCCACTAGAAATAACGAGACGCTCAACACCGAGCCTTGCGGGACCCCATTTTCCTGTATATAAGAGGAACTAGAGGTGGCACCGACTTGCACCCGGAAAGAGCGGCGCAATAAAAAGCTTTGAAGAAAAGCCGGGAGCCGACCACGAAGACCCCACCCATGCAACGTGGCGAGGATGTGATGCCTCCATGTGGTGTCATACGCCTTCCGCAGATCGAAAAATACAGCAACAAGGTGCTGACGTCGGGCAAAAGCCGTACGGACAGCAGATTCCAGCCGCACCAAATTGTCCACTGCAGACCGGCCCCGACGGAAGCCACCCTGGGATGGAGCGAGGAGACCGCGCGACTCAAGGACCCAACACAAACGCCGCCCCACCATACGTTCGAGCAATTTACACAATACGTTGGTGAGGGAAATGGGACGATAGCTGTCCACCGCCAGTGGGTCCGCACCGGGCTTCACGATGGGGACAATAAGACCCTCTCGCCATTGCGACGGGAACACGCCCTCGCTCCAAATGCGATTAAAGATGGTGAGGATGTGTCTCTGGCAGTCCCTGGAGAGATGCTTCAGCATCTGCGCATGGATGCAGTCCGGTCCTGGTGCTGTATCAGGGCAATCGGCGAGGGCAGCGAGGAGTTCCCTCTCGCTGAAAGGAGCATTGTATGTTTCATAATGACGCGTGTGGAATGAGAACGGCGTCCGCTCGGCTCGCTCCTTTAGAGAGCGAAAGGCGGGGGGATAGGATGCAGTCGCAGAGCTCTGAGCAAAGTGCGCGGCTAGCCGTTCAGCAATGGCGGCAGCGTCCGTGCAGACAGCGCCATCCAAGGAGAGCCCAGGGACACCCACAGGGGTCTGGGAGCCATAAATCCGCCGGATCCGGGACCACACGTGCGAGGACGAGACACGGGAGCCCAGGGAGGAGACGTACCTCTCCCAGCACGCCTGCTTACGCCGTGCAATAAGTCGACGGGCGAAGGCACGGAGCCTCTTAAAGGCGATGAGGGTCTCCAGAGACGGGTGCCGCCTATGACGCTGGAGAGCCCGCCTACGGTCGCGAATAGCCTCAGCGATCTCCGGCGACCACCAGGGGACAGCCTTCCGCCGAGGGAGGCCAGAGGAACGGGGGATGGTAGCCTCGGCCGCTGAAATGATGGACGTGGTTAAAACACGGACCACCTCGTCAATGTCACCCTGTGGGGGAGACGCAATGGTGACAGCGGAAGTAAAAGCTGGCCAGTCAGCCCTGTGGAAAGCCCAGCGGGGCAAGCGCCCAGAAGAATGACACTGTGGCAGTGACAAATAGATGGGGAAATGGTCACTACCACACAGGTCAGGATGCACCCTCCAGTGGAGGGATGGGACAAGTCCAGGGCTGCAAATAGAGAGATCGATGGCCGAGAACGAGCCGTGGGCCACACTGAAATGCGTGGGAGCACCGGTGTTCAAGAGGCTAAGGTCGAGCTGAGCCAACACATGCTCCACGGCCCGACCACGATCATCGGAGACAGGCCCACCCCATAGAGGGTTGTGGGCATTGAAATCGCCCAGCAGCAAAAAAGGTGGCGGCAGTTGTGCTATCAGAGCAGCCAGGACATGCTGCGCGACAGTACCATCAGGTGGAAGGTAAATACTGCAGACGGTAATGGCCCGGGGCGTCCACACCCGAACAGCGACAGCCTCTAAAGCTGTTTGTAGAGGCACAAACTCGCTGTGAAGAGAGTTCAGGACATATATGCAGACGCCACCAGACACCCTTGCATAAGCTGCCCGGTTCTTAAAATAACCCCGATAGCCACGGAGGGCGGGGGTTCGCATTGCTGGAAACCAAGTTTCCTGCAGAGCAATGCAAAGGAAAGGATGACGGCTGATAAGGTGGCGGAGCTCAGCGAGATGGTGGAAGAAACCGCTGCAGTTCCACTGCAGGATGTTATTAGCCATGGATGGGAAAGGCGTGAAGGGACTGGGGAGGCAGATTACGCCTCCTGGGCCCCTGCTGCTACGGAGTCACCACCTGGACAACAGCCATCTACTGCAACCGAGGGACTGGCGAGATCCATGTCCTCAGCGGACGCCAGAATCTCCACCTCATCCTCAGACGCAGAGCTTGTAGGAAGCGGTGGAATGGGTGCCACCGCAATGTCGGTAGCCTTGGGGAGTTTCTTCTTCTGCTGCTTCTCGCGCTGTGCCTTTGGTGGCGCAGGCTGGGAGGGCGCAACTGGGTCGGTCTCAGGGACAGACGACGACCGTGTGTCCCTACGACCAGGGACCGGCGGTTGTTTAAGCCACTTGCGGCTGTCGGCCTTTGTACCGGACGGAACTTGGGAAGGGAGGTCCCCAAGGGACCCCTTCCTTACGAGAGTAGCCGAAGAAGTCTTACGCTTCTCCGGCTGGGAAGGGGGGACTGATGTCCCCGATGGTTGGGGGGGTGTTGCTCCTGAAGTAGATGGAGCAGGAGCAACAGGAGGTTTAGTGCCCCCCACCATCAAGGGGGCAGGTGTGGGTCTTCGACTCTGAGTGCTGCCTGGAGTGGAGGGAATTGTAGAAGGAGTGACAGTTGCGGCATAAGAAGTTGTCATGCGCACCGGATGAAGCCGATCATATTTCCGCTTCGCCTCAGTGTACGTCAGGCGGTCGAGAGTCTTTATTTCCATGATCTTTCGCTCCTTCTGCAGAATCGGACAGTCTGGCGAGCAAGGCGGATGGTGCGCGCCGCAGTTCACACAGATTGGAGGCGGCGCACAGGGATGATCAGGATGGGAAGGTCGACCGCAATCGCGACAGACGAGGTCGGACGCACAGCGGGAAGACATGTGGCCGAACTTCCAACACTTGAAGCACCGCATCGGGGGAGGGATATACGGCTTGACATCACAACGGTACACCATCACCTTGACCTTCTCAGGTAACGTGTCACCCTCGAAGGCCAAGATGAAGGCACCGGTGGCAACTTGACGATCCCTCGGACCCCGGTGGACGCGCCGGACGAAATGGACACCTCGGCGCTCCAAGTTGGCGCGCAGCTCGTCGTCGGACTGTAAAAGCAGATCCCTGTGAAAGATAATGCCCTGGACCATGTTCAGACTCTTATGGGGCGTGATAGTGACAGAGACATCCCCCAGCTTAGTACAAGCGAGCAAGGCCCGCGACTGCGCGGAGGATGCCGTTTTGATCAACACCGATCCGGACCGCATCTTGGACAAGCCCTCCACCTCCCCAAACTTGTCCTCTAAATGCTCCACAAAGAACTGAGGCTTCACGGACATAAAAGATTCCCCGTCAGCTCTGGTACAGACGAGATACCGGGGCGAGTATCTGTCGCTCTCATTCATAGCCCTTCGTTCCTCCCATGGTGTGGCCAGGGAGGGGAACGATTTGGGGTCATACACATTAGCCTTGAATTGAGCCTTGGAACGCTTAGAGACTGCTGACGGCTGGCCGCCAGCAAGAGATGATGTACCACGCTTCATTGCGGGTCATCCGCCCTGATGCCACCTACTCCGACCAAGGGCCCTCCCCACGGGCGCCACCCAGCCACAGCAAAGGCCACCTGGCAGGATGGCCATTGCCGGGAGTCCCGATGCCCCAGGGAGATGGGCATCTACTCCTTGGCATACGTGGGGAGTGAACGGCGCAGGCATCAGTAGAGCGATCCCTGTGTTGTCAGGGGGCTACAACCAAGAGGGTACATGGCGACCCCACCACAACGGACTGGCTACCGTGCTGGATCTTAGGTGCAAAAATGGCCAAGGTCGTCGTCACAGTTAAAAGAAACACTGCAGAGTGCAGCGTGGTAATCGCCCATGAGATCGAAAACGAGCGGGACACCATCGCAACGACGAGAAAGACGGCAATAGGTCTAATTGCACGAAGGATACAGTGCACCATGTAAGGTGCCCTTCCCCAATTGGCTCGCTCTTCGGAATAATTTGGATAGATGGAGGTCAAACCCGAGAGGGGACCATCACATAATGCCGAAACGTTTGAGACTCCTTTTAGTCGCCTCTTACGACAGGCAGGAATACCGCGGGCCGATTCTAACCCCCGAACCCGCAGGGGGAATTTTGGGTGCCATGGGTAGTCCATAGTGATCGTAGGTGCTGGTGGTGACGCACTAAGGGCGGTACTTACACAATACATCAGGTGTCTATGCCCAAAATGAGGGATGGAGGGTGCAGGTACGACGCAAAGACGATCAAGAGTGCCAAGGTCGTAGGGCACAGAGGACTGATGGTGCACCACGTAAGGTGTCCTTCCCCAAAAGGCTCGTACTTCTGTGGAATTTGGAAAAATGGAGGTCAAACCCTAATGGGGACCATCACATTAAGGCCAAAACGTTTGAGACTCCTTTTAGTCGCCTCTTACGACAGGCAGGAATACCGCGGGCCTATTCTTACCCCCGAACCCGCAGGGGGGCCGGAAAGGAGGTGGAACAGTGAAACCCTGGAGCCCAGAGAGAAGCTCCTTGACGCGGACCGCTATTGTACAACCAGACCGGGGCCGACGTTCTGGCATACGGACGACCGACCGCGGGAACAGGAGGCGATAGTTTGGATGCCCGGGCTAGCTTAGAACATGGGCAGCATAAGCGGCCAGCAAACGTTGGCGTCGGAACCGCAGCGGAGGTACACCTGCCTCCACTAGTACGCTGTCCACAAGGCTGGTGCGGAAAGCACCAGTGGCAAGGCGTATCCCGCTGTGGAGAATCGGGTCCAGCACCCGTAACGCAGATGGGGATGCTGAGCCATAAGCCAGGCTCCCATAATCCAGATGGGACTGGATTAACGCCTGGTAGAGCCGCAACAGTGTAGAGCGGTCGGCGCCCCAGTGGGTGTTGCTCAAGCATCGCAGAGCGTTTAGATGCCGCCAACACGTCTGTTTCAGCTGCCGGATATGAGGCAGCCAAGTCAACCGGGCATCGAAAACCACCCCCAAAAACCTGTGGGTCTCCACCACAGCAAGGAGTTCGTCGGCAAGATAAAGCCGCGGCTCAGGATGGACTGTTCGGCGCCGGCAGAAATGCATAACGCAGGTCTTGGCTGCCGAAAACTGAAACCCATGCGCTACAGCCCAAGACTGCGCCTTACGGATACCGCCCTGTAGCTGACGTTCAACAGCTGCAATGCCAGTAGAGCTGTAATAAAGGCAGAAGTCGTCAGCATACAGGGAAGCGGAGACAGAATTTCCCACGGCCGCAGCAAGCCCGTTAATGGCTATTAAAAACAGACAGACACTTAAAACAGAGCCCTGTGGCACACCGTTCTCCTGGACGTGGGAGGAACTATACGAGGCCGCGACTTGCACGCGGAAGGTACGACACGACAGAAAATTGCGGATAAAAATCGGCAGAGGACCCCGAAGACCCCATCCATGGAGCGTAGAAAGAATGTGATGACGCCACGTCGTATCGTACGCCTTCCGCATGTCGAAAAAGACAGCGACCAGGTGCTGACGGCGGGAAAAGGCAGTACGGATGGCCGACTCCAGGCTCACCAGATTGTCGGTGGCGGAGCGGCCTTTACGGAACTCACCCTGAGACGGAGCCAGAAGGCCCCGAGACTCCAGTACCCAATGCAAGCGCCGGCTCACCATCCGTTCAAGCAACTTGCAAAGAACGTTGGTGAGGCTAATGGGACGGTAGCTGTCCACCTCCAGAGGGTTCTTTCCAGGTTTCAAAACGGGGATGACAATGCCTTCCCGCCATTGCGACGGAAACTCCCCCTCGACCCAAAGACGGTTGTAAAGATCGAGAAGGCGCCGCTGGCAGTCCACTGAAAGGTGTTTCAGCATCTGACAGTGGATGCCATCTGGCCCAGGAGCGGTATCAGGGCAAGCAGCGAGGGCACTGCGAAATTCCCACTCACTAAATGGAGCATTATAAGATTCTGGGCGGTTGGTGCGAAACGAAAGGCTCCGACGTTCCATCCGCTCTTTAATGGAGCGGAAGGCCTGGGGGTAATTCGCAGAAGCGGAACTCATAGCAAAATGCTCTGCTAAGCGATTGGCAATGACGTCGGAGTCAGTACAAACTGCTCCATTCAGTGAGAGCGCAGGGACGCTGGCAGGTGGCCGATAGCCGTAGACGCGTCGAATCTTGGCCCAGACCTGCGATGGAGTGACCATGGAGTCCAATCGGCGATCTTTAATCGTTTCAGCGATCTCAGGCGACCACCAAGGCACAGCCTTCCGCCGAGGGGACACACAGGATTGGGGAATGGCAGATTCGGCGGCAGTAACGATGCCGGTGGTGACCGAGTGAACCACCGCATCAATGTCATCGGTAGAGAGAGGCTCAAAAGCGGCAGTGGAGGAGAACAAGTCCCAGTCAGCCTTATTCAGAGCCCATCTGCTAGGGCGCCCAGAAGAGTGCCGCTGTGGTAGTGACAAAATGATCGGAAAATGGTCACTACCACACAAGTCGTCATGCACACTCCATTGGACAGACGGTAAGAGGCTATGGCTACAGATTGAAAGGTCAATGGCGGAGTAGGTGCCATGCGCCACACTGAAGTGTGTGAAGGCACCATCATTTAACAACGAGAGATCGAGCTGCGACAATAAATGCTCAACGATGGCGCCTCGACCTGTTGCCACTGACCCACCCCACAGAGGGTTATGAGCGTTGAAGTCGCCCAATAGCAAGAAAGGTGGCGGCAATTGGGCGACCAGTGCAGCCAGGACATGCTGCGAGACATCACCATCCGGTGGAATGTAAAGACTGCAGACGGTAACAGCCTGTGGCGTCCACACGCGTACAGCGACAGCCTCTAAAGGCGTCTGGAGAGGGACAGACTCGCTGTGCAGAGTGTGAAGGACATACATGCAGACGCCACCAGACACCCTTTCATAAGCTGCTCGGTTCTTATAATAACCCCGATAGCCACGGAGGGCGGGGGTTCGCATTGCTGGAAACCAAGTTTCCTGCAGAGCAATGCAGAAGAAAGGGTGAAGGCTGATAAGGTGGCGGAGCTCAGCTAGATGGTGGAAGAAACCGCTGCAGTTCCACTGGAGGATGGTGTTGTCCATGGCTGGGAAAGGCGTGACGGGACTGGGAAGGCAGATTACGCCACTGGGTCACCTGCTGCCTCCGATGGAGCATCCGTGCAAATGCCATCCATTGCGTCCGCGGGACCGGCAAGAGCGAGGTCCTCAGCGGACGCCAGAATCTCCACCTCATCCTCAGAGGCAGAGCTTGTAGGTGGCGGGGGGCTCGGTGCCACCGCATTACAGTTGGTCTTGGGGACTTTCTTCTTTTTGTGCTTGTCACGCTGTGCCTTCGGCGCTTCAGGCTGCATGGGCTTCACTGGGTCAGTCTCAGGGACAGACGACGACCGCGAGGCCCGACGACCAGGGACTGGCGGTTGTTTCAACCACTTGCGGGCGTCCGCTTTTCCACTGGTCGGAACTCGCGAAGGGAGGTCCCCAAGGGATCCCTTCCTGGCGAGAGCAGCCGAAGAAGTCTTACGCTTCTCCGGCTGGGAAGGGGGAGCTGATGTCCCCGAAGGTTGGGAGGGTGTTGCTTCTGAAGAAGATGGAGCAGGAGCAACAGGGTGTGAAGTGCCCCCCACATGCAAGGGGGCCGGTGGATGCTGACCGATCTTAGAGCCGATTCGTGGTGACGGGAGAACCGTCGTTGCAGCAGCGGCGTAGGTTGACGGCATTGCCTCTCATCTTTCCGTCTAGCCTCGGGGTAGGTCAGCCGGTCCAAGGTCATATATTCCATTATCTTCCGTTCTTTCTGCAATATCCTACAATCCGGCGAGCAGGGGGAATGGTGTTCTCCGCAGTTAACACAGATAGGAGGCGGGGCACATGGAGTATCGGGATGCGAAGGACGTCCGCAATCCCGACACGTCATGCTGGAAGTACAGCGAGATGACATGTGCCCCAACTACCAGCATTTAAAACACCGCATCGGAGGAGGAATATATGGTTTCACATCACAACGGTAAACCATCACCTTAACCTTTTCGGGTAAGACATCACCCTCAAAGGCCAAGATGAAGGCACCGGTGGCGACCTGATTATCCCTCGGACCCCGATGGACGCGCCGGACGAAGTGAACACCTCGTCGTTCGAGGTTGGCGCGTAATTCATCGTCGGACTGCAGAAGAAGATCCCTGTGGAATATAATACCCTGGACCATGTTGAGACTCTTATGCGGCGTGATGCTAACTGAAACATCCCCCAACTTGTCACAATTGAGCAACCTCCGTGACTGGGCAGAGGATGCCGTTTTGATGAGCACAGAACCAGAGCGCATCTTGGACAGGCCCTCCACCTCCCCGAACTTGTCCTCTAAATGCTCCACAAAAAACTGGGGATTGGTCGACATGAAAGATTCTCCATCAACCCGCGTACACACGAGGTACCGGGGTGAATATTCTCCACTGCCTTCTTTAGCAAGTCGTTCCTCCCATGGAGTAGCTAGGGAGGGAAACGATCTCTGATCCAATTTCTTCACGTTGAGGTTAGACCTCGATCGCTTAGAGACTGCTGGTGGAGGCCCACCAGCGATAGATGATGTACCACGCTTCATCGCGGGTCATCCGCCCTGATGCCACCTACTCCGACCAAGGGCCCTCCCCACGGGCGCCACCCAGCCACAGCAAAGGCCACCTGGCAGGATGGCCATTGCCGGGAGTCCTGATGCCCAAGGGAGATGGGCATCTACTCCTTGGCATACGTGGGGAGTGAACGGCGCAGGCATCAGTAGAGCGATCCATGTGTTGTCAGGGGGCTACAACCAAGAGGCTACATGGCGACCCCACCACAACTGACTGGCTACCGTGCTGGATGTTAGGTGCAAAAATGGCCAAGGTCGTCGTCACAGTTAAAAGAAACACTGCAGAGTGCAGCGTGGTAATCGCCCAAGAGATCGAAAACGAGCGGGACACCATTGCAACGACGAGAAAGACGGCTATAGGTCTGATTGCACGAAGGATACAGTGCACCATGTAAGGTGCCCTTCCCCAATTGGCTCGCTCTTCGGAATAATTTAGATAGATGGAGGTCAAACCCGAGAGGGGACCATCACATAAGGCCGAAACGTTTGAGACTCCTTTTAGTCGCCTCTTACGACATGCAGGAATACCGCGGGCCTATTCTTACCCCCGAACCCGCAGGGGGGGCCACCGCAATGTCGGGATTTTTGAAATCCTTTTTTTTCCCTGGTTCTCTCTGTGTGCCTTCGCTGGTTCATGCTGGGAGAGCTTCCCTGGGTCAGTCTCAGGGACGGATTACGACCGTGAGGCCCTACAACCACCGACCGGTCGTTGTTTCTGCCACTTGCGTGTATCCGCGTTTCCACCAGTCTCAACTTGCGAAGGTAAGTCCCCAAAGGACCCCTTGCTGGCGAGAGGTGCCGAAGAAGTCTTACGCTTCTCCAGCTGGGAAGGGGGAACAGATGTCCCCGATGGTTGGGGTGGTGTTGCTCCTGAAGTAGATGGAGCAACAGGGAGTGAAGTGAACCCCACAATTAAGGGGGCCGGTGAATCCTGACATAGCTGAGAGCCAACTGTAAGTGATGAGACAGGAGAGGATCGAACCAGTGTTGCAGCAGCGGCATAAGTTGGTGGCATTGGCACAGGATGTAGCCACTTATATTTCCGCCTAGCCTCGGTGTAGGTCAGGTGGTCCAGGGTCTTATATTCCATTATCTTCCTTTCTTTCTGGAATATCCTACAGTCTGGTGTGCAGGGGGAATGGTGTTCTCCGTAGTTTACACAGATAGGAGTCGGGGCACATGGAGTATCAGGATGTGAAGGACGTCCTCAATCTCGACACGTGATACTGGAAGTACAACAGGGTGAGATATGTCCAAACTTCCAGCGTTTAAAACACTGCATTGGAGGTAAACCATCACCTTGACCTTTTTGGGTAAGACTTCACCCTAAGAGGACAAGATGAAGGCACCGGTGGCCACCTGATTATCCCTCGAACCCTGATGGACGCCCCAGACGAAGTGAATACCTCTTTGTTCTAGGTTGGCATGCAGTTCATCATCCGACTGCAGAAGAAAATCCCCGTGGAAATAATACCCTGGACCATGTTTAACCTCTTATGGGGCGTGATGGTAATGGACACATCCCCCAACTTATCGCATGTGAGCAACCTCTGTGACTGGGCAGAGGATGCTGTTTTGATGAGAACTGACCCACTGCGCATTTTGGACAAGCCTGCCACCTCTCCGAACTTTTCCTCTAAATGCTCCACAAAAAACTGGTGCTTGGTTGACAAAAATGATTAACCATCAACTCCTGTACAGACGAAGTACCGAGGTGAATAATCTCCACTGCCTTCTTTATCCATTCGTTCCTCCCATGGAGTGCCAAGGGAGGGAAATTATCTCTTATCATATTTCTTTCCGTTGGGGTTGGACCTCGATCGCTTAGGGACTGTTGGTGGAGGCCCACCAGCGAGAGATGATGTACCACACTTCATTGCGGGTCATCCGCCCTGATGCGACCCACTACGACCAGGGGCTCTCCCCATGGGCGCCACCCAGCCACAGCAAAGATCACCTGGCAGGAAATCCTTTGCCGGGAGTCCTGATGCCCAAGAGGGATAGGCATCTACTCCTCGGCTTACGTGGGGAGGTAGTAGCTCAGGCATCAGCAGTGCAATCCTTGTGTAGTCAAGAGGGCTACCACGAAGAGGGTACATGACGACCCCACCACAACACACTGGCTACCGTGCTGGATGTCAGGTGTCGAATATCCATGAGTATCACGAGGGTGAAGATGGAAGTGCACAATGGAGGGCATGTATGCTACTGGGAACACACTGCAGCTGATGTGAGCGGAAGGTTGATGTATGTCCAAATCCACGACAAAATCGGGTGTGCCAGATCTTAGGGCAAGATGGATTTAAGATGCACCACGTAAGGCATCCTTTCCCAAATGGTACGCACTAACGGAAAATTTGTAAGGTAGTGGTCAAACCCCTTACGGCACCATCACAGTAAAGGCCGAAACAGTTGAGACTCCTTTTAGTCGCCTCTTACGACAGGCAGGAATACCGCGGGCCTATTCTTACCCCCAAACCTGCAGGGGACAAAATTAAACTCTATGCATCCGAAGTTACAATTTAAGGAAGAGCATGGAAATCAAGAATCTATTAACTATCTAGATCTCACTATAACTAATAACAACGGGAAACATTGCTTCACCATATACAGATAACATACAACAACTGATATTATTAATGCCAACTCATTTCATCCTCAGAAATATAAAAAAGCATTTTTTAAGTACATGATACACCGAATACTAAAATTACTGCTGGAAGCTAATGGGATCAAAAAGGAAATGTTAATCTTAAAACACACGGCGAAAACCAATTCTATTAAAAATGATAGCTACCTGTCGTGTTTCGAAAAAGTGCAACAATCAAAGTACTCCACTATAGGTAATCCAAAATATATGAAGATGACATATATGGGAAACATATCAGATAGAATTACTAATTTATTCAAAAATTCTGGAATAACAATAGAATTCACAACTGGCAATACTTTACAACAAAAATTAAGACATACCATAATGAAAAATTTACCAGATCAGGAGAGTGTAAGATCCAATGTAGAGACTGTGAGAAAATACGCTCCTGGAAATTGAAATAAGAACACCGTGAATTCATTGTCCCAGGAAGGGGAAACTTTATTGACACATTCCTGGGGTCAGATACATCACATCATCACACTGACAGAACCACAGGCACATAGACACAGGCAACAGAGCATGCACAATGTCGGCACTAGTACAGTGTATATCCACCTTTCGCAGCAATGCAGGCTGCTATTCTCCCATGGAGACGATCGTAGAGATGCTGGATGTAGTCCTGTGGAACGGCTTGCCATGCCATTTCCACCTGGCGCCTCAGTTGGACCAGCGTTCGTGCTGGACGTGCAGACCGCGTGAGACGACGCTTCATCCAGTCCCAAACATGCTCAATGGGGGACAGATCCGGAGATCTTGCTGGCCAGGGTAGTTGACTTACACCTTCTAGAGCACGTTGGGTGGCACGGGATACATGCGGACGTGCATTGTCCTGTTGGAACAGCAAGTTCCCTTGTCGGTCTAGGAATGGTAGAACGATGGGTTCGATGACGGTTTGGATGTACCGTGCACTAATCAGTGTCCCCTCGACGATCACCAGAGGTGTACGGCCAGTGTAGGAGATCGCTCCCCACACCATGATGCCGGGTGTTGGCCCTGTGTGCCTCGGTCGTATGCAGTCCTGATTGTGGCGCTCACCTGCACGGCGCCAAACACGCATACGACCATCATTGGCACCAAGGCAGAAGCGACTCTCATCGCTGAAGACGACACGTCTCCATTCGTCCCTCCATTCACGCGACACCACTGGAGGCGGGCTGCACGATGTTGGGGCGTGAGCGGAAGACGGCCTAACGGTGTGCGGGACCGTAGCCCAGCTTCATGGAGACAGTTGCGAATGGTCCTCGCCGATACCCCAGGAGCAACAGTGTCCCTAATTTGCTGGGAAGTGGCGGTGCGGTCCCCTAGGGCACTGCTTAGGATCCTACGGTCTTGGCGTGCATCCGTGCGTCGCTGCGGTCCGGTCCCAGGTCGACGGGCACGTGCACCTTCCGCCGACCACTGGCGACAACATCGATGTACTGTGGAGACCTCACGCCCCACGTGTTGAGCAATTCGGCGGTACGTCCACCCGGCCTCCCGCATGCCCACTATACGCCCTCGCTCAAAGTCCGTCAACTGCACATACGGTTCACGTCCACGCTGTCGCGGCATGCTACCAGTGTTAAAGACTGCGATGGAGCTCCGTATGCCACGGCAAACTGGCTGACACTGACAGCGGCGGTGCACAAATGCTGCGCAGCTAGCGCCATTCGACGGCCAACACCGCGGTTCCTGGTGTGTCCGCTGTGCCGTGCGTGTCATCATTGCTTGTACAGCCCTCTCGCAGTGTCCGGAGCAAGTATGGTGGGTCTGTCACACCGGTGTCAATGTGTTCTTTTTTCTATTTCCAGGAGTGTATATATCGGCCAAACAGGTCAAAATTTTGCAGTAAGGTACAAAGAACATACGTCGGGTACCTCACGAACAATATCTGTATTCGGCCATCACATAACATTTAATAACCATGCTGAGAGGACAGTAGAGCAGAATCTACAAGTTCTTCATTATGCAAATAAAGGTTTACTTATGAGTATCTTAGAAGAAATCGAGATATATGCTCATTTGAAAACCAAATCATCAATGCTGCTCAATGAACTATTAGATTTTCGCGAAAAACGTTTTTACGACCTTTTTGACGAAATTTTGTAATGAAGATGCACCTACTCTTGTTTTAAAATATAAGCTTAGTTATACCCATGGCAAAAGCTATGTATGAAAAATAGGCTATACAACATAAAAAATTTATATTAAATTGAGATTGAATATTATAAAAACTATTAGATCTAATTAGATTGATGAGTTTTAAATATTTAATCATCGGTCTCATTAGTTATTCAGACATAAATAATTCGGAACGTACTCTTGGCTGCTACCCTATTGTTATGAAGAATGTCACTATGAAAACTACAGCTTAAGTATAACGATTCTGCAACATCCATCAAAGCTGCAATTGTGATGTTGGCGACTCGGTATAATCGATATATACCACAATTCCAAGGACTTTTACATCTTTAACTGACACTGTAATAGTATTAAGGTTGACCATAGAGGGCACAGCTATTACACTTCGTAGTTTACTGTTTTTATCTAAAATATAGAAAAGTTTTACACATACTATCTATCTGTTAATCAGACATTTTAAATGAATCAATTTTATGTTATTAGTGTATTTCGTACTTTTATACTTTGACGATAGCGTCATATTATGAACGCTGATTGGCAGTTGTGAAGTAGTGAGAGAGGAAGTAGGCGGAGCCTCTGCATATTGAAGTTCATGCTCAGCACTCATAACCATCAGTTGACTTCGTAGCAGCTGAGAAGAGCTCCGCCTACCATCCTACAAGGAAGCCATGGGTATAATAAGTGTTATTTTATCTTGTTAAAATTTTGTCCTCATTAGACACATTTTATTTTAAGATTGGTCTCTAGTATTTTCTAAAATTAATTCACAGGTCTGAAGATGGTTATACGAGGGCTGTCCAGAAAGTAAGTTACTATCGGTAACTAAATGGAAACGACTATGAAAATCCGATAAAGCTTAGCAAAGATGTGTTGGGCAGTGCGTCTAGTATGACTCTAGGTAGAATTATGTCGCTCTTTTCATTCCTGAGCTCTTAGTGAGCACGTAAAGATGTTATAGAAAATAGTGTTTCCCGCCTAGTACGAGGGCCTAGTGAGAATTTTCCCCTGAAGCTATGCAATCAACATTACATAACTGTCGTGCGTTTTCTTCTTCAAGACAATTCTCAGCCTCATTCTGCAGGGGCAATGAAGATGGTCGTGCATCGTTTCAATTGGAAATGTTTGATTACCCACAATACAGCCCGTAATTATCTCCCACTGAGTTTCATCTTTGCTCAAACGAACCGCTGGCTATGAAGACAACATTTTGGCACAGACAACGAGCTTTAGGCCAGCGTAGAGAATTGGCGGAAAGCACTGGCGGCTGCCTTCTATGATGAGGGTATTGGAAATTTGGTACAACGCTACGACGAATGTCTCAGTCAGAACGGCGACTATGTAGAGAAGTAGCTGAAAGGTGTAGCTAACTGTTACAAATGAAACATTTCTGATTTTTCACTGTGATTTTCATTTCGCGATCAATTGTAACTTACTTTCTGGACAGCCTCCGTATAAATATAACCGAAATCTATCACCTATGTTATTGATACATAAATGTTGTGATCAAGACTTAACTTTAGTTGAAATATAACCTTAAGTCTTGTTATAATTCATATTTTGTGCACACTTGATTTCGATTTTATGATGATGTTACCTTTCAAAGCAAACGGTTGGAATTTCCATGGTATGCAACAATGAAATCGTTAGTGGTCACATAGATACACACACATAAACACGGGACACTCAGGTAAAACCTACAAGCTGATACAACCATGTTTAAAAATGTGTTATAGCGGGCAGCTACATGAACGTAATAGTGACCATTCCCGAATTGATTAATCGCTTGGATAACGCTCACATCACATCCAGTGATACTCCCTAATAAAAGTGCACCATCGTACAAGTGGAGTGATACTAAAAAGCCAAGACAGTGAAATAAGACGATGTCTCTCCTCTGCTGAATGTTCAGTGTGTGTGTGTGTGGTTGAGGTTTACGGGCGCTAAACAGCGGGGTCATCAGCGCCCAAACGCATAAAAACAGGAACACATGCAGTGAAGGGACTAAGACGAACAACGAACAAGGGGAACAGCTAAAAGACGCAGACCTGACGCAGCTCCAAATCCTCACATACAGAGGCAAAACAAGAGGAGAAGGAGTGCACTAAAAAAGGAAAGGAAACACAAGGAAAGGAGGACAGAAACCGAAGGGAAACAAGGAGGTAGACGTGACTGGTTGACCTCTTACCTAAAATCTGGGTGAGCCAGCCATCTAGCAGCACATTAAAATCCTCTCCCTAAAAGCCGTGGCAACAAATTGGACAGGACACAAAACCGTAAAACCTTAAACACAGACGTTGCGTCGTCTTTCAAAATAGAGGGCAAATCCGGTGGCAAAGAAACCACCGCCCTCTGGTCAGAGTATAAAAGACAGTCAAGTAAAATGTGGCGGACAGTAATCTGGACGCCACAAGCACTGCAGATTGGGGGATCCTCCCGCCGGAGTAAAAAACTATGTGTGAAGGGACTGTGCCCGATGCGGAGGCGAGTGAGGAGAACCTCATCCCGCCTGCATGACTGGTAGGACGTACGCCATGCCCGCGTGGTGGCCTTGACCAGACGTAGCTTATTTTCACTGACTGCCAGCCACTCCTCTTCCCACTGACGCATAACGCGAAAACGCAGGAGGGAGGTAACAGCATGGAGGGGGACGGCACAGTCAACAACGTGAGGGAGGGAACATGCATCTTTGGCAGCCACATCCGCCAGCTCGTTTCCCCTAATACCTACGTGCCCCGGCACCCAGCAGAAGGAAACCTCCTTCCCCTGCCGCTGCAGGTGGAGGAGGGCATCATGGATGTTCTGGACGACCGTATCCGCCGTGTACAAGTGTTGCATGGTCTGAAGGGCACTCAGGGAGTCAGAACAGATGAGGAACTTACGACTGGGAACACATCTCATCTGCTCCAATGCCCGCAAGATCGCAAACAATTCGGCATCAAAGATGGTAAACGCCGCAGGAAGCCGTAACTTGACGACTCGATCAGGGAAAACAACAGCACAACCAACAGAGTCCCCCTGTTTAGAGCCATCCGTAAATACCGGTACATGGTCGGGATGCTGGTTTAAAATATCAGAAAATAAGGCGGTAAAAACAAACGCAGGAGTGCAGCTCCTCCGGTACTCCGACAAGTCTAAAACGATGCTGGGCCTCCGGAGCAACCAGGGAGGCAGGCGAGTAAAACCTTGTCGTTGGGGGGCCACACGCTCCACACCAAGGGACTCAAGCAAATGCTTGGCACGAATCCCAAATGGTCTCGTTGCCCTGGGACGACTGGAAAAGAGACGTTCCATAGGCGGTCGGGCAACGGTAGGGTACGCAGGGGATGTAGGACAGGCAAGGAATTGACACACCCGTCGCACCATGAGGAGTTTCCGCCGGATGGCGAGCGGCGGTTCCCCTGCCTCAGCACACAGGCTGGGGATGGGACTAGTACGGAAGGCACCAGTGGCCAGCCTGATACCCTCATGGTGTACTGCGTCAAGAATCTTCAGATACGAAGGCCTTGCTGACCCATACACGGTGCAACCATAGTCAAGTCGCGATCGGACGAAAGCCCTATAAAACTGCAGCAGACGCGCCCGATCTGCTCCCCAGGACCGATGGCTCAGACACTTCAAAATATTCAGTGCCTTCAGGGCCCGCACCTTGAGGTCTTTAAGGTGAGGCAACCACGACAACTTTGAATCAAAAGTGAGGCCCAGGAACCGCACAGTGTCGCTAAAAGGAAGAATGGTGTCCCTCAGACGCAATTCAGGGGAGGTAAAAGCACGTCGAGAACGATTAAAATGAACACACACACATTTGTCTGCAGAAAAGGTAAAACCCGTCTTCGCAGTCCATGCCTCTAATCGCCGTATCGTAAGCTGCAACTGTCGACCAGCAGTGACAAGACTGGAGGAAGAACAGAAAACAGCAAAATCGTCCACAAACAAGGAGCATTGGGCAGGACTCCGGATAGTGGACGTGATACTGTTAATGGCGACGGCAAAGAGGGTGACACTTAAAACGCTTCCCTGAGGAACACCATTCTCCTGCACATACAAATCAGATAGCACATTACCAACCCTATAGCGAAAGAGGCGGTGGGAAAGAAAGGACCGAATGAAGATGGGGAGACGGCCACGAAAGCCCCACTCATGGAGTTGATTGAGGATATGGCGGCGCCAAGTAGTGTCATACGCCTTATGAATGTCAAAGAATACACCTAGACAATGCTGGTTACGCAGGAAGGCCTGCTGGATGGCCGCCTCAAGCAGGGTCAAGTTGTCTATAGTGGAACGCCATCACCGAAAGCCACACTGAGAGGGGCTAAGGAGCTGCCTGGTCTCGAGCAGCCAAACCAGGCGACGATTGACCATGCGTTCCAACGTCTTCCCGACACAGCTCGTCAAGGCGATACTTCGATAACTACTGGGATGCGTTCGGTCCTTCCCTGGTTTGAGGAGGGGTATCAAAATCGCTTCCCTCCACGAGTCAGGGTACGTGCCGGATAACCATATCATATTAAAACAATTCAGGAGAACTTCCTTGGAAGACAGTAACAAGTGCCGCAGCATGCTATACCGGATTTGATCATGACCAGGCGCAGTATCATGAGCCACAGACAGCGCCGAATCCAGTTCCCACATTGTGAAGGGGCAGTTGTAGGGTTCAGAATTAGGAGACCGGAAGTCCAAGTGACCCCTCTCGATGGCAGTGCGGTAGCGGCAGAAATCTGGATCACAGTTAATAGTGGCGGTAGATTCCGCAAAATGCATGGCCAGTGTCTGGGCAATGTCTCTCGGCGCCGTGAGGAGACTTCCCTGATGCAGCAAGGCCGTGACAGGTAGCTGGCCGAGTTTCCCGGAAATCCTCCTGATGGCTTCCCATACTTTCGTAGAACTAGTGGAGCGGGAGATGGAGTTCAAAAACGATTGCCATGACCGTCGTTTGCTCTCTTTAATCACGCGTCGCGCTTTAGCCCTTGCCACCCGAAAGGCTGCAAGATTGTCAGCTGTGGGACGGCACTTGAAGCGGCGCAGAGCGGCACGGCGGGCTCGGATGGCTGAGCGGCACTCAGGGGTCCACCAAGGGACAGGACGCCTCTTGGGATGACCGGATGACCGTGGAATTGACAATTCAGCAGCATGGGAGATCACAGCTGTAACATGGTCTACCCATTCGTGGACGCTGTCACGGTGTTCCAAAACGGCCAGGTGGCTAAAAAGTGTCCAGTCAGCCCTGCAGAGGTGCCAACGGGGCGGTACCGGAAATGCCATAGCCTCATCCAGGAGGCGAATCCAAAGGGGGAAGTGGTCACTAGAATGGAGGTCAGCATCAACCTCCCATAGAGCAGAATCCGCTAGTGCTGGAGAGCAAAAGGAAAGGTCAATAGCTGACGACGACCCAGAAGCAGTACAGAAATGAGTGGGGGCACCAGAGTTAAGGATGCACAGTTCTTCAGACACCATGAGGCGTTCCAGAATGCGACCCCTGGGGCAAGTAGTCGAAGAGCCCCATAAGACATTATAAGCATTGAAGTCCCCCAGAAGAAGAAATGGGCGGGGAAGTTGGCCAATAAGGTCTGAGAGAGCCTCAGAGTCTATCGCATCCTGAGGAGGTAAGTAAAGTGAACAGACTGTGAGCCTCCGACCCACAAGAAGGTCAACTGCAACTGCTTGCAAGTCTGTAACGAGAGGGAGCTCAGATGAGGGGTGCATGTCACGGACAAAAACCGCAACACCACCCTTTGCCCTTTCCCCCGTCAGATCATCTTTCCGATAGACGGTATAGCCCCGTAAAGAAGGAGCATCAGTGGCCCGAAAATGCGTCTCTTGGAGACATAAGCACAAAGGGAACTCACGTACAAGGAGTTGTAGTTCGGCCACATGCGTCCTGAACCCATTCAGGTTCCACTGTAAGATGGGAGCCAGTGATCAGGGTGGCTGAACTTTCACCCTGCCTCTGTGTTTTGGAGGAGAGCCTGTACTGGCCGGAGATTTATTCCTGGGGGCGAGAAGAGCGCCCCCGGTCGACATCAATGTCCATCAGCTCCGATGACGACCCACGGGAGATGTCAGACAGTACGATGGCCTCGTCATCGGACCGACCCTGATCAGTCTCCGCAGGTGGCAAAATCTTCACCTTCGGCGTCTTGGTCTTAGGGGGCTTAGAATGCAGAGCCTTGTCAGCAGTTGGAGCTTTGCGCGCCTGGGCAGAAGGCGCCATAGGGGAAGAGGCAGGAAGTACCCCAATGTCAGCAACCACGGCCTTGTCCGACGTTGCGGGGAGAGCTGCAGGTTGCAAAACAACCGCAGCAGCACAAGTGCACTGGCAAACGCAGGTATTAGTGCTAACACTAGCAACTTCCGTTTGCGTAGCAACAGTGGCCATTTCTACTGGTTTTTTCAGGGCGGAAGCGAAAGATGTAGTAAACACAGGAGGTTGCATGGCCTTAAAGAGCTTCTTGGCCTCACCATAGGGGATGTGCTTAGATGTTTTGATCTCCTGTATCTTCCGTTCCTCGAGATAGATGGGGCAGACCCGGCTCCAGACAGGGTGACTCCCAAGGCAATTCACGCACTTCACAGGCGATGAACAATCGGCTCCTTCATGGGCAGGCTGACCACATTTACCGCAAGTGGCTATCCCATTGCACCCCAATGTAGTATGCCCAAAGCGCTGACATTTAAAGCAGCGCATTGGGTTGGGGAAATATGGCCGTACTGGCAAACGTAAGAACCCCGCTTTAACATGCTCTGGAAGTCGCGGGCAACTGAACGTGAGAATAAACGAGTCGGATTTTACTAGGTCCCCATCGACTCGCCTCATAATATTCTGCACATCAACAATACCTTCGGCAGCCCACTCAGATTTCAACTCGTCTGTGGAGATATCCGCCAAGTCCCTACATGTCACAACACCCTTACTATAGTTGAGTGTGGAGTGGAGCTCGGTCTCTATAGCGTACTCTCCGAGACAGGGTGCTTTCCGAAGAGAAGCGACTTGACGGGAACTAGAAGTCTCAACTAAGAGAGTACCATTGCGCAGTCGCTTAACAGATTTCAGTGTACCTGCAATTCCTTCAAGACCCTTGTGGATGTAAAAGGGAGAAACCCTCTCAAAGCTACCCTCCTTCCGTTTAATAATCAAAAACACATTCTGATTTTCAGCATGTGCTCTGTTACAACAGTCTGATAAATCTCTAGCAACACCAGGAGCTGGAGGACTCGAAGCACGAAGTCGCTTTTTCGAAGGGGTGTGTTTGCCTACCAGCGGCCCACCCAATCCACTGGTAGGGGGAAATGTAGAGGTCGAAGGGTCCATTGTGGTCCCACGAGCAGCTAGGGAACTAAAGGTCCTCTCAGATAGAGCCCCACGTGCCTGAGTAAGCCGTATACAACTGGGGTGCGGCAGGTGCCCCAGAGGTTGCCCGCTAGCGACTGTTCCACCCCAACAGCCATGCATCTTATAAGCGCGCAGCACACCGTAAGGTTGAGGGGTTTTTATAGAGGTTTACCTTCCTCGCAATCCAGGCGGTCAAGCCAAGATTACCATTCCCCGCAGCACACAACATTCCACCGCCGCACCATACGGTGGTCGCTGAAGCATGTCCGGGGGTTACGGTGACAGGGGACTGGCGGCGCTGACAAGTCCCCAGCTCAGGACCCCGGGGTCGCCAAGCCCGTACCCAGCAAACGAATGCTGAGCCCCTGGGGGCCTGAATGTTCAAACATCGCTGAAAAAGCTCTGGCCGGTGTCGGATACGGAACGTTGCAGAGAGGCACAGACTTCATGATACCTATCTTGGCATTTGTACGTGGAAAATTAATTTTCTTTGTACTACTTTACAAAATTTTAAATAAATTTAACAAACATTTGTCACTGAAGCTTCTCATGTCGTTAATAAGTGTTTGGTTTCACACCATAATTGCTTTAATCTTGGTAAATAAACAGTATTACCAGTGTAGCATATCACTTGCCCCTTTGGAATACCAGCATTTGCTAAAAGCTTCGATTCGATATCTAAAGCGTAAAATTCGGCCCGTCCAATTTATCTGGTTCACCCAGTACGTATATCTGAAGTAGCGCACAGTAAAAAATGGCAACAGTAAATCTAGAATCTGCAGCCAGGTTCCACACATTGCAAACCTTTGATTTCGGTTAGCAACGCTGCCCCGAGATCGCAGCTCAGCTTGCAAAAGGTTGTATCCTCATTGTCGGAAAAACAAAAGCTGCACGATATGTATTTTCTGGATTGTAGGTATTTCCATTATTCTGATAACTGTCTGTGCTTGTCAGAAAATATAAAAGAAATTTTTTAGTGGTTCATGTTTTCATCTGTGAACGAATAATTGACGCTGTTACAAGTGGACCGATGAGTACGAGACAGTCCACTAACGGAATTACAACAGGAAAAAGTTGCTCTTCTGAAATATACAGGTATGCAAGGCAATTGCGGAACAGTAGCATCAGGTGATTTGGTAAATCGGTCCGGCCGCAACAATCCACGGTATCAACACGTCCCAAAAAGCGGTGCGCGAAAATGTGATTTTTCAGGGGGTTCTATTTCGGGTTCTACTGATCACAGAAGTAAGGGATAAATTGTTTTGGATAGCGATCATTTGTAGAGCTATCGGAAGAACGGAAATACTGTAGCTATCCTACAGTACACGGTCAAAATTTAAAAACATTACACACACCGTTCAACCCAGGAATATTGAGCAAATCGTGTTTTTTTGCATTATGTGTGGTCTAGGGTGGACCTTATACACGTTATAAAAGCGTCATTTGTTCATAAGCGGGTTCTGAGGAAACCCCAAGAAACCTTAATCTTTGGGTAGAAAAAGTACCAATCGTGGGCATGGACATTTCCAAACTTTCCATTTAAGACAAATCGCTGGAATTTTTACCATATGTTCTTGCGATGAATTTCTCAGGTAGTCATGAAACTTTTTTCGATATCATTGTCCAATACCGAGATCCAGACCTTCAATGTTACCCTCCTTACGCAGGTAAAATACGAGCGTAATATCCAGACTGAAACAGAAATGTAGTTTTAACTGAGTTACTGAATACATGGAAAAGCTTTCGGGGTCATCGCAAGGGTTATGAGGTTACCAAACTCTGTTTTTAGTCGCCATTTTGTCACCAATAAAAAATTAAAACGTACTGTCTCCGTATAATGGACACCACATGGCTATGCAGCCTGTCTTGACATGGAAATTATTCGATGGTGCTACCTGGCCACGTAAGCATCCTATAGAAAATTATTTTATCATATTAAATTCTTTCTACTTGCAAATCAAACACCGCACTTTTTTGGTATGGTGTAGGTGTAACCCAAAAATGTTGTTCATTTATATGTAAGGTAGAGTAAAGTGAACTTGTGTCAGATAGGAGACGATTTTGTTTTAACATTTTGTTATGGTTGCCAGTTAGAGAGAAAAAGAGAGGTGACAGTGACGGTGGGAGAGACAGTGTCAGTGAAAGAGAAACAATTTGGGTGAAGGCAATAGTAGTGGGAGTCAAAGGGAGAGGAGATAGTGACGTTCAGTGAGACACAGTGTGAATGAAAGAGGAAGAGAGATGGAAGCAGATAGTAGCAGTAAGAACAAAGAAGAGAGGAGGGAGCGAAATGAGAAAGAGAGATGTGTGGAGATCATACGTAGGCTTGGGGGATTTGGACACATCCCCACCTCCCCACCCCTCCCAACCCCCCACATCTCAGACTAGCGAATTTTCACGTTTTCCTCCCTCCCCTATACCCACATGTTAAAGGTTCCCAGTCGAAGGGTGTAAAAACCTAGGACTGGTTGGTTGATTTGTGGGATTGAAGGGACCAGACTACAAGGACCATTGGTCCCTTTTTCCACGAACTTTTAAACACCCACAAAGAATAAAAGCAAACAACAGAGATGACAAGGGAAACGGATGACGCAGGACAAGAAAGACACAGACAGGGACAAGAAAAAAGGAATTAAAATCTCACAGACGACGACACGTACATGTGCCAATGTTAACACGACGACATCTGCGACTATGACGGATATTGGCAGGTGACTATTGGCACTGGATGTTGCCGCTGTGGAAGAGCGTTGCATGGTCTGTTGAATACCGGTACCTTCTTCATCATGCCCATGGGAAGTCGCGAACCCATCGTCTTCCAGGAGAGCAGTTCCTTGACTCCTGTACTGCGAGACGCAAACAAGCAGGCGGCGGCTCCATCATGCCCTGGGGACTATTCATGTGGGCATCCAAGAGACCAGTGGAACTTGTGCACGACACCATGATGGCGAAGAATTATCGTACACTAGTTGCATACCACGTAAACTCTTATGACGATCATGTTTCCTGATGGCAGTGGCACTTTTCGACAAGATAATGCTCCGTGTCACAAGGCCAAGAGCGTGATGGAATGGATCGAGGAACACAGTGACGAGTTCCAATTGATGTACTGGCCTCGCAACACGCCAGATCTGAACCCGACCGTAAACATCTGGGATGTGATTGAAGATGGCGTCAGAGCTCATCGTCCCCGAAATATACGGGAATTAGATAACTTCTTTGTTTGGAGATGTCGTGTCAAATTCCTCCAGCGACCTGCCAAGGCCTCATTGCTTCCGTGTCACGACGTGTCGCCGCTGTTTTCCGTTCGAAAGAGCATACTGCCTATTAAGTAGGTGGTCATAATGTTCTGGCTGATCAGTGTACATCTTCCTGGTCTTCTGTCATTTCGTTTTTTCAATTCTTTGAGGAAATTGGGAGTGAACTGAGTTTCTCCCGGTCTCGACTGGTACTGTTTAAGGGTGGTACTGCTCAGTACATATCAGTTCAACACACTGTACAGTGTATTGAACGAGTATCAATGTTTTTAAAGTTCTACAGTACTCTTTAATGCATTCCGCGAACAATCAATACCAATATAAAATTATACTATTGCAATACTACTGCACAATAGTCATTATTGTGTAATAAATATTGGGGGTGGGGGTCGGGGGCCTTTAAAAGTGGGTGGTGGCGTGTACTTCAAGGTGCCCCTGACACTTCCCACTTTACCGTTCTAGTTGCGAAAGGAGCGCAGGAAGCACAACCGTAGGTAGGCCCAAGTATAAGGTACAAATACACTGATTTTACCCTAATGCTCTTCTCGTGGGATGTACGAAGGAGGCTGTGCTCCGCAATTGCCGATTTCTCTAGTTCTCTATTTTTAATATGGCGTTGGTGTTCTGCACAGCGGTCGGAAACGGTACGAATCGTCTGACCTATGTAATTACTTCCACACTCACGGGGTGTATTATAAACTACAGGGACCCTGAGGCCGAGAGTGTCCTTAACAGGCACATCATCTCCATAATTTTGTTAGGAGGACGAAAAATTGGTCTTATACCTCGTCTACGCAGGACTCTTCCTATTTTGCTGGAAATAGCGCCACAAAAAGGAAGAACCGCAATCGGTGTTTCATCCTGCGAGTGTGCAGAATTTTCACGTTTCCGTTTTTTGGAGAACGCTGCCTCACAAACATAAAATATTGTTCGATGAAACAAAAATTCTGTCCCATCCCTTCACGTCCTGGGATTCTGTTATTAAGGAAGCTGTTGGATTAAGAATGAGCCAGAACTACTATAACCACGATACCGGATATCATCTGAGCTGTGCATGGATTGGTTGGTTGGTTTGTGGGTTTAAAGGACCAGACAGCAACGGTCATCGGTCCCTTGTTCCAAAACTTAAAAACACCAACATGGAGAAAAAACGAATAATGGAGACAACAGACGACACAGGACAAGAAAAACTCAGACAAAGAACAGACAAAACAAGTTAAAACCGCACAGAGTGTGACGGTGGTTGGCTGACCATAGAGATAAAAAAAGGAAAAGCCAACCACTGAGAACACATTAAAAACTCAGTTTAAAACCGTAGGCCAAAGGCCAGAATCAACACAAAACAATAAAATAAAACAGAAACACTCAGATTAAATGATAAAAACCCCCTGCCCGAATAAAATGTAAAACTAAGTCAGCCATAGCAGGGTCATCAGTTAAAAGGGCAGGGAGCGTATCAGGCAGCGCAAAGGTCTGCCTGAGCACAGCTAAAAGCGGACAAGACAATAAAATGTGCACCACCGTCAAAACCGCCCCACAGCGACAGAGAGGTGGGTCCTCAAAACGCAATAAATAACCGTGCATCACCCGGGTGTGACCAATACAGAGCCGACAAAGGACAATGGAGTCGCTGCGGTTGGCTCGCATGGAGGATCCCCACACAGTCATCGTGTCCTTTATAGCATGGAGTTTATTGGGCGTGGTTAGATCGAGCCATTCAGCGTCCCAGAGCGCAAAAACTTGTCGGTGGAGGACTGCTCGATTTCAGTCTCTGGTAGGCCAATGTACGGAGATGGTTTACCGGTGGCCTCTGTCGCCAGGCGTTCAACATTCTTATTGATGGGTATCCCAACATGGCCTGGAGTCCACACAAGGACCACAGAGCGGCCGCAACTGGCAAGAGTATGCAGGGACTCCTGGATAGCCTTCATCAGACGAGAACGAGGGAAATACTGGTCGAGAGCTCGTAAACCGCTCAGGGAATCGCTACAGATAACGAAGAATCGCTACAGATAACGAAAGACTCACCTGAGCAGGAGCGGATATACTCTAGGGACCGAAAGATGGCGACCAGCTCAGCAGTGTAAACGCTGCAGCCAGCCGGCAATGAACATTGTTCGGAATGGTACCCTAGAGTTAGCGCATAACCGACACAACCAGCAACCATCGAGCCGTCAGTGTACACAATGCCACAGCCCTTATACATTGCAAAGAGGGAAAGAAATCGGCGGCGGAAGGCCTCCGGAGAGACTGAGTCCTTCGGGCCCTGTGCCAATTCCAGCTGAAGGCGAGGGCGAGGCAAACACCACAGGGGTGTACGCAGAGGTGCCCTGAAAGGGGGCGGAAGAGGTAAAGCCCCAAGCGCTGAGAGAAGCTCTCGGACGCGGACCGCGATCGTACTTTCAGCCCTGGGTCGACGTTCTGGAAGATGGTCGTGCGACTCTGGGAATAGCAGACGATAGTGTGGATGCCCGGGCAAGCTAAAAACATGGGCAGCATAAGCGGCCAGTAAATTTTGGCGCCTTAACCGCAAGGGAGGGACAAAAAAAAATGGTTCAAAGCACTATGGGACTTAACATCTGGGGTCATCAGTCCCCTAGAACTTAGAAATACTTAAACCTAACTAACCTAAGGACATCACACACATCCATGCCCTAGGCAGGATTCGAACCTGCGACCATAGTAGTACGCGGTTCAGGACTGAGCGGCTGGACCGCTAGACCACCACGGCCGGCAAGGGAGGGACACCTGCCTCTGCAAGTATGCTGACCACTGGGCTGGTCCAGAAAGCACCAGTGGCAAGGCATATTCCGCTGTGGAGGAGTAGGTACAGTACCCGCAGCGCAGATGGAGATGCTGAGCCATAAGCCAGGCTCCCATAATCCAGACGAGACTGGATTAACGCCTGGTAGAGCCGTAGGAGAGTAGAGCAGTCGGCGCCCCACCTGGTGTGCCTCAGGCATCGCAGAGCATTTAGATGCTGCCAACAGGCCTGTTTAAGCTGCCAAATATGAGGCAGCCAAGTCAGCCGGCCATCAAAAACTACACCCAAAAACCTGTGGGTCTCCGCCACAGCAAGGAGTTGGTCGGCAACATAAAGCCGCGGCTCAGGATGGACTGATCGGCGCCGGCAGATATGCATAACGCGGGTCTTGGCAGCCGAAAACTGAAAACCATTGCGCTACAGCCCGAGACTGCGCCTTGCGGATAGCGCCCTGTAGCTGACGTTCAACAGCTGCAATGCCAGTAGAGCTGTAGTAAAGGCAGAAGTCGTCAGCATACAAGGAAGTGGAGACAGGATTTCCCACCGCTGCAGCGAGCCCATTTATGGCGATTAAAAACAAGCAGACACTTCAAACAGATCCCTGGAGCACACCACTCTCCTGGACTCGGTAGGAACTATGGGAGGCTGCGACTTGCACGCGGAAGGTACGATACGACAGAAAATTGTGGATAAAGATCGGCAGAGGGCCCCGAAGACCCCATCCATGAAGCGTAGAAAGGATGTGATGATGCCATGTCGTATCGTACACCTTCCGCATGTCGAAAAAGACAGCGACCGGGTGCTGACGGCGGGCAAAGGCAGTACGGATGGCTGACTCCAGGCTCACCAGATTGTCGGCGGCGGAGCGGCCTTTACGGAACTCACCCTGAGATGGAACCAGAAGGCCCCGTTACTCCAGTACCCAGATCAACCACCGGCTCACCATCCATTCAAGCAACTTGCAAAGAACGTTGGTGAGGCTAATGGGACGGTAGCTGACCACCTCCAAAGGGTTCTTCCCAGGTTTCAGAATGGGGATAACAATACTTTCCCGCCATTGCGACGGAAACTCATCCTCGACCCAAATGCGATTGTGCCAGTCCACTGAAAGGCGTTTCAGCATCTGACAGTGGATGCGATCTGGCCCAGGAGCGGTATCAGGGCAAGCTGCAAGTGCACTGTGAAATTCCCACTCACTGAATGGAGCATTGTAGGATTCAGAATGTTGGGTGCGAAAAGAAAGGGTCCGACGTTCCATCCGATCTTTAATGGGGCGGAAGGCCAGTGGGTAATTGGAACAAGCGGAACTCAGAGCAAAATGCTCTGCCAAGCTGTTGGCAATTTTGTCGGAGTCTGTACAAACTGCTCCATTCAGTGAGAGCACAGGGACGCTGACAGGGGTCCGATAGTTATAGAGGCGTCGGATCTTGGCCCAGACATGCGATGGAGAGACATGGAGGCCAATGGTGGACACATACCGCTCCCAGCACTCCTGCTTGCTTTGGCGGATAAGGCGGCGGGCTCGCGCACACAGCTGTTTGAAGGCGATAAGGTTTTCGATGGGGGGATGTCGCGTCAGCGACTTCAGGCGACCACCAAGGCACAGTCCGCCGCCGATGGGACCTAGAAGAGCGGGGAATGGCAGATTCGGCGGCGGTAACGATGCCAGTGGTGACCGATTGAACCACAACATCAATGCCATCACTAGAGAGAGGCTCAATAGCAGCAGTGGAGGAAAACAAGTCCAAGTCAGCCTTATTCATGGCCCACCTGCAAGGCCGCCCAGAAGAATGACGCTGTGGCAGTGATAGAAAGATCGGAAAGTGGTCACTACCACACAGGTCGTCATGCGCACTCCATTGGACAGACGGTAAGAGGCTAGGGCTGCAAGTAGGTGCCATGCGCCACGCTGGAGTGTGTGAAGGAACCATCATTTAAAAGCGAAAGATCGAGCTGTGCCAATAAATGCTCAATGGTGGCGCATCGACCTGTCGCCACCGACCCACCCCACAGAGTGTTATGGGCCTTGAAGTCGCCCAGTAACAGGAAAGGGGGGCGGCAATTGGGCTATCAGCGCAGCCAGGACATGCTGCGCAACATCATCATCCGGTGGAAGGTAAAGACTGCAGGTGGTAACAGCCTGTGGCGTCCACACTCGAACAGCGACAGCCTCCAAATGTGTTTGTAGAGGGACAGACTCGCTGTGAAGAGAGTTAAGGACATATATGTAGATGCCACCAGACTCCCTTTCATAAGCTGCCCGGTTCTTATAATAACCCCGATAGCCAAGGAGGGCGAGGGTTCGCATTGCTGGCAACCAAGTTTCCTGAATAGCAACGCAGAAGAAAGGGTGAAGGCTGATACTTTGTCGGAGCTCAGCTAGATGGTGGAAAAAACCGCTGCAGTTCCACTGGAGTATGAAATTGTCCATGGCTGAGAAGGTGTGAAGGGACTAGGAAGGCAATTTACGCCGCTGGTTCACTCTCTGCCACCGATTCAGAACCTGCACGAGTAACATCCATGGCGTCTGAGGGACCAGCGAGATCCAGGTCTTCAGCAGACCTCGTCCTCAGACGCAGAGCTTGTAGGAAGTGGTGGGACAGGCGCCACCGCAATGTCGTAGGTCTTGGGGACTTTACTCTTTTTCGGCTTCTCCTGCTGCGCCTTCGGTGGTTCAGGCTTCATGGGCTTCACTGGGTCAGTCGCAGGGACGGACGACGACCGTAAGGCCCTACGACCAGGGACTGGTGGTTGTTTCAGACACTTGCGGGCGTCCGCGTTTCCACTGGTCGGAACTTGCGAAGGGGGGTCCCCAAGGGACCCCTTCCCGGTGAGAGAAGCCGAAGAAGTCTTATGCTTCTCCAGCAGGGTAGGGGGAGCTGATGTCCCCGATGGTTTGGAGGGTGTTGCTCCTGAAGTAGATGGAGCAGGAGCAACAGGGACTGAAGTGCCCCCACAACCAAGGGGGAGGCGAATTCTGACACAGCTGAGGTCGAATTGTAGGTGACGACATGGTAGAGGTTCGAACCGGTGTTGCAACCACGGTATAGGTGGATGTCATTGGTGGTGGTGGTTGTTGGGATGTTTAAGGGGGACTAAACAGCGAAGGTCATCAGTCCCCCATTCCAAAATCAGGCGAGCCCAAAATCGACGGAGCAGGTAAAAACCAAAGGGGGAGGAGACGTCCCCCCAGGCGCTAAAAGAACACAAATGCAGCAACAAACACTACAAACAAGAACAGGACAGAGGCACACCAGACAGAAAGAAACAGAAGAAAGGAAGATGGCCGGAGACTGGTTGACTGACCACGAGAACAAAAATGGGAAAGAGTCAACCATCTCACGGCACACCAGAACAGCAACAGACACGAGGACAAAAGACACAGAAAGGGAAAGGTGCAGGACCTCCCTAAATCGAACCATACAAACGACTACTACGGATAAAATGTGAAACATTGTCAGCCATGGAGGCATCGTCGGATAAAACCAAAGCCAAAGTGCCCGGGAGATTAAAAGATTGCCGGAGTGTGCGCAGTCGAGGACACTCCAGCAAAATGTGGCCGACCGTCAGCCGGGACCCACACCGACACAAGGGCGGATCCTCCTGACGCAACAGATGGCCGTGCGTCAGGTATGTATGGCCGATGCGCAGCCGACACAGGACTACCGAGTCCCTGCGAGAAGCCCGCAGGGACGAACGCCACACATCGGTCGTCCCCTTGACAGCCCGCAGTTTATTCGGGGCTGTCATGCCACGCCACTCAGCAGCCCACATCCCAATCAGCTTACGGCGCAACACCAGCTGCTGGTCGCGAGCCGTAAGGCCGATCTCCAAAGCTGGGGCGTCTATCGCCCCTTTGGCCAGCCTGTCAACACGTTCGTTCCCTGGGATGCCAACGTGACCTGGCGTCCAAACAAAAACCACCGAACGACCAGAGTGGGTAATGGTGGAAACAGACTCCCGAATAGAGGACACCAGAGGAGAAGAGGGATAGCAGCGGTCGATGGCTTGGAGGCTGCTGAGGGAGACACTGCAGATGACGACGGACGCATCTGAGCAGGAACGCATATGCTCAAGAGCTCGCAAGATGGCCACCAGCTCTGCAGTAAAAATACTGCTGCCAGCCGGCAAGGAGCGTTGCTCAACATGGGCAGCGTGAGCAAAAGCGTAGGCAGTGCGACCATCAACCAGGGAACCATCCGTGTAGACAGGCTCACAGCCCGGAAATGATTCGAGGAGCGCAAGAAAACGGCGACGGAGGGCCACAGGCGGAACTGAGTCCTTAGGTCCCTGTGCCAAATCCAGATGGACGGACGGCCGGGACAAACACCAGGGAGGCGTAGGTGTACGGACCCGGAAGGGAAGCAGAAGAGGGAATGACCCCAGTTCTGACAGCAGGGACTGGACACGGACAGCTACGGAAAGCCCAGACCGAGGTCGCCGTTCGGGCAGGTGGTGGACCAAGGCAGGGAAAAGCAGGTGACGATTGGGATGGCCTGGCGAGCAATGTACGTGGACAGCATAGTCGGCGAGCAGACGATGGCGGCGAATCCGCAGCGGGGGAACCCCGGCCTCCACCAGTAGACTGTCCACGGGGCTGGTGCGAAAAGCGCCAGTTGCAAGCCGAACCCCACAGTGATGTATGGGGTCTAACAACTGCAACACTGAGGGTGACGCAGACCCATAGGCCAGGCTCCCATAATCAAGCCGGGACTGCACAAGGGCTCTGTACAATTGCAGTAGCGTGCAGCGATCTGCACCCCAAGACATGTGGCTAAGGCAGCGGAGAGCGTTGAGGTGCCGCCAGCATTTTTGCTTCAGCTGAGTAACATGAGGAACCCATGTGAGCCGGGCATCAAACATGAGTCCCAAGAAGCGGCAAGTGTCCACCACTTCAAGCAGGTGGCCGTCGAGGTAAAGGTCAGGATGAGGGTGGACCGTCCGACGCCTGCAGAAGTGCATAACCCGAGTCTTGGCAGCAGAGAACTGAAAACCATGAGCCAGAGCCCATGATGCTGCCTTGCGAACGGCGACTTGCAACCTGCGTTCGGCGACTCCCGTAGTTGTGGAGCTAAATGAGATGCAGAAGTCGTCGGCATACAAAGAAGGAGACACCGACGACCCCACTGCTGCAGCCAGACCATTAATGGCCACTAGAAATAACGAGACGCTCAACACCGAGCCCTGCGGGACCCCATTTTCCTGTATATAAGAGGAACTAGAGGTGGCACCGACTTGCACCCGGAAAGAGCGGCGCAATAAAAAGCTTTGAAGAAAAGCCGGGAGCCGACCACGAAGACCCCACCCATGCAACGTGGCGAGGATGTGATGCCTCCATGTGGTGTCATACGCCTTCCGCAGATCGAAAAATACAGCAACAAGGTGCTGACGTCGGGCAAAAGCCGTACGGACAGCAGATTCCAGCCGCACCAAATTGTCCACTGCAGACCGGCCCCGACGGAAGCCACCCTGGGATGGAGCGAGGAGACTGCGCGACTCAAGGACCCAACACAAACGCCGCCCCACCATACGTTCGAGCAATTTGCACAAAACGTTGGTGAGGGTAATGGGACGATAGCTGTCCACCGCCAGTGGGTCCGCACCGGGCTTCACGATGGGGACAATAAGACCCTCTCGCCATTGCGACGGGAACACGCCCTCGCTCCAAATGCGGTTAAAGATGGTGAGCATGTGTCTCTGGCAGTCCCTGGAGAGATGCTTCAGCATCTGCGCGTGGATGCAGTCCGGTCCTGGTGCTGTATCAGGGCAATCGGCGAGGGCAGCGAGGAGTTCCCTCTCGCTGAAAGGAGCACTGTATGTTTCATAATGACGCGTGTGGAAAGAGATCGGCGTCCGCTCGGCTCGCTCCTTTAGAGAGCGAAAGGCGGGGGGATAGGATGCAGTCGCAGAGCTCTGAGCAAAGTGCGCGGCTAGCCGTTCAGCAATGGCGGCAGCGTCCGTGCAGACAGCGCCGTCCAAGGAGAGCCCAGGGACACCCATAGGGGTCTGGGATCCATAAATCCGCCGGATCCGGGACCACACGTGCGAGGACGAGACACGGGAGCCCAGGGAGGAGACGTACCTCTCCCAGCACTCCTGCTTACGCCGTGCAATAAGGCGACGGGCGAAGGCACGGAGCCTCTTAAAGGCGATGAGGGTCTCCAGAGACGGGTGCCGCCTATGACGCTGGAGAGCCCGCCTACGGTCGCGAATAGCCTCAGCAATCTCCGGCGACCACCAGGGGACAGCCTTCCGCCGAGGGAGGCCAGAGGAACGGGGGATGGTAGCCTCGGCCGCTGAAATGATGGACGTGGTGAAAACACGGACCACCTCGTCAATGTCACCCTGTGGGGGAGACGCAATGGTGACAGCGGAAGTAAAAGCTGGCCAGTCAGCCCTGTGGAGAGCCCAGCGGGGCAAGCGCCCAGAAGAATGACACTGTGGCAGTGACAAATAGATGGGAAAATGGTCACTACCACACAGGTCAGGATGCACCCTCCAGTGGAGGGATGGGACAAGTCCAGGGCTGCAAATAGAGAGATCGATGGCCGAGAACGAGCCATGGGCCACACTGAAATGCGTGGGAGCACCGGTGTTTAAGTGGCTAAGGTCAAGCTGAGCCAACACATGCTCCACGGCCCGACCACGATCATCGGAAACAGTCCCACCCCATAGAGGGTTGTGGGCATTGAAATCGCCCAGCAGCAAAAAAGGTGGCGGCAGTTGTGCTATCAGAAAAGCCAGGACATGCTGCGCGACAGTACCATCAGGTGGAAGGTAAATACTGCAGACGGTAATGGCCCAGGGCGTCCACACCCGAACAGCGACAGCCTCTAAAGCTGTTTGTAGAGGCACAAACTCGCTGTGAAGAGAGTTCAGGACATATATGCAGACGCCACCAGACACCCGTGCATAAGCTGCCCGGTTCTTAAAATAACCCCGATAGCCACGGAGGGCGGGGGTTCGCATTGCTGGAAACCAAGTTTCCTGCAGAGCAATGCAAAGGAAAGGATGACGGCTGATAAGGTGGCGGAGCTCAGCGAGATGGTGGAAGAAACCGCTGCAGTTCCACTGCAGGATGTTATTAGCCATGGATGGGAAAGGCGTGAAGGGACTGGGGAGGCAGATTACGCCTCCGGGGCCCCTGCTGCTACTGAGTCACCACCTGGACAACAGCCATCTACTGCATCCGAGGGACTGGCGAGATCCATGTCCTCAGCGGACGCCAGAATCTCCACCTCATCCTCAGACGCAGAGCTTGTAGGAAGCGGTGGAATGGGTGCCACCGCAATGTCGGTAGCCTTGGGGAGTTTCTTCTTCTTCTGCTTCTCGCGCTGTGCCTTTGGTGGCGCAGGCTGGGAGGGCGCAACTGGGTCGGTCTCAGGGACAGACGACGACCTTGTGTCCCTACGACCAGGGACTGGCGGTTGTTTAAGCCACTTGCGGCTGTCGGCCTTTGTACCGGACGGAACTTGGGAAGGGAGGTCCCCAAGGGACCCCTTCCTTACGAGAGTAGCCGAAGAAGTCTTACGCTTCTCCGGCTGGGAAGGGGGGACCGATGTCCCCGATGGTTGGGGGGGTGTTGCTCCTGAAGTAGATGGAGCAGGAGCAACAGGAGGTTTAGTGCCCCCCACCATCAAGGGGGCAGGTGTGGGACTTCGACTCTGAGAGCTGACTGGTGCGGATGGAATTGTAGAAGGAGTGACAGTTGCTGCATATGAAGCTGTCATGCGCACCGGATGAAGCCGATCATATTTCCGCTTCGCCTCAGTGTACGTCAGGCGGTCGAGAGTCTTGATTTCCATGATCTTCCGCTCCTTCTGCAGGATCGGACAGTCTGGCGAGCAAGGCGGATGGTGGGCACCACAGTTCACACAGATTGGAGGCGGCGCACAGGGATGATCAGGATGGGAAGGTCGACCGCAATCGCGACAGACGAGGTCGGACGCACAGCGTGAAGACATGTGGCCGAACTTCCAACACTTGAAGCACCGCATCGGGGGAGGGATATACGGCTTGACATCACATCGGTACACCATCACCTTGACCTTCTCAGGTAACGTGTCACCCTCGAAGGCCAAGATGAAGGCACCGGTGGCAACTTGACGATCCCTCGGACCCCGGTGGACGCGGCGGACGAAATGGACACCACGGCGCTCCAAGTTGGCGCGCAGCTCGTCGTCGGACTGTAAAAGCAGATCCCTGTGAAAGATAATGCCCTGGACCATGTTCAGACTTTTATGGGGCGTGATAGTGACGGAGACATCCCCCAGCTTAGTACAAGCGAGCAAGGCCCGCGACTGGGCGGAGGATGCCGTTTTTATCAACACCGATCCGGACCGCATCTTGGACAAGCCCTCCACCTCCCCAAACTTGTCCTCTAAATGCTCTACAAAGAACTGAGGCTTCATGGATATAAAAGATTCCCCATCAGCTCTGGTACAGACAAGATATCTGGGCGAATACGTCTCAGTGTCACGCAATGCCTGTCGTTCCTCCCATGGTGTGGCGAGGGAGGGGAACGATTTGGGGTCATAAACGTTACCTTTAAAATGGGCTCTCGAACGCTTAGAGACTGCTGACGGCTGGCCGCCAGCGACAGATGATGTACCACGCTTCATTGCGGGTCATCCGCCCTGATGCCACCTACTCCGACCAAGGGCCCTCCCCACGGGCGCCACCCAGCCACAGCAAAGGCCACCTGGCAGGATGGCCATTGCCGGGAGTCCTGATGCCCCACGGAGATGGGCATCTACTCCTTGGCATACGTGGGGAGTGAACGGCGCAGGCATCAGTAGAGCGATCCCTGTGTTGTCAGGGGGCTACAACCAAGAGGGTACATGGCGACCCCACCACAACGGACTGGCTACCGTGCTGGATCTTAGGTGCAAAAATGGCCAAGGTCGTCGTCACAGTTAAAAGAAACACTGCAGAGTGCATCGTGGTAATCGCCCAAGTGATCGAAAACGAGCGGGACACCATTGCAACGACGAGAAAGACGGCTATAGGTCTAATTGCACGAAGGATACAGTGCACCATGTAAGGTGCCCTTCCCCAATTGGCTCGCTCTTCGGAATAATTTAGATAGATGGAGGTCAAACCCGAGAGGGGACCATCACATAAGGCCGAAACGTTTGAGACTCCTTTTAGTCGCCTCTTACGACAGGCAGGAATACCGCGGGCCTATTCTAACCCCCAAACCCGCAGGGGGGGCAGGGGGAGGTCCAACTGAAATGAAGTGTGATTTACGGTTGCCAAATTAGTTATAAACTAATGCACTCAACAATTTCTATCACCGTTTTCTATGTTTCACTGAGACGAGAGAGAAATGGAAATCATATAATAATGTGGCGTGCAAAACCTTAGAACAAAAGTAGATTTAGCGTATACATCACTGCCAGTTACGATGGCTATAAGAAACTTGGATCTCTCATAGGTTGGTTGGTTTGCCGGATTAAACGGACCATACTGCTACGGTCATAGGTTCCCTTTTCCAAATACTAAAAACACCCTCACAGAATAAAAAACTGTTCAACAGAATAGATGTCAGACGAGGCAGAACGAGAGAAACTTAGACAAAGACCAGTCAAAACACATTATAATCACACAGAGTGTGATGGTGGTTGGCCGAAAATAGAGATAGAAAAGGAAAAGCCAACCAGCGAGAACACATTAAAAACCCTCTCTTCAACAAGTGATGGACATATTGGATCGGCAGGGCACATTTGACTTTGCTCAGGAATCATTTGAAACTTCGAAACCCGTGTGTCCGGTTAACCGGCCCGCCGGGCGAGCTGCACGGAACAGTAAACAGTCCTCGCGCCCGGCCGCGCCACTGCCGCCAGGCTGTCAGCCATGTGTGCCACGCAGGCAAGCAAATGCAGTGCTAAAATCATGCCCGCGGTGTGCTACTAGACATTCGCGTGAGAATTACCCGTCATGCCAAGCTATTTGCTTTTTATGTAATAAAAAAGGACATGTTCAGAGTGTTTGCCAGAAAAAGCTCAGATCGGAAGCTCAAAACCATTCCAGGCCCTTTGCTTCACGCCAGATTCGAACCAAGGATACTCAGGCTCGTGAAACTTCGCCCATGGAAATTCATGTAGTTCATTTCACTCTGCTCAGTGCCACTCACTCTAACAGTGACTGTGTTCGTCCCACAAATAGTGTGAGTCGACATCGCCGGAAATCCCGTCAAGTCGCAAGTGATTATGTACCAGCATCAGTTCACGTTGCACGAGACAGTCGTTCATGTCGTCAGCAGGACAATAAACTTTTTGTAGACTTGGACATTCACGGCAAGGTGATACCATTCCAGCTCGATACCAGAGCTGCAGTTTCACTGATCAATCAAGACACTTACAAACAGCTGGGCACATCTCTGTTGCGTGCCGCAAATGTTAACTAGTTATTCAGGTCAAGGTATCCCTGCGTTAGGACAGCGCAGCCTTCTTGCAACATACAAAGGACAAACAAAACTTGTGTCATTTTGCGTCCTTCATTCTTCTTCTGCAGTGAACTTGTTTGGTTTCGATTTATTTCCGTTGTTTAACTTGTCTGTAGTAAATCAGGTCCTATCAGTGAACCAGACTGTGCCCTCAGACATTGTTTCTCGTCTATGTGAAGAATTTGCAGACATTTTTGCACCGGGCCTCGGTTGCGCTAAGAACTATAAAGCACATTTGGAACTGAAAGTAAACGCGCAGCCGAAATTTTTCAGGGTGCGCAATGTTCCCCACGCATTGTGTGATGAGGTTGCAAAAACATTACACGATTTGGAATCACGAGGTGTAATTGAACGTGTGCAGGCTTCTCTCTAGGCATCACCCTTAGTAATTTTGCCAAAACCTTCCGGAAAATTGAGACTTTGGGTGGACTTCAAGGCAACAGTGAATCCACAACTAGTGGTTGCAACTTTTCCTTTACCCCGCCCGGAAGATCCTTTTGCAAACTGTGCCCGGGTAAATATTTTTCGAAGTTGGACCTCGCAGACGTGTACTTGCAAATACCGGTGGACGAAGAATCCCAGCGCGATTTGGTGGTTAACACTCATCTTGGGTTGTATCAATTCAAACGACTGCCATTCGGGTGTGCATCCGCCCCTGAATTGTTTCAGCAATATCTACAAACTGTTTGTGCGTCGGTCCCTACTTCAGCAAATAATCTGGACGATATTGTGATCTCCGGAAAGACGGAAGAAGAACATATGGCGAATCTCAGAACATTATTTCAGGTCTTGTGACAAAATGGTCTTCGCTTGCGGAAGGACAAATGTGTGTTTTCTGCTCGTGATTTGCCATACCTGTGACATGTACTCAATGCCCAAGGCATACATCCCAGTCCCACGCACCTTCGTGCCATACAAGACTTGCCTTCGCCGCAGAATTTGAAGCAGCTACAGAGTGTGCTGAGAAAAATAAATTACTGTAACAGATATGTACTACATGCTTCTTCCATTTCAGCTCCGCTTCATCGCTTAAGCCGTAAAGGTGTTCCGTTCGTCTGGACGACGGAATGTGAACACGCCTTTCGCCAGTTGAAACCGGCGTTGCTTTCCAATACTTGCCTTACGCCATTCGATCCCCAGAAACCCCTTTTGTTGATGGTGGATGCATCGAATTCGGGATCGGTGCTGTGCTGGCGCACAAAGATGGATCGAACGATCGCCCTGTTGCTTTTGCGTCCAAATTGCTTTCGTCTGCACAATGAAATTATTCACAGATCCAGAAAGTAACACCAAATACGAGAGCCAATGCTTCTAAGTTTCATGATTTCTTGTATGATCGTCACTTTACCATAATCACAGACCACAAACCTTTGACATCGCTTTTTCATCCGACCAAGCCTGTACCTCCACGTACAGCGCAGAAATTCATTCGCTGGTCTATTTTCCTCTCACAGTACCGCTACGATATCTTGTATCGGTCCACTGCTAAGCACGGAAACGCCAATGCGTTGTCCCGCTTGCCTGTTGCTGAGGATAGTGCCTTCGATTCCTCCGAACTTGCTTGCATGTTCATTGATGCGGAAACCGATGACGTGGTCGAATCGTTTCCGATTGATTTTCGTCGTGTAGCTACAGCCACAGCTGCCGACCCTGTCCTTGCTACCGTTCTGCGTTTTGTTGCTATGCAATGGCCCTTATCAAAGTCATGGATCGGGGATCGGGGATCCGTTGGTTCGCAGATTTTTTGGTCACAAGGAGAGACTTTTTGTACGACGTGGTGTTTTGCAGTTGCGTTCTGATAATGATCAGTCCAGGGTCGTGGTCCCACGTTCGTTACAGTCCTCTGTCTTACGGCTTCTCCACCAAGGACATTGGTGTATAGTGACAACGAAACAACTTGTCCGTCAGCACTGTATTTGGTTCGGAATCGATGCCGCGATTACGAATATGTGCTCTTTTTGCATGGGGTGTGCCGAACAACAATCAGCACCACCGCGGAAATTCTTTGCATGGCCAAAAGCCACTTCCCCTTGGCAACGCTTACACATCGATTTTGCTGATCCATTCTGGAATGCTCGATGGTTGGTTGTGGTAGATTCATTCAGTAATATTCCTTTTGTTGTCCGGATGTCTTCCACGACGTCATCTGCCACCATCCAAGCGTTATCTGCTATCTATTGCATTGAAGGTCTTCCACAGACTATTGTTTCCGACAATGGCCCACAATTCATGTCCGCAGAATTTCAGTCATTCTGCAAGGCCAATGGTATTCAACATCTGTCGTCCGCGCCGTTTTCGCTACAGTCACACGGTGCCGCTGAACGATTGGTCACGACTTTCAAGTCACAGATGTTGAAGTTAAAAGAGTCGCATTCTCGGGAGGACGCGTTATTGCTCTCTTTGTCCTCGTATCGCTCTCAGCCCCGAGATGGTGGCTCGCCGGCTGAGTTGCTCCACGGTCGCCCTCATCGAACCTCGATGTCTTTGCTACATCCGCCGCATCAGGTTCCTGTGCAGCGGCAGACACCTGCGTTTGTCCCAGGCGACGTTGTCTACTACCGCCACTACCGAGGTTCACGGCGTTGGCTCGAAGGACGCATTCTTGGCTGCCTCGGACGCGCTATGTATCTGGTTTTGGGAGCCTCTGGTGAGGTGCGCCCGCATCTCAACCAGCTGCGCCTCTGTCGTCGCACGGGATCTGCCGCTCGCCGTCTGCTTTCAGCGACGGTGCCGTCCGGTCAGCGCCCCGGGGACCCATCTACTGGCTCGCCTCAGCCCCAGGTGTTACAGACGCTGCCTTGCATTTCGCCCCATGGCGACGCGCTGCCACCGCCGCCGACGCCCGCAGTAGACGCGTCGCTGCAACCGCCGGGCGTCTCCCTGGGTCACGCGCCGCCGATCGCTTCCCGTAACCAGTTGTCCTCCGACATGGAACTCTTGCCCGTTCCGGACCATATGTCGTCTTCGCCCGTCGGGTGCCCCGGCCCGATGGAGGTCGACCCTTCGGCCCCTCCTGTCTCTCTACGGGCGCATACACCCCATGTTGGCGTGCACCCTGGAGCAGGTTTTCAGGCGTTTCCTAGCTCCCCGCGGTCCGAATGGCAGGGTGAGGGTGGCACAGCCTCGCCTGTTAGGCTCCCCACCTCGTCGCATACGCCAACATGGGTCCTCCCCACGCGGGCGGAAGCCTTATGCCACAACCGTACGCCGATTTGCGGGGGAGGAATGTGGTGTCACCACCAGACACAATACTTGCTAGGTGGTAGCCTTTAAATCGGCCGCGGTCCGTTAGTATATGTCGGACCCGCGTGTCGCCACTATCAGTGATTGCAGACAGAGCGCCGCCACACGGCAGGTCTAGAGAGACTTCCTAGCACTCGCCCCAGTTGTACAGCCGACTTTGCTAGCGATGGTTCACTGACAAAATACACTCTCATTTGCCGAGACGATAGTTTAGCATAGCCTTCAGCTACGTCATTTGTTATGACCTAGCAAGGCGCCATATTCAGTTACTATTGATATTGTGAATCATGTACCGTCAAGAGCGACGTTAATCATTAATGGATTAAAGTTAAGTATTCCACCAGCTACGTCCGTTTTTCTAAATTCTAATTTCCTTGTCCTGTTCCAGACCTCACGCCAGCCTGCGTGAGCTAAAACGCGTGCCTTTCGGCCTCCTCTAGTAACACGGTGTTGGCTCTCCTGCCAACCACAACATCAAATTCGCTGTGGGTTGGAAACGTCGTTTATAAAGTGACGTAGCATGGAGAAATACGCAGTAAAGTGTCTCCGTTATCATCAGAACGGCTCTTGGAATATCATGCTGTAGAGGACACGAAAAATTTTTGTACACGCAAAATCCGATCTGAGGTGTAAAATTAGTTTTTCGTTATTTCAGATTCATATAAGTGAACTATCAAAATTTTACTGACCCATAAAGATATTTTCTTGTGAGTGACATGCCCTGCACTGGAAAAGAAATGAAGGGAACCAGCGGAAAATTGCTCCTATCGGAGCACAAAAAGGCCAATATGCTCCTGTTTTAAAATATTCTAAAAAGTGGGGTACCAGCTTCCTCACCATCCTTTCCTCATCACCTTTAAAAACTATAGCATGTGAACATATTCTCGCTTTTTGATGCTCAGTGGAAAGGAGCCAAAAGTAAATACTGGGAGACAGAAAAGTAAATACTGGAGACAGAAAAGTAAATACTGGAGACAGAAAAGTAAATACTGGAGACAGAAAAGTAAATACTGGAGACAGAAAAGTAAATACTGGAGACAGAAAAGTAAATACTGGAGACAGAAAAGTAAATACTGGAGACAGAAAAGTAAATACTGGAGACAGAAAAGTAAATACTGGAGACAGAAAAGTAAATACTGGAGACAGAAAAGTAAATACTGGAGACAGAAAAGTAAATACTGGAGACAGAAAAGTAAATACTGGAGACAGAAAAGTAAATACTGGAGACAGAAAAGTAAATACTGGAGACAGAAAAGTAAATACTGGAGACAGAAAAGTAAATACTGGAGACAGAAAAGTAAATACTGGAGACAGAAAAGTAAATACTGGAGACAGAAAAGTAAATACTGGAGACAGAAAAGTAAATACTGGAGACAGAAAAGTAAATACTGGAGACAGAAAAGTAAATACTGGAGACAGAAAAGTAAATACTGGAGACAGAAAAGTAAATACTGGAGACAGAAAAGTAAATACTGGAGACAGAAAAGTAAATACTGGAGACAGAAAAGTAAATACTGGAGACAGAAAAGTAAATACTGGAGACAGAAAAGTAAATACTGGAGACAGAAAAGTAAATACTGGAGACAGAAAAGTAAATACTGGAGACAGAAAAGTAAATACTGGAGACAGAAAAGTAAATACTGGAGACAGAAAAGTAAATACTGGAGACAGAAAAGTAAATACTGGAGACAGAAAAGTAAATACTGGAGACAGAAAAGTAAATACTGGAGACAGAAAAGTAAATACTGGAGACAGAAAAGTAAATACTGGAGACAGAAAAGTAAATACTGGAGACAGTGGTTGTGGTATAGAAAGAGCGAAGGAGATAATGGCAGTGTGAGAGAAAGAGGAACACAGTGGCAGCACAATATAGTTGACAGTGACGGAACAGTGCTGGGAAAAGTGGAAGGTGACAGTGCAAGGGGTTGGGGAGGGGGGGGGGGGGGAGGGAAAGTGGAAGTGGTTGGGAGCCAGAGATAATGAGAGACAGTGTCTATGACAATAACAACGTGAAAGTGAGAGATGGTGACAGTGATAGGAGACAGCAGCAGTGGGAAGGAATGAATGATATAATAGCAGTAAGAGAGAAAAAGAGGGAGATAGTGACATTGAGACGAGACTGTAGTAGTTGGTTGGTTGGTTGGTTGGTTGGTTTGTGGGATTAAAGGGACCAGACTGCTACGGTCAGACTGTAGTAGTGGGGCAGAACAAAGCGAACTGTAGAGTGACACAGGAGACAATGACAGAGGGACACAAAGTGATAATGAGTTGGGCTGAATGAGTGAGAATCGGTGCAAGTGGGAGTGGATGGGTATGAGGTACTCGCAGCGATGAACTAAGGAGCGAGTTACAATTGGTGAGCTTGTAAGAATGAGAGCTGAGTTGCATGTTAAAAAGAGCGCGAGTTCGTTCGCATGCCAAAATTTTTAAAGGCGCTGAGGAAGGTAGAATGAGTCATGGTACCCCACTTTTAAGTCAGAGTCTTTTTTGAACCAGGAGCATATTTGGCTTTTTTTGCGCTCCGGTAAGAGCATTTTTCGCTGATAAAATCCTGGTCCAAAAGAGCCAGACACTAGCTCCGATGGCAGTATTGTGCACAGTTAGGAGATCTTTCTTCTGAAATGTGCTTCAGCTGACAGGTTGGACAGCAAGCTACATCTCCATCGTGCTTAAATAAATCGCCGCTTTATCAGATTCAATTTTCCCGCTAGATAGCGTCATAAAATCGATGTGGAGCATTTACGTGGCCTCCTCCAGTCGAGTGGAGAAATCTAATCAGAGGAATTGCTGCCACGATTAAACTTTTCTGACCCAGATCGTGCTATTTACGCGAGGTTCTCGATCGTTTCATGTAGCTGTGATAATCTCCCAAGTTCTCCGTGACGCGCGAAGCGAGTCTTCAAACTTAGAATCCAGTTTACTTAAACATGAAAGCAGTGTTGTTTCGCACGGTGTCCACATACAATGAGAGGTCTCGTCGCCAGTCTTGAATAAAACAAAGTTTGTGTGCTCTAAGAGACGCAAAAGTGTTTTAATCTACTGTCGTTCATTCCCCGCTGAAATTGGTTTTCTCAACAGCTGCCACATCCGATGCCTCAAGTAGATAATGGCGATACTAGCTGTATTTTATTTTCTTCTTTTATTTTCGACAGATATATGGAACACACTTATTTTTATTGTCATTTTCATGTTATACCTATATTAACAGCAGAACTGCTTATTTGCTGAAAAAGAAAATAAAACCCGGCTCGGAGACGGTAAGAGTAGCTCAAGCGACTAACTGAACACCATTTATTCTTGCGTGCACACTACAACTTTCCTCCATGACGAGAGAGCGGACTGATTTGCACTCAGCCTAACGAAAATATAATTACATTTGTTTACTAAAACATCACAAATACAACAGTGTGTTAATTAACTTAGACAAGACGATTTAACCTTAACACACTGCCGTCCGGCGACACCACAGTGGTGTCGTGCACCAAATAGCGGTCAACGGCCGGCGACACCGCAGGGGTGTTGTCTGCATGGTACCGCTCAGCGGCTGGGGAAACCACGGTGGTGTCATGAGCAAAGTATCGCGCATGCCCGGCGACAGCACTTTGGTATCTTTTGCATTCTGTTAGAGTAAGCTACACACGTCATCAAGTTTTGGTTGTTATAAATACTTGTACCCTTTCATCATGGCAGACAAAAGAGACGATACGATTATTGACGATGAATGCGCGGACCAAAACTTGGAGGTCGCCACTACATCGCATACGTCTCATCATGATCTGGCTCACAGACTTTACGGTCACATAGGGCATCACCAACCAATGGGCCTACATATTTCCGAAGCGAATAAACGGAAACGAAGGAACTGCCATGTATATTACAAAAACAAAAGAAAGGAACAACAAACTTAATGTGCATGTCTTGTGGAGTTGCATTACATCTTGGAGACTGTGTTGCTGCATATCATACGAAAGAGAAATACCATGTACCAAAGACAACGCAAATAAATATGAAAAAAACAAATTTTGTATTTATTTACGTAAGTATATTTTCGAAATTTCATGAAAGCAGGGGAACAGGGTTGAGAACTTATGAGAATTAACGATGAGATTAGTAAAACGTAGCAATTTATAATCTCCCGATAATGTCAAGAACGGCTAGCGACAAGCCAAGTAATCTGAATTAGCGCTGCCGGCGCGAAGTGAATAAATTTGTAAGAGACGTGAGGAAGGCAAAGTGTTAAGTGTGAACATTTATTACTATTTGTATAATACAGCTAGCAGCTTACTGAATACTAGTAACTAGCGTGCCCTCTTTTTGCTTAATGAGATTCTCAACATGTAGCATAGATTCGACAAGATTACAGCTTGGCCTGACAATCCTTGCTCTGTAACCTTGAACAGTACAGCGTGATACATCACTGAAAATTACACGTTTCTAGTCAGTAGAGGTCCAAGATTCATATAGTTTGGCGCATTCTAACCGTTTTTGCCTTATGGCTGGTGTTAACAAATGCTTCTTTATTGGCTTTCGTGCTCTCCACCCACTGACTGTTTAAAGGTCAGTTTCAACCCTAATACCCAAGAAGCCTCTCTGGTGGTCCTTTCTTGTCTTTGAGGATAAAGGTTACTGTTATTAAGTAGAATTTTGTCAGTTCTAGGGGGGTATTTTTTCGTTCCCTCCACGTCTGCCTTTTCTCTTTGGAGACAATGAGGTAGTATCACTATATGGCCTAATAAGAATTGACACACTACATTTTTCCGCATCAACAAAAGAGCAGTGTCTCTTATGATCATACCTGTAGATTTTTGTTCATGAAGAGCTACTTTTTTGCACACTTCATAAGTGAAATTCCCATTTTAATAGAAAGACAAAGTTTTCCTGTCCAGAGAACAAAAATAAAACACGCTGTGATTACACATACATGCACTGAGCTCAGCTGGAGGCGACCTACAGTAGTTGTTCGTAGCCAAGAGAACAATGGTCCGCCAAGAGTCCAATAATTGGGCTGATGAAATTGGTTACAGCTAACCAACGTCAATTACTTGTAAAATATGAACTTGCCCCGATTAATTTGAGCACTACTATATGCTCGGAAATAACAAATATTAAAAAATGGGAAATATACAAAAAAATCTCTCACCTGGGAACTTAAGGGAACAACATATACTACATAGGAACTGCTTATGGATTCAAACACTTTAGTATCAGTTTTTAACATCGACATTCAAAACGTGAAATAAATTATAATCATCATGGGGCATTCAAGCTATGAAAATGAGACAGGCCGCAAACCCATGACTGGCGTCTAGCTCAACAAGGAACGATTGAGGTGTTCGTCAGTCGAGTCCACACATCTCATCGACTGAACCAGCAGGCCACGCCAACTTCGAAGTAAGCCGTCTTGATGAGGCAGTGAAAGCTATTTGAAAGGCAATCGACGAACTGCAGTGTGTACAAGACGGCGCTAAGATCAGTGTATTCCCACGAGCTGTTCACAATGCAGATGTGATGTAAATGGGATCCTTCCGCTAGGAGCTGCGTGCGACAGATCAATGCAGATTCAATGCTAATGAGCAACTCCTCAACAGCGCTTCACGACACAAACTGCCAGAGGTCGTTGCTCTGCACCCACCTCAGCAGCTACCGAAGTATCGTGCAGAGAACGAAAGTGGGCCACATACGAAAAACACTTCTTGATAACTATTGAGAAATAAGGACATTCCCAGACATTTGATGTATCTACATGAAGTTGCTAGTACATGGCAATTCAAATCCACGTCTGGCCATCCAGACAGATTATCCGTGTTTTCCCTAATTCACTTAAGGCAAAGAGCGGCATTTTTTTTTTTTTTTTTTTTTTTTTTTTTTTGGAAAAGATACCGCCTTCTCCTTCCCCATGTTTGAGATGCTGAGCCTGTATTTCGTCACTGGTCGTCGATGGGACTTTGAACTCTCGCCTACCTTCTGAACTGTAGGGGTGTTTAACATACGTTACAGTAATTCGAAATATTGTAACCTAGACGTTCAACAAGTCTAATACAGCCTAGAAAGGTAGCTGCGTCATTTTTTACACAGAAAATGTGTGCAGTGCAGATGTAAATTGCACATTTTATTGCGTAGCACCTAGTAGCAAGAAGCTTAAATCACAGAAAGTCATCCCTCTCTGTATTCAGGACTGCAGTACCTGTCTCGAAGTCCTCTTCAGCTGAAACGTACCTTTTATCGGCTGAAATTCGCATGCGCAGAAGTAAAATACTCTATTTCATGTAAGCAGTTTACAGTATTATAAATTCTGTTGAAGGCAGCTCCTTTCCAATAAGCAGGGCTCGCATCGACTACTGACGTGAACGGAGCATAAAGGAGCACATGTAGACAGAACATAAAAATCGCAAGATTGAGAAATAATTTCAGGAGGCAAATAATTATGAAGAATAGCGAGATTAATTCAGATTATTATTGAACGAATAAGCTTGAAGATTCAGGAACGATGGAATCTTATGTTCTCTAAGGAAACAAGACACACAGTACCACATATTCTCAAAAACAGAAAATTTGCCTCGTATACTTTGAAATCCTCGTGTACAGTTTAGTGAGTGAGAAGCTAAAATGGAAGGCGACTGATATCTACAAATGAACTGAACAAAATCCTCACAAAGGCGGTTTGCTAACACCGTGCTATTTGCTGATGACCTGCTGCTTACAGATAAGACAGAAGATGAATTGCAAAGAGCATCATATAGCTTGTAGCAGTGTTCAACTCAAATCTAAAATTTTCATAAACAAAACAAAGGTGTTGCTTTCTTAGGAAGAAACAACCAAATACGCCAAATGATACAGTTTTGAGCATAGCTGTCTTTCAGCAACCGTATATAAATTTCAAAAGATAAATGATACAGCCATCTACAGTTGTTGCAAATAATGTTTTAACACTTTGACCTAGGTTGCGACACCACTAAGGATGTCTTCATCAGGGTGAAATTTTAACTTCGGGCTGATGTTGTTCATGGCAAAGTATGCGTACCAAAGGCTGAACATTTTTAATTTTTGAGTTGAGCATGTCTGCTCGAAACTTCGACTATTGACTTCTCGCAATGTAACTTTACGGTTGATAGAATTTCAGTTTGAAAAAATTTCAGTCTGAAGAAGATATCATTAGAGGTGTCGGAACCTAGTTCAGTGTTTTAAAAAATTATTTGCAACAGGTTGGCTGCATCATTTCTCCGTTGGAGCCCAAATAATGATCAACAACCAACTAATTGAACAACACTCTGACTGTAGTTGGCCTGGATAAGCGGTTGCTGCCTAAGTTCGTAGCGTTTTACCATACGTTTAATAAACATAACAGATACATATCACAGATACTTCAGTTAGGAGTAATATATTCTCCTTCACTGTCAATATTGGGGTATATTTTCGATTTCGCGGCTGTAGAAGTCACATGGCTTTGAGGCGAAGAAGTCGCCGACCTATGTTAGGAGAGCTTGTGTGTGTGTGTGTGTGTGTGTGTGTGTGTGTGTGTGTGTGTGTGTGTGTGTGTGTGTGTGTGTGTGTGTGTGAGGTTTACGGGCGCTAAACAGCATGGTCATCAGCGCCCAAACGCATAAAAACAGGAACACATGCAGTGAAGGGACTAAGACGGACAGTGAACAAGGAGAACGGCTAAAAGACACAGACTTGACGCAGTTCCAAATCCTCACATACAGAGGCAGAACAAGAGAAGAGACGCACTAAAAAGGAAAGGAAACACAAGGAAAGGAGGACAGAAACCGAAGGGAAACAAGGAGGTATTCGTGACTGGCGGACCTCTTACCTAAAACCTGTGTGAGCCAGTTACCCAGCAGCACATTAAAATCCTCTCCCTAAAATCCGAGGCAACAAATTGGACAGGACACAAAACCGTAAGACCTTAACCACAGTCGTTGCGTCGTCTTTCAAAATAGAGGGCAAATCCGGTGGCAAAGAAACCACCACCCTCTGGTCAGAGAATAAAAGACAGTCAAGTAAAATGTGGCGGACAGTAATCTGGACGCAACAAGCACTGCAGATTGGGGGGGTCCTCCCGCCGGCCCGCCGGAGTAAAAAACCGTGCGTTAAGGGACTGTGCCCGATGCGGAGGCGAGTGAGGAGAACCTCATCCCGCCTACATGACTGGTAGGACGTACGCCATGTTTGGAGGGTATTTTCATCCACAAAGGAAATTTCATGAGGATACTTCAATAGAGAGCGGAAAAGGTGAAGATCTAAGTACGCAGGATCAGGAGAAGGAGGTGGGTACGGAATGTCTTGTAACCTGACTCCTGGATAGTGTTTGTCTGTCTACCAGAATGTGGGCGGGCGCCATCATGAAGTAACATCACTTCATGCAGTCTTCCTAGTCCTGTTTTTGGACTGCCTTTGTCAACAGTGATGGCTACATCTCGGGCAGCAATTCGTAGCACACTGCATCGTCGCTGCTCTACGAGATGCATTACATTACCTTTTCTGGATGTGCGCAAGTCTTTGTACGGGAAGTTGCTGCTTTGTTTCGGCTCAAACATTCCTATCTTTTCATTATATTTGTATAAAGATACCATTTCTCGTAATCAGTAACGATGCAGGATAGTAATGGTCGGTGTTGTTCACGAGCCAAATGACGATGAGCAAGTAGAGATCCATATATGGCCACCCGCTAATTTTTGTGATTTTTGTCAGAGCATGCATTATCCATACACCCGTTTCTGGAACCTTCCCATTGCATGCAAATGTCGCTTGACGGTGTAATGATCACAGTTAATCACATTTGCCAGTTCTCGAATAACTGACGTGGATAGTTGTGGTTTAATGCATTTAAACGATCTTTATCAAACCCAGAAGGTCTTCCTGAAAGTGAAGAGTCACTAATGTCACAACGACCCTTCTTGAAATAAGAAAACCATTTTCTTGCTGCGCGCTATCCAATTGCATTATCTGCATACATAGCGCAAATGCTTCTGGCTGCCTCCGCTATTGTCACCCTCCTCTGCTGAATTCAAAAGAATATGTCGGAAATATTCCGATTTTCTAGTATTCACAGCTCCACTCATTATCTCCAAATGATACTATGTGAACTCAAATACAACTAAAAATGGCATTGGGCGATAAATAAACCCATAGCAAACGGAATACCAACATGAAACAAAGACGCTACCAGCTTCTGCACCAACCTAGTAGCTTTTGACGACAACAGAGGCGCAGACAGTACATTAAATAAGTTCGTAATTGTGTGTAGGGCAATAAAAGTTAAATGAAAAACGAAACGGAAGGACACAGAGATCAGGTTCTTTAGTGTAATTGCTGTCCCTGTGCTGCTTTACGGAAGTGGGTCATGGATAATGAGGGAGACAGATACAAAAATTAAATGAAATTTCTAATGCCTGTAAAATGATGTTGTAAACTAAGTGGAATAGAAATGAAGAGATTACAGAACAATTCTAAAAAAATAACCTAAAATACAACTACATGAAGACACTGAAAGACAACAAACAAAAGCAGGAAACAGATGTGTCTTTTTTTTATTAGTGAATTTCCATTGTCCCCCAGAGCGGGGTGAGGGGTGGGGAGAGGGGCTGGTAGCAGTGTAATATGCTGCTCTGTAGCCTACAGATGTTAAAAACATAATAAGGAGATAGTAAAACAATAAAAACAAGCGACAAAACGGTGACTAGTTAAAACTGGAACATGTAAAAAAGTTGCGAAGTGAAAATAAAAAACGAAGGGTTGGTGATGCTTATTAAAAAACATAGTAACTAGACAAGCACAATTAAAAACAATTCGACAGTTGTTTCTGTTCGCAAGAGTTAAAAAACACACCTATCGACAGTACAGTGTCGGTTCGTAACACTGAAAAGTGACGCACAACACAGAACACTGACTGAAAACTGCACTATAGAGGGGACATGAGGGCAAATTGAGGGGGGGGGGGTTGGTTAGTTGGCTGGTTTGTGAGATAACGTTGGTTGGTTTGTGGGATTGAAGGGACCAGACTGCTATAGCCATCGGTCCCTTTTTCCAAAATTTCAAACACCCACACAGAATAAAAAACGAACAATGGAAAAGATGGCAGAGGACACAGGACCAGACAGACTTAGACACAGAGGAGACTAAACGAATTATAATGACACAGTGTGACAGTGGTTGCCAACCACCGAGAAACACACTAAAAAATCAGACGAACCTGAGGCCATAGACCAGAACCAACACAAAAAGACAAACACTTACATTAAGCGATAAAAGCCCCCTGCCCGAATAAAACTCAAAACTAAGCCCACCATAGCAGGGACATCAGTTAAAAGGGCAGGGAGCGTATCAGGCAGCGCAAACGTCTGCCTGAGCATAGTTCAAAGTGGACAGGCCAACAAAATGTTGACCACCATCAAATCCGCCCGCATCGACAGAGAGGTGGATCCTCATGCCACAGTAAATGGCTGAGTGTCAAGCGGGTGTGGCCAATGCGGAGCCGACAAAGGACTACTGAGTCCCTGTGAGTGGCTCGCAGGGATGACCGCCATACAGTCATCGTCTCCTTGATAGGATGGAGTTAGTTTGGCGTGGTCAGGTTGCGCCATTCAGTGTCCTGAAGCTCGAAAATTTTGTGGCGCAAAACTGCTTGCATATCAGGTGCCGGGAGCCAATGTCCAGAGATGGTTTAGTGGTGGCCTCTTTTTCCAGGCGGTCTACACGTTCATTGCCGCTACACGTTCATTGCCGCTACACGTTCATTGCCGCTACACGTTCATTGCCGGGCATCCCAACATGGCCTGGGGTCCACACAAATACCACAGAGCGTCCGCAATGGGCAAGAGCATGGAGAGACTCCTGGACAGCCATCACCAGACGAGAGCGAAAGAAAAACTGGTCGATAGCTCAGAAACTGCTCAGGGAGTAGCTACAGATAACGAAGGACTCACATGAGCAAGAGCAGATATACTCTAGGGCCGAACGATGGCGACCAGCGCAGCAGTGAAAACACTGCAGCCAGCCGGCAAGGATCATTGTTTGTAATGGGCCCCTAGATTTAGGGCATAAGTAACATGATCAGCAACCATCGAACCGTAAGTGTAAAAAATGCCAGAGCCCTGATACATGGCTAGGATGGTTGGTTGGTTTGTGGGGGTTAAAGGGACCAGGCTGCAATGGTCATCGGTCCCTTTTTCCAAAAAACTAATATCACCCACAGAGAATAAAAAAAAACGAACTACAGAAAAGACGTCAGACGACACAGGACAAGAAAAACAGAGATCAGACACAACAAATTAAAATCACACAGACTGTGACAGTTGGCCGACCATAGAGGAGGAAAAAAAAGGAAAAGCTAACCACTGAGAAAACATTAAAAACTCAGTTTAAAACCGTAGGCCAAAGGCCATAATCAACACAAAACCATAAAACACAAACACTCAGATTAAACGATAAAAACCCCCTGCCCGAATAAAACGTAAAACTAAGCCAGCCATAGCAGGGTCATCAGTTAAAAGGGCAGGGAGCATATCAGGCAGCCCAAATGTCTGCCTGAGCACAGCTAAAAGCGGACAAGACAATACAATGTGCACCACCATCAAAACTGCCCCGCAGCAACAGAGAGGCAGGTCCTCACGACGCAATAAATAACCGTGCGTCACCCGGGTGTGGCCAATACCGAGCCGACAAAGGACAATGGAGTCGCTGTGAGTGGCTCGCATGGAAGCACGCCACACAGTCGTCGTCTCCTTTATAGCACAGAGTTTATTGGGCCTGGTTAGAGCGCGCCATTCAGCGTCCCAGAGATCAAAAACTTTTCGGCGGAGGACTGCTCGCAAATCAGTCTCCGTGAGACCAACGCCCAGAAACGGTTTACTGCCGGCCTCTTTCGCCAGGCGGTCAACATTTTCAATGCCGGGTATCCCAACATGGGCTGGGCTCCAAACAAAGACCACAGAGCGGCCGCAACGAGCAAGGGTATGCAGGAACTCATGGATAGCCATCATCATCACCAGACGAGAACGAGGGAAACACTGGTCAAGAGCTCGTAAACCGCTCAGGGAATCGTTACAGATCCCTAAGTACTCACCTGAGCAGGAGCAGATATACTCTAGGGTACGAAAGATGACGACCAGCTCAGCAGTGTAAACGGTGCAGCCAGCCGGCAAAGAACGTTGTTCGGAATGGTCCCCTAGAGTTAGCGCATAACCGACACGACTAGCAACCATCGAGCCATCAGTGTACACAAAGCCAGAGCCCTGATACATTGCAAGGAATGAAAAAAAGCGGCGGCGGAAGGCCTCCAGAGCGATTGAGTCCTTCGGGCCCTGTGCCAATTCTAGCTGAAGGCGAGGGCGAGGCACACACTACGGTGGTGTATGCAGAGGTGCCCAGAAAGGAGGCGGAAGAGGTAGAGCTCCAAGCCTGGAGAGAAGCTCTCGGAAGTGGACCGCGACCGTGCTTCCAGCCCTGGGTCGATGTTCTGGAAGATGGACGTGCGACTCTGGGAATAGCAGACGATAGTTAGGATGCCCGGGCAATCTAAAAACATGGGCAGCATAAGCGACCAGTAAATTTTGGCGCCTTAACCGCAATGGAGGGACACCTGCCTCCACAAGGATACTGTCCACAGGGCTGGTCTGGAAGGCACCAGTGGCAAGGCGTATTACACTGCGTAGGATTGGGTCCAGCACCTGCAACGGAGATGGGGATGCCGAGCCATAAGGCAGACTTCCATAATCTAGACGAGACTGGATTAATGCCTGGTAGAGCCGTGAAAGGGTAGATTGGTCGGCGCCCCAGCTGGTGTGGCTCAAGCATCACAGAGCATTTAGATGCCGCCAACACATCTGTTTAAGCTGCCGAATATGAGGCAGCCAAGTCAACCGGGTATCAAAAACCACACCCAAAAACCTATGTGACATCACCACAGCAAGAAATTCGCCATCAAGGTAAAGCCGCGGCTCCAGATGAACAGTGCGTCGCCTGCAGAAATGCATAACGCAGGTCTTGGCAGCCGAAAAATGAAAGCCATGCGTTACAGCCCAAGAGTGCGCCTTGCGGACAGCACCCTGCAGCTGACGTTTAGAAGCTGCAATGCCATTAGAGCTATAGTAAAGGCAGAAGTCGTCAGCATACAACGACGCTGAGACAGACGTTCCCACCACCGCAGCGAGCCCGTTAATTGCCATTAAAAACCGGCAGACACTTAAAACAGATTCCTGTGGCACCCCATTCTCCTGGACTCGGAAAGAACTATGGGAGGCTGCGACTTGCATGCAGAAGGTTCGATGCGACAGAAAACTTCGGATGAAATATCGGCAGTGTACCCCGAGGACCCCATCCATGAAGCGTAGAAAGTATGTGATGACGCCATGTCATGACATACGCCTTCCGCATGTCGAAACAGACAGCGAGCAGGTGCTGACGGAGGGAAAAAGCAGTACGGATTGCGGACTCCCGGCTCACCAGATTGTCGGTGGCAGAGCGGCCACTACGGAACCCACCCTGAGACGGAGCCAGAAGGCCCCGAGACTCCAGTACCCAATTCAAGCGCCGGCTCACCATCCGTTCAAGCAACTTGCAAAGAACGTTGTTGAGGCTAATGGGACACTAGCTGTCCACATCCAAACGGTTCTTGCCATGTTTCAAAATGGGGACAACAGTACCTTCCCGCCATTGTGACGGAAACTCACCCTCGACCCAAATATGGTTGTAAAGGTCGAGGAGGCGTCGATTGCAGTCCACTGAAAGGTGTTTCAGCATCTGAAAGTGGATGCGATCTGGCCCAGGACTGGTATCAGGGCAAGCGGCTAGGGCACTGTGAAATTCCCACTCACTGAATGGAACATTGTAGGATTCAAGATGGTGGGTGGTAAATGAAAGGCTGTTCCATCCGTTCATTAATGGAGCGGAGGGCCAGTGGGTAATTTGCAGAAGTGGAACTCAGAGCAAAATGCCCTGCCACGCGATTTGCAATTACGTCGGATTCTGTACAAACTGCTCCATTCAGTGAGAGCGCAGGGACACTGACAGGGGTCCGATAGCCGTAGACGCGTCGAATCTTGGCCCAGACTTGCGAGGGAGTGACATGGATGACAATGGTGGACACATATCGCTCCTAGCACTTCTGTTTGCATTGGCGGATAAGGCGGCGGGCCCGCGCAAGCAGCCGTTTTGAAGGCGATGAGATGTTCTATAGAGGGATGTCGCTTGTGACGCTGTAGCGCCAGCTGGCGATCTTTAATCGCCTCAGCAATCTCAGGCGACCGCCAAGGCACAGTCCTCCACGGAGGGGACCCATAAGAACGGATAATGGCAGATTCTGCGGCAGTAACGATGCCGGTGGTGACAGAGTGAACCACCGGATCAATGTCGTCATGAGAGAGAGTGTCAGTAGCGGCATTGGAGGAGAACAAGTCCCAGTCAGCCTTATTCATAGCACATCTGCTAGGGCGCCCAGAAGAGTGACGCCGTGGCAGTGACAAAGATCAGAAAGTGGTCACTACCACATAGGTCGTCATGCATACTCCACCGGACAGAAGGTAGAAGGCTAGGGCTGCAGATAGAAAGGTCGATGGCCGAGTACATGCCATGCGCCACACTGAGGTTTGTGAAGGCACCATAATTTAAAATGAAAGATTGAGCTGTGCCAATAAATGCTCAACGGTCATACCTCGACCTGTTGCCACTGACCCACCCTACAGAGGGTTATGAGTGTTGAAGTCGCCCAGTAACAGGAAAGGTGGCGGCAATTTGAAACGTCCCCTTTGAACAATTATACATGACTGTGCTTAACCTGACACACAATATTTTGTTAGCGCAACGCAATCTGACTATCAAAGATCCCTGCAAAAGAATGGCCCTGACTAACATTAAACTATACCTTTCACAAATCACTTACCTCACAAAAATCTTCGCTGCTCAAGCTACTGCAATACAGCGAGCGCCACTACTGCCAGCTAAATAAAAGATTCAAACTATGGAAGGCACTAACTACTGATAGGGATAGTTAGCAAATGAAAGATATTAATAGAGAACAAACAATGTATTTACCTTAATATCATCACAAGCCATAATATATATATCAGTTCAAATTACAAAACTCCGCCATCTCTCTCCCCACATCCACCACTGCTGGCGGCTCACCTCCAACTGCGCAACGCTACGCGCTGTTCGCATCCAGCTGCCGCTGCCCAACACTACAATGGCGAGTATTACAACAATGCAAAGCAGACACAGACTGCCCACAGCACAGCCAGTGATTGTCATACAGAGGTGGCGTTACCAATAAAAAACCTAAACAGCATACTTACATAGCCCCCATGCTCCCCACAAAAATTTTTACATATTGGATTGGGCAGTGGCCAATACAGATTTGAAAAAAAATTTTTTCATAATTACAATAACAAAGAAATCAAATGCACACACTTATTGATACAATGTTGGTCAAAAGCTAAAATTTTCTCACAGTCCATAAAGATAGTCCTGATTCATCACAGTAAAATAGCAGTGTTTTTCTCAAAGTCTGAGCAGTAAAAGAAAATGCACACAGAAGGAGTGGATTTCCATGCTGTCTTGAAGAAGTAGTGTTGTCCTTCCAACGGAAAGGCAGTGCTGACTCTCGACATGCTGACAGGTAGTGGGCCACAACAGAGCAAACCCACTGCAGAGTCAGTCGAAGTTTTGATGAATATTGGTAGGTAGGTCATCACAGAGCAGACCCACCGTAGTCCTGGTAGGGATTACGATATTGGTGGGCCACCAGAGGCGCAGACCCACTGCAGTCCTTGTAGAAATAATGGTATTGATGGGCCACCAGAGGTGCAGACCCACTGTAGTCCTTGTAGAGATGACCAGCAGCCATCTGTTGCGATTGTGCAGGTGCACATTCACCATCGAAGAGTCTTGCGGAGAATATAGCAAGTCCATAAACCACCACTTGTGCACTCACAAAGTTTTTGGAATTGTCCTTAGAACGAGCAATGCTGTTATCCAGTCCCTTGCTGAATTATAAACACACGTGCAAAACACTAACAGTCCCAACTTCTCACATATTGTCCATATACTATGACCAACAGAAACGTGTGCAGTGAAATGTAACTTACAAGTTAATAATAAGATGATCTGGTGTCAATTACAATTTTATAAATTTACAACATGAAAATACAATTACAAAGGTACAAAATACATCATTAAAGAACATAATAATACAGATAACATTTGTAGTACAGGCTTTACAAAAGAATAGAAATAAACATATACATCAGTGGAATTATGACATGAGTACATACATAAAGGATCACAATAACTTTCGAAACATCAACTTCACACATGAGCATTAAACAGAACGGAATTAACAATATCTAACATCTTTACAAAGTAAATAACATATTATTAATGCCAATTATATTTGAGGATAACAGTATTCCTCATCATAGTGAATGTAGCTTAATATTAAAAGAGAAAAAAATTCTATGAAACTGTACACAGAGACAGGAAGAAAACAAATACACAAGGGTACACAAACATATAGTGGGATAACACAAAAGGGAAAGGACAGGGTTCATTTTCAGTGTAACATGTGGTACTGCAGTCCAACCCAAAACTTCATATATCTTTCCTCTTATTTCATCCTTTGTTTCCACCCAAAAAATTCTATCTAGGCATGCTTTCTGTATTTATATGTTCATACATTTCTTACCTCAACATTTATTTCCAAGAAAATCCTACCTAAACCTGTTTTCTCAATGCATTTCTTTACCTATTGTCCATAGTCAGTTTCTCACATAGTCTACCCCCTCTTAAGCTAACTTAAATCTACTGAGCTCAGATGCTAAACTAAGGGACGAGGCAATGCAGCAGCACAAAACAATTAACACAAGCAGCAATGACAAAAAATACAGATTGGCAAAGCTAGCAGCATAAATGAGCAAAAGTCAAATTCAATAACACTATGCCTGGCAAACAGCAGCAACTTATACCTAAACATGACATAGCGCAAGCAGAAAAAATATTACACTAAAATGGCCATGTCTAATACCTATGTCACATCTTAACATTAGAGTGATGCATCACAATTTATTGTACAAAAGAAATTACCAAGTACTTGAAAAGAAAATTATAGATGCAGTTACTGGTATTAGTCCCTTCTTATTGTTCTCTCCATTCCAAGTGCTCCTTTTTTAAAGAATGTGGATCATAAAATAATTATTTAATAGATCTGTTGACAGAAAGTGTTCACATTAGCAAATGCATTTCATTTTATAAAAGCAATGCTGCAACACAGCTGGAAACCAGATATCAAATGAAATAAGCAACTATGAAAAGCAAAGCATAAAAATATCATTCAGTAGTCATGTGACATTTCATAAGTTAGTAGAAATTCTCTCAACTCTCATAGAAAGACGCTTGTCATAATCAGGTGTGCAGATGTACGAATATTTCCCATCAATTCATAAGCATTTCAGTAATTAGCACAAAGTGCGAGTAATCATATGTTTTCAAGTAACGAGGGTGTCGCATTAGCGATGAAAGGCACACCCTAATGGCTTGTTCTCCAGGTGTTTGACACGTCCCACGTCCCCTTTTTTTTTTTCTACCTGTGCCGCTGAAAAGGGCTCGCAATAATGGCTTTTTCTCCAGGCGTCTGACACAGCTGGGTGCCCGCGACGCATTACGTGCAGGTGGTCACTTAACTTTCGTACGGAAATATTTACGACAGGAGATTCTGCTACCGTTGCAGTCTCATTTAAAAATATTTCACAGGTCAAGAATTAGCGTTGCAAATCTGTAGAAACAAAATCCTATAAATATAAGTGTCCAAAAAAAAATATTCGTCAGCATTGTGATACAGTCACACATTTCATAACTCTTAAAGTACGTTTCTTGGTTTCCAACATCCTTTTCATAAATCAGAGTCCCTAAACACTACTCATTATTCCTTACCTCATTATACATATACATATTCGTCGACACTTCTTCAATATTTCATCGTGAGAAATACGTAGCATAATAAACATTCCTCAACAACATAATACACATCGTCGTCGTAATAATAACATCATAACACTTCAGTCAAATCTCAAAATCGTCGTAGCTTCCTCCAATAATTTCAAAACGTAAAAAAATTCTCTGCTCATGTCAAAAGTGTCATCTGCCTCAAACGTACTTTAAAAATCATGAATCCATACGAAATACGTCATTCAAAGCTCTCATAGTATCACAATGATTCCGAAAAATATGAGCGTTTCTCAAAGTACAGACAAAATACAGTTTCATAAGTGTGAAGTTACCCAACTGTGTAATTGCGTAAACATGTGTCACAGATGTAGTAAAAAGAATGTTTGTTTCTCTGTCAAATAATCAGATAGCTGTGTAATTCTGTGTTAGAGAAATATGGTACCGATGTGTAAAGTTGTATAAGCAAATACCATATTAGCTAGGGTTCCTTGTGGTTGCCACACACATGGTACACAAAGTAAGCGTGTACCCCCCTGAGGATTAATGTAATTATACCCTCAGGTGTTACAGATTACAGCAATGGAATGAAATGTATCACGCAAAACTTTCTTTGTAATTCAAAAATCTTTAAAAATAAATGTTTTAAGTATAAAATTGATCACTCAAATACGTGTACTGTAGCGCTAAACTGTGCGTCTTGTAACATAATCTCTGTGGAAGTGTCGTAGTTATCGTCCTCCGAAAGCTAAGTTCTGCAGAAGTCAATGTACTTACCTCATGATAAACAAAAGTGAAATGCTTTGCGTATAGATATCATAGTTATTATGGTTATTGGCGTGATGAAGAAAGTACTGTGCTGTAACGTATTGTTGTGCTACAGAAAAGACAATCTCATTGTTGCTGTACCACAAAAGTTACTACTAAAACATGTTTTACTTTCCAGAAGAATTCAGAAAAACTGTGCAGATATAAAACAGATACACCGCAAAAGCAACATTGTAAATTGTCACTCATTAGTAGCGTCGTGATAAAACCGTGTAGTTGTCACTTAAACTAACCACTGTGCCGTCTGGTATCTCACAGAAAGTACATTAAACCCAGAATGTATTTTCAAGTAAACCAAAATGTTGCATTAAAATCTCATTAGCAGTACTGGTAAATGTTCTAAGTATGTAAGCCTTATAGTCGTTCCATAATCGTGCAACTAACAAGCAAGAATGTACACACACAATAACACTGTGACGTCTGTTCACTATAGCAATGCATTCGTCATTTCTGTTTAAGTAAGTTCTCTTGGTTCTTGATTGGATATTTAACTTCAAACATTGTTGTATGTTAACAGATTCTAAGTCTGACAATGCATATTAGAAATGTGAAGTGAAAAATTTTATGGCAAAGACTAAGTTAAAAAGCAGATTATCTTTCAATAAATGGTTTTACATGTGAAATGTGGTGCAATCCTTTACTCTTCCTAGTACGCAGAGTTTCAACTTCAACGCAATTATCGTGTGGTATACGTCGTTAAACAATACTGGAATTTTTCTTAAGGTTAGCGTCTATGTCATTTTTCTCTGAGCCAGCCGGCGCAGGTGGCTCCCTGCGGTGCGGGTCATTGTCTGTTCCTTTGTTGGCGCGCGTCGTTACTGGGATTAGGAGGCCTAGCTTCTACAATTTCACCTTGCCGAGAGGGCCCTGCTCTGTTTGAATCCCGCCAGTTCTGATGCAATTGACGTCTGTCGTTATGATCATATCGTCTGTCGTCATTTCGGTAGAATCCGTAGTTTCTTCCTTGTCGGTCACGTGGTGGAGAATTTCTCCCTGAATCGTAACTCCGCGCTGAACTGTTGCGTCTGAAGTTATTCTGTCTCCCCTGGTAATAATTATTCTGGTTCCCATATTGTCTGTTTCTCTTATTGTCTCTGTGATAGTCATTACCACGGAGAGGTGATCTTTCCCTGTAATTATTACTACTCTGCCAACGCTTGTCATACGGGTGGTGTCTGTTTTGGTCACGATTTGTGTTGTAAGAATAGCCTTGTCGTGTCCAGTTATTGTTTCTGTCGTCACGGAATTGTGACGTATGTGACCTGTAGTGATTGTTTTCCTGTTTTCGCATCCGGCGACTGTCAGTGTCAATTTCTAATTCTTGTAAGAGTCCCTGAAATGCTTCAATGTCGTCTTTGCAACGTCCTGCTAAAATAATACGTCGTAAATGTTCAGGCAATTTGAGTAAGCAAATGCGGATGAGTTCTGAGGGGCTGTATGGGTTTGAAAGATACTGATTCTTGTGCAACATGTCTTCAAAATATTTCACAAGACTGGAGAATTCAGATTGTTCGAAATGTTTCATCATTATGATACCATGTTTTACCCGGTCTTGTGTGGCTTGAGACCAATATGCTGAGAGGAAGGCATGGTAAAATTCTCCTTCACTGTGGCAATCGTGAATGACCGACCGCATTCTTACAGCTGGTTCATTCTCTAAGTAGCCACACATAAATTCTAATCTGTGCTCTAATGACCAGTTGGGAGGAAAACAATGAGAGAATTGCTGGAGCCATGCTTGTGGATGAATGTCGTTGCCAGAATTCTTAAATGTTTTGAATTTACGTGTAGTAATGAACAGCTTATAGTCAAAATCGTCATGTCGGCGAGTCGCATATCGGTCATTGTTAGGTCGTGTCGGCCGTTCCATCTCAAAATTCGGTGCACATTGCCAATTTCTTTCATAATTTCCGAAATGCCCTGTGTTATTATTTTGCGGCTTTTCCGTGTTTCTAAGTCCCTCTTCCCGTGTTGGAGCGCGAGTGTCCTCTGAAATACGTAATTCTTGTATTACCTGTGTCAGCTGATCTTGTACTTCCCGGATTTCTCTTTGGTGTTGTGTATTAATCTGATTCTGATTTTGTTTGAATTTCCTAATTTGTTCGCACTCTTCAGTGTCAGTGAAGGCTACAGGTCTTGTGTCATTCAGATCATCATCTACCTTTGTAGATAAGTTAGTGACCTGATCCGAAAGTTCGGCTACTTTCTCCGATAGTGAACACATTTCCTCAGTGTGTTTTTCTGAACCAAGTTTCAGAGTGTCCATTTGTGTTGAAATCGTATCTACTGTGTCCTTTAAGTTTTCCTGAGTTATTGCAAGTTGCGTAACCGAATCGGTAGATGCAACTGAGTCAATTTTAGTCCACAAGGTCTCATGATTTTCATGAACAATGGCTTGCAGTTCTTTTATGGCTGCTTCGTGATTCTGTAACGCATTTTCATGCCGCGAAAAAATAGGTTGAAAATGCTCACAAATTTGTGTTTTTACGTCATTACAGACTTTTTGACATTTCGATTCAATGTTATGTAACTCAGTAGTTAAATCTTCACGTGTTTGTTCAAGTGTTTGTTCCAATGAGTCTAACTTTTTAAGATTTTGTTCCACTGTGTCTAACTTTTTGAGATTTTGTTCCACTGTGTCTAACTGTTGCTGTGTTTGTCTCTGATTTTGTTCCATTTGTTGCATTAATTGCAATAATAATGTATTAGTGTCTGGAATCTGTTTCTCTACGCTTTTCGGCAGTGCATTTGCACCGACAACATTCACATTTTGACAAGCAGAAAATGTGTCTTGACTTATTTGAGAAAACGGTGATGACCCAAAACCTGAATCTACAGTATTTGCGAAATTGTGTCCTGTCATTTCGGATTCCTGAGGCGAGCTGTTGCCGACCGATCGATCGATAATGCGTCCCTCTTCACTAATTGTTTCACTGTCCACGCCATTGTTTGCCGCCTGCTCCATTTCCCTATGAACAGTTACCAAATTACTACTTTGAACATCAGTTAATTCATTACTCGGTGGCGCTAACACACTGCTTTCATTTTCACTGTCATTTCTCAGTTTACTTTGGAGCCTAGTATTACGTTTTTCACACGCCATTATTGTCACAGTATTTCACACGACAACACAGAAAAACACAATTTGAAGATCAAAAATAAGAGAACACATTAACATAGCACTGAAAATAATATCTAGTTAATTGCAAGCGCAGCTGCGAAATACTTGGTGCAAATCTACATGCATGCCACAACTGTTTTACTGTACAACAATGAAAAACTACAACTACAAAGGAAATTCTCTCTATGATTACGCGCTACCAATAAACAAAATCTACACTAATTACACAAACTACAACAAAAATCAGAAGATTCCAGTGAGGTATCCTAGGCTAAGGGTCGACATATGAAACGTCCCCTTTCAACAATTTATACATGACTGTGCTTAACCTGACACACAATATTTTGTTAGCGCAACGCAATCTGACTATCAAAGATCCCTGCAAAAGAATGGCCCTGACTAACATTAAACTATACCTTTCACAAATCACTTACCTCACAAAAATCTTCGCTGCTCAAGCTACTGCAATACAGCGAGCGCCACTACTGCCAGCTAAATAAAAGATTCAAACTATGGAAGGCACTAACTACTGATAGGGATAGTTAGCAAATGAAAGATATTAATAGAGAACAAACAATGTATTTACCTTAATATCATCACAAGCCATAATATATATATCAGTTCAAATTACAAAACTCCGCCATCTCTCTCCCCACATCCACCACTGCTGGCGGCTCACCTCCAACTGCGCAACGCTACGCGCTGTTCGCATCCAGCTGCCGCTGCCCAACACTACAATGGCGAGTATTACAACAATGCAAAGCAGACACAGACTGCCCACAGCACAGCCAGTGATTGTCATACAGAGGTGGCGTTACCAATAAAAAACCTAAACAGCATACTTACAAATTGAGCTATCAGCGCAGCCAGGACATGCTGCAGGACATCACCATCCGGTGGAAGATAAAGGCTGCAGATGGTAACAGCCTGTGGCGTCCACACCCGAACAGTGGCAGCCTCTAAAGGTGTTTGGAGAGGGACAGATTCGCTGTGAAGGGAGTGAAGAACATAGATGCAGACACCACAAGATACCCTTTCATAAGCGGCCCGGTTCCTATAATAACCCTGACAGCCACAGAAGTTGGGGCTTCGCATTGCTGGAAACCAAGTTTATTGTAGAGGAATACAGACGAAAGGGTGAAGTCCGATAAGTTGGCGGAGCTCAGCAAGATGGTGGAAGAAACCGCTGCAGTTCCACTGGAGAATGTTTTTGTCCATGGCTGAGAAAGGCTTGAAGGGACTGGGAAGGCAGATTACGTCGCTGGGTCACCTGCTGCCACCAATTGAGTACCTGTGCAAGTGCTATCCATGGTATCTGAGGGACTGGCGAGATCAAGGTCCTCAGTGGAAGCCAGGATATCGACCTCTTCCTCAGACACAGAGCTCGAAGGGTGCGGTGGGGCCAGTGTCACCGCAAGTTCTTTCACCTTAGAGGTCTTTCCCTGGGACTTCCTTTATCTGAACCTTGGGTTTCACCAGCAGGAAGGGCTTCACCTATTCAGTCTCCCGGACGGAGGAGTATCGCGAAGCTCTATGACCAGTCGCTGCTGGGAACTTATGCCACTGTCTGGCGTCATCCTTCCCGCTGGTGGAAGCCTGGGAAGGGAGGGACCCAAAGGACCCCTTATGAGAGAGATTAGCCGAAGAAGTATGACGCTTCTCCAGCTGAGAAGAGGGGACGGACGTCCCCGATGGGTGGGTGGGTGGGAGGTTGTTGCTCCTGAGGTAGATGGCGCAGGAGCGACAGGGAGGGTGGAGCCCCCCCCCACCCCCCATGGACAAGGGGGCGGGAGGAGTTGTACTGCTCGTTGATCCGGCTGGAATTCTCGGAACTGATGGGGCTAGCACAGTAGTTGTAGATGCGGCGTAGGAAGATGTCATTCTCACAGGGTGTAGTCAGTCATATTTCCTTTCGGCCTCAGTTTAGGTCAGTCAGTCCAAGGACTTATATTCCATCATTTTGCTCTCTTTCTAGAAGATCATGCAGTCTGGCGAGCAAGGTGAATTATGCTCTCCACAGTTGACACAGATGGGAGACGGGGCACATGGAGTATCATGATATTATGGGCCTCCACTATCTCGACAAGTGAGACTGGAAAGACAGCGGGAAGACATATGGCCGAACTTCCAGCACTTCAAGCACCGCATCGGGGTAGGGATATAGGGTTTGACGTCACGTTGATAGACCATCACCTTGACCTTCTCCGGTAATTATCACCCTCGATGGGCAAGATGAAGGCACCGGTAGCAATCAGTCCTTCGGACCCCGATGAACGCGCCAGACGAAATTTACACCTTGGCGCTCTGGCGTGCAGCTCGTCATCAGACTGCAAAAGAAGGTCCGTATGGTAAATAACTCCCTGGACCATATTTAAACTCTTATGGGGTCTGATCGTAACGGCAACAGCCCCCAACTTGTCAGAAGCAAGTAACCGTCGTGGCTAGGCAGAGGATGCCGTTTGTATCAGTACTGACCCAGAGCGCATTTTGGACAAGCCCTCCACCTCCACAAACTTGTCCTCTAAATGCTCGACAAAGAACTGAGGCTTTGTGGATATAAAAGACTTCCCATCAGCTCTCGTACAAACTAAGAATCAGGCCGAATAACTGTTACTGCCATCCTGAGACTTACGTTCCTCCCACGGTGTGGCCAGGGGAACGTTTTCGGATCTACATCTACATCTACATTTATACTCCGCAAGCCACCCAACGGTGTGTGGCGGAGGGCGCTTTACGTGCCACTGTCATTACCTCCCTTTCCTGTTCCAGTCGCGTATGGTTCGCGGGAAGAACGACTGTCTGAAAGCCTCCGTGCGCGCTCTAATCTCTCTAATTTTACATTCGTCATCTCCTCGGGAGGTATAAGTAGGGGGAAGCAATATATTCGATACTTCATCCAGAAACGCACCCTCTCGAAACCTGGCGAGCAAGCTACACCGCGATGCGGAGTGCCTCACTTGCAGAGTCTGCCACTTGAGTTTGTTAAACATCTCTGTAACGCTGTCACAGTTGCCAAATAACCCTGTGACGAAACGCGCCGCTGTTCTTTGGATCTTCTCTATCTCCTCAGTCAACCTGATCTGGTACGGATCCCACACTGATGAGCAATACTCAAGTATAGGTCGAACGAGTGTTTTGTAAGCCACCTCCTTTGTTGATGGACTACATTTTCTAAGACTCTCCAAATGAATCTCAACCTGGTGCCCGCCTTATCAACAATTAATTTTATATGATCATTCCACTTCAAATCGTTCTGCACGCATACTCCCAGATATTTTACAGAAGTAACTGCTACCAGTGTTTGTTCCGCTATTATATAGTCATACAATAAAGGATCCTTCTTTCTATGTATTCGCAATACATTACATTTGTCTATGTTAAGGGTCAGTTGCCACACCCTGCACCAAGTGCCTATCCGCTGCAGATCTTCCTGCATTTCGCTACAATTTTCCAATGCTGCAACTTCTCTGTATACTACAGCATCATCCGCGAAAAGCCGCATGGAACTTCCGACCCTATCTACTAGGTCATTTATACATATTGTGAAAAGCAATGGTCCCATAACACTCCCCTGTGGCACGCCAGAGGTTACTTTAACGTTTGTAGACGTCTCTTCATTGAGAACAACATGCTGTGTTCTGTTTGCTAAAAACTCTTCAATCCAGCCACACAGCTGGTCTGATATTCCGTAGGCTCTTACTTTGTTTATCAGGCGACAGTGCGGAACTTGTGACATTACAGCCTTTATCACTGAGATTTTTAACATGTAAAAGTTTTTTTTCTGTATTTGCCCCAGTATGTGCGAACTTCTAACATATACCAATGAATGTTGTAACCAGATATCTTTGCCGCGCTCCTGAAAAGCGCAGAATATCACGATAGCTATAAACTGTTATACGCTGCTATCGATCAGTAAAAAGAAAAACCGATGCACCTATGTTTCAAAATAACAATTGCCAATTTTTACTTCTGCAGGGAGCCGCGCCGCTGTCTAGCTGTTCTGTGAATGTGTTGCGAGTCGGATGCAAAAGTATTGTGCTCCATACTGACATAATCATTTTATTGTAACTTTAAGAGTTTAAGTGATTGAAAAATATATGTAGCCACAAACAAGCGAGAATGTGTATCATGAAAATTCGCTCCACCGCCACAATGGGTGGCCATGTTAATGTAAGTTTCCGTTTCATAATATAATACTTGAAGCCTTGAAGTTTATTTAATTTCAAAGAAAATCTCTCAACCTTATTTTCATTAATTATACTTGTGATAATCTTTTCTGTTTGAAAGATTTATGCAGCTTATGATCCAGCGTGTGTTCTGTCGGAACAGGAGGCTGTCGTGACGACATCGTTATAGTATTTATTCCAAGTTCTTTCAGTTCCGTTTATATGTTCGTACAAATCCAATTAGTTGGTCCCTTAGATTTCTTTCATGTAACTTCCGTCTGTTTTCTCAGCGCGATCTTCCTCCGAAAAAAATTTCTGTTCATTTTTTTAGTAATTTTCGATATCGCGAAGGAGAAAAGACAGCCGCCTCCTGCTCCGAACGGAACACCACGACTTTTCTAACGTCGGAGAGTACCGCACGAATTTTCCGCTAAAAGGTAATAGAATTTCTTAAAGTTGGGTCAATTACACATGTTGCTGCTGTTCTCCGACAAATCTGGTGTGATTAATAGTAATTTATTCAGTCACGACAAAAAGAACCAATTTTATTTTTACCAAAGCAACAAAGCTTTCAATTAAATTACTAGAAAAAAAAATCATACCAGAAACTGTATCGAACGCCTTCCGGAAGTCGGAAAAATAGCATCTACCTGGGAGCCTGTATCTAATATTTTCTGGGTCTCATGAACAAATAAAGCGAGTTGGGTCTCACACGAATGCTGTTTCCGGAATCCATGTTGATTCCTACATAGTAGATTCTGGGTTTCCAAAAACGACATGATACTCGAGCAAAAAACATGTTCTAAAATTCGACAACAGATCGGCGTCAGAGATATAGGTCTATAGTTTTTCGCATCTGCTCGACGACCCTTCTTGAAGACTGGGACTACCTGTGCTCTTTTCCAATCATTTGGAACCCTCCGTTCCTCTAGAGACTTGCGGTACACGGCTGTTAGAAGGGGGGCAAGTTCTTTCGCGTACTCTGTGTAGAATCGAATTGGTATCCCATCAGGTCCAGTGGACTTTCCTCTATTGAGTGATTCCATTTGCTTTTCTATTCCTTGGACACTTATTTCGATGTCAGCCATTTTTTCGTTTGTGCGAGGATTTAGAGAAGGAACTGCAGTGCGGTCTTCCTCTGTGAAACAGCTTTGGAAAAAGGTGTTTAGTATTTCAGCTTTACGCGTGTCATCCTCTGTTTCAATGCCATCATCATCCTGGAGTGTCTGGATATGCTGTTTCGAGCCACTTTCTGATTTAACGTAAGACCAGAACTTCCTAGGATTTTCTGTCAAGTCGGTACATAGAATTTTACTTTCGAATTCACTGAACGCTTCACGCATAGCCCTCCTTACGCTACCTTTGACATCGTTTAGCTTCTGTTTGACTGAGAGGTTTTGGCTGCGTTTAAACTTGGAGTGAAGCTCTCTTTGCTTTCGCAGTAGTTTCCTAACTTCGCTGTTGAACCACGGTGGGTTTTCCCCGTTCCTCACAGTTTTACTCGGCACGTACCTGTCTAAAACGCATGTTACAATTGCCTTGAACTTTTTCCATAAACACTCAACGTTGTCAGTGTCGGAACAGAAAGTTTCGTTTTGATCTGTTAGGTAGTCTGAAATCTGCCTTCTATTACTCTTGCTAAACAGATAAACCTTCCTCCCTTTTTTTATATTCCTATTAACTTCCATATTCAGGGATGCTGCAACGGCCTTATGATCACTGCTTCCCTGTTCTGTACATACAGAGTCGAAAAGTTCGGGTCTGTTTGTTATCAGTAGGTCCAAGATGTTATCTCCACGAGTCGGTTCTCTGTTTAATTGCTCGAGGTAATTTTCGGATAGTGCACTCAGTATAATGTCACTCGATGCTCTGTCCCTACCACCCGTCCTGAACATCTGAGTGTCCTAGTCTACATCTGGTAAATTGATATCTCCACCTAAGACTATAACATGCTGAGAAAATTTATGTGAAATGTATTCCAAATTTTCTCTCAGTTGTTCTGCCACTAATGCTGCTGAGTCGGGAGGTCGGTAAAAGGAGCCAATTATTAACCTAGCTCGGTTGTTGAGAGTAACCTCCACCCATAATAATTCACAGGAACTATCCACTTCTACTTCACTACAGGATAAACTACTACTAACAGCGACGAACACTCCACCACCAGTTGCATGCAATCTATCCTTTCTAAACACCGTCTGTACCTCTGTAAAAATTTCGGCAGAATTTATCTCTGGCTTCAGCCAGCTTTCTGTGCCTATAACGATTTCAGCTTCGGTGCTTTCTATTAGCGCTTGAAGTTCCGGTACTTTACCAACGCAGCTTCGACAGTTTACAATTACAATACCGATTGCTGCTTGGTCCCCGCATGTCCTGACTTTGCCCCGCACCCGTTGAGGCTGTTGCCCTTTCTGTACTTGCCCAAGGCCATCTAACCTAAAAAACCGCCTGATGTGTTGGTAAATGTGCCAACACCTTGTAGATAGAGGAGGCCGAAATCTAACGCAGACGGGCGTGAATTCTGGAACAGGATAAGTAGTGAATTCTCATAAGAAAAGTATGCAGCTCCTAGAATACTTATCTTTTTTTCTTTGATGTGAATTGCAGCATTCTTGATGAGACATTTCATACGATAACTTTCAAACTATGTAAGGCTAATGGCGCCTTGTTAGGTCGTAGCCATGGACTTAGCTGAAGGCTATTCTAACTGTCTCTCGGCAAATGAGAGAAAGGCTTCGTCAGTGTAGTCGCTAGCAAAGTCGTCGTACAACTGGGGCGAGTGCTCGTCCGTATCTCGAGACCTGCCTTGTGGTGGCGCTCAGTCTGCGATCACACAGTAAGGACACGCGGGTCCGACATGTACTAAATGGACCGCGGCCGATTTAAGCTACGACCTAGCAAGTGTGGTGTCTGACGGTGACACCACACCGCCCAGCCCACGCCACACAACCCCTGCTACCCATGTAGCCACTTGTTGTGTGTAGTGGACTCCTGACCTATCCAGCGGAACCCGAAACCCCACCACCCTATGGAGCAAGTCGAGGAATCTGCAGCCCACACGGTCGCAGAACCGTCTCAGCCTCTGATTCAGACCCTCCACTCGGCTCTGTTCCAAAGGTCCGCAGTCAGTCCTGTCGACGTTGCTGCAGATGGTGAGCTCTGCTTTCATCCTGCTAGCGAGACTGGCAGTCTTCACCAAATCAGATAGCCGCCGGAAGCCAGAGAGGATTTCCTCCGATCCATAGCGACACACATCATTGGTGCCGACATGAGCGACCACCTGCAGATGGGTGCACCCTGTACCCTTCATGGCATCCAGAAGGACCCTTTCCACATCTGGAATGACTCCCCCCCGGTATGCACACGGAGTGCACATTGGTTTTCTGCCCCTCTCTTGCTGCCATATCCCTAAGGGGCCCCATTACACGCCTGACGTTGGAGCTCCCAACTACCAGTAAGCCCACCCTCTGTGACCGCCCGGATCTTGCAGACTGAGGGGCAACCTCTGGAACAGGACAAGCAGCCATGTCAGGTCGAAGATCAGTATCAGCCTCAGACAGAGCCTGAAACCGGTTCGTCAGACAAACTGGAGAGGCCTTCCGTTCAGCCCTCTGGAATGTCTTTCGCCCCCCTGCCACACCTTGAGACGACCTCCCACTCTACCACAGGTGAGGGATCAGCCTCAATGCGAGCAGTGCCCCGGGCAACCACAGTCTTAGTCCGATCGGGGGTTGCGTGGGACGAGCTCGCCGTCTCCGACAAACCCCCATCCGGACCCCCACAGTGATGCCCATTGGCAACAGACTCAAGCTGTGTGACTGAAGCCAACACTGCCTGAAGCTGGGAGCGAAGGGATGCCAACTCATCCTGCATCCGAACACAGCAGTTGCAGTCCGTATCCATGCTAAAAACTGTTGTGCAAAGAACGTCTGAACTAATCTACAGAGAGCGCAAAAATAGACAAAATTTAAACGGTTATTAAAATACAAGATTGCCTAGTAAATGCAGTACTGCTGCTACATGCGCACTGCTGATACACTGCTCGGCGGTGGAAGGAGACTACGCGATTTTACACTATTCAGGTACTAAAACGCGATGCTACAACTCTCAAATACTACAATACGTCCGAAATTTATAAATTAAACAATGCAAGTACCAAAAACACGGAAAGAAATTAAGAATTAAACTAAGTAACAAATGAGTAAGCTAGGAGTATACGACTTGCTGCTGCAGCTGCTTATCAAACGGCGGCACGGAGCATACTTCTGAGCATTAAATTGAGCCCGAGAATGCTTAGAGACTGCTGGCGGTTGGCCTCCAGCGAGAGATGATGTACCACGCTTCATTGCGGGTCATCTGCCCTGATGCCACCTACTCCGACCTAGGGCCCTCCCCACGAGCGCCACCCAGCCTCAGCAAGGGCCACCTGTCAAATGGCAATTGCCGGAAGTCCCGATACCCGAGGAGTATAGGCATCTACTCCGTGGCATACGTGGGGATTTAATAGCGCAGGCATCAGTAGAGCGATCCCTGTGTTGTCAGGGGCTACAACCAACAGGGTACATGGCGGCCTCACCACAACAGACTGGCTACCGTGCTTGATATTAGGTGACATGTAGTCCATGGTCGTAGTCAGTGCAGAAAGTGGCATTGCACATTGCATGGCGGAAAGTGCACGCAGGAACGTATCCATGCCCAAGAGAGGGAGAGAGGGCAGGACTGCAATGTAACGATGAATAAGCTGGCGAAAGGTCTCAACGCAAGAGGGACACAATGCACCAAGTAAGGCGCCCTTCCCCAATCGGCTCGCTCTTCGGAAAAATGTTGAAATATGGAGGTCAAACTCGACAGTGGACCATCACATAAGGGCCAAAAATATTGATACTCCTTTTTACTCGCCTCTTACGACAGGCAGGAATACCGTGGGCCTATTCTAACCCCCCAACCTGCAGGGGGAGTAGTTTTTTTTTCGTTTGAGGCATATTTCCTGAGATATTTGGCCCAGTCACTATTGTTGGGCCACCCTGTTTACGTACAGTCGTACAGCAGCATTAGACAGTAGTAGTAGTAGTAGTAGTAGTAGTAGTAGAGGGGTTTGTGGGCGTACGACAGCAAGGTCTTCAGCGCCCGTGCAGTATCATATTGAGACGGGTGTCAAGAAAAAAACCTCAGAACATTGATATAAAACGGAACATAAAACACGGGGAACAATCATTGGAAAAATGTGCTCACCCACACCGAAGCGTGGGATGAAGCAGGGCGTCAGCAGTAAATCATGGACAACACAGGAAGAAAAAGGGAGAGGGAGCTAAAACAATGTAGCAGATGGAAGTGGCTGGCTGACCGCAAGGAAAGAAGGGAGGAGTCAGCCGCTCTGCAACACACTAAAACCTCCAGCCTAAAAGTTTAGGCCAGAGTCCAGACACATCACAAAACTTAAAAACCCTAGACACACACGCCTCATCGTTAGCTAAAACACAAGGCAGATCCCCATCAACTTGTGCTTCTGCCCTTGCATCACGGTATAAAATGCAGTCTGTTAAAATGTGCCGGACAGAGATGTGCACACCACAGGCATCACAAAACGGAGGATTCTCCCGCCGTAATAAAAAGCCATGTGTGAGAGGACAGTGCCCGATCCGAAGACGTGTGAGGGCCACCTCTTACCGCCTGAGCAACCGGCAAGAGGAACGCCACGGCCGAGTGGATGACTTTACCAACCGCAGTTTATTGGCCGTCACCGCCAGCCATTCGTCCTCCCACAACTCCATGCACTTCCTGTGGAGTGCAGCGATGACTGACTGCAAGGGGATAGGACACTGGACCACATCCTGCTCTCTGCAGGCCTCCTTGGCAGCCCGATCGGCCTGTTCATTGCCCCATATGCCGACATGACCAGGCACCCAGCAGAAGGATACCTCTTTACCCCGCCGTTGGAGCAAGTACAGTTGGTCATGTATCAGCTGGACCATCTCCTCAGTCGGGTATAGGTTCTGCAGTGATTGTAAGGCACTAAGAGAATCGGAGCAGAGAAGAAATCGATCGCCCCGAACAGTATAGAGCAACTGTTCTGTGTCCACGCATCCACACTTCAAGAAGTTGACCTGCTGTCTAGAAGAAAATTATCATTAATAGCTTGCTCCTGCAAAGTGTACTTGTAGGTACTAATCAACCTAAAAACATATGACTTGTAATGGCTATAATTATTATTCTGCAAATGACATAAATGCTGTTCGGGACACCGTCCTCAGCCACCAACATTGGCGGCTGCTGTGAAACAGCACAGGAACAAGTGAACACCGCAACTTTTGAAACCTTGAGAATTTGTTGGTTATTTTTCTTTGTATCATGCTAAACGCAATACAGATACGGAATTCTAAAATATACGGCACTAAATCTACCGCGGTGTGCTACATATTGCTCCTCTGGAGGGTTGGGTTGTTTGGGGGAAGAGACCAAACAGCAAGGTCATCGGTCTCATGGCCCTCTGGACTTGGAAAAAGTTGGAATCACGGTCACGAGTACACTTTTACTTGCGCACGTTTTAATTAGTTTCTGCGCATGTACACTTGACGTGACGTAATTGCCTTACAGGGCAAATACACACGGAGCTGAGAAACTATGTGCGCGGTTCACCGCTAATTAAAAGTTTACGTGTTCTACCACCTGGTGGCAGAACAGAGCGGGATTTATGCAAGAGAATGTACGTAAGTCTTCGGCAAAGTCAGATTGGACATCAGTATATGTTGCAGCTATACTTATAGAGAAAAACCTATTTTGTGGGATCGTGAATTAGGTATTGTACGATAAGTTTAGGATTTTGTCCTACAGTAACCCATTTGAGGCGCTGAGAAACATGAAGCACATAAATATCTGTAGAATTCATTGACGCTTCTGACATCTGTTGATATTATGGTGGGTGAGGTTTATTTGTACTGTAGGCCCCCATTTTACGTATGTGTGACCATTCAGGAAAAACTGTTTCACTAGTTTCTCTGATGTTCATTTATATAGGAGGGGAGGGGGGGAGGAGGGGTCGAAGACAATGACCTTTTGCCCTTATAACTCTCAGAGCCACATTTGTATTCTACTGTACTGACCTTGTTGGTACTACTTGAATTTAATAATTCTGTTGGGAGTTGGTTGTCTACTGTGCACGAATCGGAGTGCCAACATTAACTCTGATGAACCTGTAGTAAGCACTAAGAGAAAAGAAAACTGCCAGGAAAAGTTAGCTGCAAAGAAACTACGGCATTGCAGACCAGATCCGTTATCTGAGAAAGTGACGAAATTAAATAAACGTGACTAAAAGCGAACATTTAACAAAGAAGTGTATAATAAGTATAAGTAGCTGTATGGATGCAACGTAAGAATATCTGCTTTTCGCCCAAGAGTTAATACGTGAATTAGGGATCTTGCACATTTGCCCGAAAAGATAAAGGATGTCGAAAACTTCCACTTACATAAAAATGCGAAACAGAGAGTAGCCAAACATTAAACTTTATTTCGTGCTTGTCAGATTGTTCTTAATTATGGATAAAACAACAAAATTTCACAAAAACAATTCTTCCTTTTTTTTAGACAAGTTATGCATACTATTATTACTATTATTACTATTATTTACAGCGGCTGTAATTGTATGAACATGTTGATAAGCATAACTGTTATACAGCATATGCGATTAATTTCGCACTCTAATATTTATCTGAATTTAAAAATGTGTAAACACCTAGCTTGTGTGCCTACGAACCGCCACTGGCCACCATTATACTTGTAAGTATCTGTTACAGCCTCTTTATATACAGGGTGGTCAATTGATAGTTACTGGGCCAAATATCTCACGAAATAAGCATCAAACGAAAAAACTACAAAGATCGAAACTCGTCTAGCTTGAAGGGGAAATCAGGTCTATATCGTGTTGATGTATGGCTATTGTGATCAAAATGCCCAACAGGCGTGTGCTATGTATGCTGCTCGGTATCCCTGACGACATCATCCACGTGTCCGGACCGTTCGCCGGATAGTTACGTTATTTAAGGAAACAGCCACACGTGAATCGTCAACCACGACCTGCAACAAATGATGATGCCCAAGTAGATGTTTTAGCTGCTGTCGCGGCCAATCCGCACATCAGTAGCAGACAAATCGCGTGAGAATCGGGAATCTCAAAAACGTCGGTTTTGAGAATGCTACATCAACATCGATTGCACCCGTACATTGCACCCGTACCATATCTCTATCCACCAGGAAATGCATGGCGACCACTTTGAACGTTGTGTACAGTTCTGCCACAGGGAACAAGAGAAATTACGGGACGATGACTGACGCTTTTTTTTTGTGGTTTTAGGGCGCAAAACTTCTATGGTCATTAGCGCCCAGCCCGTGACGTAGAAAACAGGAAAAAAACGAAATTTAAAATCAGCAGCAATGGGAACAAAGTCATAAAATTTGAGAAACTAAAGGCAGAAGGAATGGTTAAAAATCCACTATAGAGAGGGGGTGGTTGTCCCCCAAAAAAAAGGCTTCAAATGACTGACGTCATTTCACTGTCACTAATAAACTGTAGAACGCGGTCAGCTGAGCGCGTGTCATCTGCTAAAATCGACGATAGGTCAGGCGATAGCTGTAGACGGGAGCGTAACGGATTAAAATAGGGGCATTCAATTAAAAGGTGTCTGACCGTCCACGGCTGAGAGCAGTGGGGACATAATGGGGGAGGATCACCACTTAAAAGATGTCGATGACTAAAAAGACAGTGCCCTATCCGGAGTCTAGCTAAAATTACCTCCTCCCGACGACGCGTTCGGGAGGAAGAGGTCCATGCGCAAGGAAGGGCTTTCACTTCCCGCAATTTATTATGGGGAAGTGTTGACCAATGCGCATGCCATAAATGAGCAACTTGGCGACATAAACCGCTCCGTAGATCGGTAAACGGAAGAGACTGAATAGCTGGCCGAGGAAGAGAGACTGCAGCCTTGGCCGCTATATCGGCCGCCTCATTTCCACAGATACCAGCGTGTCCCGGGAGCCAGAGGAACGCCACTGAGACGCCCCCCAGGTGGAGCAAGCGCAGACAGTCCTGAATCCGGTGGACCAGAGGGTGCACAGGGTAAAGAGCTTGGAGACTTAGGAGAGAGCTGAGAGAATCTGAGCAGATTACGTACTGTATCCGCTGATGGCGGCGGATGTAGTGGACAGCCTGGAGAATAGCGTAGAGCTCCGCAGTATAAACCGAACACAGGTCGGGAAGCCGAAAGTGATTTGGGGTGTCGCCAACAATATAGGCACTCCCTACACCTAACGATGTTTTCGAGCTGTCGGTGTAAATAAATGTGGCTTCCGTCATTTGTGCCCATAGAGCAGCAAATGCCCGACGGTAAACAAGTGTAGGGGTACCATCCTTGGGAAATTGACATAGGTCTCTGAGCAAGTCGATTCGGGGACGGAGCCAAGGCGGTGCTGTACCCCAAGTTGTCAAGAAGGTTTTAGGAAAGCGGAAGGAAAGAGAATGAAGCAGTTGACGGAAGCGGACTCCCGGGGGTAGTAGGGAGGAGGAGCGGCCTGCATACCCGACATCAAAGGAGGCGTCAAAAAAAGGGTCATGGGCTGGATTAGCAGGCATGGAAGACAGATGGCTAGCATAACGACTCAGAAGGACTGCCCGCCGATTGGATAGCGGAGGTTCAGCAGTCTCAGCATAAAGGCTTTCCACAGGGCTGGTGTAAAAAGCTCCAGACACTAAACGTAATCCACGGTGGTGGATAGAGTCGAGACGCCGAAGAATAGACGGCCGAGCAGAGGAGTAGACTATGCTTCCATAATCCAATTTCGAGCGCACTAAGGCGCGATAGAGGCGGAGAAGGACCACTCAGTCCACTCCCCAAGAGGTGCCATTCAGGACACGGAGGGTGTTAAGGGAACGCAGACAGCGAGCTGAAAGATAGGAAACGTGGGAGGACCAGCACAGTTTTCTGTCAAACATAAGACCCAAGAATTTAGCGACGTCGGAAAACGGAAGGTTGACAGGACCTAGATGTAAGGAGGGCGGAAGAAACTCCTTACGTCGCCAAAAATTAACACAAACAGTCTTACTGGGTGAGAAACAGAAGCCGGTTTCGATGCTCCACGAGTGGAGGCGATCGAGACATCCTTGAAGACGTCTTTCAAGAAGGCTGGTCCGTTGAGAGCTGTAGTAGATCGCAAAATCGTCCACAAAGAGGGAGCCCGAGACATCAGGAAGGAGACAATCCATAATTGGATTAATGGCGATGGCAAATAGTACAACACTCATCACGGAGCCCTGGGGTACCCCGTTTTCTTGGGAGAAAGTACGGGAGAGAGTAGTGTTCACCCGCACCCTAAATGTGCGCTCTGCCATAAATTCGCGAAGAAAAAGGGGCAGCCGGCCTCGAAAGCCCCAAGAGAACAGTGTGCGGAGGATGCCTGTCCTCCAACAGGTATCGTATGCTCTCTCCAGATCAAAAAAATATTGCTACCGTTTGGCGTTTCCGGAGGAAATTGTTCATGATATAAGTGGAGAGAGCAACAAGATGGTCAACAGCAGAACGATGTTGTCGGAATCCGCATTGGGCTGGTGTTAAAAGACTGCGGGATTCCAGCCACCAAGCTAAACGGTAATTCACCATACGCTCCAAAACCTTACAGACACTACTCGTGAGAGAAATTGGGCGATAGCTAGAGGGGAGATGTTTGTCCTTTCCAGGTTTCGGAACGGGGACGACAATAGCTTCCCGCCATCGGGTGGGAAAGGTACTGTTGGTCCAAATTCGATTACAAAGGCGAAGGAGGTAACGCAGGCTATGGGTTGATAAATGCAGCAACATTTGGACATGGATACCATCCGGTCCTGGGGCGGAGGAGCGAGAAGAAGAGAGTGCATGTTGGAGTTCGCGCATGGAGAAAACAGTATTGTAGCTTTCGCGATTTTGAGAGGAGAAAGCAAGATGTCGCACTTCCGCTGCACGTTTCTTCGTGAGAAACGCTGGCGGGTAAATTAAAGAGCTCGAAATCTCAGCAAAGTGCTGACCCAATGAGTTAGAAATTGCGACGGGGTCCACTAAGGTATCATGCGCGACAGTGAGCCCAGAGACCGGGGAGAAACTAGGCGCGCCTGAGAACCGTCGAAGCCGACTCCGAACTTCCGAGGACGGAGTGAAGGTGTTAAATGAGCTAATAAAGAATTGCCAGCTTGCCTTCTTGCTATCGCGGATGACGCGACGGCATCGCGCAAGGAGCTGCTTATATCGGATACAGTTGGCCAAAGTTGGATGGTGACGGAAAATGCGAAGAGCACGTCGCCGCTCACGTATTGCGTCACGGCATGCCTCGTTCCACCAAGGAACTGGGGGGCGCCGGGGCAATTCGGAGGTGCGTGGTATTGAACGTTCCGCAGCTGTGAGAATAACGTCGGTAAAATGTGTGACCTCATCGTCGACGCTGGGAAAGCGACGGTCATCGAATGTCGCTAGAGACGAAAAAAGTGTCCAATCGGCTTGGGCAAACTTCCAGCGTCGCGAGCGCATATATGGCAGTTGAGGCTGCAGTCGAAGAACACATGGAAAGTGGTCACTCGAGTGTGTATCATCAAGGGCGAACCATTCGAAGCGCCGAGCTAGCGGAACAGTACCGACCGCAAGGTCCAAATGAGATAACTTGGCCGTGGAGGCAGACAAAAATGTGGGGACCCCAGTGTTGAGGCAGACTAGATCCGCTTGGTGGAAGACGTCTAGCAATAGTGAGCCACGTGGACAAGGATGTGGAGATCCCCAAAGCGGGTGGTGGGCATTGAAGTCCCCAACCAGCAAATAGGGGGGTGGAAGCTGATCAAGAAGATGAAGGAGATCAGCTCGTGCCAGTGGTGTAGACGATGGAATGTATACCGTACATAGAGAGAACGTGTATCCAGAAAGGGAAAGACGGACGGCGACAGCTTGGAAGGAACTGTTTAAGGGGATTGGGTGATAATGGAGAGTATCATGGAGCAGGATCATGAGTCCTCCATGGGCTGGAGTGCCTTCAACAGAGGGGAGGTCATATCGGACGGACTGAAAATGAGGGAGAACAAAGCGGTCATGGGGACGCAGCTTTGTTTCCTGAAGACAGAAGATGACCGGCGAGTAGGATCGTAAGAGGATCGACAATTCATCCCGATTGGCGCGAATGCCGCGGATATTCCAGTGGATAATGGACATAGGGTGAACAGAAAATGGAGAAACGTGACCAAGGGTGCTGTCAACTCAACGACTGCTCAGAGCTTGCGACCGACAGCATGGAATGGCATTCAGTCGAAGGCAGAAGATCCTGATCCATAGATTGGTCAGGAGCAGCTCCTGCCACCAACGATCGGCCAGTTGACCGGCCACCAGCAGTGCGCCTCGGCGACACAGAAGATGGCCGAGGGCGATTTCCGCCAGGTGGTGCTGTAGATGGGACACGCCTTGGCGGAGAAGGAGAGGAACTGTGTTTCTTCGTAGCCTTCTTGGAGGTATGTTTAGATGAAGGAGGAACCGATGGTTGTGAAGTTGCAGTACGTAAGAACTCTTCACGAGAATGCTCTTTTTTCGAAGACTTGGCGTCTGACTTTTGGGCTCGAGATTTAGCAGAACCCAACGAAGGGTGAGCCATAGAGTGGGCAGGCGAAAGTGGTGAGGTTGAACGGGCGATCTTTGCGCTGGCCGATCTGACGACCGTGGTACTAAATGTGAGGTCGCAAGTCTGCGTGGCCGCCTCCTTTGTTGGCCGAGGAGAAGCAAGGACAGTGCTGTATTTTCCTTTCTGAGGCACGGTGGGCTGTCGACTGGCGAGTAACTTTCGAGCAGCAAAGGTCGACACCTTTTCCTTCACTCTTATTTCCTGGATGAGCTTTTCATCCTTAAAAACGGAGCAATCTCGAGAGGAAGCAGCGTGGTCACCCATACAGTTGATGCAGTGAGGGGATGGAGGTGGACAAGCACCCTCATGGGCATCCCTGCCACACGTAACACATTTGGCCAGATTGGAACAGGACTGGCTGGTGTGATTGAACCGCTGACATCGATAGCAACGCGTAGGGTTTGGGACATAAGGGCGAACGGAAATTATCTCATAGCCTGCTTTGATTTTTGATGGGAGTTGAACTTTGTCAAATGTCAAGAAGACAGTGCCGGTTGGAATGATGTTCGAGTCAACCCTTTTCGTAACCCGATGAACAGCGGTGACGCCCTGGTCAGACAGGTAGTGCTGAATTTCTTCGTCAGACAATCCATCGAGGGAGCGTGTATAAACGACTCCACGCGAGGAATTGAAGGTACGGTGCGGTTCCACCCGTACAGGGAAGGTGTGGAGCAGAGAAGTACGCAGCAATTTTTTGAGCCTGGAGGGCACTGTGTGTTTCTAACAACAGGGTACCATTCCGTAATCTGGAACAAGACTTTACAGGACCCGCAATTGCGTCGACACCTTTCTGAATAATGAAAGGGTTGACCGTGGAAAAGTCGTGACCTTCGTCAGACCGAGAAACAACAAGGAACTGAGGCAACGATGGAAGAACCGTCTGTGGCTGAGACTCAGTGAACTTACGTTTGTGAGCAGACATAGTGGAAGGTGAGGAAACCATTGCGGAAGAATCCCCCATGATTACCGGCGTCTCCGATGGCGCGCTCCTCCCTTGTGGGGGCCCTCACCGAGGGCACACCCGCCTTAGGTGATTGTTCACACCTCAGGTCACACCTCCCAACAAACGGACGGAGGGACCAATCGGCACTTTCGGAAGGTATCAGCTCGGGTAATCACCCCTCCCTGGGCCTGGCCGTTACCAGGGGGTACGTACGTATCCTACCTGTCTACCCGGGGCGGGGAATTACGCGTTACCCCGTCACCGGCTACGCAAGGAAGTGCGTGGGTCGGCCTTCAGACACGCACAGGGAGGAAGAAAGAGACAGGGAAAGGAAAGAAGAGAGGTCTCAAACGCCGCAGCGGAGAAAAGGGTAAAGAGAAGAGGTAAAGAGAAGAGGTAAGGAAAAGAGAAGGACGAAGAAAGATGAAGACATACAAGCAAGGAAGGCGAAGAGTGCGGTACATTTACAAGCGTCCGTCTCCGGACGTAGGCACAAACCATACTCCCCAGAGGGGGAGAAGGGGAAGGAAAGAGCCAGAGGTGAGGGGGGGGGGGGCGAAGACGGGGGATGGGGAAGGATACGGAAAGGGAAGGTATGCAGCCCGGAAAGGAAGGAAGGCCACATTAGCTCGGGGTCCCGTGCTCGCTACACACGTATCCACAAAAGAGTTGTGGATCCCCTGGGGTGGACTGACGCTTCGTCGCTAAACACATCGCGTACAAAAAAATCTTTCACCAACAGCGGTAACGTAAACCGTCATAATATGCACTATTGGGCAACGGAAAATCCACGATGGCTGCGACATGTGGAACATCAGCGACGTTGGCGGGTTAATATATGGTGCGGCATTATGGGAGGAAGGATAACTGGCCTCCATTTTATCGATTACAATTTAAATGGTCCAATGTATGCTGATTTCCTACGTAATGTTCTACCGATGATACTACAAGATGTTTCACTGCATGACAGAATGGCGATGTAGTCCCAACATGCTGGATGTCCGGCACATATTTCATGACAGGTGGATTGGTCGTCGAAGCAGCATACCATGGCCCGCACGTTCACCGGATCTGACGTCCCCGGATTTCCTTCTGTGGGGAAAGCTTATGGATATTTGCTATCATCACAAACAACGCGTGACAATATGCGTTAATATGCGTTAACGAATTGTCAATGCATGTGCGAACATTACGGAAGGCGAACTACTCGCTATTGGGACGAATGTCGTTACACGTATTGCCAAATGCATTGACGTTGACAGACATCATTTTGAGCATTTATTGCATTGATGTGGTATTTACAGGTAATGACGCTGTAACAAGATGCGTTCTCATAAATGATAAGTTCACGAAGGTATATGTATCACATTGGAGCAACCGAAATAAAATGTTCGAACGTAGCTACGTTCTGTATTTTAATTTAAAAAACCTACCTTTTACCAACTGTTCGTCTAAAATTGTGACCCATATGTTAGTGACTATTACAGCGCCATGTATCACAAAGCGAAAAAAGTGGTCCAACTAAAACATTGATATTTCTTCGCGTACTACTCGAATATGTAAAAAAATGGGTTACTATTTTTTAAAAAAACGCAGTTGATATCCGTTTGACCTATGGAAGCGCCATCTAGCGGGCCAACCATAGCGCCATTTGATTTCCCCCTTGAAGCTAGACAATTTTAGTTGTTTTTTTGTTTGTCGCTTGTTTCGTGAGATATTTGGCCGGTCACTATCAATGGTCCACCCTGTATGTGTGTATATATTCTGCTGTAGGCTTGTGTAATAAACTACATTTAGTCGAAATTGCTAGTTTAGTAGAATCTGACAGCTCTGCTCGTGGGAGAGCTCTGTTTGAGGGCAGCTGCGCGCCGCGTCCGTCTGCGGCAGCGCGTGGGCTGGACACGACGCCACATGCTGCTGCGGTGTGGGCGGACGGGTGACGCGTCACCAGCCGCCACCACCAGTAGCCACCACCAGTAGCCGCGCGGCCTGCGGTCTCCACTGAGCGCGCTACACGGATTTACGGAGAAAAAAATTTCCAAGTACTAGAAAGTTCTCATTTACAGCCACATTCGTAATGTTTTGGTTTACATTTCGTCCAGCGACGGACATCATTTCAAGCTTTCCTGTCCTTACCCTTTTAATGTTAAATGGTCACGTTACCATTCTGCCTCCATACGTTTCTCCCCCTTTTTCGATCTACATCTTACCTATCTCTTTCGTATGTTTAGCTGGAAAATCCGTCTAATTTCTTTTTTAAAGGCTCAAATCTCAAGACATTACCATGTCAGATCCTTAGCTGTTGCTACTGTATTTCATTTGAGTTATTCAGAATCCCTGTTTATCATCTAAGAAAGGGCAAATATATGATTGCACTATATTACTCTCTCTAGCCAAAAGCACATTGCACAAACAATTAGTCACTGTCAGGAGAGAGAACCCAAATACAGGATTACGCCACCTGTAGCTACAGGTGACGAAATGCAGTTGCCGCACTTGAAGCTGTGGTATCGGTAGCTACGATGCCACACCGTACACGACGAGAGCGGACGATCCACACCGACGACAGCGATCTCTAGCCGACGCAGTGCAGCTCTACGAGCGCCGCTCCACTTTCGCCCAGTTCTTCAAGAGCAGACGGCCGGGATACTTCTTCCCCTTGATTGGTATAGAGATTTTGCACTACTTACGACGGGTCTAAGGCTTCGCACCTACGTGCTCATCTGTACAAAGTTACGTATGCCTCTGTATATATTCATGCACCAGTAAACCACTTTACGTACGTGCAGTACCGACGTGTTTTATCTCACCTGCTCCTACTCGCTTCCTTCATTCGGCCACCCTTTAAGTTTTCAGAAGCACACCCACGCGCCGCCTTCCAGGCGGGATACAAAAGACGCCAAACTGCTGACAAGAATAATGTGCAGAGAAATGGAAAAGAAACTGCGAATCTCTTAGATAACGTTCAGTTTGGCTTTAGGAAACGTAAATGCACCATTGAGGCTGTCTTTGCGTTCTGTCTTGTAATGGAAACAATACTACAACAAAAATTAAACAGGTATTTAATAGAAAATAAAAGAAAGAAAAATATTAATGAAGAACGGCAGGGGATAAAGAACTGAATGAAGAAAGCAACAGATAAAATACTGCGCAAACAAACCACATGGAAATAAAAATAGCGTATGTAACGTACTTACAGTTATAAACGGATCTAACTAGACAACATTATTTAACTGCTACATATGCTGCAAAATCTCCAACAAGAAGAGCGCAACGAGTTGGGAAAAAATTCGTGAGTGATGTGGAACATGATGTGTGTCGAGACAAGACTTCACCTGTAAATTATTAAAGAATTTAAATAATGCAGAAATAAACAACACGGAACGGATGTGGTAACACATGACGAATGGACTGAACATTACAAAGGAATTTAATCCTGAGGCAGACATTTCTACTAACTCTGACGACAGGATCAGAGAATTAGAAAAAATATTGACTTGCTTACTTCAGGAGAGTTAGAGTTAGTAATGAACAAGCAAGAAAATAAAAAGTCAGCGGGATCAGAGGGCATAAATATAGAACTCATCAAGAATGGAAGATTTTTATTCAAACTCCTTCTTCAACTATTAAACACCTCCTGGCTTACAATGAGGACCCCTGATACACGATTAACGGTGACTGTCTTTCTTAAATGTAGAAGAGAAAAAGAAATTGTAACGTGCAATATTTTTTGGTTTACTTATTCTAGGATTGAAGACAACTGTGTAAGTTGAAGTAATATGTTTAATTTCGCAATATTAGCACAAAAATACACGCTTTTACGCAGTTTTCAATGCAACAAAAAAAAAATTGGCATGATAACGCATCTCGTCATCATCAAAAAGTGAACTAATCCTTAACACAGCAGTATTACATATTAACTCTCAGAACGTTAAATTATCCTAAACAAGACAATATTAAACTTTAACTAGAAGTTTCTTTACAAAAGTGTTCCTAAACGTACGTTATGATGTTGGTCACTACTACGAAAATGGCCCGATTCCGGTACTATTTTTAGGATGACAATCAAGTTTACGGTGGCTGGTTAGTTATGTGACAAATTGAGAAAAAGATTACCCAAGGTCGCTCGAGTTTACAGTGGACGCAAGTTGGTATACCAACAAGTTTACACCTCTGCACACAGTATTTACCTTAAGCTGTGATGAGCTGTCTTCTGCTAGGCCGTTCTCTTCTGCTGAAATTCTTATAAAACTAATTACACATTTGCTGAATTTTCCACAGGAAACTTTCCCTATCTTTCTCGTTAGGATGGATAGATGGATGGGTATGTTGTTATGGGCGCTCAACAGTGTAGTCTTCAGCGCCCGAACGGAAACAACGGACGAGTGTCACTAAAATGCAGCAAGTGCAAAAATAAGACTAAAATTAAAGGTGACAGTCTACATAGGCAGTCTGTACGTCAACAGTAGCGAAGTGGAAAGCAGCACGTAAAGAGGAGAACTGCACGAGAACGCAGGGGAAGGGGTTAATATGGAACACACAGCACATATTTGGATGGTTGGTTTGTGGGATTAAAGGGACCAGACTGCTACGGTCATCGGTCCCTTTTTCCAAAAAACTAAAACCAACCAAAGACAATAAAAAACCAACAACAGGAAAGATGGCAGGCGGCACAGGACAAGAAATACTCCGACAGAGGTCAGACAAAACAAATTAAAACACACACAGAGTATGACGGTGGTTGGCCGACCATAGAGGAAAAAAAAGGAAAAGCCAACCACCAAGAACACATTATAAACTCAGTTTAAAAAACGTAGGGCAAAGGCGACAATCAACACAAAACAAAGTGAAAGTGTTATGTGGAAAATAGGAGGCAAAAAGCCAGAATCAACACTAAAAAAAAAACCACACACATTAAATGATAAACACCCCCTGCCGAATAAAATGCAAAATTATGTCCACCATGGCAGAGTCCTCTATTAAAAAGGCAGGGAGCGTGTCAGGCAGCGCAAACGTCTGCCTGAGCACAGCTAAAAGCGGACAGTCCAACAAAATGTGGACCACTGTAAATGCCGAGCCACAGCGGCAGAGAGGGGGGTCCTCACGGCGCAATAAGTGGCTGTGGGCCATCCGTGTGTGCCCAATGCGCAGTCGACATAGGACGACAGACTCCTTGCGAGAGACTCGCAAGGAGGAGTGCCACACAGTCGTCTCCTTGACGGCACGGAGTGTGTTAGGGGTGGTCACAGACCGCGCCATTCAGCGTCCCAAAGTGAGATAACTTTGCGGCGTAAGACTGCCCTCAAATCAGTCTCCTGGAGGCCAATGTCAAGAGATGGTGTACTGGAGGCCTCTTTCGCCAGGTGGTCAACATTTTCATTGCCGGGTATCCCAACATGGCCTAGGGTCCACACAAAGACCACAGAGCGGCCGCAATGGGCAAGAGTATGCAGAGACTCCTGGATAGCCATCACCAGACGAGAACGAGGGAAACACTGGTCGAGAGCTACAGATAACGAAGGACTCACCTGAGCAGGACCGGATATACTCTAGGGTACAAAAGATGGCGACCAGCTCAGCAGTGTAAACGCTGTAGCCAGTCGGCAATGAACGTTGTTCGGAATGGTGCCCTAGAGTTAGCGCATAACCGACACGAACAGCAACCGTCATCAAGCCGTCAGTGTGAACAATGCCAGAGCCCTGATACGTTGCGAGGATGGAAAGAAAGCGGCGGCGGAAGGCCTCCGGAGGGACTGAGTTCTTTGTGCCCTGTGCCAATTCCAGCTGAAGGCGAGGGCGAGGCACACACCATGGGGGTGTACACAGAGGTGCCCGGAAAGGAGGTGGAAGAGGTAAAGCCCCAAGCCCAAAGAGAAGCTTTCGAGGCGGACCACGATCGTACATCAAGTCCTGCGCCGACGTTCTGGAAGATGGAGGTGCGACTGTGGGAATAGTAGACGACAGTTAGGATGCCCAGGCAAGCTGAAAACATGGGCAGCATAGGCGGTGGTGGTGGTGGTGGTGGTTGATGGGATGTTTAAGGGGGACTAAACAGCTAAGGTCATCAGTCCCCCATTCCAAAAACAGGCGAGACAAAGTTGCAGAGCAGATAGAACCCGAAGGAGAAGGAGACTCCCCCCCCCAGGCGCTAAAGAACACAAATTAGGCAACGAACACTACAGAAAAGAAGAGTACAGGCGAACACCAGACAGAAAGAAATAGAAGAGAAGATGATGGCCGGAAACTGGTTGACTGAGCACATAAACAAAAAAAAAGAAAAGAGTCAACCAGCCGACGACACACAAAAACAGAAACAAATATGGAGAGACGCAAGGACAAAAGACACAGAAAGGGAAACGTGCAAGACCCCCCTAACTGGATCCATAAAAAGGACTAGCACGGATAAAATGTAAAACATTGTCAGCCATGGAGGCAATGTCACATAAAACCAAAGGCAAAGAGCCCGAAAGATTAAAAGACTGTCGGAGGGGGCGCAGTCGGGGACACTCTAACAAGATGTGGGCGACCGTCAGCCGGGACCCACACCGACACAGGGGGGGATCCTCCTGACGCAAAAGATGGCCGTGCGTTGGGTATGTATGGCCGATGCGCAGCCGACGCAGGATGACAGAGTCCCTGCGAGAAGACCGCAGGGAGGAGCGCCACACATCGGTCGTCTCCTTGACAGCCCGCAGTTTATTAGGCGCCGTCATGCCTCGCCACTCAGCAGACCACACCCCAAGCACCTTACGGCGCAACACCAGCTGCTGATCGCGAGCTGTGAGGCCGATCTCCAAAGCTGGGGCGTCGATCGCCCCTTTGGCCAGCCTGTCAACACGTTCATTCCCCGGGATACCAACATGACCTGGCGTCCAAACCAAGACCACCGAACGACCAGAACGGGCAATGGCGGAAACAGACTCCTGAATAGAGGACACCAGAGGAGAAGAGGGATAGCAGCCTGAAGGCTGGTCAGGGAGTCACTGCAGATGACGATGGACCTACCTCAGCAGAAACGCATATGCTCAAGAGCGCGTAAGATGGCTACCAGCTCTGCAGTAAAAATACTGCAGCCAGCCGGCAAGGAGCGTTGCTCAACATGGGCAGCATGAGCAAAAGCATAGGCAGTGCGACCATCAACCAGGGAACCATCAGTGTAGACAGGCTCACAGCCCGGAAATGAGGCGAGGAGCGCAAGAAAACGGCGACGGAGGGCCACAGGCGGAACCGAGTCCTTGGGTCCCTGCACCAAGTCCAGACGGACGGACGGCCGGGGCAAATACCAGGGAGGCGTAGGCGCATGGACCCGGAAGGGAGGCAGAAGAGGGAATGACCCCAGTTCCGACAGCAGGGACCGGACGTGGACAGCTACGGAAAGCCCAGACCTAGGTCGCCGTTCGGTCAGATGGAGGACCATGGCAGGGAAAAGCAGGCGACGATTGGGATGGCCTGGCGAGCAATGCACGTGGACAGCATAGTCGGCGAGCAGTCGATGGCGGCGAATCCACAGCGGGGGAACCCCGGCCTCCACCAGTAGACTATCCACGGGGCTAGTGCGAAAAGCGCCAGTGGCAAGCCGAACCCCACAGTGGTGTATGGGGTCTAACAACTTCAACACTGAGGGTGACGCAGACCCATAGGCCAGGCTTCCATAATCAAGCCGGGACTGCACAAGGGCTCTGTACAATCGCAGCAGCGTGCAGCGATCTGCACCCCAAGACGTGTGGTTAAGGCAGCGGAGGGCGTTGAGGTGCCGCCAGCATTTTTGCTTCAGCTGAGTAACATGAGGAACCCATGTGAGCCGGGCATCAAACACGAGTCCCAAGAAGCGGAAAGTGTCCACCACTTCCAGCAGGTGGCTGTCGAGGTAAAGTTCAGGATGAGGGTGGACCGTCTGACGCCTGCAGAAGTGCGTAACTCGTGTCTTGGGTGCAGAGAACTGAAAACCATGAGTCAGAGCCCATGATGCTGCCTTGCGAGCGGGGACTTGCCGCCTGCGTTCGGCGACTCCCGTAGTCGTGGAGCTAAATGAGATGCAGAAGTCGTCGGCATACAAAGAAGGAGACACTGACGACCCCACTGCTGCAGCCAGACCATTATTGGCCACTAGAAATAAGGAGATGCTCAACACTGAGCCCTGCCGGACCCCATTTTCCTGTATATAAGAGGAACTAGAGGTGGCACCAACTTGCACCCGGAAAGAGCGGCGCAATAAAAAGCTTTGAAGAAAAGCCGGGAGCCGACCACGAAGAACCCACTCATGCAACGTGGCGAGGATGTGATACCTCCATGTGGTGTCATACGCCTTCCGCAGATCGAAAAGTACAGCAACGAGATGCTGACGTCGGGCAAAGGCCATACGGACAGCAGATTCCAGCCGCACCAAATTGTCCACTGCAGACCGGCCCCGACGGATGCCACCCTGGGATGGAGCGAGGAGACCGTGTGACTCAAGGACCCAACACAAACGCCGCCCCACCATACGTTCGAGCAATTTGCACAAAACGTTGGTGAGGGTAATGGGACGATAGCTGTCCACCGCCAGTGGGTCCGCACCGGGGTTCAAGATGGGGACAATAACACCCTCTCGCCATTGCGACGGGAACACGCCTTCTCTCCAAATGCGATTAAATATCGCGAGAATGTGTCTCCGGAAGTCCCTGGAGAGATGCTTCAGCATCTGCGCGTGGATGCAGTCTGGGCCTGGTGCTGTATCAGGGCAATCGGCGAGGGCAGCGAGGAATTCCCTCTCGCTGAAAGGAGCATTGTATGTTTCAGAACGACGCGTGTGGAATGAGAACAGCGTCCGCTCGGCTCGCTCCTTTAGAGAGCGAAAGGCGGGGGGATAAGATGCAGTCGCAGAGCTCTGAGCAAAGTGCGCGGCAAGCCGTTCAGCGATGGCGGCAGCGTCCGTGCAGACAGCGCCGTCCAAGGAGAGCCCAGGGACACCTATAGGTGTCTGGTATCCATAAATCCGCCGGATCCGGGACCACACGAGTGAGGGGGAGACATGGGAGCCCAAGGATGAGACATACCTCTCCCAACACTCCTGCTTACGCCGTGCAATAAGACGACGGGCCAAGGCACGGAGCCTCTTAAAGGCGATGAGGGTCTGGAGAGACGGGTGCCGCCTATGACGCTGGAGGGCCCGCCTACGGTCGCGAATAGCCTCAGCAATCTCCGGCGACCACCAGGTTACAGCCTTCCTCCGAGGGAGGCCAGAAGATCGGGCGAAGGCAGCCTCAGCCGCTGAAATGATGGACGTGGTTAAAACACGGACCATCTCGTCAATGTCACCCTGTGGGGGAGACTCAATGGTTGCAGCAGAAGTAAAAGCCGGCCAGTCTGCCCTGTGGAGAGCCCAGCGGGGCAGGCGCCCAGAAGAACGACACTGGGGTAGTGACAAATAGATTGGAAAATGGTCACTACCGCACAGGTCAGGGTGCACCCTCAAGTGGAGGGATGGGACAAGTCCGGGGCTGCAAAGAGAGAGATCGATGGCCGAGAACGAGCCATGGGCAACACTGAAATGTGTGGGAGCACCGGTGTTCAAGAGGCTAAGGTCGAGCTGAGCCAACAAATCCTCCACGGCCCAACCGCGGTCATCAGAGACAGTCCCACCCCATAGAGGTTTGTGGGCATTGAAATCGCCCAGAAGCAGCAATGGTGGCGGGAGTTGAGCCAGCAGCGCAGCCAAGACATGTCGGGGGAGCTCCCCATCTGGAGGAATGTAAACAGAGCAAACAGTAATAGCCGGCGAGAGCTCAACCCTGGCAGCAACTGCCTGTAAAGGCGTCTGAAGGGGTACTGGCGAGCTACAGACAGAGTGGTGAACAAAGAGGCGAACCCCACCTGACGCTCGTTGACAGGCAGCACGGTTCTTATAGTATCCCCGATAACCGCGAAGGGCGGGGGTCCGCAGTGCAGGAAACCAAGTTTCCAGCAGAGCAATGCAGAGAACAGGGGAATCACTCAGAAGCATCCGGAGCTCAGGCAGGTGGCGGAAATAACTGCCGCAGTTCCATTGGAGAATGGAAGCAGGAAGGGACTGGGAGGGAATGAATGCGACTAAGAGGCAGACAGCACTTCAGAGACAACTGCCGCCACCGGGGGAGAGTCAGCTGAGTCCATAGGAGAGGCCCGCAAGGGTGCCGTGAGGGCGAGATCCACGCAGAGGCTAGGATCTCCACCTCATCCCCGGAGCCAGGACTATGTACAGTACGCGGTGCTGAAACCACCGAAAGGTCCTTCTTCTTGGACCATGCCGTTCCTTCTTCTCACGTCGGCCCTTAGGGTGAGAGGGCTGGGAGAGCTTCTCTGAAGGAGCGTTGGAGGCTGACGACGACGCAGAAGCCCTACGACCAGCAGGTGGCGGAACCTTCAGCCACTGGCTGACATCTGGCTGGGAAGGAGAAGAAACGGAGGAAGGGAGAGCCCTGAGGGACCCCTTCCGCGAGAGAGGAACCGGCGGAGGCAACGCCGGCGGAGAAGGAGGGGGAGGAATCGAGCCTCCCGGTTGTGGAGCAGATGTCACTCCCGAAGTAAGCGTGGTAGGAGCGACAGAAGAGGGTTTGCCCCCAACTGCTAAGGGGGCAACAGAGGAAGGCTTGCCCCCAGACACGAGGGGGCAGACAGAGATACACGGCCCCGAGGGCCCACTGAAGGCGTCACAGATGAGGCGACAACCATCGCTCGCGTGGGCGACGATAACGTGGCTGCAGCATAAGATGGTCGAATAAAAGCAGGATACAACCTTTCATATTTCTGTTTAGCCTCTCGATAAGTAAGCCGGTCCAGGGTCTTAAATTCCATGATCTTCCGCTCCTTATGAAGAACGGGGCAATCTGGCGAGCATGGAGAGTGGTGCTCCCCACAGTTGACACATACAGGCGGAGGCGCACATGGAGAATCAGGATGAGAGGAGCGTCCGCAATCTCGACATGTAGCGCTGGATGGGCAACGGGAGGACATATGCCCAAACTTCCAGCACTGGAAGCACCGCATCGGGGGATGGACGTATGGCTTCACGTTGCAACGGTAAACCATCACCTTGACCTTCTCGGGCAAGACATCACCCTCGAAGGGCAAAATAAAGGCACCGGTGGCCACCCTGTTAGCCTTGGGCCCTCTATGTACACGATGGACAAAATGTACACCACGTCGTTCCAAGTCGGCTCTCAGCTCGTCATCGGATTGTTACAAGAGGTCACGATGGTAAATAATCCCCTGGACCATATTTAAGCTACTGTGGGGAGTGACGGTAACAGGGACGTCACCCAGCTTATCACACAAGAGCAACGCTCGTGACTGGGCTGGGGAGGACGTCTTGAGGAGGATGGACCCATTCCTCATTTTAGACAACCCCGCCACTTCCCCAAACTTATCCTCCAGGTGTTCCACAAAAAACATAGGCTTTGTCATGAGAAAGGAGTCACCATCAGTCCTGCTGCAGACAAGGTATTGCGGTACGTAAGGCTCCCGCTTGGCACTAGATCGGCGTCCCTCCCATGGCGCAGCCAACGAGGGGAACGACTGAGGGTCATATTGTGCAGCATAAAAGTCGACTACCACGCTTAGAGACGCTGGTGGCCGTGCGACCACCAGCTTGGTGTGATTTATTGCGCTTCATTGCGCCACATCCGCCCAGATGCCACCTACTCCGAACGAGGGCTCTCCCCAAGGGCGCCACCCAGCCAAAGCAATGGGTACCTGGCCAATATCCCGTTGCCTGGAGACCCGTGCCCCAGACAAGATGGGCACATACTCCTTGGCATGCATGGGGAGGAAACAGCTCTGGCATCTGTAGTGTAATCCCTGCGTGGTCAGGGGGCTACCACCAAGAGGGTACATGACGACCCCACCACAACGGACTGGCTACCGTGCTGGATTTTAGGTGTTGAAAGGGTCCACAGTTGTCGTAGGCGCTAAGAAGAAGAGTGCGCACAAGGCGAGGAGGAGACAACCCAGAAGATGTTGGGCGTAGTCCCCCCCACACGACAACAGGTAACATGCAAAATGGTGGAGCATGATGGACCAATAGAAAAACACCACGTAAGGTGTCCTTCCCCAAATGGCACGCACTAACAACGGAAATTTGGAAAAAAAAGGAGGTCAAACCCAAGAGGGGACCATCACAGAAGGCCGAAACGTTTGAGACTCCTTTTAGTCGCCTCTTACGACAGGCAGGAATACCGCGGGCCTATTCTTACCCTCGAACCCGCAGGGGGTTAGGTCACAGGTGAGGAGTGGAATGTGTCCTTAATGAAGACTGCCACCCCACCCTGAGCCCTATTACCAGTCAGGTCGTCTTTCCTGTACATGCGATATCCCGTAAGTACAGGCGTGTCAGTCTCTTTAAAATGTGTCTCTTGCAAAGAGATGCAAATGGGGTTTTCCTGTACTAACAGCCGCAATTCTGCAAAGCGAGGTCTGACTCCATTCAGATTCCACTGAAGTATGGGAGCCATATCAGCGTTTCGGTTTAGATTTTCCCCTGTCTTTGCGCCGCGCTGGTGAGGCACTTGTAGAGCGAGTGGCAGCAGAGGGGCTGCCAGGTTCTGGGAAAGAGGTATCAAAATCCATGACGATGTCCTCCTCATCAGTCAGGGATGCCATGACGACAACCGATGGTGCCTTTGGCAGGTTTGATGGCAAACGCCGTGCCCCTTTCCCTGGTCCCGTTTTCTTTGTGGAAGACGGGGATGGGGGAAGTGGAGAGGCACTCTGTTTCTGGAGGGCCTTCGAAGGCTTCACTGGAGCTTTCTCTGCAATAGCCGTTGGTGGGTTGGTTTGGGGGATTAAAGGGACCAGACTGCTATGGTCATCGGTCCCTTTGTCCAAGTACTAAAAAACACCCACAGAGAATAAAAAACGAGTAACAGAATAGAGCACAGACGACACTGAACAAGAGAAACTGAGACAAAGACCAGACAAAACGAACTAAAAGCACACAGAGTGTGACGGTGGTTGGCCGACCATAGAAATAAAGGAAAAGCCAACCACATAGAAACACATTAAAAAATCAGTGTAAAATCATAGGCCAAAGGCCAGAATCAATACAAAACAATAAAATAAAACAGAAACACTCGGAGTAAATGATAAAATCCCCCTGCCCGAATAAAACGTAAAACTAAGTCAGCCATAGTGGAGTCGTCTGTTAAAAGGGCAGGGAGCGTAGCAGGCAGCGCAAATGTCTGCCTGACCACTGCTAAAAGGGGGCAGGCCAGCAAAATGTGGGCCACTGTCAAAGCTGCCCCACAGCGACATAGAGGAGGGTCCTCCCGGCGCAGTAAATAACTGTGTGTCAGCCGGGAGTGGCCAATGCGGAGCCGGCAAAGAACTACTGAGTCCCTGCGAGTGGCTCGCAGGGATGACCGCCACACAGCCGTCGTCTCCTTGACAGCACGGAGTTTATTGCGCATTGTCAGTTCGCGCCATTCATCGTCCCATAGCGCCAAGATTTTGCGGCGGAAGACTGCCCGCAAATCAGTCTCTGGGAGGCCAACGTCCAGAGATGGCTTACTGGTGGCCTCTTTCGCCAGGCGGTCAACATGTTCGTTACCCGGGATACCGACATGACCGTGGGTCCACACAAAGACCACAGAGCGGCCGCAACAGGCGAGAGTATGCAGAGAATCGTGGATAGCCATCACCAGACGAGAACGAGGGAAACACTGGTCGAGAGCTCGTAAACCGCTCAGGGAATCGCTACAGAGAACGAAGGACTCACCTGACCAGGAGTGGATATACTCTAGGGCACGAAAGATGGCGACCAGTTTAGCAGTGTAATCGCTGCAGCCATCCGGCAAGGAACATTGTTCGGATTGGTCCCCTAGAGTGAGCGCATATCCGACACGACCAGCAACCATCGAACCGTCACTGTAAACAACACCAGAGCCCTGATACGTGGCCAAGATGGAATAAAAGCGGCGGCGGAAGGCCTCTGGAGGGACTGAGTCCTTAGGGCCCTGTGCCAAGTCGAGCCGAAGGCTAGGGCGACGAACACACCATGGGGGTGTATGCAAAGTAGCCCGGAAAGGAGGTGAAACAGTGAAACTCTGGAGCCCAGAGAGAAGCTCTTTGACGCGCACTGCTATTGTACAACCAGACCGGGGCCGACGTTCTGGCATATGGACGACCGACCGCGGGAACAGGAGACGATAGTTTGGATGCCCGGGCGAGCTTAGAACATGGGCAGCATAAGCAGCCAGCAAACGTTGGCGTCGGAACCGCAGTGGAGGTACACCTGCCTCCACTAGTATGCTGTCCACAGGGCTGGTGCAGAAAGCACCAGTGGCAAGGCGTATCCCGCTGTGGAGAATGGGGTCCAGCACCCGTAACGCAGATGGGGATGCTGAGCCATAAGCCAGGCTCCCATAATCCAGACGGGACTGGATTAACGCCTGGTAGAGCCGCAACAGGGTAGAGCGGTCGGCGCCCCAGCGGGTGTGGCTCAAACATCGGAGTGCATTGAGATGCCGCCAACACGTCTGTTTGAGCTGCCGGATATGAGGCAGCAAAGTCAACCGGGCATCGAAAACCACCCCCAAAAACCTGTGGGTCTCCACCACAGCAAGGAGTTCGTCGGCAAGATAAAGCCGCGGCTCAGGATGGACTGTTCGGCGCCGGCACAAATGCATAACGCGGGTCTTGGCTGCCGAAAACTGAAACCCATGCGCTACAGCCCAAGACTGCGCCCTACGGATAGCGCCCTGTAGCTGACGTTCAACAGCTGCAATGCCAGTAGAGCTGTAGTAAAGGCAGAAGTCGTCAGCATACAGGGAAGCGGAGACAATTTCCCACGGCCGCAGCAAGCCCGTTAATGGCTATTAAAAACAGACAGACACTTAAAACAGAGCCCTGTGGCACACCGTTCTCCTGGACGTGGGAGGAACTATACGAGGCCGCGACTTGCACGCGGAAGGTACGACACGACAGAAAATTGCGGATAAAAATCGGCAGAGGACCCCGAAGACCCCATCCATGAAGCGTAGAAAGAATGTAATGACGCCATGTCGTATCGTAGGCCGTCCGCATGTCGAAAAAGACAGCGACCAGGTGCTGACGGCGGGCAAAAGCAGTACGGATGGCCGACTCCAGGCTCACCAGATTGTCGGTGGCGGAGCGGCCTCTACGGAACCCACCCTGAGACGGAGCCAGAAGGCCCCGAGACTCCAGTACCCAATGCAAGCGCCGGCTCACCATCCGTTCACGCAACTTGCAAAGAACGTTGGTGAGGCTAATGGGACGGTAGCTGTCCACCTCCAGAGGGGTCTTTCCAGGTTTCAAAACGGGGATGACAATGCCTTCCCGCCATTGCGACGGAAACTCCCCCTCGACCCAAAGACGGTTGTAAAGATCGAGAAGGCGCCGCTGGCAGTCCACTGAAAGGTGTTTCAGCATCTGACAGTGGATGCCATCTGGCCCAGGAGCGGTATCAGGGCAAGCAGCAAGGGCACTGCGAAATTCCCACTCACTGAATGGAGCATTGTAAGATTCCGGGTGGTTGGTGCGAAACGAAAGGCTCCGAAGTTCCAGCTGCTCTTTAATGGTGCGGAAGGCCTGGGGGTAAATCGCAGAAGCGGAACTCATAGCAAAATGCTCTGCTAAGCGATTTGCAATGACGTCGGAGTCAGTACAAACTGCTCCATTCAGTGAGAGCGCAGGGACGGTGGCAGGGGTCCGATAGCCGTAGACGCGTCGAATCTTGGCCCAGACCTGCGAGGGAGTGACATGGAGGCCAATTGTGGACACATACCGCTCCCAGCACTCCTTCTTGCCTTGGCGGATAAGGAGGCGGGCCCGCGCACGCAGCCGTTTGAAGGCGATAAGGTGCGCTAAGGAGGGATGTCGCTTGTGACGCTGGAGCGCCCGCCGGCGATCTTTAATCGCTTCAGCGATCTCAGGCGACCACCAAGGCACAGCCTTCCGCCGAGGAGACCCAGAAGAACGAGGAATGGCAGATTCGGCGGCAGTAACGATGCCGGTGGTGACCGATTGAACCACCGCATCAATGTCATCAGTAGAGAGAGGCTCAAAAGCGGCAGTGGAGGAGAACAAATCCCAGTCAGCCTTATTCATAGCCCATCTGCTAGGGCGCCTAGAAGAGTGACGTTGTGGTAGTGACAAGAAGAGCGGAAAGTGGTCACTACCACACAGGTCGTCATGCACACTCCATTGGACAGACGGTAAGAGGCTATGGCTACAGATGGAAAGGTCAATGGCGGAGTAGGTGCCATGCGCCACACTGAAGTGTGTGAAGGCACCATCATTTAACAGCGAGAGACCGAGCTGCGACAATAAATGCTCAACGATGGCGCCTCGACCTGTGGCCACTGACCCACCCCACAGAGGGTTATGGGCGTTGAAGTCGCCCAATAGCAAGAAAGGCGACGGCAATTGGGCGACCAGTGCAGCCAGAACAGGCTGCGAGACATCACCATCCGGTGGAATGTAAAGACTGCAGACGGTAACAGCCTGTGGCGTCCACACGCGTACAGCGACAGCCTCTAAAGGCGTCTGGAGAGGGACAGACTCGCTGTGCAGAGTGTGAAGGACATATATGCAGACGCCACGAGACACCCTTTCGTAAGCTGCTCGGTTCTTATAATAACCCCGATAGCCACGGAGGGCGGGGGTTCGCATCGCTGGAAACCAAGTTTCCTGGAGAGCAATGCAGAAGAAAGGGCGAAGGCTGAGAAGTTGGCGGAGCTCAGCTAAATGGTGGAAGAAACCGCTGCAGTTCCACTGGAGGATGGTAGTGTCCATGGCGGACAAAGGCGTGACGGGACTGGGAAGGCAGATTACGCTGCTGGGTCACCTGCTGCCTCCGATTGAGCACCCGTGCCAACGCTATCCATGGCGTCTGAGGGACCGGCGAGATCGAGGTCCTCAGCGGACGCCAGGATCTCCACCTCGTCCTCAGACGCAGATCTGGAAGGTGGCGGTGGGGTGGCTGCCACCGCGAGTTCCTTGGGCTTAGAGCTCTTCTTCTTTGATTTCTCACGCTGCTCCTTGGGTTTAACCGGCTGGGAGGGCTTCACCGATTCAGTCTCCGGGACTGAAGTGGATCGTGAAGTCTGTCGGCCAGCTGATTGCGGGCACTTACGCCACTGTCGGTCGTCAGCCTTCCCACTGGTGGAAACCTGGGAAGGGAGGGACCCGAGGAACCCCTTGCGAGCGTGAGAAGCCGAAGAAGTTGGACACTTCTCCGGCTTAGAAGCAGGGACGGACGTCCCTGATGGGGGGGATGGTGTTGCCCCTGAGGTAGGTGGCGCAGGAGCAACCCGGTGGGTAGAGCCCCCCACTGGCAAGGGGGCAGGAGGAGTCTTACTGCTTATCGAGCTGGCTGGAAGTCTCGAAACTGATGGGGCTAGCACAGGTGTTGTAGCAGCTGCATAAGAAGATGTCATTCTCACAGGATGGAGTCTGTCATATTTCCTCTTCCCCTCAGTATAGGTCAGCCGGTCCAGGGTCTTATATTCCATGATTTTGCGCTCTTTCTGAAAGACTTTGCAGTCTGGCGAGCAAGGTGAATGGTGCTCCCCGCAGTTGACGCAGATGGGAGGCGGGGCACATGAAGTATCGGGATGAGATGGGCGTCCGCAATCTCGACATGTGAGGCTGGAAGTGCAGCGGGAAGACATATGGCCGAACTTCCAGCACTTGAAGCACTGCATCGGGGGAGGGATATAGGGTTTGACGTCACATCGGTAGACCATCACCTTGACCTTTTCCGGTAACGTATTACCCTCGAGGCCAAGATGAAGGCACCGGTAGCAACCTGATTGTCCCTCAGACCCCGATGAACGCGCCGGACGAAATGAACACCTCTACGTTCTAAGTTGGCGCGCAGCTCGTCATCAGACTGCAAAAGGAGGTCCCTATGGAAAATAACACCCTGGAACATATTTAAACTCTTACGTGGTGAAATAGTAACGTTAACATCCCCCAACTTGTCACAAGCAAGCAACCTGCGTGACTGGGCGGAGGATGCCGTTTGTATCAGTACTGACCCAGAGCGCCTTTTAGACAAGCCCTCCACCTCTCCAAACTTGTCCTCTAAATGCTCGACGAAGAACTGAGGCTTTGTGGAGAGAAAAGACCCCCCATCAGCTCTCGTACAAACTAAGAATCGGGGCGAATAGCTGTTACCTCCATCCTGAGACTTACGCTCTTCCCACGGCGTGGCCAGGGAGGGGAACGTTTTCGGATCGTACTTCTGAGCATTAAATTGAGCCCGAGAACGCTTAGATACTGCTGGCGGCTGGCCGCCAGCGAGAGATGATGTACCACGCTTCATTGCGGGTCATCCGCCCTGATGCCACCTACTCCGACCAAGGGCCCTCCCCACGGGCGCCACCCAGCCACAGCAAAGGCCACCTGGCAGGATGGCCGTTGCCGGGAGTCCCGATACCCCAGGAGGATAGGCATCTACTCCTTGGCATACGTGGGGAGTTAACGGCGCAGGCATCAGTAGAGCGATCCCTGTGTTGTCAGGGGGCTACAACCAAGAGGGTACATGGCGGCCCCACCACAACAGGCTGGCTACCGTGCTGGATCTTAGGTGCAAAAATGTCCAAGGTCGTCGTCGCAGTGAAAAGAAACACTGCAGAGGGCAGCGTGGTAATCGCACCCAGGGACGTATCCTCGCCCAAGAGATCGAAAACGAGCGGAACACCATTGCAACGACGAGAAATCCGGCTAAAGGTCTAATTGCACGACGGATACAGTGCACCATGTAAGGCGCCCTTTCCCAATTGGCTCGCTCTTCGGATAAATTTAGAAAGATGGAGGTCAAACCCGACAGGGGGGCCATCACGTAAGGCCGAAACATGTGAGACTCCTTTTAGTCGCCTCTTACGATAGGCAGGAATACCGCGGGCCTATTCTAACCCCCGAACCCGCAGGGGGAGAGCCTTCTTGGAAGGTCGTTTAGTGGGAGTACTGGTCGATGGCTGGGAGTTCGAGGCACGTAGGAAGTCTGCACGGGATGGTTCCTTCTTGAAGGCCCGTCCATCTGATTTTTGGGTCTCCGTCTTGGCAGAAGCTGATGAAGGTGCTTGTGTTGGAGGGGTGACGGGAGGAAGAGGAGACGTCGACCGCGCGATCTTAGCACTGGCCGAACGGACGTCCGTGGTGCCGAAGGTCAGATGGCATGTCTGCGTCGCCACCTCCCTGGTAGTCCGAGCAGAGGCGAGGCGAGGACAGTACTGTATTTTCCCGCTGGGAGCAGTGTGGGCTTCCTACTAGCAAATAGCTTGCGAGCAGCCGAGGTGGACACTTTTTCTTTAACCCGAATTTCTTGGATACAGCGTTCGTCCTTTTACATGGGACAGTCGCGGGAGGACGCTGTATGGTCACCCTGACAGTACACACAACGAGGAGACGGGGGTGGACAGTCACCCTCATGGGCATCCCTGCCACAAGGGACACATTTAGCTGCATTGGAACAAGACTGGCGAGTGTGATTAAAACGCTGACACTGGTAGCAGCGCGTAGGTGTCGGGACATAGGGGCGAACAGAAATAACCTCATAGCCCGCTTTGATACGCGACGGCAGCTTAACACTGACAAAGGTCAAAAAAAGTGTCCGGGTCGGTACAAGGTCATTGTTGACCTTTTTCATGACCCTATAGACAGCCGTCACGCCCTGCTCAGCGAGGAAAGACAATCTCCTCGTCAGTCAATTCGTCGAGTGATCAAGTATATACCACACCACGAGAGGAATTCAAAGTGCGGTGAGCCTCCACCCGGACCGGGAACGTGTACAGGAGTGTGGGCCGAAGCAGTAGTAGTAGTAGTAGTAGTAGAGGTGTTTGTGGGCGCACGACTGCAAGGTCTTCAGCGCCCGTGCAGCATCATAGTGAGACGGGTGTCAAGAAAAAAGAAAACCTCAAAACATTGACATAAAACGGAACAGAGAACACGGGGAACAATCATTGAAAAAATGTGCTCACCCACACTGAAGCGTGGGATGATGCAGGGCGTCAGCAGTAAAACGTGGACAACACAGGAAGAAAATGGGAGAGGGAGCTAAAACAATGGAGCAGATGGAAGTGGCTGGCTGACCACAAGGAAAGAAGGGAGGAGTCAGCCACTCCGCAACACACTAAAACCTCCAGCCTAAAAGTTTAGGCCAGAGTCCAGACACATCACAAAACTTAAAAACCCTTGACACACACGTCTCATCGTCAGCTAAAACACAAGGGAGATCCCAACAACTTGTGCTTCTGCCCTTGCATCACGGTATAAAATACAGTCTGTTAAAATGTGCCGGACAGAGATGTGCACACAACAAGCGGCACAAAACGGAGGATCCTCCCGTCGTAATAAATAGCTATGCGTCACAGGACAGTGCCCAATCCGCAGACGTGTGAGGGCCACGTCTTCCCGCCTGAGTAACCGGCAGGAGGAACGCCACGGCCAAGTGGTTGACTTTACCGACCGCAGTTTATTGGCCGACACCGCCAGCCATTCGTCCTCCCACAACTCCATGCACTTCCTGTGGAGTGCAGCGATGACTGACTGCAAGGGGATAGGACACTGGACCACATCCTGCTTTCTGCAGGCCTCCTTGGCAGCCCGATCAGCCTGTTCATTGCCCCATATGCCGACATGACCAGGCACCCAGCAGAAGGATACCGCTTTACCCCGCTGTTGGAGCAAGTACAGTTGGTCATGTATCAACTGGACCATCTCCTCAGTCGGGTATAGGCTCTGCAGCGATTGTAAGCACTAAGAGAATCGGAGCAGAGAAGAAATCGATCGCCCCGAACACGATGCATTTGCTCCAGTGCCTTCAGGATCGCGTGGAGCTCCGCTGCGAAAACGGTATATTCAGCAGGGAGGCGAATCCGGGTGACACGATCAGGGAACACCACAGAACAGCCAAGGGAAGTCTCCTGTTTCGAGCCATCAGTATAAACGACAGTGAAACCGTGATGCACATCTAAAATGTTAAAAAACAGATTGGAACGTAAAATCTGGTGTGCCATCTTTCTTAAAACGAGTCAAATCTAAAATAAATTTGGGACGCCGGAGGAGCCAAGGTGGAGATCTGCTCCAACCGCGACGTAAAACACGAAGACCAGCCACAGACATCGCAGCGAGGCAATCCTGTGCGCGAATCCCATAGGGCTGCGTCGCACGTTGCCGGTTATGAAATAACCGTGACAGAGGAGACTGAGCAACGGTATGGTATGCAGGTGTGTACGGTGTGAACAAAGTTTTGTACGCCTGGCGTACCGTAAGTAGCTGTCGCCGCATATGAAGTGGCGGTTCACCAGCCTCCGCACAGAGGCTTGGTATGGGGCTAGTTCGGAATGCCCCAGTGGCCAACCGAAGCCCTTCATGGTGCACAACGTCCAACATCTTTAAATAAGAAGGCCTCGCAGACCCATACACCGTGCACCCATAATCGAGCCGAGATCGCACAAACGCCCTGTAAAACTGGAGCAGACAAGTCCTGTCAGCTCCCCATGTACTGTGGCTAAGACATTTTAAAATACTTAAAGCCTGAAGCGACCGCCGTTTCAGGTCTTTAAGATGAGGTAACCACGTGAGCCTCGAGTCAAAAATGAGCCCCAGAAATCTCACCGTGTCTTTAAAAGAAAGAATAGTGTCCCTCAAGCGCAACTCAGGAAAGGTTAAAATCGAACGAGAACGGTTAAAAAGAACACATACAGACTTCTCGGTGGAAAACTTGAATCCACTCTTCTGCGCCCAGTCATCCAAACGCCTAATCGTAAGTTGCAACTGACGAGTTGTCGTTGCAAGGCTTGAAGAAGAGCAGAACAAAGAGAAATCATCCACAAACAAAGAACACTGGACAGGACTTTTCACTAGGGACGTAATGCTATTAATAGCGACGGCAAACAGAGTCACACTTAAAACGCTACCCTGAGGGACACCGTTCTCCTGCTCAAAGCGATCAGACAGGACGTCACCAATTCGGTATCTAAAATATCGTGCCGAAGCAGTTTTTGTGCCTGAAAGGCGCTCTCCGTTTCTAGTAACAAGGTACCGTTACACAACCTGGTACACGACTTGACAGATCCGGCTATGGCATCTACGCCCTTCTGGATAACGAAAGGGTTGACAGAGGAAAAATCCTCGCCGTCCTCAGATCGAGAAACTACGAGGAGCTGTGGGGCAGGCAGTAGTACTTTTGTCACTGGTGGCTGGTCAACTTTCCGTTGCTTGGTTGGTTGGTTGGTTGGTTGGGTTAAAGATTAAAGGGACCAAACTACAAAGGTCATCGGTCCCTTGTTTCATAAAAACACAGAGCACAGGGAAACTATCCACCAGTCAAGCGAAGCACTAAAAGAAAAACTCCAGGGGAAGAACAGCCCCATGGTCCATTGTAAGACAACACGGAAAACAGAGCACAGCAACAAAAACAACATAGAGAACAAAGGCAGAAGGAACGAAAGCGGCACAGCAGATGACTGTGGCTGGCTGATCACGAAAATAATAGGATGAGCCAGCCACACTGCAACACGTTAAAACCTCCAGCCTGAAAGTTTAGGGTGGAGTCGAATCACAACACAAAAAAGTAATTAGAAGAGACAGCTCAAAAGAGGGTGATGTTAAAAAAAAAATTTAAATGGACCTATAAAAGCCGCTTGCGCGAATAAAACTTAAAACCCGATCTGCCATAGAGACATTGTCACCTAAAAGAGATGATAAAGCACCATGGAGATTAAAAGTTCGCCTAAGGGCGGTTAAAAGTGGACAGTCCAACAATATATGGGCCACCGTCATATTCGCACCACAGCGACAATGAGGGGGGGGGGGGGTCCTCTCGACGCAGCAGATGACCATGCGTCAGCCAAGAGTGGCCAATGCGAAGCCAGCACAGAACAACAGAATCCCTGCAAGAGGCCCTCATAGAGGAACCCCACACAGTCGTTGTCTCCTTTACCTGCCGCAGCTTGTTGGGTGCAGACAGAGTGCGCCATTCGTCTCCCCACAACCCAAAGACCCGACGGTGCAAAACGGTTCTGAGATCAGTTTCCGGGAGGCCGATTTCCAACGGCAGTTTGCGGGTAGCCTCTTTGGCTAACTTGTCGGCGAGTTCGTTTCCCGCGATCCCAACGTGTCCCGGGGTCCATATGAACACCACCGAACGACCACACTGTTCAAGAGCGTCAATGGACCCCTGGATGGCAACAACAATGGGATGGCGTGGGTAGCACTGGTCAAGAGCCTGTAGACTACTGAGCGAGTCACTGCAAATGACGAAGGACTTTCCAGTGCTAGTACGAATATGCTCAAGGGCACGAAAAACGGCTGTTAGCTCTGCGGTATAAACACTGCAGCCGTCCGGCAACGAGCGCTGGACTACACAGTCCACATGAGCATGAGCGTACCCCACACGGCCATCAACCATCGAGCCATCGGTATAGATAACCTCCGAGGAATGGTATGCGCCTAGGAGAGCAAGGAATTGGCGGCGCAAGACTGCAGGAGGAACTGAATCTTTCGGCCATCGGGAAAGTTCCAGCCGAAGCTGCGGCCGACGAATGCACCAAGGTGGTGTATGTGGGTGGACCTGAAAAGCAGACGGAAGAGGCAAAGACTCGAGTGCACTAAGGAGTGACCGAACTCGGATCCCAATTGCGTGGCCTGATCGCGGCCGCCGGTGTGGGATATGGACTGCCGCATCGGCGCAAAGGAGACGGTAGTTAGGGTGACGGGGAGAACAACGGACATGGGCAGCATAGTAGGCTAAGAGTTGTTGACGCCGAATGTGAAGCGGAGGAGCCCCAGCCTCAGCAAGTATGCTATTAACAGGACTGGTGCGGAATGCTCCTGTTGCCTGTCGAACCCCACAGTGGTGAACGGGGTCCAGCAGTTGCAATGCTGAGGGTGATTCTGAGCCACACGCCACACTCCCATAATCCAGTCGGGACAGCGCAAGGGCTTTGTAGAGCTGCAGCAGCGTGTTACGGCCTGCACCCCAAGTTGTGTTGCTGAGGCAGCGGAGGGCATTCAGATGCTGCCAGCACTGATGTTTGAGCTCACGAAGCCAACTAAGCTCGGCATCGAACAGCAATCCCAGAAAACGGTAAGTGTCAACAACCCTGAGCATAGCATCCTGAAGATAGAGCTCAGGGTGGGGATGGACAGTTCGACGCCGACAAAAGTGCATAACACAAGTCTCCGCAGGAGAAAACTGAAACCCATGGGCTAAGGCCCACGCCTGCGCCTTGCGTATGGCTCCCTGCAACCGACGTTCTGCAACACCAATGGTGGAGGAGCTGAAAAAGATGCAGAAATCGTCAGCATATAACGTGGGTGAGACAGACGACCCTACTGCTGCTGCAAGGCCATTAATGACCACAAGGAAAAGGGGCACGCTCAGTACGGAGCCTGTGGAACGCCGTTCTCCTGGATATGAAGTGGACTATGGGATGTTCCAATTAAAACGCGGAATGTCCGAACAGATAAAAAATTCTGAATAAAAATGGGGAGAGAGCCCCGGAGACCCCACCTGTGCAATGTGGCGAGAATATGGTGCCGCCACGTCGTGGCATATGCTCTGGAGAGGTCGAAAAAGACGGAGACGAGGTGTTGGCGCCTGGAAAAAGCAGTGCGGATTGCAGACTCAAGGAAGACCAAAGTATCGGCGGTGGAACGGCCCTAACGGAAGCCGCTCTGGCACTGAGCCAGAAGACCCCGAGACTCGAGCAGCCAACACAGCCGTCGACTCACCATACGTTCCAAGAGCTTACACAGAGTATTTGTCAAGCTGATGGGCCAATAGCTATCCACATTAAGTGGGTCCTTACCAGGCTTCAGCACTGGAATGACGGTACTCTCCCGCCACTGCGACGGAAAGACACCATCGCCCCATATTCGGTTGAAGATGGCAAGAACACACCGCTGACAGTCCGGGGAAAGGTGTTTGAGCATCTGATTGTGGATGCCATCTGGCCCAGAGGCTGTATCGGGGCACTGTGCCAGGGCGCTCCGCAGTTCCCACAAACTAAATGGGGCGTTATACGCCTCAGGGTGGCGAGAAGCGAAAGAAAGCCGTTTGCCTTCCTCCCGGCGTTTGAGCGCGCGAAACGCAGGCGGGTAATTCCCTGACGCAGAGGCCCGAACATAGTGCTGTGCGAAATGCTCGGCGATTGCATCGGCACCGGTGGATACCGCCCCATTGATGGTAAGCCCTGGGACACCTGTAGAGTGCTGCAATCCAAAGATGCGCCGAATCTTCATCCACACCTGGGAGGGTGAAGTACGGTAACCAATGTTGGAAACGTACCTCTCCCAGCACTCCCGTTTCCGCCGTTCGATAAGTCTCCGTACCTGAGCACGGAGACGTCTGAATAAAATGAGGTTCTCCAAAGACGGGTGCCGCTTATGTCGCTGAAGAGCCCGCCGACGTTCTTTAATGGCGTCAGCGACCTCTGGAGACCACCAAGGCACCGACATTCGCCGGGGGCACCCTAACGAACGAGGCATGGTACGTTCCGCAGCTGAAACAATCGCTGCAGTCAGTGTCTCAACCGCCACATCGGTGGTACCATGGCGGAGAGATACAACAGTGGCAGCAGAGGAGAACGTGTCCTAGTTTGCCTTGCTAAATGCCCATCTAGGCAAGCGTTCATGGGAGCGATGCTGGGGTAGTGAAAGGAAGATGGGAAAATGGTCACTACCACACAAGTCGTCATGGACTCTCCAGTGGACCGACGGTACAAGCCCCGGGCTGCACAACGACAGATCTATGGCCGAGAACGTGCCAAGCGCCACACTGAAATGTGTGGCGGCGCCAGTGTTTAAGAGGCAGAGGTCGAATTGGGAGATGAGATTCTCGACCTCTCGGCCTCGGCCAGTAACCTTCGTTCCACCCCACAGGGTATTGTGGGCGTTAAAATCCCCCAGGAGAAGAAAAGGCGTGGGGAGTTGGGCGACAAGTGCAGCCAATTCGGTCAGGGAGACTGTACCACCTGGTGGGAGATAGACACTGCAGACGGTTATGTCCTGGGTAGTCCTTACGCGTACAGCCACAGCTTCCAATGATGTTTGAAGTGGCACAGGAGCACTATATACAGAGGTAAGGACATACACGCAGGCTCCACCTGACACACAATTGTAGGTGCTACGGTTGCAGTAATAACCCCTGTATCCACGAAGGACAGGGGTCCGCATTGCCGGGAACCAGGTTTCCTGGAGGGCAATGCAGAAAGCAGGTGTCAGGCTTAGAAGCTGTCGTAGCTCAGGGAGATGGCTAAAATAACCGCCACAATTCCACTGGAGGATCGTACAAAGCGTGTCGTGTAAGGGCATGAAGGTACTGAAAAAGCAAATTACTTCACACGGTCACATGCTGCCACCGACTGAGTGACGGACGTCGCTACAGCCATGGTTTCTGAGGAGACTGTGAGATCCAGGTCGTCAGGGGACGCAAAGAGCTCGACCTCATCCTCAGAGGCTGAGCTGACAGGAAGCGTTCGTGCAGGAACCACTGGCTCCTTATCCTTCTTGGAGAGCTTCCTCTTATCTCTCTTGTCTTTGGGAGGAGGGTTGGCATGCTGGGAGGGCTTTCCTGACGCATTATCGGGAACAGATGAAGAGTGGGAAGCCCTTCGACCCGCAGCTGGTGGCTTCTTCAGCCACTGGCTAGTGTCTTGGGAGACACTGGGGAAGTCCTTGGAAGGGACTCCCCCAAGGGATCCCTTCCAAACAAGTGATGCCGAAGGAGGCTGTTGCATCTCTGGCTGAGCAGCCGGAGAGAGCTGTCGCTTCCCCTGCTGAGAAGCCCGGGAGGGCTGTCACCGCTCTAGCTGAGAGGTGGGGACTGACGTCCCCAGTTGCTTGGGGCGCACTGCTCCCAAACTGGGTGTTTTGGGAGCAGTGGAAGAGAGAGTGGCCTGTCCCAGCGGTGGGGCAGACGTGACTTGAGTTTTCTGTGGGCCAACAGAGAAGGGAGTCTGTGCAGGAGCTGGTGGCGGCAGTGTGACAGTAGCATAACTCCTCAACATAGGTGTGAGGTTGAGTCGTTCTAGCTTCTTCTTTGCCTCTTGGTAAGTTGAACGGTCCAAGGTCTTAATTTCTTGTATCTTCCGCTCTCGTTGATAGACTGCACAGTCTGGTGAGCAGGGAGAATGATGCTTCCCACGGTTAACGCAGTTGGGAGGCGGAGCACATGGAGTATTAGGATGTGGAGGTCGTTCACAATCACGACGCGTGGGGCTGGCAGTGCACCTGGAGGACATGTGTCCGAATTTCCAGCACTGGAAGCATCGCATAGGGGGCGGGACATAGGGCTTGACATCGCACCGGTATATCATGACCTTGACTTTCTCAGGCAAGCAGTCGCCCTCGAAGACCAGGATGAAAGCACCGGTAGCGACCCTATTATCCTTCGGCCCCCTAAAGACACGACGGACAAAGTGTACACCTCATCGTGCCAGGTTCTCACGTAGCTCGTCATCAGACTGTAGCAGAAGATCTTTATGAAAAATAATCCCCTGGACCAAATTTAAGGACTTATGGGGAGTGACAGTAACGGGGATGTCACCAAGCTCTCACAGGGGAGTAATGCCTGGGACTGCGCAGATGAAGCTGCTTGTATCAGAATGGCCCCGCTTCTCATTTTGGAAAGAGACGCCACTTCCCCAAACTTATCTTCGAGATTGTGCACAAAGAAAAGAGGCTTTGTCCCCAAAAACGAATCCCCATCAGTGCTGCTGCATACAAGGTATCGTGGCGAATACGGCTCCTGTCTGTCTGCAGCCCTACGTTCCTCCCATGGTGTGTATAGGGAAGGGAACGATTTCGGGTTATATGTCACAGCGTTAAATTCCACCTTACCACGCTTAGAGACATTGGCGGTCGGGCGACCACCAGATTGAGATTGAACCTCTTCATTGCGGGGCATCCGCCCCAATGCCACCCACTCCGACCAGGGGCTCTCCCCACGGGCGCCACCCAGCCACAGCAAAGGCCACCTGGCAGGATGGCCGTTGCCGGGAGTCCCGATGCCCCAGAGAGACGGGCATCTACTCCTTGGCTTACATGGGGAGGTGTCAGCTCAGGCATCGGCAGTATGATCCCTGTGTTGTCAGGGGGCTACAACCTAGAGGTCTACATGACGACCCCACCACAATGGGCTGGCTACCTTGCTGGATTTTGGGTGCCATGGGTAGTCCATAGTGATCGTGGGTGCAGTTGGTGACTCACTAAGGGCGTGACGTACACAACCCATCAGGTGTGTATGCCCAAAATGAGGGATGGAGGGTGCATGTACGACGCCAAGACGATCAAGAGTGCCAAGGTCGTAGGGCACAGAGGACTGATGGTGCACCACGTAAGGTGTCCTTCCCCAAAAGGCTCGTACTTCTGTGGAATTTGGAAAAATGGAGGTCAAACCCTAATGGGGACCATCACATTAAAGGCCGAAACGTTTGAGACTCCTTTTAGTCGCCTCTTACGATAGGCAGGAATACCGCGGGTCTATTCTAACCCCCGAAACCGCAGGGGGGGGGGGGGGAGACCAGAGAAGGCAAGGGAAGGAAGGAAGGCAAGGGAAGGAAGGAAGGAAGGAAGGAAGGAAGGAAGGCAAGGGAAGGAAGGAAGGAAGGAAGGCAAGGGAAGGAAGGAAGGCAAGGGAAGGAAGGAAGGCAAGGGAAGGAAGGAAGGCAAGGGAAGGAAGGAAGGCAAGGGAAGGAAGGAAGGCAAGGGAAGGAAGGAAGGCAAGGGAAGGAAGGAAGGCAAGGGAAGGAAGGAAGGCAAGGGAAGGAAGGAAGGCAAGGGAAGGAAGGAAGGCAAGGGAAGGAAGGAAGGCAAGGGAAGGAAGGAAGGAAGGCAAGGGAAGGAAGGAAGGAAGGCAAGGGAAGGAAGGAAGGAAGGAAGGAAGGCAAGGGAAGGAAGGAAGGAAGGAAGGAAGGAAAGGGAAGGAAGGAAGGAAAGAAGGCAAGGCAAGGGAAGGAAGGAAGGAAAGAAGGCAAGGCAAGGGAAGGAAGGAAGGAAAGAAGGCAAGGCAAGGGAAGGAAGGAAGGAAGGAAAGAAGGCAAGGGAAGGGAAGGAAGGAAGGAAGGAAAGAAGGCAAGGGAAGGGAAGGAAGGAAGGAAAGAAGGCAAGGGAAGGGAAGGAAGGAAGGAAAGAAGGCAAGGGAAGGGAAGGAAGGAAGGAAAGAAGGCAAGGGAAGGGAAGGAAGGAAGGAAAGAAGGCAAGGGAAGGGAAGGAAGGAAGGAAAGAAGGCAAGGGAAGGGAAGGAAGGAAGGAAAGAAGGCAAGGGAAGGGAAGGAAGGAAGGAAAGAAGGCAAGGGAAGGGAAGGAAGGAAGGAAAGAAGGCAAGGGAAGGGAAGGAAGGAAGGAAAGAAGGCAAGGGAAGGGAAGGAAGGAAGGAAAGAAGGCAAGGGAAGGGAAGGAAGGAAGGAAAGAAGGCAAGGGAAGGGAAGGAAGGAAGGAAAGAAGGCAAGGGAAGGGAAGGAAGGAAGGAAAGAAGGCAAGGGAAGGGAAGGAAGGAAGGAAAGAAGGCAAGGGAAGGGAAGGAAGGAAGGAAAGAAGGCAAGGGAAGGGAAGGAAGGAAGGAAAGAAGGCAAGGGAAGGGAAGGAAGGAAGGAAAGAAGGCAAGGGAAGGGAAGGAAGGAAGGAAAGAAGGCAAGGGAAGGGAAGGAAGGAAGGAAAGAAGGCAAGGGAAGGGAAGGAAGGAAGGAAAGAAGGCAAGGGAAGGGAAGGAAGGAAGGAAAGAAGGCAAGGGAAGGGAAGGAAGGAAGGAAAGAAGGCAAGGGAAGGGAAGGAAGGAAGGAAAGAAGGCAAGGGAAGGGAAGGAAGGAAGGAAAGAAGGCAAGGGAAGGGAAGGAAGGAAGGAAAGAAGGCAAGGGAAGGGAAGGAAGGAAGGAAAGAAGGCAAGGGAAGGGAAGGAAGGAAGGAAAGAAGGCAAGGGAAGGGAAGGAAGGAAGGAAAGAAGGCAAGGGAAGGGAAGGAAGGAAGGAAAGAAGGCAAGGGAAGGGAAGGAAGGAAGGAAGGCACGGGGAAGGAAGGAAGGAAGGAAGGCACGGGGAAGGAAGGAAGGAAAGAAGGCAAGGGAGGGAAAGAAGGCAAGGGAGGGAAAGAAGGCAAGGGAGGGAAAGAAGGCAAGGGAGGGAAAGAAGGCAAGGGAGGGAAAGAAGGCAAGGGAGGGAAAGAAGGCAAGGGAGGGAAAGAAGGCAAGGGAGGGAAAGAAGGCAAGGGAGGGAAAGAAGGCAAGGGAGGGAAAGAAGGCAAGGGAGGGAAAGAAGGCAAGGGAGGGAAAGAAGGCAAGGGAGGGAAAGAAGGCAAGGGAGGGAAAGAAGGCAAGGGAGGGAAAGAAGGCAAGGGAGGGAAAGAAGGCAAGGGAGGGAAAGAAGGCAAGGGAGGGAAAGAAGGCAAGGGAGGGAAAGAAGGCAAGGGAGGGAAAGAAGGCAAGGGAGGGAAAGAAGGCAAGGGAGGGAAAGAAGGCAAGGGAGGGAAAGAAGGCAAGGGAGGGAAAGAAGGCAAGGGAGGGAAAGAAGGCAAGGGAGGGAAAGAAGGCCAGGGAGGGAAAGAAGGCCAGGGAGGGAAAGAAGGCCAGGGAGGGAAAGAAGGCCAGGGAGGGAAAGAAGGCCAGGGAGGGAAAGAAGGCAAGGGAGGGAAAGAAGGCCAGGGAGGGAAAGAAGGCCAGGGAGGGAAAGAAGGCAAGGGAGGGAAAGAAGGCAAGGGAGGGAAAGAAGGCAAGGGAGGGAAAGAAGGCCAGGGAGGGAAAGAAGGCCAGGGAGGGAAAGAAGGCCAGGGAGGGAAAGAAGGCCAGGGAGGGAAAGAAGGCCAGGGAGGGAAAGAAGGCCAGGGAGGGAAAGAAGGCAAGGGAGGGAAAGAAGGCAAGGGAGGGAAAGAAGGCAAGGGAGGGAAAGAAGGCCAGGGAGGGAAAGAAGGCCAGGGAGGGAAAGAAGGCCAGGGAGGGAAAGAAGGCAAGGGAGGGAAAGAAGGCCAGGGAGGGAAAGAAGGCAAGGGAGGGAAAGAAGGCAAGGGAGGGAAAGAAGGCAAGGGAGGGAAAGAAGGCAAGGGAGGGAAAGAAGGCAAGGGAGGGAAAGAAGGCAAGGGAGGGAAAGAAGGCAAGGGAGGGAAAGAAGGCAAGGGAGGGAAAGAAGGCAAGGGAGGGAAAGAAGGCAAGGGAGGGAAAGAAGGCAAGGGAGGGAAAGAAGGCAAGGGAGGGAAAGAAGGCAAGGGAGGGAAAGAAGGCAAGGGAGGGAAAGAAGGCAAGGGAGGGAAAGAAGGCAAGGGAGGGAAAGAAGGCAAGGGAGGGAAAGAAGGCAAGGGAGGGAAAGAAGGCAAGGGAGGGAAAGAAGGCAAGGGAGGGAAAGAAGGCAAGGGAGGGAAAGAAGGCAAGGGAGGGAAAGAAGGCAAGGGAGGGAAAGAAGGCAAGGGAGGGAAAGAAGGCAAGGGAGGGAAAGAAGGCAAGGGAGGGAAAGAAGGCAAGGGAGGGAAAGAAGGCAAGGGAGGGAAAGAAGGCAAGGGAGGGAAAGAAGGCAAGGGAGGGAAAGAAGGCAAGGGAGGGAAAGAAGGCAAGGGAGGGAAAGAAGGCAAGGGAGGGAAAGAAGGCAAGGGAGGGAAAGAAGGCAAGGGAGGGAAAGAAGGCAAGGGAGGGAAAGAAGGCAAGGGAGGGAAAGAAGGCAAGGGAGGGAAAGAAGGCAAGGGAGGGAAAGAAGGCAAGGGAGGGAAAGAAGGCAAGGGAGGGAAAGAAGGCAAGGGAGGGAATGAAGGCAAGGGAGGGAAAGAAGGCAAGGGAGGGAAAGAAGGCAAGGGAGGGAAAGAAGGCAAGGGAGGGAAAGAAGGCAAGGGAGGGAAAGAAGGCAAGGGAGGGAAAGAAGGCAAGGGAGGGAAAGAAGGCAAGGGAGGGAAAGAAGGCAAGGGAGGGAAAGAAGGCAAGGGAGGGAAAGAAGGCAAGGGAAAGAAGGCAAGGGAAAGAAGGCAAGGGAAAGAAGGCAAGGGAAAGAAGGCAAGGGAAAGAAGGCAAGGGAAAGAAGGCAAGGGAAAGAAGGCAAGGGAAAGAAGGCAAGGGAAAGAAGGCAAGGGAAAGAAGGCAAGGGAAAGAAGGCAAGGGAAAGAAGGCAAGGGAAAGAAGGCAAGGGAAAGAAGGCAAGGGAAAGAAGGCAAGGGAAAGAAGGCAAGGGAAAGAAGGCAAGGGAAAGAAGGCAAGGGAAAGAGTAAGGAAGACAGTGAGATGGAGAAGAACAAAGAAGGGAACCAACCAAAGAAGGAAGAAACGAGAAGTGAAAGACCAAGAAGACCACAAATGAAGGTCGTGGGACCGTCCGTCTTCGGATGCAGGCGCTAACTACCCCCTTGAGGGGGAGGGACTCCTTTTAGTCGCCTCTTACGACAGGCAGGAATACCTCGGGCCTATTCTAATCCCCGGACCCGCAGGGGGGGGGGGGGGGGAGGGTGTTGCTCGTGAGGTAGGTGGTGCAGCAGCAACCAGGTGGGTAGTGTCCCCCCGGGCAAGGGGGGCAGGAGGAGTTGTACTGCTCATCGAGCCAGCTCGAAGTCTCGAAACAGATGGGGCTAGCACAGTAGTTGTAGCAGCGGCGTAAGAAGATGTCATTCTCGCAGGATGTAGTCTGTCATACTTCCTTTTGGCCTCAGTATAGGTCAGTCGATCCAGGGTCTTATATTCCATGAATTTGCGCTCTTTCTGAAAGACTTTGCAGTCTGGCGAGCTAGGTGAATGATGCTCTCCGCAGTTGACACAGATGGGAGGCGGGGCACATGGAGTATTGGGATGTGATGTGCGTCCGCAATCTCGACATGTGAGGCTGGAAGTGCAGCGGGAAGACATATGGCCGAACTTCCAGCACTTAAAGCACCGCATGGGGGGAGGGATATAGGGCTTGACGTCACAATGGTAGACCATCACCTTGCCCTTCTCCTGTAATGTATCACCCTTGAAGGCAAAGATAAAGGTACTGCTAGCAACCTGATTGTCCCCCGGACCCCGATGAAGGCGCAGGACGAAATGAACACCTCTACGCTCTAAATTGGCGCGCAGCTCGTCATCATATTGTAAAAGTAGGTCCCAATGGAAAATAACACCCTGGACCATATTTAAACTCTTATGTGGTGTGATGGTAACGTTAACATCACCCAACTTGTCACAAGCAAGTAACCTACATGACTGGGCGCAGGATGCCATTTGTATCAGTACTGACCCAGAGCGCATTTTGGACAAGCCCTCGACCTCCCCAAACTTGTCCTCTAAATGCTCAACGAAGAACTGAGGCTTTGTGGATAGAAAAGACTCCCATCAGCTCTCGTACAAACTAAGAATCGGGGCGAATAACTGTTACCGCCATCCTGAGACTTACGCTCCTCCTACGGCGTGGCCAGGGATGGGAACGATTTTCCCAAGAGATGGAGAGCGGCAGGTCTGCAATGCAACGACAAATCAGCTGGCGAAAGATCTGATCGCAAGATGGACACAATGCACCAAGTCAGGCGCCCTTCCCCAATCGGCTCGCTCTTTGGAAGAATTTTGAGATATGGAGGTCAAACCCGACAGGGGACCATCACACAAGACCGAAAAGTTTGAGACTCCTTTTAGTCGCCTCTTACGACAGGCAAGAAAACCGCGGGCCTATTCTAACCCCCGAATCCGCAGGGGGTTCTGTATAGGTTACGCAACTCTCGGAACCGAGGTGATGCAAAACTTTTTTGATGTATGTATTAACCAGCCAGTCACCTGCTTGGTTAGAAGGGCTTCGCCTCAAAGTATATCGTACAGATGTGCTTTCATTGTGCAGCTAAGGCTGTGACTTCCCTAGCAGACGATAACAGTGCATAGATAGTCTTTGAACGGTACCAGCGGTTTACTACCACTCTCACTGTGATAAACAGAGTGAAATGCGTTTCTAACAAAAGTCTGTGAAATATTGGTACTTTTATTTGGCACGAAGATATTGATTGGTTGATTCTGGAGGGGGGGGGGGGCGCAAACAACGATGTCGACGATCCCACGTAGGATATTGTTCACCACTGACTTGTTCCTCGAAGTAACACAGTTTACCGACATTTCCATCTGGAAACATAAAACTACTGTCTCAGTTACTTCGGTATTGTGGTCACCTAAGGATCGGCTTTTCGATCACAAAAATGGTCTCGTTGGAATGGGCCAAGAAGTTCTAGGCCAAAAACAGAGTGCCAGATCCGGTTACAAGAATCGAGCCAAAATGTTACTTTGTCACCTTCTCCTGTTCCTTACAGGGTTTTATAGCAGGAATAGATTATTTATTTATTTACTTGTTTATTGTTACGTATGACCAAATTAAGGCAAAGTCTCCATGGTCATGGAACGAGTCAATACATGAAATTATAACATTATAGTAGAAACAGATAAAAGGAAATATAAAAAACATATTCAGGCGACAAGTCGTAAATTTAAATAAAGAAAATCAACAATGTAACACTGGAATTTGCTTAATTTTTTAGCTCTTCCAGGAACTCCTCCACAGAATAGAAGGATTGGGCCATGAAACTCTTCAGTTTGGACTTAAAAGAGTTTGAGCTACTGCTAAGATTTTTGAGTTCTTGTGGTAGCTTATTGAAAATGGATGCAGCAGAGTACTGCACTCCTTTCTGCACTAGAGTCAAGGAAGTGCATTCCACATGCAGATTTGATTTCAGTATTAACTGAGTGAAAGCTGCTAACTCTTGGGAATAGGCTCTTATTGCTAACAACAAACGACATTAAAGAAAATATATACTGTGAGGGCAATGTCAGAATTCCCAGACTATTGAATAGGGGTCGACAGGAGGTTCTCGAACTTACACCACATATAGCTCGAACAGCCCGTTTTTGAGCCAAAAATACCCTCTTTGAATCAGAAGAATTACCCCAAAAAATAATACCATACGACATAAGCGAAAGAAAATATGCGAAGTAGACTACTTTTCGTGTTGAACTGTCACTTATTTCAGATACTGTTCTAATGGTAAACAAAGCAGCATTTAGTTTCTGAACAACACCCTGGACATGGGCTTTCCACAACAGCTTACTATCTATCCGAACGCCCAGGAACTTTAACTGTTCTGTCTCGTTTATAATATGCCCATTCTGTCTGATCAAAATATCGGTTCTTGTTGAATTGTGAGTTAGAAACTGTAAAAACTGAGTCTAGCTGTGATTTAGCATCAAATTATTTTCCACAAGCCATGAACTTATTTCATGAACTACATTATTTGATACTGTTTCAATATTACACACAAGATCCTTCACTACCAAGCTTGTGTCATCAGCAAACAGAAATATTTTTGAATCACCTGTAATACTAGAAGGCATATCATTTATATAAATAAGAAACAGCAGTGGCCCCAGCACCGATCCTTGGGGAACGCCCCATTTAACAGTGCCCCATTGGGACTGAACGTCACTACCACTCTCAATATTGCGGAGAATTACCTTCTTTCTGTTCTTAAAGTAAGAGGCGAACCAATTGTAAGCTACTCCCCTTACTCCATAATGGCCCAACTTCTGTAGTAATATTTTGTGGTCAAAACAGTCAAAAGCCTTCGTTAAATCAAAGAAAACACCTAGCGTTCGCAACCTTTTATTTAATCCGTCCAAAACCTCACAGAGAAAAGACAATATAGCATTTTCAGTTGTTAAACCATTTCTAAAACCAAACTGTACAAATGACAGCAAATTATGTGAATTTAAATGCTCCAGTAACCTTGTATATACAACCTTCTCGATAACTTTAGCAAAGACTGATGGCATAGAAATAGGTCTAAAATTGTCAACATTATCCCTGTCTCCCTTTTTATAGAGTGGCTTCACTACCGAGTACTTTAATCGGTCAGGAAACCGACCACTCCTAAAGGAAAAGTTACAGATATGGCTGAGAACTGGGCTTACATACATAGAACAATACTTCAGTATTCTGCTAGATACCCCGTCATATCCATGAGAGTTCTTGGTCTTTAGTGATTTAATTATTAACTCAATCTCCCTCTTGTCAATATCATGGAGGAGCATTTCAGGTAACAATCTCGGAACACTTTTTTTCTAAGAGTGCTATATAATTCCCTGTTGTGACTAAGTTTCTATTTAGTTTACCTGGTACATTCAGAAAGTGATTATTAAATACTGAACATATATGCGACTTATCAGTAACACGGACATTCCCACTACACACTGATTCTATATCCTCGACCTGTCTCTGCAGGCTAGCCACTTCCTTTACGACTGACCATATGGTTTTAATTATATCCTGAGATTTAGCTATTCTATCCGCATACCACATACATTTTGCTTTCCTAATAACATTTTTAAGCACCTTACAATACTGCTTGTAATGGGCTGCTGCATTCAGATTTTGCTTGTTTCTAACGTTTTGATATAATTGCCACTTTGTTCTACAAGATATTCTTATCCCTCTAGTCAGCCACCCAGGCTGCCTGTTTGTGCTAGTACCCTGTTTTGAACGTTCTAACGGAAAGCAACTTTCAAAGAGCACGAGAAAAGTCTTGAGAAAAGCATGACATTTATCATCTACTGTATCAGCGCTATAAACATCTTGCCACTCTTGCTCCTTGATAAGGTTTACAAAGATCTCTACAGCAACTGGATCAGCTTTCCTAAACAGTTGATAACTATATTTAACATGGTTGCAGCACAAAAGTCTTTTAGAGTTAAAATTTGTGCATCATGATCTGAAAGGCCATTCACCTTTTTGCTAACAGAATGCCCTTCTAGTAATGAGGAATGAACAAAAGTGTTGTCTATGGTTGTTCTACTGTTCCCTTGCACTCTCGTTGGAAAGAATACGGTTTGCATAAGATTATATGAATTAAGGAGGTCTACCAGCATCCTCTTCCTTGCACAACCACTTACACAATTAATGTTGAAGTCACCACATGTAACTAACTTTTTGTATTTCCTATAAAGTGAACCAAGAACCTCCTCTAGCTTTAGCAAAAATGTTGTGAAATCGGAATCTGGGGATCTATAAATAACAACAGAAGTTTAGCTCCATTGAATCTAACCACACCTGCACAACATTCAAACACCTTTTCAGTGCAGTACTTTGAAACATCAATTGACTCACATGGGATGCCGTTTTTCACATACATGGCTACTCCCCCACACCGCAAAGAGCTCCTAGAAAAGCTGCCAGCCAACCTGTATCCTGGTAAAGGAAGCCTCTGAATTATCTCCTTTTTTAAGAAGTGTTCAGATATACCAATAATTTCAGAGTCAACATCTATAAGCAGTTCACTAACTTTATCTCTAATACCTTGTATATTTTGATGAAATATACTAATTCCCTCATTAATCGGATACCCAAGCTTTGTAGAAAGTGGCTTCTTTGTTAGAGAGGCTTCCCTTAAGTAGGAATACCTATCAGCTGACTTCAATCTAAAAAAGGTACAGCTCTAACACCCACAACTACCGGAATTTTCCCATGAGTGATCCCACCACCCCCACCTATGCTGTCACCTATAAGCTTTGCCAACCACCCCTTCCCATACCTGTTGAGGTGCAGGCCATGTCTAGTGAACCCCGTCCTGCCGATAGACTCCACCGACACCACTGAAATGTGACCCATGCCTTCTGTCATCAGCGCACCGCCAAGTCTCATGTTATTACGCCTGACGGCTGTATTAAGATGAGGCCGATCGTGACGCTGAAACAGTTCCACGAAATGCACATTCGTGTTGCCAGTCCGAGTGGCTATCTTTTCCAGGTCACCATCTATATCATACTCCCCATCCCTATCAATACTATTACCAGCCCCACCCATAATCACTACCTGATCCTCTTTAGTAAAATCCCTACATTACCCCCCCTATGTTAAAAGTCACCTGAGCCAATCCTGCATTAGGCTTCACAATGCTGGTGACCTGGTGCTCACTCCCCAACACTTCCTGCAACTGCTGGCCTACACCTCTACCATGAGAACTACGTAACAGCAGAACCTTCTTCTTTCTCTTAGACTTTGCAACTGTCCTAGCCACCGTAACTGCTGAGGTCTGCTGCATACTTCCTACATCTACAGATACTAGAGATTCCTCTCCACTAGACTGACAGTTGGTCATATCTATTGCAAACACCAATAGTAAAACTATCTGAAAATCTTCTCCTAGCAGATCTCTTGCCAACAGCCAGCTACCGTTCCCCAACCCCCTTCTCCCTCCTCATCCTATCTAGCTCCTCCTGTGCTTTTTTCAACTGCACCTGAAGGGCACAGATCTTACGCTCCTGCTCCTCTATCAACTTACTCTTGCTACATAACCTGCAGTTCCAGGAGATGATCTCACCAGAATGCCCACTGGCTTCCCCACTGCATTCCCCCCAGTGAAAATACTTCGAACAACTCTCACACCGCAATGCACTACTCACGAACCTACGGCAAAGCCCACACTTCTCACTCGTGGTAAAATTTTACACTTATTGAAATAAAAAAACTACTTTATCTAAGTTCCTCTACTACAACAAGATGATGTTAAAAACCTGACTACAATAATCACAATCTTACTCTACAAGGGAAGTAACTACTATTATTAACAGTATTAATCAACAACAAATGAGAATATAACAAGAGACTAACACAGAAAGAAAATCAAACGTCTAATGACACAGTAACGAAGCTGAAAACAGTTCCCAAAAGGTTCTACTGAAATTATTTCACCAGAAAACACCAAGAAGACCGGTTGAAGACTACTAAAGTTCCTAAATAAACCACTATACACACACAATAAGTACTTAGCTTTCGTTGCGCCACTACAGCTGCAACTGTTCAGCGCGGAATGTAAACACAGGTAAGAGGTTAAGTTGCTCGATCCGAAACACAAATATCAGGTCACAACACAAGAAAGGCAGAGGTGAATGAAGAAACCACTGATAAGTCACTTATATAGTGACCATTATCACAAAAACCGTCTAAATATGTATCTGAAACCAAGAAGTATGTAAAAACTTAGAGAGCGATCTCACACGCAGTCACTCACTTATGACGTCACACCAAAGATTCAGGGAGATGTATGGAAAGGTCTTTCGAAGCAACAAATCTTGGAAACATGGGTTCTAAAATGAGTACCCTACAAGCTATGAGCACTTCTTGATCTTCGATTCTGTGAAACAAATCTGTTACTGCAAGTTCTTCGTATTCCATATTTCGAGAGGTGAAACTACGGATAAAAACGAGAAAAAATCCAGGAGACATGAGCCCTAAAGCACATTCCTTAAGAGCTTCGCTTATGTGAAACACACGTCTTCTAGTCAACAAGTGTTCACAGCTCTTAAAGTATGCATTTAGGGTTCATGTTTGCTAAGCAATTTTTTTCTTGTTTTGGTCCCTATTACTTCCTCCCAAAATGTGGAAAGCAAAGAACTTGTAGCACAAGAGATTTGTTTCACAGTATGGCATATGAACAAATGCTCATAATTCTTAAAGTACCCATTTTACAGCCCATGTTTACTAGACCTGTTTACTTCGAATGATCGTTCTTGTGAAACTCGAAATGTTAACTATTCCTGCAGGGACGACTTGTAGAATTAAAAAAGTTATGAAAAGTATAAAATATATGAAAAAAGCGTCACTGCATTTTACGGTATTGATTCCAACGGGTTTAAAATCTGGGCTCATTCACCTCTCTCTCTCTCTCTCTCTCTCTCTCTCTCTCTCTCTCTCCCTCCCTCCCTCCTCCTCCTCCTATCTACCTGCCGCTACATACGATCTTTGAAAAACGGCAGCAGATGTCTGCATAGAGACAGCGATATTCCTGTTGTCTACAACAAAGAGATGGTGTTGGAGCTCAGAAATGTCTGTAGCATGCGAACTGGTTTGATACTGGTTAGCGCAATGTCATGTGCGAAATAATTGACTCTTGATTTGGTTAAAGACAAAAGTAATTTAAAATGTGCCATTGTGATGAAGCTTCTATCTTAGTTAAAAAATTAAATACATACAGGTGAGCAGGCAATGCATGTCCCATGTGGGTGCCTAAGAGTGCTGTTCTCATGACACGTAACGAACTTTGGGCCTCTGAGCGGTGGAAAAATATTACGTTTCCCCTGACCCCATATCACGAGAGGATGTATCATATGTCTGGGGTGTTTTTTACCGCAAAGTGATTCTAGCAACTTCGTGACAAAACGCAAAATACTTCTACAAAAATAATAACTTATAGCAAGCAACTATGGAGTTGTAAATTAAACATTGGACGTGATTCTCTCAATAATTACGTTACTTATAACTTGTAATTATGTACTAACTACGCTGGAAAAAAATGTATATCGTTTGGTCTGTTTAGCTGCAAAAATTATTTTTACGCAAAATATTGTGTAGCACACGCTATGTAACAATACTATAAGTTATCTAGAAAAGCTTATTGCGGATCGAAAAATTGGTAAGCCACACTCATCTGAAGTAAATTCGATGAAAGGTTTCACACTTGCCTTGCGTAAGCCAGTCGTTATTAGTTGACCAAAGAATGCCTGCAGTTTGTAGCGTCAAGTTTAATCGAGAGTTCAAAATATGGATGCAGAATATTACTCTCATGTGCACAGTTATTAGTCTGAATTACTATTACATTCTGCATGTGATTGGTGATGAAAGACCAGAAACAACCTGCCCTTGGATGTAAGTGTGGTGGTGGTGGTGGTGGTTGTGGTTGTTGGGACGTTTAAGGGGGACTAAACAGCGAAGGTCATCAGTCCCCCCATTCCAAAATCAGGCGAGCCGAAAATCTACGGAGCAGGTAAAAACCAAAGGGGGAGGAGACGTCCCCCCAGGCGCTAAAAGAACACAAATGCAGCAACAAACACTACAGACAAGAACAGGACAGAGGAACACCAGACAGAAAGAAACAGAAGAAAGGAGGATGGCCGGAGACTGGTTGACTGACCACGAGAAAAAAAAGGGAAAGAGTCAACCATCTGACGGCACACCAGAGCAGCAACAGACACAAGGACAAAAGACACAGAAAGGGAAAGGCGCAGGACCTCCCTAAATCGAACCATAAAAAGGACTACTATGGATAAAATGTAAAACATTGTCAGCCATGGAGGCATCATCGGATAAAACCAAAGCCAAAGTGCCCGGGAGATTAAAAGATTGCCGGAGTGTGATGTAAGTGTGGTCTAAGATGACGTGGAGTATATGCAGTTCCACGTATTACATTCCTTGAAACCTCGTGCCCATCAGATGGTACTGAGTCATGTGTTTATTTCCATTTCTAGAAACAAGAGTAGCCACACTAGATAGCTGAATACAATTATTTTCTACATATTCGCTCACACACATTTCATCTCCGACCTGCGTATGTTTCTCTATCATACCTATAAAAGCATTAATCTCATCCTCATTTCCAAAAATTATCACTATTACTCTTCTGCATATCTGCTAAAGCCTGCGCCCAACTGTAGCCCATTTCAAAACGTATATCATCGTCCATGACCAATAAAAATTAACACTGTCTTACCTCAACAAAACACTTCCTAAATGTGAATTTGTCGTAACAATGCACTTGTATTTCCTTCACACGAATTATCACAGTGGCTATATTCATGTCGGTTTAGAACGTGCATTGTTACCTCTGTTATTTTCGTAGTGAAAATGAAATATTCGAAATCACATATTGTGTACATAGGGTATTTTCTGTTCCCACCGCAAAAATTTCGAATTATTGTAGTATGAACAGTGATATAACCATGGATAACTTATCCAGTTATAATAAAAAAATCCATAAAAAGTATCTGGGAGTTGAGAAGTCTACATCCACATTAAAACTGTGTATTTGTAGTTAAAAAGAGTCTTGAGGTATAAAGAGAGATTGGATACCATGTGAAGGTTAGAAGCAATGACATTGGTTAGCGCAATGGAGTGTGCGAAATAACCGACCCTAGAGTTCATTCAAGACAAATGTAATCGAAAATGTGGCACTGCGAAGTGGTTTCAATCTTGGTTAAATACTTTAATAACATGCAGGTGACCAGCAAACGCAAACCCCAAGCTGGCAACAACAGAAAATGCAGCTGTGATGACAGCATAAGAAATGCTGGGCCTCGGAGCGGTGGAGAAATGTTAGGTCCGAGGGAGTTTTGGCACTTTCAGGCGAGGAGGCACGTTCGTGGCAGCGGAGGCCACGCTGCGGGTAGCGGGTGGCGAGGGCTTTGTTCGGAGAACTGTGGTGCGCCGCAGCCGCGTCGGCGAGCGGCAAGTTGCTATTAAGTCTGAGCTGAAGGGACTGAGTTGAAGGGAAGGGCAGGGCACAGCATCGGACGTCGCGCTGCGCCTGGCGGGGAAACAACTGCACTAGCCCTGCTTCCGAGTCTCTGCAGCAGGTGCCACGAGGTTCCAGCAGGGTAGCAAGTTCCTCGAAGTGGGGAGGAGGTGACGCCTCTTTGTTGGAGTATAAGTGACGATGATGGGGGTGTCAACAATGTGTCATCACACAGGAGGAGCAGACAGAAAAGTCTGGTCTCAGGCTGCACGGAAGCTGAACGCCCGCTGGAGCAAATAGATGTCTATGTACTATAGAGGGCAGTGACGTCACAGCGCTGCACTCGCTCAGCTAGTGAGCCACTGTCTCGTCATGTGAATACACAGGCTAACAGTGTCCCTTGAGGCCGGTACAAATACCGCCGCAACTTGACTGCTCAGTCACGTCGAGGGTTGGATCCCCTCAAATTCCAAATCGGAGGACTACGCTGCTTGGGCTACTCTCACGGCGCAATCTACGTTTTTGGAAGAGCCCCCTCGCTGCCACCTGTTCTCAGTCCGTTGACGTCGTCCATCTGCCTGTCTTCACCGCAGTCCGCCCATCATGAGCCCTCCCACCTCCATTGTCTACACCTCCCCACTTCCACTATTACTTTCTGGACTGCCGCCCCTGGTCTCCCGTCTTACACCTCGCCTCCCTCCCCCCACTCACTCATTCCCATCTCCTCCCCTGCTGTCTATCCCAACTTCTACTCCTTCACTCCTTCCTCTGCACTCACAACAACTCCCACTCCTGCCCTTGCCCTCACATATGCCTCTGATGCAACCCTCATGTGGTCGACTTCCCCCCCTCTCACACCCACTCATCTGTTCATCGTCTACCGTTCCTGTCCCTATCACGTCATGGTGGGTCACAACTGTCACCACAGAACCAAATGCACCTAACCAGCACCTCCATTGCGCCAACAGGATCTACTGTCCACCACCTCCCTCTCCCCCTATCCCTCTCCCCTTCCCCAGGCTCCCCTCACCAAATGATCACAAAAACCTATCAGTGCCGACTGTTTCTGCCACTTAAAACAAGAAGTCACCACCCACTCCCCATCCTGCCATCGACTCCATGGATACCACACCACCACCTGTCACCCATTCCCAGCCCCCACCCTCCGCCTTACTCCTGTCAGCCCCAGACCCCTAGTTCCTAGACACCTGTACCCTCATGATGGAGATACGAAAATGTCTACTAGGTGCTCCCATCTCCCAATGGATTCCCTGCAGGGACTCAGTTCTCATTAAGTTCTCATCCTTACATATGGATATGGACCTCTGTAAACTCCCCAATATCACGTTAGCCCCCACAAATTGCTTACACTGCTGGGGTCACAAAACTCAACCCGGTGATAATGGACTATGAGATGCTGGCTGAACGATCCTCTCATGCAGACCTTGAAATCAGCTCTGCCCACCATATCCACAATGCTTTCGATCCTACTTACCTCATGCACATCATCTTTGAGTCTGCCCTCCTCATCCAGGGTGTGCTGATTTTTCACTGCTGCCACCCAGTCGAATCCTCCAAATGCCCTCCCCAACCCCACTGCTGCAAGCACTGCCTCATGTATAATGATCACCTGACCCCAACTGTTGGTTGGATGGTTGGTTGGTTGGTTGGTTGTTTGGTGGGGGAGGGGTGGTGGTGGTTGTTGTTGGGATGTTTAAGGGGGACTAAACAGCTAAGGTCATCAGTCCCCCATTCCAAAAAAACAGGCGAGACAAAGTCGCAGAGCAGATAAAACCCCAAGGGGAAGGAGACTCCCCCCCAGGCGCTAAAGAACACAAATTAGGCAATGAACACTACAGAAAAGAAGAGTACAGATGAACACCAGACAGAAAGAAATAGAAGAAAAGAAGATGGCCGGAGACTGGTTGACTGACCAAAAGAACAAAAAAAAGGGAAAGAGTCAACCATCCGACGACACACCAAAACAGCAACAAATATGGAGAGACGCGAGGACAAAAGACACAGAAAGGGAATGGTGCAGGACCCCCCTAAATGGATCCATAAAAAGGACTAGCATGGATAAAATGTAAAACATTGTCGGCCGTGGAGGCATCGTCGCATAAAATCAAAGGCAAGGTGCCCGGGAGATCGAAAGACTGCCGGAGGGTGCGCAATCGGGGACACTCCAATAAAATGTGGGCGACCGTCAGCCGGGACCCACACCGACACAGGGGAGGATCCTCCTGACGCAAAAGATGGCCGTGCGTCAGGTATGTATGGCCGAAGCGCAGCCGACACAGGATACAGAGTCCCTGTGAGAAGACCGCAGGGAGGAGCGCCGCACATCGGTCCTCTCCTTGACAGCCCACAGTTTATTAGGCGCTGTCATGCCTCGCCACTCAGCAGACCACATCCCAAGCATCTTACGGCGCAACACCAGCTGCTGATCGCGAGCCATGAGGCCGATCTCCAAAGCTGGGGCGTCGATCGCCCCATTGGCCAGCCTGTCAACACGTTCATTCCCCGGGATGCCAACATGACCTGGCGTCCAAACCAAGACCACCGAACGACCAGAACGGGCAAAGGCGGAAACAGACTCCTGAATAGAGGACACCAGAGGAGAAGAGGGATAGCAGCGGTCGATGACCTGAAGGCTGCTAAGGGAGTCACTGCAGATGACGATGGACCGACCTGAGCAGAAACGCATATGCTTAAGAGCGCGCAATATGGCCACCAGCTCTGCAGTAAAATACTGCAGCCAGCCGGCAAGGAGCGCTGCTCAACATGGGCAGCGTGAGCAAATGCGTAGGCAGTGCGACCATCAACCAGGGAACCATCAGTGTAGACAGTCTCACAGTCCGAAAATGAGGCGAGGAGCGCAAGAAAACGGTGACGGAGGGCCACAGGCGGAACCGAGTCCTTGGGTCCCTGTGCCAAATCCAGACGGACGGACGGCCGGTACAAACGCCAGGGAGGCGTAGGTACACGGACCCGGAAGGGAGGCAGAAGAGGGAATGACCCCAGTTCCGACAGCAGGGACCGGTTGCGGACAGCTACGGAAAGCCCAGACCTAGGTCGCCATTCAGGCAGATGGAGGACCACGGCAGGGAAAAGCAGGCGACGATTGGGATGGCCTGTCGAGCAATGCACGTGAACAGCATAGCCGGCGAGCAGACGATGGCGGCGAATCCGCAGCGGGGGAACCCCGGCCTCCACCAGTAGACTATCCACGGGGCTGGTGCGAAAAGCGCCAGTTGCAAGCCGAACCCCACAGTGGTGTATGGGGTCTAACAACTTCAACACTGAGGGTGACGCAGACTCATAGGCCAGGCTCCCATAATCAAGCCGGGACTGCACAAGGGCTCTGTACAATCGCAGCAGCGTGCAGCGATCTGCACCCCAAGACGTGTGGCTAAGGCAGCGGAGGGCGTTGAGGTGCCGCCAGCATTTTTGCTTCAGCTGAGTAACATGAGGAACCCATGTGAGCCGGGCATCAAACACAAGTCCCAAGAAGCGGCAAGTGTCCAACACTTCAAGCAGGTGGCTGTCGAGGTAAAGTTCAGGATGAGGGTGGACCGTCCGCCGCCTGCAGAAGTGCATAACCCGAGTCTTGGCAGCAGAGAACTGAAAACCATGAGTCAGAGCCCACGATGCTGCCTTGCGAACGGCAACTTGCAGCCTGCGTTCGGCGACTCCCGTAGTCGTGGAGCTAAATGAGATGCAGAAGTCGTCGGCATACAAAGAAGGAGACACTGACGACCCCACTGCTGCAGCCAGACCATTAATGGCCACTAGAAATAAGGAGACGCTCAACACCGAGCCCTGCGGGACCCCATTTTCCTGTATAGAAGAGGAACTAGAGGTGGCACCGACTTGCATCCGGAAAGAGTGGCGCAATAAAAAGCTTCGAAGAAAAGCCGGGAGCTGACCACGAAGACCCCACTCATGCAACGTGGCGAGGATATGATGCCTCCATGTGGTGTCATACGCCTTCCGCAGATCGAAAAATACAGCAACGAGATGCTGACGTCGGGCAAAGGCCGTACGGACAGCAGATTCCAGCCGCACCAAATTGTCTGTGGCAGACCGGCCCCGACGGAAGCCACCCTGGGAAGGAGCGAGGAGACCGCGCGACTCAAGGACCCAACACAAACGCCGCCCCACCATACATTCGAGCAATTTGCACAAAACGTTGGTGAGGGTAATGGGTCGATAGCTGTCCACCGCCAGTGGGTCCGCACCGGGCTTCAAGATGGGGACAATAAGACCCTCTCGCCATTGCGACGGGAACACGCCCTCGCTCCAAATGCGGTTAAAGATGGTGAGGATGTATCTCTGGCAGTCCCTGGAGAGATGCTTCAGCATCTGTGCGTGGATGCAGTCCGGTCCTGGTGCTGTATCAGGGCAATCGGCGAGGGCAGCGAGGAATTCCCTCTCGCTGTAAGGAGCATTGTATTTTTCAGGACGACGCGTGCGGAACGATAACGGCGTCTGCTCGGCTCGCTCCTTGAGAGAGCGAAAGGCGGGGGGATAAGTTGCATTTGCAGAGCTCTTAGCAAAGTGCGCAGCAAGGTGTTCAGCAATGGCGGCAGCGTCCGTGCAGACAGCGCCGTCCAAGGAGATCCCAGGGACACCCATATGGGTCTGGTATCCATAAATCCGCCGGATCCGGGACCACACGAGCGAGGGGGAGACATGGGAGCCCAAGGATGAGACATACCTCTCCCAGCACTCCTGCTTACGCCGTGCAATAAGACGACGGGCCAAGGCACGGAGCCTCTTAATGGTGATGAGGGTCTGGAGAGACGGGTGCCGCCTATGACGCTGGAGGGCCCGCCTAAGGTCGCAAATAGCCTCAGCAATCTCCGGCGACCACCAGGGTACAGCCTTCCTCCGAGGGAGTCTAGAAAAGCGGGGGATGGCAGCCTCGGCCGCCGAAATGATTGACGTGGTTAAGACAATGACCACCTCGTCAATGTCACCCTGTGGAGGAGACTCAATAGTTGCTGCGGAAGTAAAACCCGGCCAGTCTGCCCTGTGGAGAGCCCAGCGGGGCAGGCGCCCAGAAGAACGACACTGGGGTAGTGACAAATAGATGGGAAAATGGTCAGTACCGCACAGGTCAGGGTGCACCCTCCAGTGGAGGGATGGGACAAGTCTGGGGCTGCAAAGAGAGAGATCGATGGCCGAGAACGAGCCATGGGCAACACTGAAATGCGTGGGAGCAACGGTGTTCAAGAGGCTAAGGTCGAGCTGAGCCAACAAATGCTCCACGGCCCGACCGCGGTCATCAGAGACAGTCCCACCCCATAGAGGGTTGTGGGCATTGAAATCGCCCAGAAACAGCAATGGTGGCGGGAGTTGGGCCAGCAGCGCAACCAAGACATGTCGGGGGAGCTCCCCATCCAGAGGAATGTAAACAGAGCAAACAGTAATAGCCGGCGAGAGCTCAACCCTGGCAGCAACTGCCTCTAAAGGCGTCTGAAGGGGTACTGGGAAACTACAGACAGAGTGGTGAACAAAGAGGCAAACCCCACCTGACGCTCGTTGACAGGCAGCACGGTTCTTATAGTATCCGCGATAACCGCGAAGGGCGGGGGTCCGCAGTGCAGGAAACCAAGTTTCCTGCAAAGCAATGCAGAGAACAGGGGAAACACTCAGAAGCATCCGGAGCTCAGGCAGGTGGCGGAAATAACCGCCGCAGTTCCATTGGAGAATGGAAGCAGGAAGGGACTGGGAGGGCGTGAATGCGACTAAGAGGCAGACAGCGCTTCACAGCCAACTGCCGCCACCGCGTGGGCGACGATAACGTGGCTGCAGCATAAGATGTTCGAATGGAAGCAGGATACAACCTTTCATATTTCATTTTTGCCTCTCGATAAGTAAGCCAGTCCAGGGTCTTAAATTCCATGATCTTCCGCTCCTTATGAAGAACGGGGCAATCCGGCGAGCATGGAGAGTGGTGCTCCCCACAGTTGACACATACAGGCGGAGGCGCACATGGAGAATCGGGATCAGAGGGGCGTCCGCAATCTCGACATGTAGTGCTGCATGGGCAACGGGAGGACATATGCCCAAACTTCCAGCACTGGAAGCACCGCATCGGGTGAGGGACGTATGGCTTCATGTCGCAACGGTAAACCATCACCTTGACCTTCTCGGGCAAGACATCACCCTCGAAGGCCAAGATAAAGGCACCGGTGGCCACCCTGTTAGTCTTGGGTCTTCTACGTACACGACGGACAAAATGTACACCACGTCGTTCCAAGTCGGCTCTCAGCTCGTCATCGGATTGTAACAAGAGGTCACGATGGTAAATAATCCCCTGGACCATATTTAAGCTACTGTGTGGAGTGACGGTAACAGGGACGTCACCCAGCTTATCACACAAGAGCAACGCTCGTGACTGGGCTGGGGAGGAAGTCTTGAGGAGGATGAACCCATTCCTCATTTTTGACAACACCGCCACGTCCCCAAACTTATCCTCCAAGTGTTCCACAAAAAACAGAGGCTTCGTCGTAAGAAAGGAGTCACCATCAGACCTGCTGCAGACAAGGTATTGCGGTACGTAAGGCTCCCGCTTGGCACTAGATCGGCGCCCATCCCATGACAGGGTCATATTGTGCAGCATCAAAGTCTACTCTACCACGCTTAGAGACGCTGGTGGCCGTGTGACCACCAGCTTGGTGTGATTTATTGCGCTTCATTGCGCCACATCCGCCCAGAGCCACCTACTCCGAACGAGGGCTCTCCCCAAGGGCGCCACCCAGCCAAAGCAATGGGTACCTGGCTGATATCCCGTTGCCCGGAGTCCCCGTGCCCCAGACAAGATGGGCACATACTCCTTGGCATGCATGGGGAGGAAACAGCTCTGGCATCTGTAGTGCGATCCCTGCGTGGTCAGGGGGCTACCACCAAGAGGGTACATGACGACCTCACCACAACGGACTGGCTACCGTGCTGGATTTTAGGTGTTGAAAGGTTCACAGTTGTCGTAGGCGCTAAGAAGAGGAGTGCGCACAAGGCGATAAGGAGACAACCCAGAAGATGTTGGGCGTAGTCCCCCCCCCCCACACGACTATACGTAACATGCAAGATGGTGGAGCATGATGGACCAATAGAAAAACACCACGTAAGGTGTCCTTCCCCAAATGGCACGCACTAACAACGGAAATTTGGAGAAAAAAGGAGGTCAAACCCAATAGGGGACCATCACAAAGGCCGAAACGTTTGAGACTCCTTTTAGTCGCCTCTTACGACAGGCAGGAATACCGCGGGCCTATTCTAACCCCCAGACCCGCAGGGGGGAGTCTTACTCTTCTCCAGCTGGGAAGGGGGAACATATGTCCTCAATGGTTGTGGGGGGGGGGGGGGGTGTTGCTTCCGAAGAAGATGGAGCAGGAGGAACAGGGTGTGAAGTGTTCCCACGATCAAGGGGGCCGGTGGATTCTGACCAGTCATAGATCCAACCGTACGGTACGACACAGGAGATGGAAGAACCGTTGTTGCAGCAGCGGCGTAGGTTGATGTCATTGGCACAGGATGGAGCCACTCATATTTCTGCCTAGCCTCTGAGTAGGTCAGACGGTCGAGGGTCTTATATTCCATTATCTTCCTTCCTTTCTGGAATATCCTACAGTCTGGCGAGCATTGGGAATGCTGTTCTCCGCAGTTAACACAGATAGGAGGCGGGGCACATGGAGTATTGGGATGTGAAGGAGGTCCACAATCTCGACATGTGATGCCGGAAGTGCAGCGCGATGGCATGTGCCCGAACTTCCAGCATTTAAAACACCGCATCGGCGGAGGGATATATGGCCTCACATCACAGTGGTGAACCATCACCTTGACGTTTTCGAGTAAAACATCACCTTCGAAGGCCAAGGTGAAGGCACCGGTGGCTACCTGATTATCCCTCGGACCCCGATGGACGCGCCGGACGAAGTGAACACCCCATTGTTCTAGATTGGCGCGTAGTTCATCGTCGGACTGCAGTAGAAGATCCCTGTGGAATATAATACCCTGGACCATGTTTAAACTTTATGGGGAGTATAGTGACATCAACATCCCCCAGATTGTCATAAATGAGCAACCTCCGTGACTGGGCAGAGGATGTTGTTTTGATGAGAACTGGTCCAGAGCGCATTTTGGACAAGCCCTCCACCTCCCCGAACTTGTCCTCTAAATGCTCCACAAAAAAACTGGGGCTTGGTCGACATAAATGATTCACCATCAACTCGAGTACACATGAGGTACCGGGGTGAATAATCTCCACTGCCTTCTTTAGACACACGTTTCTCCCATGGAGTGGCCAGGGAGGGAGACGATCTCTGATCAAATTTCTTTCCATTGAGGTTAGACCTCGATCACTTAAGAGACTGCTGGTGGAGGCCCACCTGCGAAAGATGATGTACCATGCTTCAATGCGGGTCATCCGCCCTGATGCCACCCACTCCGACCAGGGGCTCTCCCCACGGGCGCCACCCAGCCACAGCAAAGACCACCTGGCAGGATGGCGTTTGCAGGGAGTCCCAGTGCCCCAGAGGAATAGGCATCTACTCCTCGGCATACGTGGGGAGGTAGCAGCTCAGGCATCAGCAGTGCAATCCCTGTGTAGTCAGGGGGCTACCACCAAGAGGGTACATGACAACCCCACCAGAACATACTGGCTACCGTGCTGGTTGTCGGGTGTCGAATATCCATTATTAAAGGGAGCAAAGATGGAAGTGCACAATGGAGGGAATGTAGGCTACCCGGAACACACTGCAGCTGATGTGGCCAGAAGCTCAGAGTAAGTCCAACTCCATGACAAAAAGGAATATGCCTGATCTTAGGGCAAGATGGATATAGAATGCACCACGTAAGGCGTCCTTCCCCAAATGGTACGCACTACCGGAAAAATTTGGAAATAGAGTGGTCAAACCCCTTAGGGGATCATCACATTGAAGGTCGAAACAGTTGAGACTCCTTTTAGTTGCCTCTTACGACAGGCAGGAATACCGCGGGCCTGTTCTTATCCCTGAACCCCCAGAGGGTGGTAGGATGCTCATAGATGAATAGTTGTGGACGAAAGTATCTTAGTGGAATAAATCATGAAAGAAGTGTGAGTTCGTTACTTTAGAGGAATTTATCCGACATGTGATTTGAGTGAAGGAGACCGCTTCATGTTTGAAGATGGTTTTAAAACAAGATTCCAAAGACGAAAACAAGAACTGTGAGGTCCCAATTCTGCACACTCAGTGGAACTTATGGTAAGGGCGTATTTTCTTGAATGCACAGTGTTACCCATGAAATTATGAAAAATTTATCGATTGATGGGTGCTGATGAATCTAGGAATCAACTTCGTAGCACCGTTACATTTCAGAGATGCACAAAAAAATGTATCTGTCTAGTGCAGTTCGAACTGTTGACATCAATTTGGGCTTTCATGGGCAATTAACTAAAATTTTATGCCCAGCCAGATATAATATGTATAATTTTTTTTTATTGGCAGCTGTAAGGTTAATGTGCTCTTGGAGCAGATGGTTAAAAATTATAAACTTATCCTCAACATTGGTAAAGCTCATGAATCAAATACCAATATTAATATATCACGATTTACTCACCGTTTGGTAGTATATGACTGAAACAGAATATTCATATCATGAACACTAGAAAACAGAAAAACAGTATCACAGTCAATATTATTGATGATGTGCTGTTTGAGACTTTCCTGATATAGTAACGGCTTCATGGTTCATGGGTGTCACGTGGAATATAAAGCTGTATCGAGGATAACTTATGAGCAATTATTGTACTCTGTATCAGTTCCGCCTTTATCATATGTATATTGGTTATTGTTATTTTTATACATGAAGAGAATTGCATCCTCAGAGATAGGTGATTTCCTTAGTGAAAAATGTACAACACTTGATCAGAGATGTGTTAGGTTTTGACAGAAACACCACATATATTTGTCTAAAACAACGAATAATGAATCCCTCAGTCGGTTGAAGGGACCCGACTACAAAGGCCATAGGTCCCTTTTTCCACAACCATGAAACACCCACAAGGAATAAAAACAAGCAATAAAGATGACAAAGGACAAGGAATACAAGGACAAAGACCAGACTAAAGGAATTAAAAGCACACGGAGTGTGACAGTGGTTGATCGACCATGGAAACAAAAATGGAAAAGCCAACCACCAAGATACACACTAATAACCACAATCTAAAACCATAGACCAAAGGCCAGACGCAACACACAAAAGAAACAATCAGATTGAGGGATAAAAGTCCGCTGATTGAATAAAACGCAGAACTAAGCCTGCCATGGCAGTGTCATCTGTTTAAAGGGCAGGGAGCGTATATGGAAGCGCAGTTAAAAGCGGGCAGTCCAACAAAATGTGGACCACTGTCCACGCTGAGCCGCAGCAGTAAAGACGTGGGTCCACACAGCGCAATAAATAACCGTGCGTCATCCAGGTGTGGCCAATGTACACCCGGCAGAGTACAACAGAGTCCCTTCGAGAGACCCACAAGGAGAAGTGCCACACCCCTTTAGTCTCCTTGATGACTAGTTTGTTGGGTGAAGGCAGGATGCGCCATTCATCACCCCCAAGTACCAAGGACCCTCTGCTGCAAACCTGACTGGAGATCACACTCCATAAGGCCAATCACCAAAGCCATGCACTGGCAGCCTATTTGGCCAACATGTCAACACGTTCATTACTCAGGATGCCGACATGACCTGGGGTCCACACAGACCACGGAGTGGCCTCAATAGGCAAGAGAATTTAAGGACTCCTGGGCAGCCATCACCAGACGAGAGCGAGGGAAACACTGGTCGACAGCTCGTAAACCGCTCAGGGAGTTGCTACAGATAAAGGACTCACCTGAGCAGGAGCAGATATACTCTAGGGCACGAAAGATGGCGACCAGCTCAGCAGCGAAACCGCTGCAGCCAGCTGGTAATGAATGTTATTCGCAAAGGTCCCTTACAATGAGAGCATAACCGACACGACCAGCAACCATCGAATCGTCAGTGTAAACAACGCCAGAGCCCTGATACGTGGCAAGGATGGAAAGAAAGCGGCGGTGGAATGCCTCCGGAGGGACCGAGTCCTTCGGGCCCCGTGCCAATTCGAGCCAAGGGGCGGGGTACACACCACAGGGCTGTCATCCGTAAAGGAGGTGTAAGAGGTAAAACCCCAAGCCCAGAGAAACGTTGAAAGTATTGTAAGAAGTCAAAGTTGTAATTGTGTGCCTGGTCCATACGTAGGCAATGTATTAGGATATGTAGAATGCAAAACCTCTGGTGAATACCCTGTCTGTAGGGGAGCGGTAAAAGGTGGATGGCAGGCGAGCGCGGGAAAATGCACACGGGCACTGTACGGCATAACGGGCTCAGCAGTAGTAGTAGTAGTAGTAGTAGTAGTCTGAGTTGGGCTTTAATCTGAGCAACACGTTCTGGATCGAGGAGGCTCTCCTGGAAAACGTGGTTTCGTTGAGCCTCGGATGTGCCGTTTCCGACGCCTATACAGCATGGCAATATTCCACAGGCACTAAATGGAAAAATATTGCGACGCTATGAAGAGGTAAAGTGCCGATACATCAAGAGCCATAGCTGTGGTTGGATGTGTGCTGTGCGCCTCGCCATCTCGCCGCTCGCCAACCGCCGCATCGATACGAACAGGTTGAAACTTTTAGTACTATATTCGTGTGGACCAGTGTAACTTTTGTTCCTTACTGTTCAATAACAACTTAAATTTTACCAGAACTGTCCTATCATTTAATTATCCTAATCACTAACCTAGACAGGGTCCTTTCCATATGTTGTGCAATCCGAGTGTCCCGAGATGAAGATTTAAAGTTTAAGTTAATAATAATTACCTGCAGACCTATCTATGTTAGAATGATGTTTAAAGAGCTTTGTTGTTAATGAATATATAGGCAAATAATATAGGTCTGACAAAGTTGGAAGATAACGTTGAAATTGGCTTAGTAATAAAGTTTAATTAATGTGAGACAAAATTAATGGTAGTTAAATGAGCAAGAAATAAGACAGAAAGAGTTGTAACTCATATATTGGAAATCTTGAGTGCTTAACGATTCCATAATCAAAATTTTCAGTACAGTGATCGTAACAGTTTCAGGGTTCTCCCCTCCCCCCCTTCTTCCTTTTCTATTCATTTAAATTCTGAAGTGTACTGAACTGATTTGACCAGCAAAGTCAAAGTCAATATAAAACCAAAATTTATTAGTGTTCTACCTTTTTCAAAGTTGATATTGTATGTGTGTTTCGAAAGTGCTATTTCTAGGGGAACCTATGCCCAATTTTAATCAGATCAATAGACAGTACGAAGTTCGTAGTAAACATAGTGTATTATTGTGTATTTCTGGCTTGTCCATATTCGTACAGAAAGTGAAATTATTAGTTCAGTAGATTTTCTGGTTCTAAAATTTACCATATTATGCAGTGCTATTACGTGTTGTTTGTATGAACGTACATCAACTTGTACTGGGAAGAAACTCCGTTAATGCCTAATTAGGCAGGCGACCGTATTATTAACAATTTGGTAGCATCTGCTGTGTCGTTTCTTGTCCGTCCTAACGTGTAGTTGCACTTCAGACTTGCTTGACGTATCATTGTTGTTACTGAAAGGGTAAAAGCCTGATTTTGCCTCCATTCTGGTACACGCGGTCAACATATATACTAAAATCCTTTCTTATAAGGTGAAGCCCGTCAACTTACCATAGTACAGGCTTTAATAAGTATCGTGCGCAGTAGCGTAGTGTTACAGGTTCTGCTTATAGGATTTCCTGGCACTCTCGCACAGGAATGGACGTGGCGGAAGATATGTCGGGAGAAAAGCCCTTAAAAGGAGTGTCTTAATTAACTGCTCAAGATAAATATACCCCAATGTTATTCTCAGTGAAGAGAACAGCTGCATGTCTGAATGGTTTCAAAAGAAGATACCAAGGAGAAAGAACACTTATGAGGTACCAAATCTGCATATCAGTCGAGTTAATGGTAACGGCAGATATTCTCGAACCCATTGTGCTACCCACGGAATTCAGAACAATTTATCCGTTGCTTGTTTGTTGATGAAACTGGGAATTAGGTTCCTAATTAACTTTCTACTCTTCAGAGAGGTTCAAAAATTTGTCTGTCTGGTTCAGTTCAAGCTCTTGACATCACTTTGTGCTTTCATGGACATTTCGGCACATCACTTGAAAGCAGTCTTGAAAAAGAACTCAGAATTGTTGTTCGATATGAGAATGATACAAGTATGAGTTCACAACTTACAAAATATTTATAAACTTCTCTGTAATTAGCAGCAGTAAGGCTGAAGTGTGTGTCTTCTTAGGGAAGATGGTCGGAAGCGAAAAACTAGTCCTTGAAGATGGTGAAGCTCACGCATGGAAGGCCGATATTACAATCACACTATTGACTCATCGTTTGGCAGTTTATGACTGAAATGGCACAGAACACTCAGATTGTATAATAACATAAAACAGAGAAATATTATCGTAGTCAACAGTGTGAAAGATAACTCCGTACCAGCAGTTATTGTACACTATGCCGGTTCTGCCATTATTATCTGTATACTGGTTATTGTCAGCATTTTATACACAAAGTACATTGCAGCCTGTAAGCTTTCTGAATCTGTTCCTGAAAAGAAGTGCTGGACTGTATGACAGTTTGTAAAGATGCACCACATACAGTGCTGGAGCTTAAGCAAAAATCTGATACCATGGGTGATGAATCCTCTCGTCAGAAAAGGATTTCCGTGTCAGCCAAAGACAGGAAAGATGGGTAACAGAGTTGCCTCGATGGAAGGAAAACTGGATGACAACAGACCAGGAAATGGTGTGCAACATACTTTCTGTGACAGCTTTGTTGCACCATCCATTTATATTTTTCAACAAGGTTCTGGTTGTCCTCTTTAGACTGAATTAATTGCGACACTCAGCTGGTACAGTTGAAATGATATCTATTTCAGGAAGAGCTGTTTGACAAACTTATTTCATTTATGTATTATATGCATATTCACCATTGAATTATTTCATTATTTTAACTCTAAGATCACCACCAGCAACTGTTGATATTTCTTTTCATGCTGCTTTTGACTGATTGAGTATGGGACCAAACGGCGACGTCATCAGTCCCGCGATTCCAAAGGGGTTACATAAAAAAAGAGTACCCACTTAAAATGAACGGATTCAGTCACAGGAGTCAAATTATAAAAGAATGAACACTGAACAGACACAGTATAAGCATAAAAAGTAAGACCAAATGTAATAACTGGAAGAAGGGAGGGCAAACATGGGGTCACAAACCGTGAAGACTGCAAAAGGAGTCCCAATCACTAACAACCCGCCCCTGCTCCAAGACTAAAGCAGAACATAATATCTCGAAATCGAAAACCACTTTCACGGAGGAAACCGAGGACCAGGTCAACCATCCATGGTTCATCCGCTAATATTAAATTTAAGGAAGCAAGAAGACTATACTTAGCATGAAGGGTCGAAAGAAGGGGACATGCCACCAATATGTGAGATATCTTCAGTTTGGCACCAGAACTACATTGTGGGGGCGGGTCGTTACGTAGGAGGAAACAAAGGGTGAGCCGGGTATGGCCAATGCGTGAACGACATAAAACAGTGGACTCCTTCCGATAGGGGCGGAAAGAAGTGCCCGAAACTGCAGTAGACTCTTTGATTGTACGGAGTTTATTACTATGAGCAGTAGTGCTCCATGATGTTGATTAGTGTTTTAGGGCGCACAACAACGAGGTTATCAGCGCCCGTTCCCAAAAGAAATGTTGACGAGTGCAGCCAAGATCTGTTGAACATGGATCAATTCAGAGCCGATCTTTGCGAGAATTGGAAATGTTCAAAACAGGTAGATAAAACTAAAAATAAAATAGTACAAAACAGGTAAAAATAATTAACGGTGGCTGAGAGACCACTTACAAATAATGGGTGACCAAACCACTTTACAGCACATTAAGTGTGAGCGTGTGTGTTGGGGCTTATGGCCGCTCAACGCAGAGGGCATCAGCGCCCTGACACGCACTAAAAGAAACCAATGTGGAGAAACCTAATAAAACTGAAGCGCGCACACACGCAAAAGCACATTAAGATCTGAATCCCAATATTTTGGGAAGAAGTCCAGACATCACACAAAAACGTAAAACTCTAGCGACACTCGCCTCATTATTAGTTAAAGTAGAGGGCAGGTCTGGTGGGAAACTGAAATCTTCCCTCAAACCCGCATATAAAACACACTCAGTTAAAATATGCCGTATCGACAACTGTGTCCCACATGTCTGACACGTTGGTGACTCCTCACGACGTAACAGAAAACCATGTGTCAAAGGACAATGTCCTATTCTAAGCCGTGTAAGGGCTACTTCCTCAGCTCGTCGTTGTCGGAAGGAGGTGAGCCAAGGTCGGACAGAATCCTTCACCGCTCGCAACTTGTTATCCCTCACTTCCAGCCACTGAGCCTCCCACCAACGCATGACCTTCCGAGTCACGAATGATGTTATTGCCTGCAGGGGGACGGAACAGCGAGCAGGAGGTGGGATGGAGCAAGCCTCCTTGGCAGCCGCGTCTGCAAGTTCATTTCCAGGAATCCCTATGTGCCCTGGAATCCAGCAGAAAATTACATCCTTACCCTGCAGCACTTTGGGAATCGGAGCAGATGATGAATTTCGTGCCATGATGTCGTCGCATATACTCTAATGCTTGCAGAATGGCAAACAGTTCTGCATAGCAAACTGAGGACTGCTCTGGGAGCCCTATCCTACGAGATAACAGTTTATTTACAGCAGCAGAGCCGCATCCATCATAGCAGAGCAGTGCAAGAATGGTTTCAGGGCCAAGAGAGGATAAAGCTGTTGCCGTTTGTTCCACGATCACCGAACATCAACCAGACAGAAAATATGTGGGCAGAGGTAACTAGGTCATTGCCGTGTGGACCTACAAATGCAAGCGACCATTGGGCGAATATAGAAAACGTGTAGTGGGAAGTAAGCCATCACGCTACAGTATCGACCACTTAATGAAATCAATGCCCCTACGCCTTCGAGAAAGCTTAGGTAATGATCGTGGGTGGGTTGGTTACTGAAAGTATACTCTTCCACAAAACCCATGTCGACATTTATCTGACAATCGGTCAAGCTTTCCTTTGTCCCAGCTCTTTAACATACAAGTCCATTTACTTTCAGACTCCTCCTTACAATTCTTGCAATGCAAGGTAATTGAAAAATCTCATCCACTCGACGCCAACTGAGGAATTGATCGGTGCATGTGTTGTTCAACACACCGGAGTCGTCACCCTCAATGGAATCAATGACTGCGTGTGTGCGTGCGTGTTTTCGTGTTCACGCACAATCTGAATCAATACTATTAACATTAGAGAGACAACCAACAATAAATATTGCATCAAATATGACTGAAGTATTTTAATGCGATGGAAAGCTGCAAACTGAATTTTTACCCAACCCACGTCCTGCATATCGTTAAGTACGTAAGATATATTAACTCTATAGTATCGTTAGGAGAAACAGTGCGCTCTTGTTGTCGAGGCTTGCGACAAGTGCAGGGATTAGCAGTGCCCAATGTCGCCGCGATTTGTTTATGTTGGCTGAGCGTGGATACTGCAGCAGACGCTTCGCTATAAACAGAAAGAAATCACCTTGGCTCTGACTGCACTGAGCGGATATCACTGCCTGCGCGCACTTATAGTAACCAACGTGAGACTCTACAGACAGGTGCCATGAAGCAATTTCAACGGGTATCATCTCGTTAGTCATCAGAATATTAACCAGTGATGAAATATCCACTCTATGTGAATCCTAGAAAATACGAACCTTCTCACAAAGGAATGTGAGGTGATATCAAAATTTATCCAACATACAAAAATTAACTGCAGGGCTTTCATGTACACAGTAGTAGCACACAAGGAAATAATATGTCTTGGAAGCGTATATTTCCTCTTCTCATATCAACGCCCTTCTTTTAGTATGAAGTGAGAAAATGAACACGAAAAATTAAAGTTCCTGAGAAGTAAATAAGTCATTTCCTCTACTCATATCATAGCTTTTGTTTTAGTAAAAAAATAAACAGTTTAGGGTTCTGAAGCATAATGACACCAGATTCTTATCGTAGGCGCTATTGGAAACGCAAAAAGCAGGGAGCTGTCCATTCTTTTGTCCAACAGTCTGTTTCCTTTCACGCATTACTCCCGCTCGGAAATTCGTATTTAAGGACTTGTGGGCATCAAGTTCTTCAGTAGAATAAGCCTTATGTTATTGTGCTAGTTACGATATGGAAAAGATGCAACATAGACGAGTTCCCCTAGAGCAGTGAGGATATTTGCACATGTCTGTATTCAGCAATGACTGCCAGCTGCCACAACACTTCACAGAATCCATGCGGCAGGCAACAACTGTGCGTGCACTCCAGACATCATTTAGTAAGACGTCAGGAGATGGACGGAAACGTCAAATTAACGTATCTTTCAGAGTCGTATTCAATCTAGAATGAGTTGTTATTAAGGTAGTTGATCGTTCTAGCAATTACACTTTGACAATTCCCATATGAGTATTCCGATGGCCAAAAAAACCCGTTAGTGCGAAACCAGCGCAAACTGCATTAATATCAAACTGCAAGAACTTGAGACAATACGTGGACTCTTCTCTTCCCTGGGTGACCTATTTCGGTTATTTAGGATTCTCTCCGTCCTTGGCGTAATGCAAATGGAGCTTCACATTCATGAGGCGCTTTCTGCTATTCTTGACAAACATCAGCAACTTGTAATCACTACCAGTTACAACTGTGTGATGATAATGGTGCAGGTTGTCAGTACTTGTGGTGGTGGTGGTGGTGGTGGTGGTGGTGGTGTTGTCAAACTGCTTACAGTAAAGTTAATGGCGGCGCACATAATTTAGCGCTGACTACCTACTTAAGTAAAGATAGTGTTGTGGGTCGTTGAGTCTCTATATTTGGCATCATCTTGAGTAATCCGATTTAACGAACATAGTACTCCATTCGCGAGCTGCTAATGATACAGTATGTCTACAGAGATCATCGTGCGGGTATTACATTAATTCTGCAGTGAATTACTTAAATATTACCCTCAGCTATGCAGCTGGAATGACTCATTACACAGGTACCCTATGCTGCACTTGGTAAAGTGATCAGTTCGCTACAATCCTGCTTCTACTGTTCGTAAATACTTCTATACTGACCATTCGTTATTTGACTAAATATGCGCTACAATCTGATTCGCATGTCTGTGACATGGGTTACCGCCGTCGCAAAGCAATGACTAAGGGTTGGATGCCGTTGAAGTCTCGTCAGATTGATGGCAAGATAAATGTTCGCAAATCACGTCTATTGCTTCAAAAAACAATTGCATCTTAAATATCGAAGGACCGACGTCCACACTGTCATAGTGCGTTGAAATGCAGCAACGACGGCAGAAGAAAATTTGTGACCCACTGGGCTTCGAACCTGGACCTCCTGCTTACTAGGCAGACGTGCTGACCACTGCACTATTTTTTTTGTTTTGTTTAAAGTTTGCCTCCGCCTACCTGGTGCTGAAAGTCTTCTCAAAGAGGGCAAGGGTCTAAGATCCGAGGCCTAGCCACAATGCCTCCTCCATACTTGTCACTGAGTAGCTGCACTATTGCCATGGAATACATGTTTCTTCCCATATATGCCTTAAATTGTAGAACAAAACTGAAGTAGTAATTAAGGTAAAATAAATTACAGATGCCAGCCGGGGTGGCCGAGCGGTTCTAGGCGCTACAGTCATTGACCGCTACGGTCGCAGGTTCAAATCCTGCCTCAGGCATGGATGTGTGGGATGTCCTTAGGTTAGATAGGTTTAAGTAGTTCTAAGTTCTAGGGGACAGATGACCTCAGCAGTTTAGTCCCATAGCGCTCAGAGCCATTTGAACCATTTTGAAATTACAGATTGCCGCCTCCAACGGCGTGCGTTCCTTGTAGAACATAGCTTATTACAGTGAAAAGGGTGAGGGGAAAAATACATAAATTGTGAATATATTTATGAATGAATGTATAAGTTATTATGCACTGGATGCATACGAGGTCTGTAAGGAAGCCATATATTTTTCAACAAATGAAAGAAATTTCGGAGCCGGAGGGGTTTTGCCAAATTAGAACAGTTCTGATTTTAGAACCAACATAAAAGGAGATTCCAGGAATAAAAAAAGTGAATGAATAGTATTCTGCTTCTAATCACCTCTATGTAGCCCGCATAAAGCAATAGATAAATTTGGAAAGCATTCCTTATATTTGTTATTCTTCTTCAGCTTAAAATGTTCTGCAATGTAAAACATGTACTCTTCTAAGTTCGAAGTTTTGTTTGTTAAGACGTAAAACACAAACTGTCCCAGAAGCCACGAATAACTTTTTCTTTGCGGACGGGTAACATTTCCAGTCCAGCTTTACAAAGCTTCAGTTATCGGTATATGCCTTTCTGCGGTTCTGTTGATAGTGCTAATTTCTTCCCAGTCCAGTTCCAAATTCTGATTCTATTTTCACGTAAGAAGATGTGCGCTACAGTTTCTACAAGCCGACATTTGTCGCAGTATGGAGATGGTCTCAACCTGATTTTCCATAATCGTTCCCCTGTGGGTATGGTTTCGTTTACAACATCGTACCATACGGCACTGTCTCTAGTTGGTATAATCTTATTGTTGATATTTTTAGAGACGTTCATCCAGTTTTTAGCAGGTTAATTTACCGGAATTGGATTGTGAAGACGATGTCAGATAATATAGTCATAGACGGTTCTAGTGTTGGTTTGTACTGGTGGAAGTCTTATACAGCTCCAATCGCCGTAGTACTTTCGGACGTAATCTAGGCTGGCATCTATATGTGCTACGTTAACAGGAGCGTTCCTGTCCCCAGGATCTAACGAGAGGAACATTAGTTTCGTGATGCCTGTCTTAGTGGCATGTATTAATTTAAAAGCACGTCTTTAATCCCAAGTGCTCCGTTTTGCCTCTGTAAAGTCGCCGTGTAGATGGATACTTTAAAGATATTTTGTTTCCACATATACCAAGACGCTCAAACTAGTATTTTATGTGTGGTGACCTGCGATATCGGTAAGACTGCTGCGACATGATGTATTTTGCTAAGCATGTATGTATTTATAAACCTTAACTTTCTGCAGTCTAACAATCGCATGTCATGGTCCTTCAACAAGGTTCCGATGACATTAAGTTTCCGCTCCCAATTGTTCGTAGCCATGCGCTTGGGATTCGCCCTTAACCACAATCCGAGTTGTAGTCTCTATTCAGTTACAACTAACCAGTGCACATCTGTTGCACTATTGTAAGAACCGAGATGCAGTATTTTGGATTTGAAATTTTGTAAATTTGTGGTAAGATCTTATGGGGCCAATTTGCTTAGGTCACCGGTACCTAAGCTTACACACTGCTTAACCTAACTTTAACTTACGCTCTGGACGACACACACACCCATGCCGGAGGGACGACTCGAACCTACGACGGTGGACACTGTCGGGACACATCAGCCAACCTCTCTGCAGCACCTGTCTACAAACGCTCCTCGTCAGACGCGAATTCCCATCTTTGCCGCATACCGCATGCGCGGTACCTCCCCACCTCTTCCCCTCCCCAACCATTATTCCACTCCCTCGCTGCCACACTGTATTCCCGCGAGGGTTCGGACGATGACGTGCGTCTAGCACTGAAAACTTTCGATGACCCATCGAGAGCTGAATAATTATACAGGATGTTTCCGGAAGAATAATAAATATTGTAGGTGGTATTATAGACAAATTGCAGAAAAAAGCCATATAACATATGTCCAATTTTTTATTGCGTACATATTGCTGGGTTCAACGCATTTTCGTTTCGTATGTTGGTCCTTACAGGACCCAGTTGTCTACACTTCCTTGAAAATGAGCCTCCAGCGTTATTGGAAGAGGTTCATTTGGCTACAAGAATGCGTATGTTCCTCCAGCATGACGTGGCTCCTGCACAGTCTAGTCGTCACGTGACATCCAAACCTAACATTTCCCAGAAGATGGATCGGTAGATACGGCAACTTTTCTTGGCCTTCAAGGTCTCCCGACCTTATCTGTTTGGATTTTTGCCTGAGGGGATGGTTAAAGGCGAAGTCTACAAAGAAAAAGTAAACCCAAGAGCCGATTTGATCGTTCCGATTATGAATAGTGCAGCCCTCATAAAAGAATGCAAAGACGACCTCAGAAGAGCTACACGTGGTATTATAAAGAGAAATCAAATGTGCATTGAAGTTGGTGGGGGAATTTTTGAAAATCAACTTTGAACGTCCTCATTTGCCTTTGAGTTTGTTAGGATTACGTACTAACAGCTGTATCTCTGTACTCAATAAAGACATGTCCGAAAGAAAAGACACTACGAATCCGGGTTCGAACTTTGTCAGGCACAAATTTTCATCTGACACCGTTGTTCTATTTTAACGCCCATGACAGCCTGGACATCTGTCCTTCGATATTTAATTGATTAACAAGGCTGTCTCTTTCGATTCGTAGAGTGTGTCTGGCAATTCAGTGACAGTGCCGGACTGGAGCTGCATCAACTTATATTTCACTAGATATAGTTGTAATTTTCTGAACAATTCCTGTTTTATAAGTGACAGCGACAGTGTCTCTCATCGTTTACTTTGTCGGAAACCTGCTTCTTTCTGCCCTAGCCTATACTACAGCAATGAGTGATGGCTCACATTCTTGATACCTCACTGGACGTGTTACTGCAACTGTAGCCAAACATTCAAATCCCACTGGAAAATTATGTTTCAAGTCAGATGGTTTTCGTCCTGCCCTACCGTCATTGAAAACGATCACAACGAAATTAAGTATAGGAATCCTATGAAACCCTTGAGTTCATACTGCGGTAGTGTGCACATGAAAAAAGTTTTTCACAATTATCAGATGACAGATGGAATTTGTCAGATTCCACTAATTATGACTGCATTATTAATTGTTCATTCACAGGCGCTTTTCTGCCGCTTATTGTAACTGCTTTTTGAATGTTAGAGCTGGAGGAAAAGAAACATCAAATTTTCGCCATATGGAACGTTCGAATTCACCTTAAGTCTTCACGTTTTGAGCAAAGGAAGAATATCCGTCAGAAGAGCTGAAACCAATAAGCCTGTCTTCTGGCGGATGTGCCAATAACAGTGATATCAATAGCAATATTGTACAGCAAAGATATATTGCCAACTCGACCACTGCAGAAGCTCCAAAATTGTGAATCGCGTCTGGTGAATACGCTTGCAAGGATTCGGTCCAATTAAGACAGGAAAACACAAATAATTGTCGCAGTTATTAATTTATGACGTTTAGTTTAGATTCAGTGCATCGATGTATTACAGGTAATTGCACTCTAGCCCCTAAACGTAGTTACAGAAATGCGAGTGAGACTCATTGACATGTGAGGATCTTGTGGACCTTGCAACCCGCAACTTTGAGACGCAGCTATAGTCACTTCTGAGGTCACTCACAGAACACATCAGCTGGTATTCTTCCTGGCACCATAACTGAAACTTGGCAACAGCGCAGAATCTGTTTGGAAACTCTGTGACTGACGAGTTACTTCCTTGATGTCACAGAAGTATCCTGCCAAATTCACATGATATTATCGTGTTATTTCAATTGAATACTGTGATTGATTTTCTCTTGTGATGTGACATAAAGATATCAGTTAATGCTTTAGAGACAACTAAAGTCGTTCCACACGGGAAATACAACTACTCTCGCCTCTTATGCTGCGATTTATCGGCCATAGCGGCTACTCAACCATTAAGTACGTCAAAGACACCGCTCGTTTCGCTAGCTCCTCGGTAACGTTCTTGCCTGTCAGGTGTACGCTGCCTTTGTTCGCCTTTCGAGACTCGCTGAAAGCCAGATTTTTAATTAGTTTGTAGCAGAGCTACAAGCAGGCAGATACAAACTCAATAACGGAATCTTAAGACATCTCTCGAGCAAAATTCGTCTTGATACTTTCAATAACCATTAGTGTCAGAGCGAAAACCTTACGGTACTGCCAAATTCATGCTGCCACATTTGTTTTCTGCCTACATATTATTTGTTGTTGCGAATACATAATTTCATCTATGAACTGCCACATTTTCATAATACTTGCGAATAAGACAGGAAATGAAGTAAATACGGATCTTTTCGAAGTCAAAAGTCGGTAATGTCCTACTAAATCATGTTAAAATAGGCTCAATCGTCTTAAGGATACTTAATGATTTATTAAGATATACTACCGTAGTGATGTTTCTGTAGTAAGCTGAATTTAATTTGTATTAGTGCAGTGAATATTTTAATTATGTTTTCCATTAGTTTACTAAACGCAACAGTAATCAAAGAGAAATTAATCAGCAGCAGAATTTTCTTTCAAGATATCTAAAAAAATCTGACAATGCTAAAGTTGTTTGCAAATTCTACGCCCGTAGAAACCTACTGGTTCTAACGACGTCATTAAACCAGTGTAGTTTTAAGAGTATTTTCGTCTAGAAATAAATTGCCTTGACCGTTGATCGATCAAGAGCGGGAAAGGTAAATCTTTACGAATATATGACGAGAGGGACAAGTGCTTGAGAGAGGACTTTAATTTCAGTCTCCTGGATAGTTTTGTTTCTCAAATCAACAAGTGCGTTATCATGCAGTAGCACATGTGATGTAATTGTGTTGCTCGATTTTCTTACGCTGAGACCGAAAGGTGTCTCAGTTGTTGGCAACAAATTCCAGCTGTGATGCACACACCCCTTGGGGCAGAATTCGTAGCCCAAAACACACTTTTGGAGCTATCTGATGTAAAATATTACGTTCACACTACTCTTTGCTCGAATTTACATATTTTGGTGGGGCTCGGCCTTTCATTTCTTCTTAGGAAGTTAACGATAAAGGCATCATAACACGTCACCAGTAATAGTATTGCATAGGAATGCTCGATGAGTGACCTGATGACGTTCAATAATAGTCACTCCGTTGATTTTTGTTGTTTCGAATTAGAGCATGCAGTACTCCTACACCAGACTTCTGAACTTTGCCTGTTGAATGCAAATGTCGCATGATGGTTAAAAGGTAATCCATCACATTTATCAGTAGTCGAGACTTTCTCAATGTGGAAAATCATTCATGCCAGAACTATCTTTGATCTAACACGAATATCTTTTTCTGGCGTATTTTTCCCAGAAGCACTCTTTCCACACACAGTTCAAATCTTTCTAGCTGCCTCTTCTGCATTCACCCCTCTGTTATACCAAAAGTAAATATTGTGTTGCAGATGTTACACCTTTTTCCACTTGCGACTCCATTTTACAATGCTTAACCGTAGTTCATAATTTTCAAGTATGGAAACTCCAATGCTGAACTGAAAAAAAACTAGAACTTCAAATTCGAAAATGACAGTTGATACATACACTGACCGCGGCGCGTGTAACGACAACTGTACATATAATAATTTTTTTCTTTATGAATTTAGATAAATTAATGTAAGCAATGTTTTGAACTTTTTTTTCGGTTCGTATCGTTATGTTAAAGAGACTGTGAGCAACTTTTGAAATGAATATTATTATTATTTATGTTGGATTTCAAATAATGTGGTAATCAAAGGAAAGTGTATTTAATGTTAAAACTATTGTAAGATGTGAAAATTGCAATTTATACACTTGGTCCATACGTAGGTAATGCATTAGGATATGTGTAGTAGAAAACCTGTGGTGAATACCCTACGTGTAGGGGAGCGGGAAAAGGTGGAGCCAGGCGAGGCGGGAAAACGCACACTGGCGCGGTTCGGCACAACGGGCACAGTATTACAGTCGGAGGCGAGCAACAGTCGGAGTTGGGCATCGTTCGGAAGTACACGTACTGTACCGAGGAGGCTACCCAGGAAAAGTGGATTCCATTGAGCCTCGGATGAACCGATTCCGACGACTACTTGGCATGGCTATATTCTTAGGCACAAAGTTGGAAAGATTACGACGCTAAGAAGATGGAAAGTGCCGATGTAGTGTGAGCCTTAGCCGTGCTTGTATGTGTGCCGTGCTGCCCGCTATCTCGCTGCCCGCCATCCGCCGCACCGACTTGCACAGGTCAAACATTTATTTCATCTTTAGAAGTGTATCTGTGTGGACCAGTGTCGAAAATGTTTCTGACTGTTCAATAATAACGTGACTTTTACCAGCATTGCCTTAGCCGTGACTTATCCTGATCACTGACATAGACAGAGTCCTTACCTCGTATTGTGCAACCCGAGTATCCTGAACTGAAAGTTTGATGTTAGTGTTAATGAAAATTATCAGCGGATTAATGTATGCCATAAAGGAGTCTAAGGTTCTGCGTGTTATTGCAAATGTTGGTAAAGAACAAAAGCATGACTAAATTGGAAGAGAATTTTTTGGATTGAGTTAGCGATGTTATTTTATTAATTTGAGACAGAAATAATGACAGTTAAATTATTTAGAAGTAAGACAAAAGAGTAGTTATTCATAGATTGATAATTTTGAGGGTTAATTTGCCTTCAGTACTTAATAGTTTCTGTTTAACGACCATAACAGTTTCAAGGCCCCCCCCCCTTCTCTTGTCCATTCTTTCAAAACTTGAAATGAGTTGATCAGATTTGACCAGTAAAGCTAAATTCTATATTAATCCTAAATGTATTAATGTTTTTTCCATCTTTAATAGTGACATTGTATGTGTACTTTCCAGATTGCTAATTCTAGGATAATCCACGCCCGATTTCAGTCTGATCAATATACAAAATGCAGTTTGTAGTAATCATTGCTGTGTGGTGTTGTGTAAATTTAGCTCGTCCAAATTAGTACAAAAAAAAAAAAAGAGAAAACTTTAGTTCAGTGGATTTTTCTGGTTCCAAACTTTGCCATATAACACATCATTACTACGTGTTACTATGCTTGTACATGCACCCACTTGTACAAGGGAAAACTCACTCATTGCCTAAGTAGGCTGGTGACCGAATTATTAATTATAGGTAGCATCTACTGTGTGTACTTCTTGTCCATGCGAACGAGTAGTTATACTTTACATTTGCTTGATGCATCACTGTAGTTATTGACTGAGTATAAGTCCGATCTTGCTTCTATTAGGTACACGCGGTCAACTAATGTACTAAAATCCTTGTGTATAAGGTGAAGCCCGTGAACTTATTGCAGTACAGGCTTTATAGATGTAACGTACGTCCGAGCAGGGCGATAGTGTTACAAGTGGCTTCCCGGTGACAGGACATCCACTTGTTGTCAGTTAAAAAGTAATGTAAAGATCGAACAGTGGATGTTCAGTGGCACGAATAGCAATAAAGTTCAGTAAAAATAAACTGCAGTGGGAGTCAAGTATAATAGTGTGGTGTAATTGGTATTCAATATGGACAGGAACGTAGGCAGGGTAGATGCGCCAAGCGAAATGGAGAATGCGGCTGGCAGTAGCCGGAGTTTACGCGGCCAGATAACAGATGGCGTTAGCGGAAGACAATTGGCGTACATACAATACCATGAACACGTCAACGAACAGATTGAAATGTCGAGATCGTCTCGAATACAGCAAGGGACAAAACAGAAAGAAGAGGGTGACTTTGTAGATGATAGTGGGTACGTGAACGAATCCACTGACATGTTTGATTCACCACAGATAAAGAAAGAACCGAAACAAACTTCTGAAGTAGAATCGGAACAAATCGATCCTGTAGAACAAAACAGTATAAAATTTTTAAGTATGAACGACTTATTTGAACAATTAACCAAACAAATTGCAGGACAGAATGAGCAACTTCAAAAACAAGTCGGCAATCAGGTTAATCAGCTCAAAACACACGTTGACGAGCAACTCAAAACACAGGGACGTCAGCTCAAAACACACGTGGATCAAATTAAAGCACAGGTCGATGGACAGGGAATTAAAATTAGTAAACAAATAGAACAGGTAGAACAAAAAGTGGGTAATTAAAGTTCTGTGGTAAATACTCTGAAATTTGAAATTGATACGATTAACAAAAATATGGATACTATGCAGGAGGAAACTGGAAACATTAATAGTAGATTCGATGTTGAAATTCTCAACATCCAAGAGAAAGTAGAACCTCTGGTTGAAACTAAGGTAGACGAAAAAGTTTTCGGTCTTAAAACCGAGACCGTAAACGAATGTCAACACGGGATATCGCAATTCAGAAAGGTAGTTTTAGACACTGAAAGGGATTTAAGTAAAAAAGTATCCGGATGTGTTCAAAATTGTGAACAAAATACTACGAAAATTCAAGGCAGAATTTTCGATCTGGAGAGCAAAATTAAAGATAGGCCTGGTGTTGTCTGTAATGGCACACCAATTACGAAGCTGTTAGAAGGCGAGGAACGCTTCGATCCAGCCAAGAAACATAACGGGTGGCATCCGTTAGATTTTATCAAAAATTGCGAGAGAGTATTTCATGAGCACTTGTCTGATCAGGAAAAGATAAATGTAGTAATTAGCGCCTTAGCAGGTGACGCTAAGCGCTGGGGGATAAATTTAAATACCGAACGAATGACGTTCGAAGAATTTAGGCAGAGATTTACGGAAGAATATTGGTCTGAACAAAAGCAGGACCATTTATGGCGCGAGTTTATCATGGCCAAACAGCATGATAACCGGGGCAGAAATTCTTTGAAAGATTTCTGTGAGTATTGGTACCGAAAATTGACACACTTAAGAGGTAGAAGATCAGATTCGGAAATTATCTGGGAGCTATATAAAAAGCTTCCGGAGGATTCAAAGAGGTATGTAGGAAGCAATCATCGTAGCTTCCAAGCATTTCTAGAAAGGGTCGAGGACGAAGACCACTGGCGCGAAAGTCGTGCCAATTATCAAAACTTTGGTAACCATAATAACCGACACAATGACAAACGAAACGACAGCGATGGATTTCGCGTCAATGTAATACAAAGAGGAAGAGGCAGAGGAAATTATTCAGGTCGCGGTAGAGGGTATACCGCGCAAAATAATAACGACGCGGGAAACTAATTTCCGCGAACGTTGCGGGCCAAACGGAAGCGGACGATACGTACCGGCCCCGATTTAAGAAGAGATACCGGACCGACCGTAATGTAATGAAACAGGTTAGGGACAGACATGGAACGACGCAAAGTGTTGTGGCGAAACAAGCGTCAGGTGCGAGCCAGAATGAGTCATCTCTGCCGCACAGAGCGCTACATGTTAACAGGCGAGTGGAGCATCAGAGGGCAACGGCCCAGCCTAGCAGAACATCTGTTCGGAAGGAAGCCGCTAGCAATACGGCAGCAGTAGGTATGAACATAGCCGTCAGAGCTAATGAAAATTTTACGAGTGATAATTCCGTGGCAAAGGAAACAATAAATGAAACTGTGAATACACAGAGAGGTGCAGTTAGCAGTGTTTGCGATAAGATAAAAGGCGATAATGAATTAGCAGACGTAACTGATTGGTGTGTGCAGATCGGCGATCTGTACAAGGGCCTAAAGCAATGTGAGTGGGAGGATTTTAAAAGGGAGTATGAGGCGAAGAAATTAGTTAATAGGAAAGGAATTGTTAGGGACGTCAATAAGGTGACGTGGCCCAAATTTGAAGAGGGGAGAATAAATAGCGCCGCGCAAAGTACGCGTGCTGCCGATAGGAGGAAGGTAATGATAGGAAGGATTTGGAGGATGAAATCCTCAGCATTGACGAAGAAATAACTTCTGCTAACAGTCCGCCAATAGTACAAGCTGCTACCGAGAGGCACCGTGGAGAAGGGATAGGTGGTGGTTGTTGGGATGTTTAAGGGGGACTAAACAGCGAAGGTCATCAGTCCCCCATTCCAAAATCAGGCGAGCCGAAAATCTACGGAGCAGATAAAAACCAAAGGGGGAGGAGACGTCCCCCCAGGCGTTACAAGAACACAAATGCAGCAAGAAACACTACAGACAAGAACAGGACAGAGGAACACCAGACAGAAAGAAACAGAAGAAAGGAGGATGGCTGGAGACTGGTTGACTGACCATGAAAAAAAAAAAGGGAAAGAGTCAACCATCTGACGGCACACCAGAACAGCAACAGACACAAGGAAAAAAGACACAGAAAGGGAAAGGCGCAGGACCTCCCTAAATCGAACCATAAAAACGACTACTACGGATAAAATGTAAAACATTGTCAGCCATGGAGGCATCGTCGGATAAAACCAAAGCCAAAGTGCCCGGGAGATTAAAAGATTGCCGGAGTGTGCGCAGTCGAGGACACTCCAGCAAAATGTGGCCGACCGTCAGCCGGGACCCACACCAACACAAGGGGGGATCCTCCTGACGCAACAGATGGCCGTGCGTCAGGTATGTATGGCCGATGCGCAGCCGACACAGGACTACCGAGTCCCTGCGAGAAGCCCGCAGGGAGGAACATCACAGATCGGTCGTCCCCTTGACAGCCCGTAGTTTATTCGGGGCTGTCATGCCACGCCACTCAGCAGCCCACATCCCAATCAGCTTACGGCGAAACACCAGCTGATGGTCGTGAGCCGTAAGGCCGATCTCCAAAGCCGGGGCGTCGATCGCCCCTTTGGCCAGCCTGTCTACACGTTCGTTCCCTGGGATGCCAACATGACCGGGCGTCCAAACCAAGACCACCGAACGACCAGAACGGGCAATGGCGGAAACAGACTCCTGAATGGAGGACACCAGAGGAGAGGAGGGATAGCAGCGGTCGATGGCCTGAAGGCTGCTCAGGAAGTCACTGCAGATGACGATGGACCTACCTGAGCAGAAACGCATATGCTCCAGAGCGCGCAATATGGCCACCAGCTCTGCAGTAAAAATACTGCAGCCAGCCGGCAAGGAGCTTTTCTCAACATGTGCAGCATGAGCAAAAGAGTAGGCAGTGCGACCATCAACCAGGGAACCATCAGTGTAAACAGTCTCACAGTCCGAAAATGAGGCGAGGAGCGCAAGAAAACGGCGACTGAGGGCCACAGGCGGAACCGAGTCCTTGGGTCCCTGTGCCAAGTCCAGACGGACGGACGGCCGGGACAAACACCAGGGAGGCGTAGGTGCATGGACCCAGAAGGGAGGTGGAAGAGGGAATGAACCCAATTCCGACAGCAGGGACTGAACGCGGACAGCGACGGAAAGCCCAGACCTAGGTCGCCGTTCGGGCAGATGGAGGGCCATGGCAGGGAAAAGCAGGCGACGATTGGGATGGCCTGGCGAGCAATACACGTGGACAGCATAGTCGGCGAGCAGTCGATGGCGGCGAATCCGCAGCGGGGGACCCCGGCCTCCACCAGTAGACTATCCACGGGGCTCGTACGAAAACCGCCAGTTGCAAGCCGGACCCCACAGTGGTGTATGGGGTCTAACAACTTCAACACTGAGGGTGATGCAGACCCATAGGCCAGGCTCCCGTAATCAAGCCGAGACTGCACAAGGGCTCTGTACAATCGCAGCAGCGTGCAGCGATCCGCACCCCAAGACGTGTGGCTAAGGCAGCGGAGGGCATTGAGGTGCCACCAGCATTTTTGCTTCAGCTGAGTAACATGAGGAACCCATGTGAGCCGGGCAAGTGTCCACCACTTCAAGCAGGTGGCCGTCGAGGTAAAGTTCAGGATGAGGGTGGACCGTCCGACGCCTGCAGAAGTGCATTACTCGAGTCTTGGCAGCAGAGAACTGAAAGCCATGAGTCAGTGCCCATGATGCTGCCTTGCGAACGGCGACTTGCAGCCTGCGTTCGGCGACTCCCATAGTCGTGGAGCTAAAAGAGATGCAGAAGTCGTTGGCATACAAAGAAGGAGACACCGACGACCCCACTGCTGCAGCCAGACCATTAATGGCCACTAAAAATAAGGAGACACTCAACACCGAGCCCTGCGGGACCCCATTTTCCTGTATATAAGAGGAACTAGAGGTGGCACCGACTTGCACCCGGAAAGAGCGGCGCAATAAAAAGCTTTGAAGAAAAGCCGGGAGCCGACCACGAAGACCCCACTCATGCGACGTGGCGAGGATGTGATGCCTCCATGTGGTGTCATACGCCTTCCGCAGATCGAAAAATACAGCAACGAGATGCTGACGTCGGACAAAGGCCGTACGGACAGCAGATTCCAGCCGCACCAAATTGTCCACTGCAGACCGGCCCCGACGGAAGCCACCCTGGGATGGAGCGAGGAGACCGCGCGACTCAAGGACCCAACACAAACGCCGCCCCACCATACGTTCGAGCAATTTGCACAAAACGTTGGTGAGGGTAATGGGACGATAGCTGTCCACCGCCAGTGGGTCTGCACCGGGCTTCAAGATGGGGACAATAAGACACTCTCGCCATTGCGACGGGAACACGCCTTCGCTCCAAATGCGATTAAATATCGCGAGAATGTGTCTCTGGCAGTCCCTGGAAAGATGCTTCAGCATCTGTGCGTGGATGCAGTCTGGGCCTGGTGCTGTATCAAGGCAATCGGCGAGGGTAGCGAGGAATTCCCTCTCGCTGAAAGGAGCATTGTATGTTTCATAATGACGCGTGTGGAAGGAGAACGGCGTCCGCTCGGCTCGCTCCTTTAGAGAGCGAAAGGCGGGGGGATAGGATGCAGTCGCAGAGCTCTGAGCAAAGTGCGCGGCTAGCCGTTCAGCAATGGCGGCAGCGTCCGTGCAGACAGCGCCGTCCAAGGAGAGCCCTGGGACACCCATAGGGGTCTGGGATCCATAAATCCGCCGGATCTGGGACCACACGAGCGAGGAGGAGACACGGGAGCCCAGGGTGGAGACGTACCTCTCCCAGCACTCCTGCTTACGCCGTGCAATAAGACGACGGGCGAAGGCACGGAGCCTCTTAAAAGCGATGAGGGTCTCCAGAGACGGGTGCCGCCTATGACGCTGGAGAGCCCGCCTACGGTCGCGAATAGCCTCAGCAATCTCCGGCGACCACCAGGGGACAGCCTTCCTCCGAGGGAGGCCAGAAGAACGGGGGATGGAAGCCTCGGCCGCTGAAATGATGGACGTGGTTAAAGCACGGACCACCTCGTCAATGTCACCCTGTGGGGGAGACTCAATGGTTGCAGCGGAAGTAAAAGCTGGCCAGTCAGCCCTGTGGAGAGCCCATCGGGGCAGGCGCCCAGCAGGATGACACTGGGGCAGTGACAAATAGATGGGAAAGTGGTCACTACCACACAGGTCAGGATCCACTCTCCAGTGGAGGGATGGGACAAGTCCAGGGCTGCAAAGAGAGAGATCGATGGCCGAGAACGAGCCATGGGCCACACTGAAATGCGTGGGATCACCGGTGTTCAAGAGGCTATGGTCGAGCTGAGCCAACACATGCTCCACGGCCGACCGCGGTCATCGGAAACAATCCCACCCCATAGAGGGTTGTGGGCATTGAAATCGCCCAGCAGCAAAAAAGGTGGCGGCAGTTGGGCTATCAGAGCAGTCAGGACATGCTGCGTGACAGCACCATCAGGTGGAAGGTAAATACTGCAGGCGGTAATGGCCTGGGGCGTCCACACCCGAATAGCGACAGCCTCTAAAGCTGTTTGTAGAGGTACAAACTCGCTGTGAAGAGAGTTCAGGACATATATGCAGATGCCACCAGACACCCTTGCATAAGCTGCCCGGTTCTTAAAATAACCCCGATAGCCACGGATGGCGGGGGTTCGCATTGCTGGAACCCAAGTTTCCTGCAGAGCAATGCAAAGGAAAGGATGACGGCTGATAAGGTGGCAGAGCTCAGCTAGATGGTGGAAGAAACCGCTGCAGTTCCACTGGAGGATGTTATTAGCCATGGATGGGAAAGGCGTGAAGGGACTGGGGAGGCAGATTACGCCTCCGGGGACCCTGCTGCTACTGAGTCACCACCTGGACAACAGCTAGCTATTGCATCCGAGAGACTGGCGAGATCCATGTTCTCAGCGGACGCCAGAATCTCCACCTCATCCTCAGACGCAGAGCTTGTAGGAAGCGGTGGAATGGGTGCCACCGCAATGTCGGTAGCCTTGGGGAGTTTCTTCTTCTTCTGCTTCTCGCGCTGTGCCTTTGGTGGCGCAGGCTGGGAGGGCGCAACTGGGTCGGTCTCAGGGACAGACGACGACCGTGTGTCCCTACGACCAGGGACCGGCGGTTGTTTAACCACTTGCGGCTGTCGGCCTTTGTACCGGACGGAACTTGGGAAGGGAGGTCCCCAAGGGACCCCTTCCTTACGAGAGTAGCCGAAGAAGTCTTACGCTTCTCCGGCTGGGAAAGGGGGACTGATGTCCCCGATGGTTGTGGGGGTGTTGCTCCTGAAGTAGATGGAGCAGGAGCAACAGGAGGTTTAGTGCCCCCCACCATCAAGGGGGCAGGTGTGGGACTTCGACTCTGAGAGCTGACTGGAGCGGATGGAAGTGTAGAAGGAGTGACAGTTGCGGCATAAGAAGCTGTCATGCGCACTGGATGAAGCCGATCATATTTCCGCTTCGCCTCAGTGTACGTCAGGCGGTCGAGAGTCTTTATTTCCATGATCTTCCGCTCCTTCTGCAGAATCGGACAGTCTGGCGAGCAAGGCGGATGGTGCACACCACAGTTCACACAGATTGGAGGCGGCGCACAGGGATGATCAGGATGGGAAGGTCGACCGCAATCGCGACAGACGAGGTCAGAAGCACAGCGTGAAGACATGTGGCCGAACTTCCAACACTTGAAGCACTGCATCGGGGGAGGGATATATGGCTTGACATCACAACGGTACACCATCACCTTGACCTTCTCAGGTAACGTGTCACCCTTGAAGGCCAAGATGAAGGCACCGGTGGCAACTTGACGATCCCTCGGACCCCGGTGGACGCGCCGGACGAAATGGACACCTCGGCGCTCCAAGTTGGCGCGCAGCTCGTCGTCGGACTGTAAAAGGAGATCCCTGTGAAAGATAATGCCCTGGACCATGTTCAGACTTTTATGGGGCGTGATAGTGACGGAGACATCCCCCAGCTTAGTACAAGCGAGCAAGGCCCGCGACTGGGCGGAGGATGCCGTTTTTATCAACACCGATCCGGACCGCATCTTGGACAAGCCCTACACCTCCCCAAACTTGTCCTCTAAATGCTCTACAAAGAACTGAGGCTTCACCGATATAAAGGATTCCCCATCAGCTCTGGTACAGACAAGATATCTGGGTGAATACGTCTCACTGTCACGCAATGCCTGTCGTTCCTCCCATGGTGTGGCGAGGGAGGGGAACGATTTGGGGTCATAAACGTTACCTTTAAAATGGGCTCTCGAACGCTTAGAGACTGCTGACGGCTGGCCGCCAGCGAGAGATGATGTACCACGCTTCATTGCGGGTCATCCGCCCTGATGCCACCTACTCCGACCAAGGGCCCTCCCCACGGGCGCCACCCAGCCACAGCAAAGGCCACCTGGCAGGATGGCCATTGCTGGGAGTCCCGATGCCCCAGGGAGATGGGCATCTACTCCTTGGCATACGTGGGGAGTTAACGGCGCAGGCATCAGCAGAGCGATCCCTGTGTTGTCAGGGGGCTACAACCAAGAGGGTACATGGCGACCCCACCACAACGGACTGGCTACCGTGCTGGATCTTAGGTGCAAAAATGGCCAAGGTCGTCGTCACAGTTAAAAGAAACACTGCAGAGTGCAGCGCGGTAATCGCCCAAGAGATCGAAAACGAGCGGGACACCATTGCAACGACGAGAAAGACGGCTAAAGGTCTAATTGCACGACGGATACAGTGCACCATGTAAGGCGCCCTTTCCCAATTGGCTCGCTCTTCGGAATAATTTAGAAAGATGGAGGTCCAACCCGAGAGGGGACCATCACATAAGGCCGAAACGTTTGAGACTCCTTTTAGTCGCCTCTTACGACAGGCAGGAATACCGCGGGCCTATCCTAATCCCCGAACCCGCAGGGGGAGGAGAAGGGGTAGATGATTACGTGAAAGCAATTAAAGTCCACGAGGATTACACTAAATATGAAGTCACAGTAGATGTAAATAAAGCTGATGATGACACCGTTTTGCCAAAAGAGGAGATTGAATTAAAATCCAAGCCTGACGACAATACAGAGGAAGAACTTAGTGCCTGTCTCAGAAAAGCTTTTATGTTAGAACCTGAAAGCGATCCGGAATGGTCGGATTCCGACGATAGTTCGGATGATGAAAGATACACAAATACAGACGAAAATGAATGTACTAACTCTCCCTATTGTGCAAAAGTAGCGTACTTAAGTGAATCTGATGTTGAGGAAGAGAGTAGTGGTGATTCTAGTGAAGATGAATTTTCAGGTGTAAAGGAAAATGAATATACTTTTACTGAAAGAGGATATGAGAAAATCAGTGAAAATAAAGGGGATGCAGTTAATTGCGATATTGTACCTAACGATGATAACGTATCAAAACAAAATCCAGACATTGAAACAGAACAAAGAAAGAAAGAGCCACCTGATGACTCAGTGTTTATTTTGCAAAGAATTCAAGTAAGTAAAGACTTTGAACTCCAGAAACCGAGAAAGCCGCCAGATATAAATGGTTCACAGGTCAGTAACATATCTCGGGACGATGTCACAGTCTACCAAGGTGCGTTGTGGAAAAAACAGGAAGGGGCATGATCATAGAGCCTGGGGCAGGTTTATGTCGGATTTTGAGAATGTCATGAACACATTACATCATGAAACTACAGGATTTTGTTAGGCAGAAGTAGTAAAAGTTTAATTGAAGAAAAACTAGAGTATCCACCTTGTACAAGTTTGGGATTGGATCAAAAGAAAGAATTGGTGATAAAAAGGGCAAAGCAAAAAGCTGAATATAGATCTAAAAGACACAATAAAAATTTAAAAGTTTCAAAATTTAAAATTGGAGATTATGTTCTTTTAAAAACCCACGAAAAGTCTAGTGAACTAAACCATGAAATTTCAAAATTTAAATATATTTATAATGGACCATATATAATACAGAATATTCCACACGACAATGCTTACTACCTGATCTACCCAAAATCCAAAAGACCTTTAGGTGTAAGAAATATTGCGGACCTGAAACTGTATGTTCCTAGGAACGAGTAAATGTGCTGTATCTTATGCTGAACCCAAGTTATTCTAAATGTATCCAATCTTTGTAAATGTCTGTATACCCTTGAAAGTGTGCTAATGTAGTTATGTGAGTTTCAGATTACCAATTGTACTGTAACTGAAAAAATGTATGGAGAAAAGGACTGAAAAGAAAGGATAAATGCCTATCAGCCAGATAAAAGATGGGACTGTCAAAAATGAAAATGGGCAGTGTATGAACCATAATATGAAGGACTGCCAAATACCAATGAGGGCAGATAAATAATCGATGGAAAATTGTAAATGTGATCCAGGAGATGTGACAATATGAAGTGAAAAGGACTGCCCAAATCCGCATGATAGGCAGCAAATGTGTAGTTAATTTTCTGAATATATGTGTTTGTGTGTTTTGTTTAGTAACTAAGAAAATGGACTGCTATTCAAAGCAAGCAGCGACAAATTATCTTATAGTGTATACAAAATACGCAATTGTTTTTGTAGTTAAATGTTTGTATTCCAGAATTTTAAATTATTTCTTTGAGAAATTTAGAAAAAATGATTAAATTGCTATTTTAGTGATGTTATGATGGGAAGTTGGACTGTGCAAAAGGCACTTGAGTAAATAACAAGTAATTATTCTTGATGTGTTAAAAAAGTGTAAACCTATATACAGTGAGTAAAAGGAAATATGTAGTGTAAATCTTTTTGGACAATTAAGTAAAGATTCGGAACCACTGTATAATTGTAAGATTTTGTGTTCCCATAAAATTTGGACTTAAGAAAATTTTCTGGAAACAGGGGCATGTGTAACGACAACTGTACATATAATAATTTTTTTCTTTATGAATTTAGATAAATTAATGTAAGCAATGTTTTGAACTTTTTTTTCGGTTTGTATCGTTATGTTAAAGAGACTGTGAGCAACTTTTGAAATGAATATTATTATTTATGTTGGATTTCAAATAATGTGGTAATCAAAGGAAAGTGTATTTAATGTTAAAACTATTGTAAGATGTGAAAATTGTAATTTATACACTTGGTCCATACGTAGGTAGTGCATTAGGATATGTGTAGTAGAAAACCTGTGGTGAATACCCTACCTGTAGGGGAGCGGGAAAAGGTGGAGCCAGGCGAGGCGGGAAAACGCACACTGGCGCGGTTCGGCACAACGGGCACAGTATTACAGTCGGAGGCGAGCAACAGTCGGAGTTGGGCATCGTTCGGAAGTACACGTACTGTACCGAGGAGGCTACCCAGGAAAAGTGGATTCCATTGAGCCTCGGATGAACCGATTCCGACGACTACTTGGCATGGCTATATTCTTAGGCACAAAGTTGGAAAGATTACGACGCTAAGAAGATGGAAAGTGCCGATGTAGTGTGAGCCTTAGCCGTGCTTGTATGTGTGCCGTGCTGCCCGCTATCTCGCTGCCCGCCATCCGCCGCACCGACTTGCACAGGTCAAACATTTATTTCATCTTTAGAAGTGTATCTGTGTGGACCAGTGTCGAAAATGTTTCTGACTGTTCAATAATAACGTGACTTTTACCAGCATTGCCTTAGCCGTGACTTATCCTGATCACTGACATAGACAGGGTCCTTACCTCGTATTGTGCAACCCGAGTATCCTGAACTGAAAGTTTGATGTTAGTGTTAATGAAAATTATCAGCGGATTAATGTATGCCATAAAGGAGTCTAAGGTTCTGCGTGTTATTGCAAATGTTGGTAAAGAACAAAAGCATGACTAAATTGGAAGAGAATTTTTTGGATTGAGTTAGCGATGTTATTTTATTAATTTGAGACAGAAATAATGACAGTTAAATTATTTAGAAGTAAGACAAAAGAGTAGTTATTCATAGATTGATAATTTTGAGGGTTAATTTGCCTTCAGTACTTAATAGTTTCTGTTTAACGACCATAACAGTTTCAAGGCCCCCCCCCCTTCTCTTGTCCATTCTTTCAAACCTTGAAATGAGTTGATCAGATTTGACCAGTAAAGCTAAATTCTATATTAATCCTAAATGTATTAATGTTTTTTCCATCTTTAATAGTGACATTGTATGTGTACTTTCCAGATTGCTAATTCTAGGGTAATCCACGCCCGATTTCAGTCTGATCAATATACAAAATGCAGTTTGTAGTAATCATTGCTGTGTGGTGTTGTGTAAATTTAGCTCGTCCAAATTAGTACAAAAAAAAAAAAAGAGAAAACTTTAGTTCAGTGGATTTTTCTGGTTCCAAACTTTGCCATATAACACATCATTACTACGTGTTACTATGCTTGTACATGCACCCACTTGTACAAGGGAAAACTCACTCATTGCCTAAGTAGGCTGGTGACCGAATTATTAATTGTAGGTAGCATCTACTGTGTGTACTTCTTGTCCATGCGAACGAGTAGTTATACTTTACATTTGCTTGATGCATCACTGTAGTTATTGACTGAGTATAAGTCCGATCTTGCTTCTATTAGGTACACGCTGTCAACTAATGTACTAAAATCCTTGTGTATAAGGTGAAGCCCGTGAACTTATTGCAGTACAGGCTTTATAGAGCTAACGTACGTCCGAGCAAGGCGATAGTGTTACACGCGCCGCGATTCAGATGGGCGGCGCCGTATTTCAGGTGGCGGGTGGCGTCTGGCCGGTGGCCGGTGGCCGGTAGCCGCTACAGCGCGAGGAAACGCTCGACCGTAAGCTGTTATGATCGCGACGCAGCCACGAGCTGTCCTGCGGAATTGTTTCTGGAAGTACTTGTTATTGCTGGTGGGTAGAATGCGAAGCAAATTATCTTCGATGTTCAATCAGACTCATAAGTTTAGACGAGTGCCGAAATTAAGTAAAAAAGAAAAATACAGTTGGACGCGAACAGGGGACTATAAGTTTAGAATGCACGACGATTACCACTAGACCACAGGCTCACACAATCCGATAACATCTCGGAAGTAGGCAACAATTCCTCCTGACGCTTCCGCATCTAGCAGTGTTGCCAGATTGTGCAGATGGCCAGACTTAGTGTTGTCAGTTGCGGTCAGTTTTATTGGCCACCTTAAATGAACGACTCGGACTTAGTTTCTGTGGGGGCCGGCCGGCGGTCAGTTTTTATGTCTAAGACTGTACCACGCTTTATTGCAGGTCATCCGCCCTGATGCCACCCACTCCGACCAGGGGCTCTCCCGACGGACGCCACCCAGCCACAGCAAAGACCACCTGGCAGGATGGCCTTTGCTGGGAGTCCTGATGCCCCAGAGGGATAGGCATCGACTCTTCAGCATACATGGGGAGGTAGCAGCTCAGGCACCAGCAGTGCGATCCTGTGTAGACCGGGGGTCTACAACGAAGGGGGTACATGACGACCCCACCACAATGGACTGGCTACCGTGCTGGATGTCTAGTGTCGAATATCCATGTATATCACGAGGACAAAGATGGAAGTGTACAATGAAGGGAATGTATGCTAGCCGCAACACACTTCAGCCGATGTGCCCGGAAGCTCGGTGGGAGTCCAACTCCATGACAATATCGGGTGTGCCAGATCTTAGGGCAAGATGGATATAAAATGCACCACGTAAAGTGTCTTTCTCCAAATGGTACGCACTAACGGAAAATTTTGAAATGTAGTGGTCAAAAGCCCTTAGGGGACCAACACATTTAGGCCAAAACGTTGGAGACCCCTTTCAGTCGCCTCTTACGACAGGCAGGAATACCGCGGGCGTATTCCGACCCCACACACCCACAGGGGTCTGTAATTGTGTGTACGAATTTTGTGCTATCTGTCATTTACAGATCAGTTGCACTATGAGGGTGAAGATAATGTTAAAATGCAGCCCGTTCAGGGGCGTGTCCCCTTAAGAGACAACTAGCTTGTCACTTTCAGTGGAATATAGCATACAGCCGCACACAAGTTATTTAACGTTCTATAGACTTCATAGGTTATGCCACGTTTTATCACAGCAAGTGCGCTGGTAGTCAATGCAGCTTTGGAACCATTAGGGGAGACAAACTTGGCATCAATTTCAAAACTTTACAGGGTATGCCACCAGTGCAGTATTAGCAACCCGCAACGTAATCAGAATGGGGGAAAACAGTTTAATAGGGGGAAGACCAACTGATAACAGGCAAGGCAGCAATGAGAATCTAACTGGCAATCAGCAGCTGGAGCTGCTAAAAAACTTAATGTTCTCCCTGCTGCGATCCGGGGGGGGGGGGGGGGGGGGGGGGGGGGAGGCCGCAATTTAATGAAGTACAGGAACGAAAGAGGTCATGAAAATTGTGGTTTTTGGTGATACTGGTTTAAGAGAGGCTGGAGTGTTTCACATGGATGCTACGTTCCGAAACGATAAATTGTCGTGGGGCCTGAGGCCATATGAAGGCCGTCAGACGGAGGAACGTGGAAAAAAATCATGCCATTGATCTGAATTCACGTTACCTGTTTGATCAAGAAACTTCAGAGGAAGACTGTGTCGGTTTGCTGGCGCTACCGCTGTACCACCGGACTGTAGTACAGCTTTGGGCAGCAGACGCTGAGGGCAATATTAATGTTTCTGGAGACCGAATTGAGGCAGTTACAGAACTAATTTATTCAGCTAGCGCAGAGAAAATGGATCCCGTCCCAGCTGAATTAAAAGTCAGGCACGCTATGAGCGTTGTGTACGAAGACAATTCGTTTATTTATCAGCAGGAGCCTGCAATAAGTTCTGATACAGTCACAGTGAGTGACGTAATGCGGTCTGATCGACGAGAACGTGGTTTAAATATTACAGATTACTGGGACAAGGTGCGCTCGTTCATCTTTGTTGACGATGAGCAACAAATTGCTCTCAAGTATCTTCATTGGCTCTAGTAAGAAAAGTACGACGTCGAAGCATATAATAATGTCACTCAGGCCTGAATTATCAGTTTGTTGTTTCTAAAAACGCTGGACAATAGATAAATTCAGCAAGGTAGCTGTTCAGTTCGGACTAGAGTCAGACTGACTTACACACTTATTTCGAGGAAATGTTCTGTGGTGGTACAGACGTTGAACTTCCAGGTGAGTCCTCCATTAATACTTTGTAAAGATGGAAGAAATGTTTAAGAAACCTACTTTCATTCCAAATTGTAAACCTACTACAGGAATCTAGGAGCCAGTGCCGTGCTTGGAGGGTGTAGGTGTCTGATAGTGTGTCAATGAAATTGGCGAACTTGTGAAGGGATCATGCGTACGTCATGGTTCTGCTTATATGATTTCCTGGCACGCTCGCACAGGAATGGATGTGGCGGAAGATACGTCGGGAGGAAAGCCCTTAAAGGAAGTGTCTGAACTGCTCAAGAAAAATATACCCCAATGTGATTATCAGTGAAGAGAACAACAACATGTCTGAAGATGGTTTTAAAAGAAGATGCCAAGGAGAAAGAACAATTATGAGGTACCAAATCTGCGTATCAGTCGAGTTAATGGTAACGGCCGATTTTCTCGAACCCATCGTGCTACCCACGGAATTCAGTACAATTTATCCGTTGCTTGTGTGTTGATGAAACTGGGAATTAGGTTCCTAATTAACTTTATACTCTTCAGAGAGGTTCAAAAATTTGTCTGTCTGGTTCAGTTCAAGCTCTTGACATCACTTTGTGCTTTGATGGACATTTTGGCACATCACTTGAAAGCAGTCTTGAAAAAGAATTCAGAATTGTTGTTCGATATGAGAATGATATAATAAATTACAAAATATTTATAAACTTTTCTGTAATTAGCAGCAGTAAGGCTGAAGTGTGTGTCGTCTTAGGGAAGATGGTCGGAAGTGAAAAACCAGTCCTTGAAGATGGTGAAGCTCATGCATCAAAGGCCGATATTACAATCTCACTATTGACTCATCGTTTGGCAGTTTATGACTGAAATGACAATACTCAGATTGTATAATAAGATAAAATAGAGAAATATTATCGTAGTCAACAGTGTGAATCATAACTCCGTAACAGCAGTTATTCTACCCTGTGCTGGTTCTGCATTTATTATCTGTATACTGGTTATTGTCAGCATTTTATACACAAAGGACATTGCAGCCTGTAAGCTTTCTGAATCTGGTAATGAAAAGAAGTGCTGGCCTGTATGACAGATTTTTGCTTAAGCTCCACCATTGTATGTGGTGAACCGTTTCAAACAAATACCATGGGTGATGAATCCTCTCGTCAGAAAAGGATTTCCGTGTCAGCCAAAGACAGGAAAGATGGGTAACAGAGTTGCCTCGATGGAAGGAAAACTGGATGACAACAGACCAGGAATTTGGTGTGCAACATACTTTCTGTGACAGCTTTGTTGCGCCATCCATTTATATTTTTCAACAAGGTTCTGGTTGTCCTCTTTAGACTGAATTGATTGTGACACTCAGCTGGTACAGTTGAAATTATATCTATGTCAAGAAGAGCTGTTTCACAATAAACTTTTATTTCATTTATGTATTATATGCATACTCACCACTGAATTATTTCATTATTTTAACTCTAAGATCACCACCACCAACTGTTGACATCTCTTTTCATGCTGCTTTTGACTGATTGAGTATGGGACCAAACGGCGACGTCATCAGTCCCGCGATTCCAAAGGGGTTACATAAAAAAAAGAGTACTCACTTAAAATGAACGGATTCAGTCACAAGAGTCAAATCCAAAAAATATGAACACTAAACGGATACAGTATAGGCATAAAAAGTAAGACCAAATCTAATACCTGGAAAAAGGGGTGCAGTCATGGTGTCACAGACCGTGAGGACTGCAAAATGAGTCCCAATCACAAACAACACGCCCCTGCTCCAAGACTAATGGAGAACTTTATACCTCGAAATAAAAATCACTTTCACGGAGGAAACCGAGGACCAAGTCAACCATCCATGGTTCGTCCGCTAATATTAAATTTAAGAACGCAGGAATACTATACTCAGCACGAAGGGTCGAAAGAAGGGGACATGCCACAAATATGTGAGATATCGACAGTCTGGCACCACAACCACATTGTGGGGGTGGGTCGTTACGTAGGAGGAAACAATGGGTGATCCGGGTATGGCCAATGCGTGAACGGCAGGAAACAATGAACTCCTTCCGATAGGGGCCGAAAGAAGTGCCCCAAACTGCAGTAGACTCTTTGATTGTGCGGAGTTTATTACTATGAGTAGTAGTGCTCCAGATGACATTCTACTGTCGGGGTAAAGAGATTTGATGTAGATCTGCATATCAGCAGCTGGAATCATGAAAGGAAAAGGGGGGTATAAATCTGCTTCTCTAGCCAAACCGTCAGACAATTCATTCCCTGGGATTCCCATATGACTCGGGACCCAGAGAAAGACAACTGAACAGGCGGCATGCTTAAGGGCAGAGAGAAGCTCTTTGATAGCAGAGACCAAGGGTTGATGAGGGTAGCATCGATCGACAGCCTGAAGGCTGCTCATGGAGTCGGGACAAATTAAAAACTATGGAGGGACCTTTAGAAACAATAAGAAGGGCCCTATTAAGGGCTAGAAGGTATGCTGTATATACATTACATGACCCTGGCACCAAATGGTGCTCGAAGCTGGTAGGAGACGTGAAATCGTATCCCACCTTAACAGTAGTCTTAGAACCATCAGTATAAAAGCCGGTGGCACCCTTGAACTATGCAAGGGTGGCACATACAAGATGTCGGTGAACAATAGGAGCAACGGAGACCTTAGGACCCTGGAAGAGAGCGGTCCTAATCCATGGTCTAGGTACCATCTAAGCCTGGTACAGGATGAGAGAGACAGGGCGCAGTCCAGTGAATGCAGATTGAGATCCCTCAGAGGGTGGTGAGACACATGCCAACCAGCATTCCCATCCGTGGGAGGGTGTTAGAAGGGAGACATTTCATGCTGCACTTGTTATTCACATAAACAACATGACATCTGCAAAACCAGTAGAAATATTAATTAACTCTTGATACTACGTGGAGCTAGTTCAAAGCATATTACTAGAGGGATGTGTCATGTGGAAGCAATCATCTGTTGGTTGCCTGTTTTATTCAAAAGAACTAAGTTGTCATTTTTCTCGGTTTTCATCCCACTCTAAACGAATTCATGAAATTTATAAAAAGAAGCGCTAAATAGCATATTGTGCTTATGGTACCTAAACTGTATATTTTTATACACGTGACTGTGACAAATGAGCGGCTCGGGGGAACACAATGCTAAGCGCCATCGCCGAGTGGTGGTTGGAGGGACCAGACTACGAAGGCCATCCATACCTTGCTCCACTGACCCACAGCGACTGAGAAGTGGGTCCTCGCGGCGCAAGAGATGACCGTCTCTCAGCCAGGTGTGGTCAATGCATAGCCGGCAGAGAACAACTAAGTCCTTGTGGGAGGCCCACAAGGAGGAGCGCCACACACCTGTAGTCTCCTTGACGACCAGAAGTCTGTAGGGTGAAGGCAGGGTGCGCCATTCAATGCCTAATGCATGGATGGGGCCCACACCACGGGTGTATACGTATATGGGCCCGGAAAAGAGGTGGGAGAAGGAAAAATTCAAGCCCAAAGAGAAGATCTCGGACGTGAACCGCGATAGTACACCCTGAACTGGGCCGCCATTCTGGAAGATAGACGACCGAGTTGGGGAACAGGGGGCGGTAATCTGGATGCCCAGGCAAGGTACGAACATGTGCAGCAGAAGCAGAACGTAGACGTAGGCACCGGATCCGCAATGGAGGGACACCAGCCTCCACAAGTATGAAGTTGACACGGCTTGTGCAGAACGGTCCAGTGGCGAGTCGTATCCCACAGTGAAGGATGGGGTCAAGCAACTGCAAAGTGGAAGATGATGCCGAAATGTAAGCCAGGCTCTCATAACCTAGACGGGTTGGTTGGTTGGTTGGTTGTTTGAGGTTAAAGTGACCAAACAGCAAGGTCATCAGTCCCTTGTTTCAAATAGACTCCATTCTGCTAACGGGACATCTCAGTATAGTCAGAAAAATAAAACGGAAAAAGGGGAAAGGTAAAAGGGCAGTCACGTTGTCATTAGTAAAAACAAATGAGGGAAGTTGGCAAGAGAACGAACCCAACACTATGCTGAAGCAGCATAGGCAAGACCACCTGTGACTTAAAAGATGCAACTGCTATAATGCAGAAAGTACGTATGGGAATAGAAAAACTAACCAAGCCTTAAAAAGAAGGGGTAAAAACAGAGTAAAAGGGAAAGAAAAGAGGATTCCGGTCAGGGAGGTGAATCGGGCATCTCTGGACACTGCCTACAGTGGGAGACACCCAAACACTCACCGCCCTGCCCCAACACCAGAGTGAGATTAAAAATTTTAAAACTGAGAATAAAAACCACTCTCCCGGAGGAAACCTAGAACCAGAGAGACCATCCGGGAATCGTCAGCCAACATCAAAGGTAAAGAGTGGGGGAGTCTGTACTTAGCACGCAGAGCCAAAAGAAGGGGGCATTCAACCAAAATGTGGGCCACTGACTGGAAGGCTCCACAACCACATAGCGGGGGTGGCTCATCACGGAAAAGGAAACCATGGGTCAGCCTGGTATGGCCAATGCGGAGACGACACAGTGTGGTCGAGTCCTTGCGGGAGAGGCGAAAGGAAGAACGCCATGGGCCTGGATTCACCTTAATGGCACGAATTTTATTAGACAGTGGAGTAGCCTCCCAAGAATTGGCCCATGACTGTGCAAAGTGGGATTTGATGTGAAGCCGTAAATCCGCTGCAGGAGGGGTTACAGAAAACGGGGGGTAAGTAACTGCTCCCCCAGCCAAACGATCAGCGAGCTCATTACCCGGGATACCCACATGGCCCGGGACCCATAGGAAGTCAATGGAACAAGCAGCACAGTGAAGATCAGCGAGATGGTCATGGATGGCAGAGACCAAGGGATGGCGCGAAAAACACCGGTCAATAGCAAGAAGGCCACTCATCGAGTCCGTACATAACAAAACGCGGTTGTGTTGGGATTGTTTAATAAAGGTAAGGGCCCGGGAAATTGCCATCAATTCCGCAGTAAACACCCCACATGAGGGTGGCAGTAGATGATTTTCCGTTCCAACAAAGGACGTGAAGGCATACCCAACATGATCAGCAGATTTAGAGCCATCAGTGTAAAAAACAACAGCATCCCGAAACTCCCATAAAATTTGGCAGAAAAAGGAACGGAACACCACCGGGGGGATGGAGTCTTTCGGACCGCGGCGGAGATCCATCCGAATTCGAGGCCGAGGAACTAACCAAGGAGGGGTGGAGGGGAGGGAGCGAGGAAGACAGGACAAAGAAGGAAGCCGAAAATCACGGTTAAGAGACGCAAGGCGCAGCCCAACCGGTAAACCCGCCCGAGGGCGGGAGTCAGGCGGGCGACGTCCATGGTCTGGGAATAGGATAGAATGGGAAGGATGAGCGGGAGAAGAACGGATAGTAAGGGCATAAGACACCAGAAGCTGGGACCGCCGAACAGAAAGGGGGGGATCCCAGCTTCAACCAGGAGACTATCAACAGGGCTAGTAGGGAAGGCACCGGTGGCCAAACGGATACCACGATGGTGGACTGGATCCAGCACGTGCAGCGTGGAAGGAGCAGCTGAACCATAAACTTGACAACCATAGTCCAAACGTGACAGAACTAGAGCACGATAAAGACGGAGGAGGAGGGAACGGTCCGCACCCCAAGAGGAGTGGGCAAGGAAGCGAAGGACATGGAGTTTACGGAAACATCCTACCTTCAGGAGTCTGATATGGGGCAGCCAAGTGAGCTTGTTGTCGAAAAGAAGACCTAGCAAACGAAACTGTGGAACCACAGGCAATCTTTGTGCAGCGAGATAGAGCTCTGGATCAGGGTGGATCGTAGTGCGGCGACAGAAGTGGACCACTCGCGATTTTAAAGGAGAGAATTGAAACCCGTGTGAGAGGGTCCATGCAGAGGCACGCCGTATAGCCACCTGGAGCTGCCGTTCTGCAGATGGCATCGAGGAGGAACTAACCCAAATGCAGAAATCATCCACATACAGGGCAGGGGCGACCAAGGGACCGACAGAGGCCACAAGTCCATCGATAGCAATGAGGAAAAGAAGGACACTCAAAACAGAACCCTGTGGGATGCCCGTCTCCTGGGTCCGTGGAGAACTAAAAGCAGTACCAACTCGAACTCTGAATGACCGATGGATCAGGAACTGGCGGATAAAAATCGGGAGTGGGCCCCGAAGACCCCACTGATGAAGGGTTAGTAAAATGTGATGGCGCCAGGCCGTGTCATAGGCCTTGCGAAGGTCAAAAAACACTGCAACCAAATGGCGGCGCTGGGAAAAAGCCTGCCGAACTGCGGATTCCAAGCGAAGCAAATGATCGATTGGAGATCGTCCCTCTCGAAAGCCACACTGGTAAGGGGACAATAGATCCCGAGATTCGAGGACCCAAGTGAGCCGACGGGCTACCAGCCGTTCAAGTAACTTACAACCAACATTGGTCAAACTAATTGGCCGATAGCTGTCAACAGATAGGGGGTTCTGACCAGGCTTAAGGATAGGAACCACAATGCTATCCCTCCACTGAGAAGGGAAGTCACCCTGGAGCCAGATACGGTTAAACACCCGAAGAAGATGGTGCCGTTGTGGAGCACTGAGATGTTGAAGCAGCTGGTTATGAATGGAATCTGGGCCAGGGGCCGTATCATGAGAAGAAGATAGAGCAGAGAGAAATTCCCATTCAGTGAAAGGTTCGTTGTAAGATTGTGACTCACAAGTGGTGAAACATAAGGTGACAGCTTCAGCCTGCTGTTTTTGATGAAGGAAAGGAGCTGGATAGGAGGCCGACGCTGATGCCACTGCAAAATGGGTCGCAAGATGTTCTGCGAGAACTAATGGGTCCGTACAAATGCCATCTGGGAGGTGAAGGCCTGGGAGGGTGGACTGCCGATGGCAACCTTGGAGAGAGCGAAGTGTAGCCCATACCCGTGACAGAGGGACAGTGGAACCAAGGGAAGAAACGAATCGTTCCCAACATATCCGCTTGCTCTGTTTGATTAAATAACGGGCTTTAGCGCGAAGGCGCTTAAAGGTAGAAAGGCTGGCTACAGATGGGTGCCTCTTAAAGTGTTGCAAAGCTCGACGGCGATCACGGATGGCAATGGCAATGGCCGTACTCCACCACGGGACTTGCCGACGACGAAATTGTCCAGATGAGCGTGGGACAGCAAGGTTAGCAGCGCGAACAATCGCGTCAGACACGTCACGTAGGACGTCATCAATACAACCCGACAAAGAGGGAGAGAACTCGACCTGTGCAGTATATAGAGGCCAATCGGCGCGGTGGAAAGACCAACGAGGTAACCTGTCCATCGGGGAGCGGGAAGGGAGCGTGATAACCAACGGGAAATGGTCACTATCACAAAGGTCGTCGTGTGGCGACCAGTGTATTGAAGGGAGGAGAGAGGGAGAAGAAAGAGAAAGATCAATGGCAGAAAAGGTACCATGACCAGCACTGAAATGAGTAGGGGAGCCATCATTAAGAAGGCACAGGTCGTGGTCTGCAATAAATTGGTCTATAAGAAGACCTCGTCTAGATGGAAAGGCACTGCCCCACAAAGGATGATGAGCATTAAAATCCCCAAGGAGGAGGAAGGGAGGAGGAAGTTGCTGAAGAAGGGTGGTTAAGGCAGCAGGTGTAAGAGTCCTGTCAGGAGGGAGATAAAGATTGCATACTGGGACTGCAGAGTCTAAGTGGACCCTAACAGCAACCGCTTCCAATGTAGTTTGGAGAGGAATCCACGTGCTAGCAATGTCTGTACGGACCAACGTACAAACGCCACCAGAAGCCCGCAAGGGTCCGACCCGATTTCGACAGAAAACACGGAACCCACGGAGGGTCAGTGAGTGAGCATCAGTAAAATGAGGTTCCTGGAGAACCACACAAGCTGCTGAGTAGGACGAAAGAAGGGATTTCAATTCCGGAAGGTGACGATAGTAGCCATTACAATTCCATTGGAGAACCACAGAACGATGGTTTAAATGAGGGCTGAACACGCTAAATCCAGTCATACCGCCGGGTCCCCACCCGTCACCGACAAGGAAGGGGCGACATCCATAAACGACAGGTCAGAATCCGGTTGTGAAGTCGGGGAAGGGACCTCCGGTGACACCAGAGGCTCTTTGTCCCGGGACTTATGTTTCTTCTTCTTTTCAGGCTGAGATCGAGGAGGGCTGTGTGGCATAATGGAGCCAGCTGCAGCAAGATCAGGAACAGAAAGAGACCGGGCGACCTGGGGGCCGATAGACCGCGGCTCTCGCGGTCGCCGCGATGCAGCAGACCTTTGACCTGGAAGGTGCCGGGAAGGGGCATCCCGGGAGAGGCGCCCTTGACCGGCAGACGCCGAAGGAGTGGGACACTTCTCCGGCTGGGGAGGGGGAGCAGCGCCCAGAGGAGAAGGTGTGGGAGCTGCAGGGGAGGGGGGAAGGAGAGGGGTCCGGGATGGGGGTAAGGAAGGGGGAGGAAGGGATGAAGATGTAACCAAGGCGTAACTAGATGTCAAGGACACAGGGTGCAATCGGGCATATTTCTTACGATCCTCTGTGTAGCTTAAACGATCAAGAGACTTATACTCCTGTATGTTTTTTCTTTCTTACAGACTGGGCAATCTGCTGAACATGGAGAATGACTACCATGACAATTTACACATACAGGAGGGGGAACACAGGGACTCCCCTCATGGAGTGGACGTCCACAGTCACCACAGAGAGGGTCCTGGGAACAGCGAGAAGACATGTGGCCAAAACGCAAGCACTTAAAATACCGCATAGGAGGTGGGATGTACGGCTTCACATCACAGCGATAGACCATAATCTTAACTTTCTCAGGAAGGGTATCCCCTTCAAAGGCCAGGATAAAGGCACCAGTATCAATACGATTATCTTTAGGACCCTTCTGAACACGCCGAACAAAGTGAACACCCCGCCGTCCGAGATTGTCCCGAAGTTCCTCATCAGTTTGAAGGATGAGGTCTCTGTGAAAAATCACACCTTGTACCATATTTAGAGACTGGTGAGGGGTAATGGACACGGGAATTGTGCCAAGATGGGTACAGGCACGAAGGGCCGCAGATTGGGCAGCCGAAGCAGTTTTTATCAGTAACGAACCCGACCGCATCTTGCTCAGGGAGTCCACTTCGCCGAACTTGTCTTCAATGTGTTCCACAAAGAATAAAGGTTTGACACTGGTCAAAGTATCTCCATCAGTCCTGGTGCAAACTAGATAACGGGGGAAAGGTTTTGCCCCTAGACGACGGGCCTGACCCTCCTCCCAGGGGGTAGCCACGGAAGGGAAGGCCGAAGGGGCAAGAGAAGCAGCACTCGAGGAATCAGTACCACGCAAAGAGACGGCCGCAGAAGAGCGGCCAGAGTTTTGGACCCGTATGCGTTTCATCTGCATAGCGTCCGCCCTGATACCACCCACTCCGATCAGGAGCTCTCCTCACGGGCGCCACCCAGCCACAGCAAGGGCCGTCTGGCACGGCGGCCAGTGCCGGGAGTTCCGATGCTCCAGGATGACGAGCAACCACTCCAAGGCATGCATGAGGAGGTCACAGCTCAGGTATCAGAAATGTGATCCCTGTGTGTTCAGGGTGCTCAACCAAAAGGGTACATAGCGACCCCACCACACGGGCTGGCTACCGTGCTGGCTATGCACCCTAGCATCAGACAACGATGTAAAAGAAAAGGTGGAATGTACTAGGAGGGCACACGTCGGAGACACTAGGTAAGGTGCTCTTCCCCAAATGGCTCACACTACGGAAGAGAAATTTTGGAATGGAGGTCAAACCCCAGAGGGGGACCAAGGAATGCCAAAAGGAGGAGATGATTACGCAACAAAGCCGTAGTGTAAAACCAACAGAACCAGGAGGATAGCGGGGGCCAACATAAGCATGGACACCAATAGAGGGAGAGGAGAGGGCGAGGGGACAGGGGTATGGAGGGGAAAGGGGAAAGGAGGGGAAGGGAAAGGAAATGCAGCCCGGGAGAGAAAGAAGGCTGCAATGGCTCGGGGCCCCGTGCTCGCCACGCACGTATCCACGAAAGAGTTGTGGACCGCCTGGGGGGACCTAGACGGGACTGAATCAACGCCTGATACAGTCGTTGAAAGATAGGCCGATCGGCACCACGGCTTGTGCTGCCTACATCTTAACGCTATTCGTTGCTTGTGTTACACGTCTGTTTAAGCTGCCAAATATGAGGGACCCAAGTCAATCGGGTATCAAAAACCAATCTCAAAAACCGATGCGTCTCCACCACAACAAGAGGTCAAGATAAAGCCTTGGCACAAGGTGAACAGTTCGACGCAGGCTGAAATGCATAACGCAGGTTTTGGCAGCCTGAAATTTAAGCCTGCGCCTTGCATATAGCGCCCTGCAGCAGCCGTTCAGCAACTGCAATGCCAGCGGAGCTGTAGAGCATGCGAAAGTCACCAGCAAACAATGAAGTTCATTGATAGGAACTTACAAGAGGCACACACTCAGGAAAGATCCTTGCCGGACCCCATTCTCCTGGAGATGGATCAGCTTGCGCACGGAAGGAACGTAGCGACAGAAAACTTTGAATGAGAATAGGAAGTGGGGCGCGGAGATCCCATCCATGATGCTTGGTGACGATGTGATGTCGCAATGTCGTATCGAATGCCTTCCGCATGTCAAGAAAGACTGTGACCAAGTGGTGACTGTGGACAAAGGCCGTACAGATGGCAGACTCCAGGCTCAACAGATTATCGGCGGCAGAGCGACCCTTACTGAACCCACCCTGAGACGGAGCCAGAAGACCCCGAGACTCCAGTGCCCAATACAACCGCCGGCTCACCATGTGTTCGAGCAACTTGCAAAGAACGTTGGTGAAGCTAATGGGTCGATAGCTGTCCACCTCTAGTGGGTTATTGCCAGGTTTAAAAAGTGGGATTACGATGCTTTCCTGCCATTGCGACAGGAACTCTCCCTCAACCGCGATACAGTTGGAAATGGCTAAGAGGCGTCGCTGGCAGTAAACCGATATGTGTTTGAGCATCTGACAATGGTTGCAATGTGGCCCGAGAATCGTATCAGGGCAAGCGGCTAGGGCACTTTGGAATTCACACTCACTGAATGGAACGTGGTACGTTTCAGGATGGCACGAGTGAATTTAAAGCCTCCGATATTATAGCCGCTCTTTCAGGGAGCAGAATGCCAGTGGGTAATTTGCGCAGGCAGAACTCCGAACAAAATCCTCCGCTAAGTGGTTTGCAATTGTGTCGGTGTCAGTACAGACTGCTACAAGCACTGAATGCACAGGGACGCTGACGGGGCTCCGATAGCCATAGATTCGCCTAATCTTGGCCGAAACCAGCGATGGAGAGGTTCGGAGGCCAATGGTAGAGACATACCGTTCCCAGTACACCTGCTTGTGTTTGTGAATGATGCTGTGGGCTCGCGCACGGAGCCGTTTGAAGACGATGAGGTGTTCCAATGGGGGATGCCACTTGTGGCGCTGGAGTGCCCGCCTGCGATCTTTAATCACCACAGCGATCTCAGGAGACCACCAAGGTACAGTCATCCGTCGAGGGGACCCAGAGGAACGGGATATTGCAGATTCTGCTGCAGAAACAATGCTGGTGATGATCGTGTGAACCACCACATCAATGGTGTCATGAGGAAGAGGCTCAATAGAGATAATGGAGGTGAACGAGTGCCAATTAGCCTTATTCATAGCCTATCCAGGGAGGCGCCCAGGAGAGTGACGCTGGGCAGTGACAGATTTGGAAGTAGTCACTACCGCCCGAATCATACGCACACTCCATTGGACAGATGGTAAAAGGCCAGGTATGTAGACCAAAAGGTCAAAGGGTGAGTACGTGCCATGCGCCACACTGAAATGTGAGGGGGCACCATTATTTAAAAGAGAAAGTTCGAGCTGTGCCAAACTTGCTAAAAAATGTGACTCGGCCTATTTCCACTGATCCACCCCACAGAGGTTATGGGTGTTGAGGTCTCCCAATAACAGAGAAGGTGGCTGCAGCTGGTCTACCAGCGCAGCCAATACATGCCGCAGGACATCGTCTGGTTAAAGAGACTGCAGCCAGTAACAGCCTGAGGCGTCCACACCGTAACAGCGACAGCCTCTAAAGGTGTCTGAAGAGGTACAAATTCGCTGTAAAGAGAGTTAAGGACGTAGATGCACACTCCACAAGATACCCTCTCATAGGGTGCCCGATCGTTATAATAACCCTGACAGCCATAGATGGCAGGGCTTCGAATCGCCGAAAACCGGGTTTCCTGGAGAGGAATGGAGATGAAAGGGTGAACGCTAACAAGTTGTCGGAGCTCAGCAAGGTGGTGGAAATTCCACTGGGCGATGACATTTTCCGCAGCCAAAAAAGGCATAAGGGACCGATTAAGTAGAGTACGCCATTGGGTCATTTACCGCCACTGAAGGAGAGCCAGAGGCGAGATCGAGGTGGTCGTGAGACGCCGAAATCTACAAATCATTCTCAGACGCAGAGCTGGTAGTAACAGGTGGCACAGTGGCAACCTCAACCTCGACCTTCCTACTCAGCGGTTTCCTCTTGTGGTTCTCCTCACGCGCTTTAAGCACTGCATAGGAGGAGGGATGGAAGGTTTCACTTCGCAATGGTAGACCATCACCTTCACCTTTTCAGGTAACGAGTCACCCTCTAAAGCCAAGATGAAGGCACCAGTAGCAAACCTGTGGTCTTTGGGTCCCATTATGAACGCGCCTTTCGCACTAAGTTTGCGTGTAGCTCCTCATCTGACTCCAAGAGGTGGTCACTATGGAACCTAAGACCCTGGAAAATGTTAAGGCTTTCATTAGGACTGAACCAGACAGCGATATTACCCAGGTTGTCACAGGCGAGTAACTCACGCGACTGGGCTGGGGAGGCTGCCTGGATCAAAAGCGCCCTGCTACGCTTCTTTGACAACACCGCCACTTCATCAAAACCTATCTTCAAGTAGGTCTACGAGAAACTGGGCTTCGTTGCCTGAAAGGTCTCTCTATTAGTCCCGTTGCAAAACTAGGTACCAAGGCAAATACGACTCTCGAGACATGCTTGGAGACTGCTGGGGCTGAGCAACCACAAGCTTGATTAGAGTTCACCCGATTCATTACGGGCCATCTGCCCTTATGCCATGCACTCCGACTAGGGGTTCTCTCCACAGGCGCCACTGAGCCTCAGCAAGGGCCACCTGGCGGGTTGGCCATTGCCAGGAGTCCTGGTGCCCCAAAAAGTTGGGCACCTACTCCTTGGCATACATGGGGAGGTCTCAGCTCAGGCATCAGTAGTGCGATCCCTGCGTTGTCAGGGGGTATCAGAGGGTACATGACGACCCCACCACGACGGACTGGCTACTGTGCTGGATTTTTGGTGTCGAAATGGTCGGGAATTGTCATGGGCATGAAGGATGGGACGGAACAGGAGACAAGAAGGAGGCAACCCAGAAGACATTGGGTGCAAAGTCCGCCACACGACATTAAGTAGCATGCAGGATCTTGGTGCATGATGAACAAACAAAAAACATCACGTAAGGCGTGCTTCCCCAAATTTCACGCACTAGCAAAGGAAATTTGGGAAAAATGGAGGTCATACCCGTGAGGGGACTAATGCGAAGGCCAAATCGTTGGAGACTCCTTTCAGTCGCCTCTTATACCAGGCAGTAATACTGGGGCTCTATTCTAACCCCTGGACGCACTGTCAAGAAGTCAAACACATACCACAAAAACTCACTGCTGGGGCATCACAATGACGCCAGTGATCGAGCTGCCTTCATTGGTTACCTTGAGAGGGCTGAAGGCCGGTGATGTGAATAGTCGATGGGCATCGACAGCGACAGTCAACAGCAGGTAAAGACAGTGACTAATGTACAGAAATAAATAATTATTTTTCAGTTAACTACCTCCCTGAATGGATGGACAGTGTGAAAAACTAAACCAATTGGAAGTGCGTTCAGGAAGCTCACCCATGGGGCACATCCCTTCTGGGTGGTATTCGATTCTCGTGTAAATTAATGGTTTTACAAATCTGCACACAACTCTGAACCCAGCAGCACCACTCCAAATCTTTGTTTCAATACAATGGTGGTAGTGTTGCTGCGATCCAGTCATCTCTGTGATTTGGACCCAGCATGGATCCACTGGTGCTGTGCAAGTGAGGCAGTGGGATGTAGTGTAACGGTGTTAGCACTGCAGACAAGCATGCAAACGGTGTATTATTCATGGCTCCACTCCGCAGTTGTCACGGATTTCTGACCAAACTTCGGAGGTCGAATGACTGAAAACCGGGCATTGTCGAAAACCACGGTTAACCCATCTGTTTTCACTTCTTTAGTGATTGCTGATGCGACAATAGTAGATCCTGTTGTGAACACCAGTAGAACGAAGGAAGAAGACAACTCTTCCTAGCCCTAACCCCCCCCCCCCCCTTTTGATGGCACTGACTAGTTAAAACGCGGATAAGGAAGCAGAGCTGTTGACCAATTATCCGTTACCCATCAATCTGACGCTAAAATTTGATACGACCGTCAGGATGCAGAAGAACACTGTGCTAGAAATAGTGACGATTGTGAATATCTTTTTACTGCTGTATTTGTTGCTACAGCTGTGCCAACGGATGCTTATATACAAAATGGGTGTAACAGTTCGCAGTATAAAACAGTAATCCTCTAAGAAGAACTAAATTGTAGACGGATTATTGTGACCATTCGTTAATCAGTTAGTGAGTGAGTGGCAGATCAAAAAGAATTCCATAAATGACAATTTAAACCAAAATAATTTTAACGAAACTTTTCCTGTCCGTACGCAATACACGTTTCGTCGTCTGTACTACGACATTAATTCTTTTATAAGTGAAAAGCCGAGCCAACGCCTCTAAATAAGGAAGAAAAGTTAGTGATGAAAGGTAAGGTGATAGGACCGTCAGCAGAATGTGTCCTGGCTACGAAGGAGACATTTTCTCCACCCTCATTCTCCGAGTCATGTACTGTATATGATTAGAAGCTGTAGTGCTATCAGACGGCAGTCGGTATGGATCTCTCACACTGACGAGGAATAAGCGTTCAGATGGGAGAGAGATGCTACTGTTGCTCGTTTCAGTGTTGAACAACCAGAAACTTTCATCAGAGGTAGAGGTCGCTTGGTAGCTCCATGGTTTCTAGACGATGCTCTGTCTGGAAGATTTTGTTTTTCAGTCTTCCAGGTGAAACAAGCAAAAACCGAGTTTGAGGTAGTAGACAGTAGTCTTTAGTACATATATTCTCAGATCCATTGTTTGGAAACTACGAACAGTTACTTGCTGAACTTAAGGCATCATAGTAAGAACAACTCCTCTGTCCTATACTGCTACAGTGCAATTTTAGGTAGACAAGGTGTAAATGAAGACAGCTGCTTTACGTCAGTCGTTAGGTATCTCAGCTCCACAGAGAGCGTTCCCTGTACAACGGAGGAACATGAATTGCAGAATTATTCTTAGAAATGCGTATAGCTAACATGGAGTTGTAAAATTAATTATGTAATTGTTAAAGGATGAGTATTCAAGCTTTTTAAGCTGTATAGAATACAGCCTTTAATGAATAGAGAGACCTTCAGGTGAAATATAAGGAAGAGTTGTCAACGTAGAGATGAGAATGTGTCAATGTGGGAAGTTTACAGATTGTCAGTGGCAAGGTTGTGAACGCCGTTACAAATAGTAAGGCAGCCAGATGTGGCGAAAATAGTAAAAAATGTCATCACATAGTGAAGAGTAAACATACAAAATCACTCCCACTCCCACTCCCACTCCCACTCCCACTCCCACTCCCACTCCCACTCCCACTCCCACTCCCACTCCCACTCCCACTCCCACTCCCACTCCCACTCCCACTCCCACTCCCACTCCCACTCCCACTCCCACTCCCACTCCCACTCCCACTCCCACTCCCACTCCCACTCCCACTCCCACTCCCACTCCCACTCCCACTCCCACTCCCACTCCCACTCCCACTCCCACTCCCACTCCCACTCCCACTCCCACTCCCACTCCCACTCCCACTCCCACTCCCACTCCCACTCCCACTCCCACTCCCACTCCCACTCCCACTCCCACTCCCACTCCCACTCCCACTCCCACTCCCACTCCCACTCCCACTCCCACTCCCACTCGTGTTTATGCACACACGCCGTAACAGAAGGAAGCTATACTCGGGACAAAATCTTGAGTAAAACGACAGATGAGCTACAATAACGGTGTAGGAAACTGACTAGGTGACCATTTACGAAAGACAGGTGGGCCAGCCACCCCGTTAACATATGAAGAACGTCTCCAAATAATTTTACGAAACACGTTGGACGTCGTACGAAACCCGCATAGCGTGGACTGCCGTATCTAATCGCGGCCTAATGCCGTAATGTATCACGTATATATTCGAGAGTGGTAAGAGGTAAGGTTTTCCTTCCAGCGTTTAAAACAATTTAGGTATGCTCCCTACATTTCTTAAACAGCAATTAGCGCTGCAAAATGCAGCACAAGTGAACAAGGCTGGGAGCAACATTTTCCATTGCTAAATTTGTAATGTATGTATAGCGCTGTAGTTTGAACGATCACAGTAGCTAGTGCAGTAACGAACAGATTACCAGTTCAATGTGAACTGTAAAAGGTGGAATTTTTTTTCCGCACAGCTTCCTCAAAATGAGATACTTTAGTGGGAATCGTGAGTTAATCTGAAAACGTTGGTTCTCATTTTTTACGCGAAAATTAAAAGCTCTGTTGTGAAACTAACTACACAGGTGGACGTAGCTTAGCTTCTTATACGTTACAGTTTTTTCGAGGCAAATCGGATGACTTGAAATTTCCCTCCAGGATATGACCGAAGATGTATGGAGCGACCAGATATTTATGTTGCGCTGAATGATCTAGTAGACATACAGATCAGTGTTGTATCGCGACTTTCTATCCTGAACCAATTATGTCGCTTCCGCCGATGCAGGTTGCGTACGCATTCTCAATCGCAATTCTACTGCCTCAGTGTGGACTACGCCTTCGGGCCCCAATATGTAAGTATTTGAGTTTCCAACTTCACTGTAATGGACGCACAATGTAGTGGGTACAAAATCGAGTAGAGCTGTAGGGAATTACTAAGGTTCGTCTACAGGGATCCCTATATGCACCAATTCTCTACGACATTACCCTTCAGGAACTGCTAACAAGGGAAAATACTTTTCGCAACCCACAAAGATTTAGTTTGTAGATGGCCCAGTGAACAGCTCGCCAAAAACAAAACCTAGAACAAGCATGATAACCAGAAGGTGCTCTGACAAAAGAAAAAAGAGGCAGAACAGAAACAGTGAATAGTCCAAGCTCAGGATGAGCAACATAGCGCGAATCTGAAGAGTTACGGCGTTTGAAGTGGGAGAGACTTTCTACAAATTATGAACTGTGTGTCCGATCATTCACGGGTGTTCCCTTGACAGTGAAGAATCAGTGGAGGAATCTGATGTAACGTATTTGTAGAACAGGAATTAAACAATACTTTCACAGTCCCGAAGGCGTGCGCAAAAGTTTTCCCTTCCTGTTGTAAGTGCAAATGTATGAACAGATTAGGAGCCAACTTTTATTCCAATAAACTGAAGTAATTTTAAATTATACGTTCCTCCTCCAACTGCACTGAGGTTCTACTGGTGAAGATCCTTCAACCCAACTTCAATAACAATTTCCCAATCAATACTGCCTGCAACACCCACTAGCAACTACAGATACGTTGATTATTTTAAACAGTACCTGCACGATGACATATTCCAACTAATAACTGAACTTACGCTAAAGTGGATGGAAGGCCTTCGGGTTTAGATTTGACAACTGAAGATGTTTATTGGCGTATGCCTGGTGGTGAGCTGCTTACACTTTCCTATTATCCGTATGTATTGAGATAACAGATGGAGAATACCTGTGGTAAGTGATAACATGACTACGAACAGATTCTAGGACCAGTTAGAAAGCTGTGTTTGATGATGTCGAAAAAGGAAGAAAAAATAGACACGCTATGGAAATTATGCCAGTTGGTCACAGAAGTTACAGAAGCGTGTTTGAAGCAAGGAAAAGGGGCAGATGCGTCATTAGATGAGAAGGTGTGTTCTTGCAAATCCCAATGGACTTGTGACAGACTTTACATTTTATCAGACTAAAACCACATACCCTGAGTTACTTATCAAGCACTTTGTTTAAGTGAGACGGGTGTAATCCACCTGACCGGTAGTCTTACCCCTAGACATACAATCTATCCTGAGATTTTCTGCATTCTGAAGCTGGTATGTGAACTTCTGAATGGAGGTTTCACTTCATCAGGCACTATCCAGAAAAATAGAATACCCAAGGATTAAAGACTCGAAACTGACAAGGAACTTACTATTGCAGGCTGAGGGTTGTCACATATGCCTGTCCATTATGACTGAAATGTGTGTAATTAAATGCATGCATAGAAAGAGCAATGGTGATATCTTCTGCCCATGGTATCAACCCATCAGACAAGTGCTTACGGTTCAGCAAAAAGGATAACACTCAGATTGAAGTCATCAGACCAATGGCCATCCAATCATACAGTGCTATAATTAGGGGGGGGGGGAGGGGCATTCGGGATGGGGGGTGGGGAGTGGACCTTGGAAATATGGAGGTCAATCCCGAGAGGGGACCAACATATATATAGGCAGAATATTTCGCAGTATAGAACAGTAATCGTGCAAGTTTACTGACTTCTAGACGGATTCTCATGACCACTCATTAAACAGTTAATGACAGTGAGTGCCAGATCAAACAGAATTCCATTAATGAAAATTTAAACCAAAATAATTTTAACGAAACTTTTCTTGTAAGTACGCAACACACGTTTCCTCGTCTGCACTACGAAGTGAAGAGTCTAGCCGAAGCCTCCAAATAAGGAAGCAAAGGTAAGGTGAAAGAACCGCCAGCAGAATGTGTCCTGGCTACGAAGGAGACATTTTCTGCACCCTCATTCTCTGAAGAGTTACGTCCTGTACATAATTGAGAAGCTGTAGTGCTACCTGACGGCAGCAGTATGGAGCTCTTACACTGAGGAGGAATACGCGTTCAGATGGGAGACAGATGTTGCTGTTGCTCGTTTCAGTGTTGAACAACCAGAAACTTTCATCAGAGGTAGAGGTCGTTTGGTAGCTCCATGGTTTCTTGACGATGCTCTGTCCACAATATTTTGTTTTTCAGCTTTCCAGGTGAAACAAGCAAAAACTGAGTTTGAGGTAGCAGAGAGTAGGCTATAATATATATATTCTCAGATCCATTATTTGTAAATTACGAACTGTTACTTGCTGAAATTGACGCACCATAGTAAGAACAACTCCTCTGCCCTAACCTGCTACAGTGTAATTTTATGTAGTCAAGTAGTAAATTAAGTCAGCTGTTTTACGTCAGCTGTCAGGTTTCTCCGCTCCACAGATCGCGTTCCCCATACAACGGACGGACATGAATCGCAGAATTATTCTTAGAAATGCATATAGTTAACATGGTGTTGTAAAACTAATTACGTAATTGTTAAGGGATGAGTATTCAAGCTTTTTAAGCTGTATAGAATACAGCCTTTAATGAAGAGAGGCATACAGATAAAAATTTGATTAGAAACTTGGAACAACAGTTTTCTTAATGTAGCCTGATCTACTGCATTAAGCCAAATAGTGCACTCCCGCAGAACAACTGCCTTCTGGAACAGGGAGGCGCCGCACAAATGCGAAGCAACTGGAACCTAGAATACAAAAAACTTGAAACTCACCCATTAGAAGATGGTGAAGAGAGAATGCTGGCAGGCGGCATCCCCAACTATGAGTACTCAGCAGGGTGTCGATTAGTGGAGAGGTATTCTGCACATCGTACAAGGGCAACGTCAAGCAGCACTTTCCGTAAGTAATGCTACAGCCAGGAGTAACAACGTGATGACTCGAAAAAAATTGTATGACGTCCTGACAGCTGTGTAGGACATGGAAACAATCCAGGGCTGACCAGAGTACTTAAAACAAATTAGTCTATTGCCCACTTAAGAAAAAAAATGGAAGCTTCGACAGCAACAAGTAGTACTACACCATATGAAGTGGCTGGGGAATGGAGAGAGGGGCTTTAGTGACTGGTAGACGGTTGCGCTGAATACTTTCATTTTAAACCTTAACAGCACGGTAAGTCCGCTCATGTCTTGGGGATCTCTACTTCCTGCTTTCTGATCGCGGGCAACGACGCCACTGCAGTGGTAGAAAGCAACCAAAGGACAGACGCAGTTTACGTAGAAACATACAAGTATCGTGGCCTTACTAACTGTGAAACTACAGCATGGTTTTAACTGTAACAGGTGGCTAAATTTAAATATGAAGTATCCCCATAAAACAGGAAGGTAACCATGTCAACACCCGACAAGGATAAATGAATACAGATAAACGACAACAAGGTTTAGTTCACACGCAGCCTTTTCATTATGACTGCATTAATTAAATTTGTGATATCACCACCCAGTACCAAAAGCTTTGCTACAAGATGACGCAACTAGTACTTGATCAGCAACCATCGAACCGTCAGTGTAAAACACGCCCGAGCCCTGATATATGGCTAGGATAGAATAAAAGCGGCGGCGAAGGCCTCCGGAGGGACTGAGTCCTACGGGCCCTGTGCCAATTCGAGCCAAAAGCAAAGGTGAGGCACACACCATGGGGGTGTACGCAGAGGGGCCCGGAACGGAGGTGGAAGAGGGAAAGCCCAAAGCCTGAAGAGAAGCTCTCTGATGCAACCGCAATAGTACAACCCGACCGGTGCCAACGTTTTGGGAGATGGACGACCGATTGTGGAAACAGAAGACGATAGTTAGGATATCCAGGCAAGCTACAAACATGCGTAGCAAAGCGGCCAGTAAACGTTGGCGCCGTAACTGCAGTGGAAGGACACCGGCCCCCACAATATGCTGTCCATAAGGCAGGTGCAGAAATCACCAGTGGCAAGTCGAATCCCGCTGTGAAGAATTGGGTCCAGCACCCGCAACTCAGATCGCAGAGCATTTAGATGCCGCCAACACATCTGTTTAAGCTGCCGAATATGAGACAGCCAAGACAACCAGGCATCAAAAACCACACACAAAAACCCATGTGACTCCACCACAGCAAGAAGTTCGCCATCAAGGTAAAGCCGCGACTCCGGATGAACAGTGCGTCGCTGGCAGAAATGCATAACGCTGGTCCTGGTTTCCGAAAACTGAAAGCCATGTGCTACAGCCCAAGACTGCGCCTTGCGGATAGCGCCCTGCAGCTGACATACAGGAGCTGCAATGCCATGAGAGCTATAGTAAACGCAGAAGTCGTCAGCATACGAGGACGCTGAGACAGACGTTCCCACCGCTGCAGCGACCCCGTTAATTGCTATTAAAAAGAGGCAGACACTGAGCACAGATCTCTGTGGCACCCCATTGTCCTGAACTCGGGAGGAAATACGGGAGGCCGCGACTTGCACGCGGAAGGTTCGATGCGACACAATATTTCGTAGGAAAATCGGCAGTGGACCCCGAAGACCCCAACCATGAAGCGTAGAGAGGATGTGATGACGCCATGTCGTATCATACGCCTTCGGCATGTCGAAAAAGACAGCTACCAGGTTCTGACGGCGGGCGAAGGCAGTACGGATGGCCGACTCCAGGCTCACCAGATTGTCGGCGGCGGAGCGGCCTTTACAGAACCCACCCTTAGACGGAGCCAGAACGCCCCGAGACTCCAATACCCAGTTCAACCGCCGCCTCACCATCCGTTCAAGCAACTTGCGAAGAACGTTGGTTAGGCTAATGGGACAGTAGCTGTCCACCTCCAAAGGGTTCTTGCCAGGTTTCATAATGGGGATAACAATACTTTCCTGCCATTGCGACGGAAACTCACCCTAGACCCAAATACAGTTGTAAAGGTCGAGGAGCCGTCGTTGGCAGTCCACTGAAAGGTGTTTCAGTATCTGACAGTGGATGCGATCTGGCCAAGGAGCGGTATCAGGACAATCAGCGAGGGCACTGTGAAATTCCCACTCAATGAATGGAACATTGTACGACTCTGGATGGTGGGTGCGAAAAGAAAGGCTCTGACGTTCCATCCACTCTCAAATGGAGCAGAAGGCCAGGGGGTAATTCGCAGAAGCGGAACTCTGAGCAAAATGCTCTGCCAAACGGTTTGCAATGACGTTGTAGTCAGTACAAACTGCTCCACTCAGTGAGAGCGCAGGGACGCTGACAGGGGTCCGATAGCCGTAGACGCGTCGAATCTTGGCCCACACCTGCGATGGAGTGACATGGAGGCCAATGGTGGACACATACCGCTTCCAGCACTCCTGCTTGCCTTGGTGGATGAGGAGGCGGGCTTGCGCACGCAGGCGTTTGAAGGCGATAAGGTGTTCTATGGAGGGATGTCGCTTGTGACGCTGGAGCACCTGCCGGCGATCTTTAATCGCTTCAGCGATCTCAGGTGACCACCAAGAAGAACGCGGAATGGCAGATTCTGCGGCAGTAACGATGCCGGTGGTGACCGATTGAACCACCACATCAATATCATTAGAGAGGGGCTCAATTGCGGCAGTGGAGGAGAACAGGTCCTAATCAGCCTTATTCATTGCCCATCTGCTAGGGCGCCCATATGAGTGATGCTGTGACAGTGACAAAGGTCAGAAAGTGGTCACTACCACATTGGAGAGACGGTAAGAGGCTAGGGCTGCAGATCGAAAGGTCGACGGCGGAATACGTACCAAGCGCAACACCCAAGTGTGTGAAGGCACCATCATTTAAAATCGAAAGATCGAGCTGTGTCAATAAATGCTCCATGGTGGCGCCTCGACCTATAGCCACTGACCCACCCCACAGAGGGTTATGGGCGTTGGAGTTGCTCAGTAACAAGAAAGGTGGCGGCAATTGGGCTATCAGTGCAGCCAGTACATGCTGTGTGACATCACCATCTGGTGGAAGGTAAAGACTGCAGATAGTAATAGCCTGTGGCGTCCACACCCGAACAGCAACAGCCTCTAAAGGTGTGTGTAGAGGGACAGCCTCGCTGTGGGGAGAGGTAAGGACATAGTTGCAGACGCCACCAGACACCCTTTCATAAGCTACCCGGTTCTTATAATAACCTCGAGAGCCACGGAGAGCGGGGGTTCGCATTGCTGGAAACCAAGTTTCCTGGAGAGCAATGCAGAAGAAAGGGTGAAGGCTGATAAGTTGGCGGAGCTCAGCTAGATGGTGGAAGTAACCACTACAGTTACACTGGATGATGATATTGTCCATGGCTGAGGAAGGCGTGAAGGGACTGGGATGGCAATTTACGCCGCTTGTTCACTCGGTGGCACCGATTCAGTACCCGTCCAAGTGACATCCATGGCGTCTGAGGGACCGGCGAGATCCAGGTCTTCAGCAGACGCCAGAATCTCGACCTCGTCCTCAGACACTGAGCTTGTAGGAAGCGGTGGGACGGGAGCCACCACAATGTCGGGATTCTTGGGTACCTTTTTCTTTTTGGCTTATCTTGTGCCTTCGGTGGTTCAGACTGGGAGGGCTTCACTGGGTCAGTCTCAGGGACGGACGAAGACCGTGAGGCTCTACGACCAGGGAACAGGGGTTGTTTGAGCCACTTGCGGGTGTCCGCTTGTGCACCAGTCGGAACTTGCGAAGGGAGGTCCCCAAGGGACCCCTTCCTGGCGTGAGGAGCCAAAGAAATCTGACGCTTCTCCACCTTGGAAGGCGGAGCTGATGTCCTGGATGGTTGGTGGGGCATTGCTCCTTAAGTAGATGGTGCAGGAGCAACAGGGAGTTTAGTGCCCCCCCCCCCCCCCCCCCCACCATCAAGGGGGCAGGTGTGGTCTTTCGACTCAGAGCTGACTGGAGCTGATGGAACTGTAGCAGGAGTGACAGTTGCGGCATAAGAAGACTTGATGAAGCCGATCATGTTTCCGCTTAGCCTCAGTGTATGTCAGTCGGTCCAGGGTCTTTATTTCCATTATTTTCCTTTCCTTCTGCAGAACCGGACAGTCCGGCGAGCAAGCTGGATGGTGCTCTCCACAGTTGACACAGATGGTAGGCGGGGCACAGGGAGTATCAGGATGGGATGGTCGACCACAATCGCGACATACGAGACTGGAAGCACACCATGAAGACATATGGCCGAACTTCCAACACTTTAAGCACCGCATCGTGGGAGGGATATATGGCTTGTCATCACAACGGTACACCATCACCTTGACCTTCTCAGGTAATGTGTCACCCTCGAAGGCCAAGAAGAAGGCACTGGTGGCAACTTGATGATCCTTCAGACCCTGGTGGATGCGCCGGACGAAATGTACACCTCATCGCTCTAAGTTGGTGCGCAGCTCGCCATCGGACTGTAAAAGAAGATCCCTGTGGAAAATAAAGCCCTGGACCATATTCAAACTTTTATGGGGCGTGATAGTATCAGAGACATCCCCCAGCTTATTACAAGCGAGTAAGGCCGCGACTGGGCAGAGGATGCCGTTTTTATCAATACCGAACCAGACCGCATTTTGGACAAGCCCTCCACCTCCCCAAACTTGTCCTCTAAATGCTCTACAAAGAACAGAGGCTTCACAGATATAAAGGATTCCCCATCAGCTCTGGTACAGACGAGATACCTAGGCGAATACGTCTCACTTTCACTCATTGCCTTTCGTTCCTCCCATGGTGTGGCCAGGGAGGGGAACGATTTGGGGTCATAAACGTTACCTTTAAAATGTGCTCTCGAACGCCTAGAGACTGCTGGTGGCTGGCCGCCAGCAAGAGAAGATGTGCCATGCTTCATTGCATATCATCCACCCTGATGCCACAGGCGCCACCCAGCCACAGCAAAGGCCACCTGGCAGGATGGCCGATGCTGTTAGTCCTGATGCCCCAGGGACATTGGCATCTACTCTTTGGCATACGTGGGGAGTTAACGGCGCAGGCATCATCAGTAGAGTGATCCCTGTGTTGTCAGGGTGGCTACAACCAACAGGGTACATGGCAGCCCCACCACAACGGACTGGCTACCGAGATGGATTTTAGGTGACATGTCGTCCATGGTTTTCAACCGTGGAGAAACTGGCACTGCTCATCGCATGGCGGAAAATGCACGCAGGAACGGAACCACGCCCCAAGAGATGGATAGCGGGCAGGACTGCAATGCAACGACGAATAAGCTGGCGAAAGTTCCCAACGCAACATGGACACAATGCACCAAGTAAGGCGCCCTTCCCCAATCGGCTCGCTCTTCGGAAAAATTTTGAGATATGGAGGTTAAACCCGACAGGGACCATCACACAAGGCCGAAACGTTGGAGACTCCTTTTAGTCGCCTCTTACGACAGGCAGGAATACCGCGGGCCTATTCTTACCCCCGAGCCCGCAGGGGGATAATTAATTTTAAATTATATGTTCCTCCTTCGACTGCATTGAGGAGCCACTGACAAAGATCTTTCAACCCCGCTTCAATAACAATTTCCCAATCAATACTGCCTGCAACACCCACTAGCAACTACAAATACATTGATTATTTTAAACACTACTTGCACGATGACATATTCGAACTAATAGCCGAGAGAACCTGTCAAACGTACGCTAAAATAAATGGAAGGCCTTCGGGTTTAGATTAAAAAACTGAGAATGTTTATTGGCGTATGCATGGTCGTAAGCTGCTTACACTATCCTATTATCCGTATGTATTTAGGTAACAGACGGAGAATACCTGTGGTAAGTGATAACACTGCTATGAACAGATTCTTCGTAATTAGGACCAGTTTGCAAGCTGTGTTTGATGACGTCGAAAAAGGAAGCAAATAAGGACAGGTTATGGAAATTACGCCATTTGATCACAAAAATTAGAGAAGTTTGTTTGAAGTAAGAAAAATGGCAGATGTGTCAGCAGGTGAGATGTGTTCTTGCAAATCCTAATGTACTTGCGACAGACTTGGGTCGACAGAAGCTTCCGATCTCACGCGTCGGGTTTGACCCGTGGCGTAAGGGTGTTGTGTTACGTCTTCACGGCGCGGAGTTTGGTTTGTGAGTGTGGCGTGTTTCTAGATGTCGTGTTGTGGTTTGTTGTGCCATCTTTTTTTTCGGTTTTAGGGTGCAAAACTGCTATGGTCATTAGCGCCCGGTCCGTGACTTAGGACACAGTAAAAAACCGAAAATGGAAACCAGCAGCAATGGGAACGAAAGTCATAAAATTGGAGAAACTAAAAGCAGAAGGAAGGCTTAAAAATCCACTACAGAATGGGGTTGGTTGTCCCCAAAAAAGGCTTCAAATGACTGACGTCATTTCACTGGCATTAATAAACTCGAGAACGCGAGCGGCTGAGCGCGTGTCATCTGCTAAAATCGACGATATATCAGGCGATCGCTGTAGACGGGAGCGTAACGGATTAAAATAGGGGCACACAATTAAAAGGTGTCTTACCGTCCACAGCTGAGAGCAGTGGGGACAGAGTGGGGGAGGATCACCGCTTAAAAGATGTCGATGGCTAAAAAGACAGTGCCCTATCAGGAGCCTAGCTAAAATTACCTCCTCCCGACGACGCGTTCGGGAGGAAGAGTTCCAAGCGCAAGGAAGGGCTTTCACTTCCCGCAATTTATTATGGGGAAGTGTTGACCAATGCGCATTCCATAAATGAGCAACTTTGCGACATAAACCGCTCCGTAGATCGGTGAAGGGAAGCGACTGAATAGCTGGCCGAGGAAGAGAGACTCCAGCCTTGGCCGCTAGATCAGCCGCCTCATTCCCACAGATACCAGCGTGTCCCAGGAGCCAGAGGAACGCCACCGAGACGCCCCCAGGTGGAGCAAGCGCAGACAGTCCTGAATCCGGTGGACCAGAGGGTGCACAGGGTAAAGAGCTTGGAGACTGAGGAGACAGCTGAGAGAATCTGAGCAGATTACGTACTGTATCCGCTGATGGCGGCGGATGTAGTGGACAGCCAGGAGAACAGCGTGAAGCTCCGCAGTATAAACCGAACACTGGTCGGGAAGCCGAAAGTGATTTGGGGTGTCGCCAACAATATAGGCACTCCCTACACCTAACGATGTTTTCGAGCCGTCGGTGTATATAAATGTGGCGTCCGTCATTTGTGCACATAGAGCAGCAAATGCCCGACGGTAAACAAGTGTAGGGGTACCATCCTTGGGAAATTGACAAAGGTCACGGAGCAAGTAGATCCGGGGACGGAGCCAAGGCAGTGCTGTACCCCAAGTTGTCAAGGTGGTTTTGGGAAAGTGGAAGGAAAGAGAATGGAGCAGTTGACGGAAGCGGACTCCCGGGGGTAGTAGGGAGGAGGAGCGGCCTGCATACCCTACATCAAAAGAGGCGTCGAAAAAAAGGTCATGGTCTGGATTAGCAGGCACGGAAGACTGATGGCTAGCATAACGACTCAGAAGGACTGCTCGCCGATTGGACAGCGGAGGTTGGGCAGCCTCAGCATAAAGGCTTTCCACAGGGCTGGTGTAAAAAGCTCCAGACACTAAACGTAATCCACGGGGGTGGATAGAGTCGAGACGCCGAAGAATAGACGGCCGAGCAGAGGAGTAGACTATGCTTCCATAATCCAATTTCGAGCGCACTAAGGCGCGGTAGAGGCGGAGAAGGACCACTCGGTCCACTCCCCAGGAGGTACCATCCAGGACACGGAGGGTGTTAAGGAATCGCAGACAGCGAGCCGAAAGATAGGAAACGTGGGAGGACCAGCACAGTTTTCTGTCAAACGTAAGACCCAAGAATTTAGCGACGTTTGAAAACGGAAGGTAGACAGGACCTAGATGAAAGGAGGGCGGAAGAAACTCCTTACGTCGCCAAAAATTAACACAAACGGTCTTACTGGGTGAGAAACGGAAGCCGGTCTCGATGCTCCATGAGTGGATGCGATTGAGACATCCTTGAAGACGTCTTTCAAGAAGGCTGGTCCGTTGAGAGCTGTAGTAGATCGCAAAATCGTCCACAAAGAGGGAGCCCGAGCCATCAGGAAGGAGACAATCCATAATTGGATTTATGGCAATGGCAAACAGTACAACACTCAGCACGGAGCCCTGGGGTACCCCGTTTTCTTGGGAGAAAGTATGGGAGAGAGTAGTGTTCACCCGCACCCTAAATGTGCGCTCTGCCATAAACTCGCGAAGAAAAAGGGGGCAGCCGGCCTCGAAAGCCCCAAGAGAACAGTGTGCGGAGGATGCCTGTCCTCCAACAGGTATTGTATGCTCTCAACAGATCAAAAAATATTGCTACCGTTTGGCGTTTCCTGAGAAAATTGTTCATGATATAAGTGGAGAGAGCAACAAGATGGTCAACTGCAGAACGATGCTTTCGGAATCCGCATTGGGCTGGTGTTAAAAGGCTGCGGGGTTCCAGTCACCACGCTAAACGGTAATTCACCATACGCTCCAAAACCTTAAGACACTACTCGTGAGAGAAATGGGGCGATAGCTAGAGGGGAGATGTTTGTCCTTTCCAGGTTTCGGAACGAGAACGACAATAGCTTCCCGCCATCGTCTGGGGGAGGTACTGTCGGTCCAAATTCGATTATAAAGGCGAAGGAGGTAACGCAGACTATGGGTTGATAAATGCAGCAACAATTGGACATGGATACCATCCGGTCCTGGGTTGGTTGGTTGGTTGAGGTTAAAGGGACCAAACAGCAAGGTCATCAGTCCCTTGTTTCAAATAGACTCCATTCTGCTAACGGGACATCTCAGAAAAGTCAGAACAATAAAACGGAAAAAGGGAAAACGTAAAAGGGCAGTCACGTTGTCAATAGTAAAAACAAATGAGGGAAGTTGGCAAGAGAACGAACCCAACACTATGCTGAAGCAGCATAGGCAAGACCACCTGTGACTTAAAAGGTACAACTGCTATAATGCAGAAAGTACGTATGGGAATAGAAAAACTAACCAAGCCTTAAAAACAAGGGGTAAAACAGAGTAAAAGGGAAAGAAAAGAGGATTCCGGTCAGGGAGGTGAATCGGGAATCTCTGAACACTGCCTACAGTGGGAGACACCCAAACACTCACCGCCCTGCCCCAACACCAGAGGGAGATTAAAAACTTTAAAACTGAGAATAAAAACTACTCTCCCGGAGGAAACCTAGAACCAGAGAGACCATCCGGGAATCGTCAGCCAACATCAAAGGTAAAGTGTGGGGGAGTCTGTACTTAGCACGCAGAGCCAAAAGAAGGGGGCATTCAACCAAAATGTGGGCCACTGACTGGAAGGCTCCACAACCACATAGCGGGGGTGGCTCATCACGGAAAAGGAAACCATGGGTCAGCCTGGTATGGCCAATGTGGAGACGACACAGTGTGGTCGAGTCCTTGCGGGAGAGGCGAAAGGAAGAACGCCATGGGCCTGGATTCACCTTAATGGCACGAAGTTTATTAGACAGTGGAGTAGCCTCCCAAGAATTGGCCCATGACTGTGCAAAGTGGGATTTGATGTGAAGCCGTAAATCCGCTGCAGGAGGGGTTACAGAAAACGGGGGGTAAGTAACTGCTCCCCCAGCCAAACGATCAGCGAGCTCATTACCCGGGATACCCACATGGCCCGGGACCCATAGGAAGTCAATGGAACAAGCAGCACAGTGAAGATCAGCGAGATGGTCATGGATGGCAGAGACCAAGGGATGGCGCGAAAAACACCGGTCAATAGCAAGAAGGCCACTCATCGAGTCCGTACATAACAAAACGCGGTTGTGTTGGGATTGTTTAATAAAGGTAAGGGCCCGGGAAATTGCCATCAATTCCGCAGTAAACACCCCACATGAGGGTGGCAGTAGATGATTTTCCGTTCCAACAAAGGACGTGAAGGCATACCCAACATGATCAGCAGATTTAGAGCCATCAGTGTAAAAAACATCAGCATCCCGAAACTCCCATAAAATTTGGCGGAAAAAGGAACGGAACACCACCGGGGGGATGGAATCTTTCGGACCGCGGCGGAGATCCATCCGAATTCGAGGCCGAGGAACTAACCAAGGAGGGGTGGAGGGGAGGGAGCGAGGAAGACAGGACAAAGAAGGAAGCCGAAAATCACGGTTAGGAGACGCAAGGCGCAGTCCAACCGGTAAACCCGCCCGAGGGCGGGAGTCAGGCGGGCGACGTCCATGGTCTGGGAATAGGATAGAATAGGAAGGATGAGCGGGAGAAGAACGGATAGTAAGGGCATAAGACACCAGAAGCTGGGACCGCCGAACAGATAGGGGGGGGATCCCAGCTGCAACCAGGAGACTATCAACAGGGCTAGTAGGGAAGGCACCGGTGGCCAAACGGATACCACGATGGTGGACTGGATCCAGCACGTGCAGCGTGGAAGGAGCAGCTGAACCATAAACTTGACAACCATAGTCCAAACGTGACAGAACTAGAGCACGATAAAGACGGGGGAGGAGGGAACGGTCCGCACCCCAAGAGGAGTGGGCAAGGAAGCGAAGGACATTGAGTTTATGGTAACATCCTACCTTCAGGAGTCTGATATGGGGCAGCCAAGTGAGCTTTTTGTCGAAAAGAAGACCTAGGAAACGAAACTGTGGAACCACAGGCAATCTTTGTGCAGCGAGATAGAGCTCTGGATCAGGGTGGACCGTAGTACGGCGACAGAAGTGGACCACCCGCGATTTTAAAGGAGAGAATTGAAACCCGTGTGAGAGGGTCCATGCAGAGGCACGCCGTATAGCCACCTGGAGCTGCCGTTCTGCAGATGGCATCGAGAAGGAACTAACCCAAATGCAGAAATCATCCACATACAGGGCAGGGGCGACCAAGGGACCGACAGAGGCCACAAGTCCATCGATAGCAATGAGGAAAAGAAGGACACTCAAGACAGAACCCTGTGGGATGCCCGTCTCCTGGGTCCGTGGAGAACTAAAAGCAGTACCAACTCGAACTCTGAATGACCGATGGATCAGGAACTGGCGGATAAAAATCGGGAGTGGGCCCAAAAGACCCCACTGATGAAGGGTTAGTAAGATGTGATGGCGCCAGGCCATGTCATAGGCCTTGCGAAGGTCAAAAAACACTGCAGCCAAATGGCGGCGCTGGGAAAAAGCCTGCCGAACTGCGGATTCCAAGCGAAGCAAATGATCGATTGGAGATCGTCCCTCTCGAAAGCCACACTGGTAAGGGGACAATAGATCCCGAGATTCGAGGACCCAAGTGAGCCGACGGGCTACCAGCCGTTCAAGTAACTTACAACCAACATTGGTCAAACTAATTGGCCGATAGCTGTCAACAGATAGGGGGTTCTGACCAGGCTTAAGGATAGGAACCACAATGCTATCCCTCCACTGAGAAGGGAAGTCACCCTGGAGCCAGATACGGTTAAACACCCGAAGAAGATGGTGCCGTTGTGGAGCACTGAGATGTTGAAGCAGCTGGTTATGAATGGAATCTGGGCCAGGGGCCGTATCGTGAGAAGAAGATAGAGCAGAAAGAAATTCCCATTCAGTGAAAGGTTCGTTGTAAGATTCTGACTCACAAGTGGTGAAACATAAGGTGACAGCTTCAGCCTGCTGTTTTTGATGAAGGAAAGCAGCTTGATAGGAGGCTGACGCTGATGCCACTGCAAAATGAGTCGCAAGATGTTCTGCGAGAACTAATGGGTCCGTACAAATGCCATCTGGGAGGTGAAGGCCTGGGAGGGTGGACTGCCGATGGCAACCTTGGAGAGAGCGAAGTGTAGCCCATACCCGTGACAGAGGGACAGTGGAACCAAGGGAAGAAACGAATCGTTCCCAACATATCCGCTTGCTCTGTTTGATTAAATAACGGGCTTTAGCGCGAAGGCGCTTAAAGGTAGAAAGGCTGGCTACAGATGGGTGCCTCTTAAAGTGTTGCAAAGCTCGACGGCGATCACGGATGGCAATGGCAATGGCCGTACTCCACCACGGGACTTGCCGACGACGAAATTGTCCAGATGAGCGTGGGACAGCAAGGTTAGCAGGGCGAACAATCGCGTCAGACACGTCACGTAGGACGTCATCAATACAACCCGACAAAGAGGGAGAGAACTCGACCTGTGCAGTATATAGAGGCCAATCGGCGCGGTGGAAAGACCAACGAGGTAACCTGTCCATCGGGGAGCGGGAAGGGAGCGTGATAACCAACGGGAAATGGTCACTATCACAAAGGTCGTCGTGTGGCGACCAGTGTATTGAAGGGAGGAGAGAGGGAGAAGAAAGAGAAAGATCAATGGCAGAAAAGGTACCATGACCAGCACTGAAATGAGTAGGGGAGCCATCATTAAGAAGGCACAGGTCGTGGTCTGCAATAAATTGGTCTATAAGAAGACCTCGTCTAGATGGAAAGGCACTGCCCCACAAAGGATGATGAGCATTAAAATCCCCAAGGAGGAGGAAGGGAGGAGGAAGTTGCTGAAGAAGGGTGGTTAAGGCAGCAGGTGTAAGAGTCCTGTCAGGAGGGAGATAAAGATTGCATACTGGGACTGCAGAGTCTAAGTGGACCCTAACAGCAACCGCTTCCAATGTAGTTTGGAGAGGAATCCACGTGCTAGCAATGTCTGTACGGACCAACGTACAAACGCCACCAGAAGCCCGCAAGGGTCCGACCCGATTTCGACAGAAAACACGGAACCCACGGAGGGTCAGTGAGTGAGCATCAGTAAAATGAGGTTCCTGGAGAACCACACAAGCTGCTGAGTAGGACGAAAGAAGGGATTTCAATTCCGGAAGGTGACGATAGTAGCCATTACAATTCCATTGGAGAACCACAGAACGATGGTTTAAATGAGGGCTGAACACGCTAAATCCAGTCATACCGCCGGGTCCCCACCCGTCACCGACAAGGAAGGGGCGACATCCATAAACGACAGGTCAGAATCCGGTTGTGAAGTCGGGGAAGGGACCTCCGGTGACACCAGAGGCTCTTTGTCCCGGGACTTATGTTTCTTCTTCTTTTCAGGCTGAGATCGAGGAGGGCTGTGTGGCATAATGGAGCCAGCTGCAGCAAGATCAGGAACAGAAAGAGACCGGGAGACCTGGGGGCCGATAGACCGCGGCTCTCGCGGTCGCCGCGATGCAGCAGACCTTTGACCTGGAAGGTGCCGGGAAGGGGCATCCCGGGAGAGGCGCCCTTGACCGGCAGACGCCGAAGGAGTGGGACACTTCTCCGGCTGGGGAGGGGGAGCAGCGCCCAGAGGAGAAGGTGTGGGAGCTGCAGGGGAGGGGGGAAGGAGAGGGGTCCGGGATGGGGGTAAGGAAGGGGGAGGAAGGGATGAAGATGTAACCAAGGCGTAACTAGATGTCAAGGACACAGGGTGCAATCGGGCATATTTCTTACGATCCTCTGTGTAGCTTAAACGATCAAGAGACTTATACTCCTGTATCTTTTTTTCTTTCTTACAGACTGGGCAATCTGCTGAACGTGGAGAATGACTACCATGACAATTTACACATACAGGAGGGGGAACACAGGGACTCCCCTCATGGAGTGGACGTCCACAGTCAGCACAGAGAGGTTGGTTGGTTGGTTTGGGGGGATTAAAGGGACCAGACTGCCATGGTCATCGGTCCCTTTTTCCAAAGACAAAGAACACCCACAGAGAATAAAAACAAGGAACAGAAGAGATCACAGACGAGACAGAACAAGAGATACTGAGACAAAGACAAGACAAGACAAAACAAAACAAACTAAAACCACACAGAGTGTGACGGTGGTTGGCCGACCATAGACAGAAAAAAGGAAAGGCCAACCACGTAGAAACACATTAAAAAATCAGTGTAAAACCATAGGCCAAAGGCCAGAATCAATACAAAACAAGAAAATAAAACATAAACACTCAGAGTAAATGATAAAATCCCCCTGCCCGAATAAAACGTAAAACCAAGTCAGCCATAGTGGAGTCGTCTGTTAAAAGGGCAGGGAGCGTAGCAGGCAGCGCAAATGTCTGCCTGACCACAGCTAAAAGGGGGCAGGCCAGCAAAATGTGGGCCACTGTCAAAGCTGCCCCACAGCGACATAGAGGAGGGTCCTCCCGGCGCAGTAAATAACCGTGTGTTAGCCGGGAGTGGCCAATGCGGAGCCGACAAAGGACGACGGAGTCCCTGCGGTTGGCTCGCATGGATGACCGCCACACACCCGTCGTCTCCTTGACAGCACGGAGTTTATTGGACATTGTCAGTTCGCGCCATTCATCGTCCCATAGCGCCAAGATTTTGCGGCGGAAGACTGCTCGCAAATCAGTCTCCGCGAGGCCAAGGTCCAGAGATGGCTTGCTGGTGGCCTCTTTCGCCAGGCGGTCAACATGTTCGTTACCCGGGATACCGACATGACCGGGGGTCCACACAAAGACCACAGAGCGGCCGCAACAGGCAAGAGTATGCAGAGACTCGTGGATAGCCATCACCAGACGAGAACGAGGGAAACACTGGTCGAGAGCTCGTAAACCGCTCAGGGAATCGCTACAGATAACGAAGGACTCACCTGAGCAGGAGCGGATATACTCTAGGGCACGAAAGATGGCGACCAATTCAGCAGTGTAAACACTGCAGCCATCCTGCAAGGAACGTTGTTCGGAACGGTCCCCTAGAGTGAGCGCATACCCGACACGACCAGCAACCATCGAACCGTCAGTGTAGACAACACCAGAGCCCTGATACGTGGCCAGGATAGAACAAAAGCGGCGGCGGAAGGCCTCTGGAGGGACTGAGTCCTTCGGGCCCTGTGCCAGGTCCAGCCGAAGGCAAGGGCGACGAACACACCATGGGGGTGTATGCAAAGTAGCCCGGAAAGTAGGTGGAACAGTGAAAACCTGAAGCCCAGAGAGAAGCTCTTTGACGCGGACCGCTATTGTACAACCAGACCGGAGCCGACGATCTGGCAGATGGACGACCGATCGGGGGAACAGGAGACGATAATTTGGATGCCCGGGCGAGCTGAGAACATGGGCAGCATAAGCGGCCAGCAAACGTTGGCGTCGGAACCGCAGGGGAGGGACACCTGCCTCCACGAGTAAGCTGTCCACAGGGCTGGTGCGGAAAGCACCAGTGGCAAAGCGTATCCCGCTGTGGAGAATAGGGTCTAGCATCCGCAACGCAGACGGGGATGCTGAGCCATATGCCAGGCACCCATAATCCAGACGGGACTGGATTAACGCCTGGTAGAGCCGTAACAGGGTAGTGCGGTCGGCTCCCCAGCGGGTGTGGCTCAAACATCGGAGTGCATTGAGATGCCGCCAACACGTCTGTTTGAGCTGCCGGATATGAGGCAGCCAAGTCAACCGGGCATCGAAAACCACCCCCAAAAACCTGTGGGTCTCCACCACAGCAAGGAGTTCGTCGGCAAGATAAAGCCGCGGCTCAGGATGGACTGTTCGGCGCCGGCAGAAATGCATAACGCAGGTCTTGGCTGCCGAAAACTGAAACCCATAAGCTACAGCCCAAGACTGCGCCTTACGGATAGCGCCCTGTAGCAGACGTTCAACAGCTGCAATGCCAGTAGAGCTGTAATAAAGGCAGAAGTCGTCAGCATACAGGGAAGCAGAGACAGAATTACCCACGACCGCAGCAAGCCCGTTAATGGCTATTAAAAACAGACAGACACTTAAAACAGAGCCCTGTGGCACACCGTTCTCCTGGACGTGGGAGGAACTATACGAGGCCGCGACTTGCACGCGGAAGGTACGACACGACAGAAAATTGCGGATAAAAATCGGCAGAGGACCCCGAAGACCCCATCCATGAAGCGTAGAAAGAATGTGATGACGCCATGTCGTATCGTACGCCTTCCGCATGTCGAAAAAGACAGCGACCAGGTGCTGACGGCGGGCAAAGGCAGTACGGATGGCAGTCTCCAGGCTCACCAGATTGTCGGTGGCGGAGCGGCCTCTACGGAACTCACCCTGAGACGGAGCCAGAAGGCCCCGAGACTCCATTACACAATGCAAACGCCGGCTCACCATCCGTTCAAGCAACTTGCAAAGAACGTTGGTGAGGCTAAGGGGACGGTAGCTGTCCACCTCCAGAGGGGTCTTTCCAGGTTTCAAAACGGGGATGACAATGCCTTCCCGCCATTGCGACGGAAACTCCCCCTCGACCCAAAGACGGTTGTAAAGATCGAGAAGGCGCCGCTGGCAGTCCACTGAAAGATGTTTCAGCATTTGACAGTGGATGCCATCTGGCCCAGGAGCGGTATCAGGGCAAGCAGCGAGGGCACTGCGAAATTCCCACTCACTGAATGGAGCATTGTAAGATTCTGGGTGGTTGGTGCGAAACGAAAGGCTCCGACGTTCCATCCGCTCTTTAATGGAGCGGAAGGCCTGGGGGTAATTCGCAGAAGCGGAACTCATAGCAAAATGCTCTGCTAAGCGATTGGCAATGACGTCGGAGTCAGTACAAACTGCTCCATTCAGTGAGAGCGCAGGGACGCTGGCAGGTGGCCGATAGCCGTAGACGCGTCGAATCTTGGCCCAGACCTGCGATGGAGTGACATGGAGGCCAATTGTGGACACATACCGCTCCCAGCACTCCTTCTTGCCTTGGCGGATAAGGAGGCGGGCCCGCGCACGCAGCCGTTTGAAGGCAATAAGGTGGTCGAGGGAGGGGTGTCGCTTGTGACGCTGGAGCGCCCGCCGGCGATCTTTAATCGCTTCAGCGATCTCAGGCGACCACCAAGGCACAGCCTTCCGCCGAGGGGACCCACAGGAATGGGGAATGGCAGATTCGGCGGCAGTAACGATGCCGGTGGTGACAGATTGAACCACCGCATCAATGTCATCGGTAGAGAGAGGCTCAAAAGCGGCAGTGGAGGAGAACAAGTCCCAGTCAGCCTTATTCATAGCCCATCTGCTAGGGCGCCCAGAAGAGTGGCGCTGTGGTAGTGACAAAAAGATCGGAAAATGGTCACTACCACACAGGTCGTCATGCACACTCCATTGGACAGACGGTAAGAGGCTATGGCTACAGATGGAAAGGTCAATGGCGGAGTAGGTGCCATGCGCCACGGAGGGCGGGGGTTCGCATTGCCGGAAACCAAGTTTCCTGGAGAGCAATGCAGAAGAAAGGGTGAAGGCTGATAAGGTGGCGGAGCTCAGCTAGATGGTGGAAGAAACTGCTGCAGTTCCACTGGAAAATGGTGTTGTCCATGGCTGGGAAAGGCGTGACGGGACTGGGAAGGCAGATTACGCCACTGGGGCACCTGCTGCCTCCGATGGAGCATCCGTGCAAATGCCATCCGTTGCGTCCGCGGGACCGGCAAGAGCGAGGTCCTCAGCGGACGCCAGAATCTCCACCTCGTCCTCAGAGGCAGAGCTTGTAGGAAGCGGCGGGATCGGTGCCACCGCATTACCGTTGGTCTTGGGGACTTTCTTCCTTTTCTGCTTATCACGCTGTGCCTTCGGCTCTTCAGGCTGCATGGGCTTCACTGGGTCAGTCTCAGGGACAGACGACGACCGCGAGGCCCGACGACCAGGGACTGGCGGTTGTTTCAACCACTTGCGGGCGACCGCTTTGCCACTGGTCGGAACTTGCGAAGGGAGGTCCCCAAGGGATCCCTTCCTGGCGAGAGCAGCCGAAGAAGTCTTACGCTTCTCCGGCTGGGAAGGGGGAGCTGATGCCCCCGAAGGTTGGGAGGGTGTTGCTCCTGAAGAAGATGGAGCAGGAGCAACAGGGTGTGAAGTGCCCCCCACAAGCAAGGGGGCCGGTGGATGCTGACCGATCTTAGAGCCGATTCGTGATGACGGGACAACCGTCGTGGCAGCAGCGGCGTAGGTCGACGGCATTGCCACAGGATGGAGCCTCTCATATTTCCGTCTAGCCTCGGGGTAGGTCAGCCGGTCCAAGGTCTTATATTCCATTATCTTCCGTTCTTTCTGCAATATCCTACAGTCCGGCGAGCAGGGGGAATGGTGTTCTCCGCAGTTAACACAGATAGGAGGCGGGGCACATGGAGTATCGGGATGCGAAGGACGGCCGCAATCCCGACACGTCATGCTGGAAGTACAGCGAGATGACATGTGCCCGAACTTCCAGCATTTAAAACACCGCATCGGAGGAGGGATATATGGTTTCACATCACAACGGTAAACCATCACCTTAACCTTTTCGGGTAAGACATCACCCTCAAAGGCCAAGATGAAGGCACCGGTGGCGACCTGATTATCCCTCGGACCCCGATGGACGCGCCGGACGAAGTGAACACCTCGTCGTTCGAGGTTGGCGCGTAATTCATCGTCGGACTGCAGAAGAAGATCCCGGTGGAATATAATACCCTGGACCATGTTCAGACTCTTATGCGGCGTGATGCTAACGGAAACATCCCCCAACTTGTGACAATTGAGCAACCTCCGTGACTGGGCTGAGGATGCCGTTTTTATCAACACCGATCCAGACCGCATCTTGGACAAGCCCTCCACCTCCCCGAACTTGTCCTCTAAATGCTCTACAAAGAACTGCGGCTTCACGGATAGAAAAGATTCCCCATCAGCTCTGGTACAGACAAGATATCTGGGCGAATACGTCTCAGTGTCACGCAATGCCTGTCGTTCCTCCCATGGTGTGGCGAGGGAGGGGAACGATTTGGGGTCATAAACGTTACCTTTAAAATGGGCTCTCGAACGCTTAGAGACTGCTGACGGCTGGCCGCCAGCGACAGATGATGTACCACGCTTCATTGCGGGTCATCCGCCCTGATGCCACCTACTCCGACCAAGGGCCCTCCCCACGGGCGCCACCCAGCCACAGCAAAGGCCACCTGGCAGGATGGCCATTGCCGGGAGTCCTGATGCCCCAGGGAGATGGGCATCTACTCCTTGGCATACGTGGGGAGTGAACAGCGCAGGCATCAGTAGAGCGATCCCTGTGTTGTCAGGGGGCTACAACCAAGAGGGCACATGGCGACCCCACCACAACGGACTGGCTACCGTGCTGGATCTTAGGTGCAAAAATGGCCAAGGTCGTCGTCACAGTTAAAAGAAACACTGCAGAGTGCATCGTGGTAATCGCCCAAGAGATCGAAAACGAGCGGGACACCATTGCAACGACGAGAAAGACGGCTATAGGTCTAAATGCACGAAGGATACAGTGCACCATGTAAGGTGCCCTTCCCCAATTGGCTCGCTCTTCGGAATAATTTAGATAGATGGAGGTCAAACCCGAGAGGGGACCATCACATAAGGCCGAAACGTTTGAGACTCCTTTTAGTCGCCTCTTACGACAGGCAGGAATACCGCGGGCCTATTCTAACCCCCGAACCCGCAGGGGGCTCACCACAGAGAGGGTCCTGGGAACAGCGAGAAGACATGTGGCCAAAACGCAAGCACTTAAAATGCCGCATAGGAGGTGGGATGTACGGCTTCACATCACAGCGATAGACCATAATCTTAACTTTCTCAGGAAGGGTATCCCCTTCAAAGGCCAGGATAAAGGCACCAGTATCAATACGATTATCTTTAGGACCCTTCTGAACACGCCGAACAAAGTGAACACCCCGCCGTCCGAGATTTTTTTATTTATTTTTTTTTTTTTTGTTGTGGTTTTAGGGCGCAAAACTTCTATGGTCATTAGCGCCCAGCCCGTGACGTAGAAAACAGGAAAAAAACGAAATTTAAAATCAGCAGCAATGGAAACAAAGTCAGAAAATTTGAGAAACTAAAGGCAGAAGGAATGCTTAAAAGTCCACTATAGAAAGGGGTTGGTTGTCCCGCAAAAAAAAAGCTTCAAATGACTGACGTCATTTCGCTGCCTCTAATAAACTGGAGAACGCGGTCAGCTGAGCGCGTGTCATCTGCTAAAATCGACGATATATCAGGCGATAGCTGTAGACGGGAGCGTAACGGATTAAAATAGGGGCATTCAATTAAAAGGTGTCTGACCGTCCACAGCTGAGAGCAGTGGGGACAGAGTGGGGGAGGATCACCGCTTAAAAGATGTCGATGACTAAAAAGACAGTGCCCTATCCGGAGTCGGGCTAAAATTACCTCCTCCCGACGACGCGTTCGGGAGGAAGAGGTCCAAGCGCAAGAAACGGCTTTCACTTCCCGCAATTTATTGTGGGGAAGTGTTGACCAACGCGCATGCCATAAATGAGTAACTTGGCGACATAAACCGCTCCGTAGATCGGTAAACGGAAGAGACTGAAGAGCTGGCCGAGGAAGAGAGACTGCAGCCTTGGCCGCTATATCGGCCGCCTCATTTCCACAGATACCAGCATGTCCCGGGAGCCAGAGGAACGCCACTGACACGCCCCCCAGATGGAGCAAGCGCAGACAGTCCTGAATCCGGTGGACCAGAGGGTGCACAGGGTAAAGAGCTTGGAGACTGAGGAGAGAGCTGAGAGAATCTGAGCAGATTACGTACTGTATCCGCTGATGGCGGCGGATGTAGTGGACAGCCTGGAGAACAGCGTAAAGCTCCGCAGTATAAACCGAACACTGGTCGGGAAGCCGAAAGTGATTTGGGGTGTCGCCAACAATATGGGCACTCCTTACACCTAACGATGTTTTCGAGCCATCGGTGTAAATAAATGTGGCTTCCGTCATTTGTGCACATAGAGCAGCAAATGCCCGACGGTAAACAAGTGTAGGGGTACCATCCTTGGGAAATTGACATAGGTCTCTGAGCAAGTCGATCTGGGGACGGTGCCAAGGCGGTGCTGTGCCCCAAGTTGTCAAGAAGGTTTTAGGAAAGCGGAAGGAAAGAGAATGGAGCAGTTGACGGAAGCGGACTCCCGGGGGTAGTAGGGAGGAGGAGCGGCCTGCATACCCTACATCAAAGGAGGCGTCGAAAAAAAAGGTTATGGGCTGGATTAGCAGGCATGGAAGACTGATGGCTAGCATAACGACTCAGAAGGACTGCTCGCCGACTGGACAGCGGAGGTTCAGCAGTCTCAGCATAAAGGCTTTCCACAGGGCTGGTGTAAAAAGCTCCAGACACTAAACGTAATCCACGGTGGTGGATCGAGTCGAGACGCCGAAGAATAGACGGCCGAGCAGAGGAGTAGACTATGCTTCCATAATCCAATTTCGAGCGCACTAAGGCGCGATAGAGGCGGAGAAGGACCACCCGGTCCGCTCCCCAAGAGGTACCATTCCGGACACGGAGGGTGTTAAGGGAACGCAGACAGCGAGCCGAAAGATAGGAAACGTGGGAGGACCAGCACAGTTTTCTGTCAAACATAAGACCCAAGAATTTAGCGACGTCGGAAAATGGAAGGTTGACAGGACCTAGATGTAAGGAGGGCGGAAGAAACTCCTTACGTCGCCAAAAATTAACACAAACGGTCTTACTGGGTGAGAAACGGAAGCCGGTTTCGATGCTCCACGAGTGGAGGCGATCGAGACATCCTTGAAGACGTCTTTCAAGAAGGCTGGTCCGTTGAGAGCTGTAGTAGATCGCAAAATCGTCCACAAAGAGGGAGCCCGAGACATCAGGAAGGAGACAATCCATAATTGGATTAATGGCGATGGCAAACAGTACAACACTCAGCACGGAGCCCTGGGGTACCCCGTTTTCTTGGGAGAAAGTACGGGAGAGAGTAGTGTTCATCCGCACCCTAAATGTGCGCTCTGCCATAAATTCGCGAAGAAAAAGGGGCAGCCGGCCTCTAAAGCCCCAAGAGAACAGTGTGCGGAGGATGCCTGTCCTCCAACAGGTATCGCATGCTCTCAACAGATCAAAAAATATTGCTACCGTTGGCGTTTCCGGAGAAAATTGTTCATGATATAAGTGGAGAGAGCAACGAGATGGTCAACAGCAGAACGATGCTTTCGGAATCCGCATTGGGCTGGTGTTAAAAGACTGCGGGACTCCAGCCACCAAGCTAAACGGTAATTCAGCATACGCTCCAAAACCTTACAGACACTACTCGTGAGAGAAATGGGGCGATAGCTAGAGGGGAGATGTTTGTCCTTTCCAGGTTTCGGAACGGGAACGACAATAGCTTCCCGCCATCGCCTGGGAAAGGTACTGTCGGTCCAAATTCGATTATAAAGGCGAAGGAGATAATGCAGGCTATGGGTTGATAAATGCAGCAACATTTGGACGTGGATACCATCCGGTCCTGGGGCGGAGGAGCGAGAAGAAGAGAGTGCATGTTGGAGTTCGCGCATGGAGAAAACAGTATTGTAGCTTTCGCGATTTTGAGAGGAGAAAGCAAGATGTCGCACTTCCGCTGCACGTTTCTTCGGGAGAAACGCTGGCGGGTAATTTGAAGAGCTCGAAATCTCAGCAAAGTGCTGACCCAATGAGTTAGAAATTGCGACGGGGTCCACTAAGGTATCATGCGCGACAGTGAGCCCAGAGACCGGGGAGAAACTAGGCGCGCCTGAGAACTGTCGAAGCCGACTCCAAACTTCCGAGGAGGGAGTGAAGTTGTTGAATGAGCTAGTAAAGAATTTCCAGCTTGCCTTCTTGCTATCGCGGATGACGCGACGGCATCGCGCACGGAGCTGCTTATATCGGATACAGTTGGACAAAGTTGGATGGTGACGGAAAATGCGAAGAGCACGTCGCCGCTCACGTATTGCGTCACGGCATGCCTCGTTCCACCAAGGAACTGGAGGGCGCCGGGGCAATTCGGAGGTGCGTGGTATTGAACGTTCCGCAGCTGTGAGAATAACGTCGGTAAAATGTGTGACCTCATCGTCGACGCTGGGAAAGCGACGGTCATCGAATGTCGCTAGAGACGAAAAAAGTGTCCAATCGGCTTGGGCAAACTTCCAGCGTCGCGAGCGCATATATGGCAGTTGAGGCTGCAGTCGAAGAACACATGGAAAGTGGTCACTCGAGTGTGTATCATCAAGGGCGAACCATTCGAAGCGCCGAGCTAGCGGAACAGTACCGACCGCAAGGTCCAAATGGGATAAATTTGCCGTGGAGGCAGACAAAAATGTGGGGACCCCAGTGTTGAGGCAGACTAGATCCGCTTGCTGGAAGACGTCTAGCAATAGTGAGCCACGTGGACAAGGATGTGGAGATCCCCAAAGCGGGTGGTGGGCATTGAAGTCCCCAACCAGCAAATAGGGGGGTGGAAGCTGATCAAGAAGATGAAGGAGATCAGCTCGTGCCATTGGTGTAGACGATGGAATGTATACCGTACAAAGAGAGAACGTGTATCCAGAAAGGGAAAGACGGACGGCGACAGCTTGGAAGGAAGTGTTTAAGGGGATTGGGTGATAATGGAGAGTATCATGGAGCAGAATCATGAGTCCTCCATGGGCTGGAGTGCCTTCAACAGAGGGGAGGTCATATCGGACGGACTGAAAATGAGGGAGAACAAAGCGGTCATGGGGACGCAGCTTTGTTTCCTGAAGACAGAAGATGACCGGCGAGTAGGATCGTAAGAGGATCGACAATTCCTCCCGATTGGCTCGAATGCCGCGATTATTCCAGTGGATAATGGACATAGGGTGAACAGAAATGGTGGAACGTCACCAAGGGTGCTGTCAACTCAACGACTGCTCAGAGCTTGCGACCGACAGGATGGAATGGCATTCAGTCGAAGGCAGAAGATCCTGATCCATAGGTTGGTCAGGAGCAGCTCCTGCCACCAACGATCGGCCAGTTGACCGGCCACCAGCAGTGCGCCTCGGCGACACAGAAGATGGCCGAGGGCGATTTCCGCCAGGTGGTGCTGTAGATGGGACACGCCTTGGCGGAGAAGGAGAGGAACTGTGTTTCTTCGTAGCCTTCTTGGAGGTATGTTTAGATGAAGGAGGAACCGATGGATGTGAAGTTGCAGTACGTAAAAACTCTTCACGAGAATGCTCTTTTTTTGAAGACTTGGCGTCTGACTTTTGGGCTCTAGATTTAGCAGAACCCGACGAAGGGTGAGCCATAGAGTGGGCAGGCGAAAGAGGTGAGGTTGAACGGGCGATCTTTGCGCTGGCCGATCTGACGACCGTGGTACTAAATGTGAGGTCGCAAGTCTGCGTGGCCGCCTCCTTTGTTGGCCGAGGAGAAGCAAGGACAGCGCTGTATTTTCCTTTCTGAGGCACGGTGGGCTGTCGACTGGCGAGTAACTTTCGAGCAGCAAAGGTCGACACCTTTTCCTTCACTCTTATTTCCTGGATCAGCTTTTCGTCCTTGAAAACAGGGCAATCTCGAGAGGAAGCAGCGTGGTCACCCATACAGTTGATGCAGCGAGGGGATGGAGGTGGACAAGCACCCTCATGGGCATCCCTGCCACACGTAACACATTTGGCCGGATTGGAACAGGACTGGCTGGTGTGATTGAACCGCTGACATCGATAGCAACGCGTAGGGTTTGGGACATAAGGGCGAACGGAAATTATCTCATAGCCTGCTTTGATTTTTGATGGGAGTTGAACTTTGTCAAATGTCAAGAAGACAGTGCGGGTTGGAATGATGTTCGAGTCAACCCTTTTCATAACCCGATGAACAGCGGTGACGCCCTGGTCAGACAGGTAGTGCTGAATTTCTTCGTCAGACAATCCATCGTGGGAGCGTGTATAAACGACTCCACGTGAGGAATTTAAGGTACGGTGCGGTTCCACCCGGACAGGGAAGGTGTGGAGCAGAGAAGTACGCAGCAATTTTTGAGCCTGGAGGGCACTGTGTGTTTCTAACAACGGGGTGCCATTCCGTAATCTGGAACAAGACTTTACAGGACCTGCAATTGCGTCGACACCTTTCTGAATAATGAAAGGGTTGACCGTGGAGGAGTCGTGACCTTCATCAGACCAAGAAACAACAAGGAACTGTGGCAACGATGGAAGAACTGACTGTGGCTGAGACTCAGTGAACTTACGCTTGTGAGCAGACATAGTGGAAGGTGATTACCGGCGTCTCCGATGGCGCGCTCCTCCATTGTGGGGGCCCTCACTGAGGGCACACCCGCCTTAGGTGATTGTTCACACCTCAGGTCACACCTCCCGACAAACGGACGGAGGGACCAATCGGCACTTTCGGAAGGTATCAGCTCGGGTAATCACCTCTCCCTGGGCCTGGCCGTTACCAGGGGGTACGTACGTGTCCTACCTGTCTACCCAGGGCGGGGAATTACGCGTTACCCCGTCACCGGCTACGCATGGAAGTGCGTGGGTCGGCCTTCAGACACGCACAGGGAGGAAAAAAGAGAAAGGGAAAGGAAAGAAGAGGTGGTCTCAAACGCCGCAGTGGAGAAAAGGGCAAAGAGAAGAGGGAAGGAAAAGAGGACAGAGGAAGGACGAGGACTTGCAAGTGTAGAAAGCAAGGAATTTGGAACAGTTTCGAGCGTCCGTCTCCGGACGTAGGCACAAACCATACTCCCAGAGGGGGAGAAAGGGAAGGAAAGAGCCAGAGGTGAGGGGGGGGGGCGACGATGGGGGATGGGGAAGGATGCGGAAAGGGAAGGGAAGGTATGCAGCCCGGAAAGGAAGGAGGGCCACATTAGCTCGGGGTCCCGTGCTCGTTACGCACGTGTCCACAAAAGAGTTGTGGACCCATTGGGGGGTGAAGGTGCTTGTGAAAGCAGCCCAGCTAGCTTTCTTGATTTCTTTAATAATAAGACGACACTGCGCACGTAATCGTTTATAATTGAAACAATTCGCCACTGTAGGGTGGCGTTTAAAGGTGCGTAAAGCACGTCGACGAGCACGTAAAGCGTCTCTACATGCTGCGGTCCACCAGGGGACCGGTACACGACTTGGAGAAGAAGTACTGTGAGGGATGGAATATTCAGCAACAGTGAGAATGACCTCCATGAGGTGTGCGACCTGACTATCGCAGCTTGTGAAGGTTTGATCCTGAAAGGTCGCCCTGGAAGCGAAGAGCCCCCAGTCTTTTTTTTTTGTGGTTTTAGGGCGCACAACTTCAATGGTCATTAGCGCCCAGACTACGTTAAGAATGCACCGCGAGGCACAAGTTTAAAACAACAACTAAAACGGAAAACACGATTAAAGACAGACTGACAGGCACAGGATTAAAAAAAAAACAGTGTAATCAAATGTCCTTAGAGAGGTTTGTCAAATTGATAAAACGAAGAACGCGAGCAGCTGCTCGTGGGTCATCCGCTAAAATGGCATCTAGAGTACATGGAAGGCCACGATCAAGACGCTGTGTGTTAAAATCCGGACATGATGTTAAAATGTGGCGGACCATCAGCAATTGCCCACATGGGCAGAATGGCCCCGGCGCAGCCGTCAGCAGATGTCGATGGCTGAACCGGCAGTGTCCAATGCGTAACCGGGCCAAAACGACCTCCTCCCGCCGAGAAGGGCGGGAGGAGGACGTCCAAGCCGCGGGAACAGGTTTCAAGGCCCGAAGCTTGTTGTCCGTAAGTGCAGCCCAATCGGCATGCCACAGCGATAAAATGCGCCGACAAATTACCCTGCTACAATCCGACGAAGGGACACAACAAGAAGCTGTCCGAGGTTGGAGGACCGTAGCCTTGGCCGCAGCATCTGCAGCTTCATTCCCAGGGATACCGACATGGCCAGGAACCCACATAAAGCTAACCGGAGAACCGACGTCCACCAGCTGCTGAAGAGAGCGTTGGATGCGGTGCACGAAAGGGTGAACCGGATACGTATCACTGAGGCTCTGGCCCCCAGTCTGCTTTGGAGATGTTCGAACTAGTTGAGTGCGGAGAGGGGTTATGATGCAGGAGATGGATAACACACGGGAAGTGGTCGCTCGAAGATGTATCAGAAAGTGCATACCACTCAAACCATCGTGCAAGTTGGGTAGTACATATAGAGATGTCTAAATGGGAATAGGTGTGAGATGTGTCCGAAAGAAAAGTAGGGGCGCCAGTATTGGGGAGCCAAGGGAAGGGAGGCAAGGGGAAGGTAGGCAAGGGGAAGGGAGGCAAGGGGAAGGGAGGCAAGGGGAAGATCAAGACAGTGAGATGGAGAAGAACAAAGAAAGGAACCAACCAAAGGAAGGAAGAAACCAGAAGTGAAAAACCAAAATGACCGCAAATATAGGTCGTGGAACCGTCCGTCTCCAGACGCAGGCGCTACCTACCCCCTTGAGGGGGAGGGACTCCTTTTAGTCGCCTCTTACGACAGGCAGGAATACCTCGAGCCTATTCTAACCCCTGGATCCGCAGGGGGGGACTTCCACATCTAGCAGTGTTGCCAGACTGTGCAGACGGCCGGACTTAGCGTTGTCAGGGGCGGTCAGTTTTATAGGCCACATTAAGTAAAGACCTCGGACTTAGTCTCTGTGGCGGCCGGCTGGCGGTCAGTTTTTTTGTCAGACTGTACCATGCATCATTGCCCTGATGCCACCCACTCCGACCAGGGACTCTCCTCACGTGCGCCACCCAACCACAGCAAAGACCACCTGGCAGGATGTCCTTTGCCGTGAGTCCTGATGCCCCAGAGGGATAGGCATCAACTCCTTGGCATACGTGGGGAGGTAGCAGCTCAGTAACCAGCAGTGCGATCCCTGACTGCTACCACCAAGGGGGTACATGATGACCCCACCACAACGGACTCGCTATTGTGCTGGATGTCTGGTGTCTAATATCCATATACATCACAAGGGCAAAGATTGAAGTGCATAATGGAGGGAATGTATGCTACCTGGAACACAGTGCAGCCGATGTGGCCAGAAGCTCGGTGTAAGTGCAACTGCATGACAATAATGAAGCTGCCTCATGTTTGGGCCAGATCGTTATATAATACACCACATGAGGCGTCCTTCCCCAAATGGTATGCACTAACAGAAAATTTTGAAAGGTAGTAGTCAAACCCCTTAGAGGACTATCACATTAAGGCCGAAACGTTGGAGACTCCTATTAGTCGCCTCTTACGATAGGCAGGAATACCACGGGCCTATTCTAACCCCCCTGGACCCGCAGGGGGGCCCTAATTGTGTACGAATTTTGTGCTATCTGTCATTTAGAGATTAGTTGCACTACGAGGGTGAAGATAATGCTAAAATGCAGCCTGTTCAGGGGCGTGTTCCCTTAAGAGAGGGCTAGCTTGTCACTTCCAGTGGAATACTGTGTACAGCCACAAACAAGCTATTTAACGTTATCTAGACTTAATAGTGGGTTATGCCACTTTTTATCAGAGTAAGGGCGCTGGTAGTCAATACAGCTTCGGAACCATTAGGAGAGACAAACGTGGCATCAATTTCAAAACTTTACAGGGTGTGCCAACAGCGCAGTATTAGCAACGCACAGCTTAATCAGAAGAGGGGAAATCAGTCTAATAGGGGGAATACCAACTGATAACAGACAAGGGAGCAATGAGAATCTAACTGGCAATCAGCAGCTGGAGCTGCTAAAATACTTAATGTTCTCCCTGCTGCGATCCGTGGTGGGGGGCGGGGGGGGGGGGGGGAGGAGGAGGGAGGCCGCAATTTAATGAACAATTCAGGAACGAAAGAGGTCATGAAAATTATGGTTTTTGGTGATACTGGTTTAAGAGAGGCTGGAGTGTTTCACATGGATGCTTTGTTCTGATACGGTAAATTATCGGGGGGGGCCTGAGGCCATATGAACGACGTCAGACGGAGGAACGTAGAAAAAATCATGCCATTGATCTGAATTGACGTAACCTGTTTGATCAAGAAACCTCAGAGGAAGACTGGCAATTCAGCGGTAGTCCCAGCAAACCGACACAGACTGTAGTGCAGCTTTGGGCAGCAGACGTTGAGGGCAATATTAATGTTTCTGAAGACGGAATTGAGGCAGTTCCGGAACTAATTTATGCAGCTAGCGTGGAGAAAATGATCCCGTCACAGCTGAATTAAAAGTCGGGCACACTATGAGCGTTGTGCACGAAGACGGTTCGTTTACGTATCAGCAGGAGTTGGTTGGTTGGTTGGTTTGGGGGGATTAAAGGGACCAGACTGCTACGGTCATCGGTCCCTTGTTCCAAAGACAAAGAACACCCACAGAGAATAAAAACGAGGAACAGAAGAGATCACAGACGATACAGAACAAGAGAAACAGACAAGGACAAGACAAAACGAACTAAAACCACACAGAGTGTGACGGTGGTTGGCCGACCATAGAAAGAAATAAGGAAAAGCCAACCACGTAGAAACACATTAAAAAATCAGTGGAAAATCATAGGCCAAAGGCCAGAATCAACACAGAACGATAAAATAAAACAGAAACACTCAGAGGAAATGATAAAATCCCCCTGCCCGAATAAAACGTAAAACTAAGTCAGCCATAGTGGAGTCGTCCGTTAAAAGGGCAGGGAGCGTAGCAGGCAGCGCAAATGTCTGCCTGACCACAGTTAAAAGGGGGCAGGCCAGCAAAATGTGGGCCACAGTCAAAGCTGCCCCACAGTGACATAGAGGAGGGTCCTCCCGGCGCAGTAAATAACTGTGTGTCAGCCGGGAGTGGCCAATGCGGAGCCGGCAAAGAACTACTGAGTCCCTGCGAGTGGCTCGCAGGGATGACCGCCACACAGCCGTCGTCTCCTTGACAGCACGGAGTTTATTGGACATTGTCAGTTCGCGCCATTCATCGTCCCATACCGCCAAGATTTTGCGGCGGAAGACTGCCCTCAAATCAGTCTCTGGGAGACCAAGGTCCAGAGATGGCTTGCTGGTGGCCTCTTTCGCCAGGCGGTCAACATGTTCGTTACCCGGGATACCGACATGACCGGGGGTCCACACAAAGACCACAGAGCGGCCGCAACAGGCAAGAGTATGCAGAGACTCGTGGATAGCCATCACCAGACGAGATCGAGGGAAACACTGGTCGAGAGCTCGTAAACCGCTCAGGGAATCGCTACAGATAACGAAGGACTCACCTGAGCAGGAGCGGATATACTCTAGGGCACGAAAGATGGCGACCAATTCAGCAGTGTAAACGCTGCAACCGTCCTGCAAGGAACGTTGTTCGGAACGGTCCCCTAGAGTGAGCGCATAACCGACACGACCAGCAACCATCGAACCGTCAGTGTAGACAATACCAGAGCCCTGATACGTGGCCAGGATAGAATAAAAGCGGCGGCGGAAGGCCTCTGGAGGGACTGAGTCCTTCGGGCCCTGTGCCAGGTCCAGCCGAAGGCAAGGGCGACGAACACACCATGGGGGCGTATGCAAAGTAGCACGGAAAGTAGGTGGAACAGTGAAAACCTGAAGCCCAGAGAGAAGCTCTTTGACGCAGACCGCTATTGTACAACCAGACCGGGGCCGACGATCTGGCAGATGGACGACCGATGGCGGGAACAGGAGACGATAATTTGGATGCCCGAGCGAGCTTAGAACATGGGCAGCATAAGCGGCCAGCAAACGTTGGCGTCGGAACCGCAGGGGAGGTACACCGGCCTCCACTAGTACGCTGTCCACGGGGCTGGTGCGGAAAGCACCAGTGGTAAGGCGTATCCCGCTGTGGAGAATTGGGTCCAGCACCCGCAACGCAGACGGGGATGCTGAGCCATATGCCAGGCACCCATAATCCAGATGGGACTGGATTAACGCCTGGGAGAACCGTAACAGGGTAGAGCGGTCGGCTCCCCAGCGGGTGTGGCTCAAACATCGGAGTGCATTGAGATGCCGCCAACACGTCTGTTTGAGCTGCCGGATATGAGGCAGCCAAGTCAACCGGGCATCGAAAACCACCCCCAAAAACCTGTGGGTCTCCACCACAGCAAGGAGTTCGTCGGCAAGATAAAGCCGCGGCTCAGGATGGACTGTTCGGCGCCGGCAGAAATGCATAACGCGGGTCTTGGCTGCCGAAAACTGAAACCCATGCACTACAGCCCAAGACTGCGCCTTACGGATAGCGCCCTGTAGCAGACGTTCAACAGCTGCAATGCCAGTAGAGCTGTAATAAAGGCAGAAGTCGTCAGCATACAGGGAAGCAGAGACAGAATTACCCACGGCCGCAGCAAGCCCGTTAATGGCTATTAAAAACAGACAGACACTTAAAACAGAGCCCTGTGGCACACCGTTCTCCTGGACGTGGGAGGAACTATACGAGGCCGCGACTTGCACGCGGAAGGTACGACACGACAGAAAATTGCGGATAAAAATCGGCAGAGGACCCCGAAGACCCCATCCATGAAGCGTAGAAAGAATGTGATGACGCCATGTCGTATCGTACGCCTTCCGCATGTCGAAAAAGACAGCGACCAGGATCTGACGGCGGGCAAAGGCAGTACGGATGGCAGTCTCCAGGCTCACCAGATTGTCGGTGGCGGAGCGGCCTTTACGGAACCCACCCTGAGACGGAGCCAGAAGGCCCCGAGACTCCAGTACCCAATGCAAGCGCCGGCTCACCATCCGTTCGAGAAGCTTGCACATAACGTTGGTGAGGCTAATGGGACGGTAGCTGTCCACCTCCAGAGGGGTCTTTCCAGGTTTCAAAACGGGGATGACAATGCCTTCCCGCCATTGCGACGGAAACTCCCCCTCGACCCAAAGACGGTTGTAAAGATCGAGAAGGCGCCGCTGGCAGACCACTGAAAGGTGTTTCAGCATCTGACAGTGGATGCCATCTGGCCCAGGAGCGGTATCAGGGCAAGCAGCTAGGGCACTGCGAAATTCCCACTCACTGAATGGAGCATTGTAAGATTCTGGGTGGTTGGTGCGAAACGAAAGGCTCCGACGTTCCAGCCGCTCTGTAATGGAGCGGAAGGCCTGGGGGTAATTCGCAGAAGTGGAACTCGTAGCAAAATGCTCTGCTAAGCGATTTGCAATGACGTCGGAGTCGGTACACACGGCTCCATTCAGTGAGAGCGCAGGGACGCTGGCAGGGGTCCGATAGCCGTAGACGCGTCGAATCTTGGCCCAGACCTGCGAAGGAGTGACATGGAGGCCAATGGTGGACACATACCGCTCCCAGCACTCCTTCTTGCCTTGGCGGACAAGGAGGCGGGCCCGCGCACGCAGCCGTTTGAAGGCGATATGGTGCGCTAAGGAGGGATGTCGCTTGTGACGCTGGAGCGCCCGCCGGCGATCTTTAATCGCTTCAGCGATCTCAGGCGACCACCAAGGCACAGCCTTCCGCCGAGGGGACCCACAGAAATGGGGAATGGCAGATGCGGCGGCAGTAACGATGCCGGTGGTGACCGATTGAACCACCGCATCAATGTCATCGGTAGAGAGAGGCTCAAAAGCGGCAGTGGAGGAGAACAAGTCCCAGTCAGCCTTATTCAGAGCCCATCTGCTAGGGCGCCCGGAAGAGTGACGCTGTGGTAGTGACAAAAAGATCGGAAAGTGGTCACTACCACACAGGTCGTCATGCACACTCCATTGGACAGATGGTAAGAGGCTATGGCTACAGATGGAAAGGTCAATGGCGGAGTAGGTGCCATGCGCCACACTGAAGTGTGTGAAGGCACCATCATTTAACAGCGAGAGATCGAGCTGCAACAATAAATGCTCAACGATGGCGCCTCGACCTGTTGCCTCTGACCCACCCCACAGAGGGTTATGGGCGTTGAAGTCGCCCAATAGCAAGAAAGGTGGCGGCAATTGGGCGACCAGTGCAGCCAGGACATGCTGCGAGACATCACCATCCGGTGGAATGTAAAGACTGCAGACGGTAACAGCCTGTGGCGTCCACACGCGTACAGCGACAGCCTCTAAAGGCGTCTGGAGAGGGACAGACTCGCTGTGCAGAGTGTGAAGAACATATATGCAGACGCCACCAGACACCCTTTCATAAGCTGCTCGGTTCCTATAATAACCCCGATAGCCTAGGAGGGCGGGGGTTCGCATTGCTGGAAACCAAGTTTCCTGGAGAGCAATGCAGAAGAAAGGGTGAAGGCTGATAAGTTGGCGGAGCTCAGCTAGATGGTGGAAGAAACCGCTGCAGTTCCACTGGAGGATGGTGTTGTCCATGGCTGGGAAAGGCGTGACGGGACTGGGAAGGCAGATTACGCCGCTGGGTCACCTGCTGCCTCCAAGTGAGCACCTGCGCCAGTGCTTTCCATGGCACCGGAGGGACTGGCGAGATCGAGGTCCTCAGCGGACGCCAGGATCTCCACCTCGTCCTCAGACGCAGAGTTTGAGGGTGGCGGTGGGACAGGTGCCACCGCAATGTCAGGTTGCTTGGGAGCCTTTTCCTTCAACGGCTTCGCACGCTGTGCCTTGGGAGGGTCTGGCTGGGAGGGCCCCACTGGGTCAGTCTCAGGGACGGACGACGACCGTGAAGCCCTATGACCAGCGACCGGTTGTTGTTTCAAAACTTTTCGTGGGTCCGCTTTGACACTGGGCAAAGCCTGGGAAGGGAGGGCCCCAAGGGACCCCTTCCTGGCTGGAGTGGCCGAAGAAGCCCTACGCTTCTCCGGCTGGGAAGGGGGGACGATTGTCCCCGATGGTTGGGGTGGTGTTGCTCCTGGAGTAGATGGAGCAACAGTGGGCGAAGTGCCCCCCACAACCAAGGGGGCCGGTGCATTGAGACATAGCAGAGAGGCAGCAGTACGTGACGACACGGGAGAGGATCGGACTGCTTGTGCAGCAGCGGCATAGGTGGATGTCATGGGCACGGGATGTAGCCGCTCATATTTCCGCCTTGCCTCGGTGTAGGTCAGGCGGTCCAGGGTCTTATATTCCATTATCTTCCTTTCCTTCTGGAAGATCCGACAGTCCGGTGAGCAGGGGGAATGGTGTTCTCCACAGTTAACACAAATGGGAGGCGGAGCACATGGAGTATCAGGATGCGAAGGACGTCCGCAATCCCGACACGTGATGCTGGAAGTACAGCGAGATGACATGTGCCCAAACTTCCAGCATTTAAAACACCGCATCGGAGGAGGGATATATGGTTTCACATCACAAAGGTAAACCATCACCTTAACCTTTTCGGGTAAGACATCACCCTCAAAGGCCAAGATGAAGGCACCGGTGGCTACCTGATTATCCCTCGGACCCCGATGGACGCGCCGGACGAAGTGAACACCTCGTCGTTCGAGGTTGGCGCGTAATTCATCGTCGGACTGCAGAAGAAGATCCCTGTGGAATATAATACCCTGGACCATGTTGAGACTCTTATGCGGCGTGATGCCAACGGAAACATCCCCCAACTTGTCACAATTGAGCAACCTCCGTGACTGGGCAGAGGATGCCGTTTTGATGAGCACAGAACCAGAGCACATCTTGGACAGGCCCTCCACCTCCCCGAACTTGTCCTCTAAATGCTCCACAAAAAACTGGGGCTTGGTCGACATGAAAGATTCTCCATCAACCCGCGTACACACGAGGTACCGGGGTGAATATTCTCCACTGCCTTCTTTAGCAAGTCGTTCCTCCCATGGAGTAGCTAGGGAGGGAAACGATCTCTGATCCAATTTCTTCACGTTGAGGTTAGACCTCGATCGCTTAGAGACTGCTGGTGGAGGCCCACCAGCGATAGATGATGTACCACGCTTCATTGCGGGTCATCCGCCCTGCTGCCACCTACTCCGACCAAGGGCCCTCCCCACGGGCGCCACCCAGCCACAGCAAAGGCCACCTGGCAGGATGGCCATTGCCGGGAGTCCTGATGCCCCAGGGAGATGGGCATCTACTCCTTGGCATACGTGGGGAGTGAACGGCGCAGGCATCAGTAGAGCGATCCCTGTGTTGTCAGGGGGCTACAACCAAGAGGGTACATGGCGACCCCACCACAACGGACTGGCTACCGTGCTGGATCTTAGGTGCAAAAATGGCCAAGGTCGTCGTCACAGTTAAAAGAAACACTGCAGAGTGCAGCGTGGTAATCGCCCAAGAGATCGAAAACGAGCGGGACACCATTGCAACGACGAGAAAGACGGCTATAGGTCTAATTGCACGAAGGATACAGTGCACCACGTAAGGTGCCCTTCCCCAATTGGCTCGCTCTTCGGAATAATTTAGATAGATGGAGGTCAAACCCGAGAGGGGACCATCACATAAGGCCGAAACGTTGGAGACTCCTTTTAGTCGCCTCTTACGACAGGCAGGAATACCGCGGGCCTATTCTAACCCCCGAACCCGCAGGGGGTGTATCAGCAGGAGTCTGCAGTAAGTTCTGATACAGTCACAGTGAGTGACATACTGCGGTCTGATCTACGACAACGTGATTTAAATATTACGGATTACTGGGACGAGGTGAGCTCGTTCATCTTTGTTGACGATTAGCAACAAATTGCTCTCGAGTATCTTCATTGGCTCTAGTAGGAACAGTACAACGTCGAAGCATATGATAATGACGCTCAGGCCTGAATTATCAGTTTGTTGTCTCTAAAAACGCTGGACAATAGATAAATTCAGCAAGGTAGCTGTTTAGTTCGGACTAGAGTCAGACTGACTTACAGACTTTCGAGGAAATGTTCTGTGGTGATACGGACGTTGAAATTCCAGGTGAGTCGTCCATTAATACTTTGTAAATCTGGATGAAATGTTTAAGAAACCTACTTTCATTCCAAATTGTAACCCTACTACAGAAATCTAGGAGCCAGTGCCGTGCTTGGAGGGTGTAGGTGTCTGATAGTGGGTCAACGTGTGAAGGGATCATGTGTACGTCATGATTCTGCTTACATGAATTCCTTACACGCTCGCACAGGAATGGATGTGGCGGAAGATACGTCGGGAGAAAAGCTCTTATAGGGAGTGTCTTAATTAACGCTCAAGAAGAATATACCCCAACGTGATTGTTAGTGAAGAAAACAGCTATATGTCTGAAGATGGTTTTAAAAGAATATGCCAAGGAGAAAGAACAATTATGAGGTACCAAATCTGCGGATCAGTAGAATTAATGGTAACGGCAGATTTTCTCGAACCCATCGTGCTACCCACGGAATTCAGAACAATTTATCCGTTGCTTGTGTGTTGATGAAATTGGGAATTAGGTTCCTAATTAACTTTCTACTCTTCAGAGGTTCAAAAATGTCTATCTGGTTCAGTTCAAGCTCTTGACATCACTTTGTACTTTCATGGACATTTCGGCACATCACTTGAAAGCAATCTTGAAACCAAGAACTCAGGACTGTTGTTCGATATGAGAATGATATAAGTATGAGTTCACATCTTACAAAATATTTACAAAATTCTCTGTAATTAGCAGCAGTAATGCTGAAGTGTGTGTCTTCTTAGGGATGATGGTCGGAAAAGAAAAACTAGTCCTTCAAGATGGTGAAGCTCACTCATGAAAGGCCGATATTACAATCTCACTATTGACTCATCGTTTGGCAGTTTATGACTGAAATGACACAGAATACTCAGATTGTATAATAAGATAAAATAGAGAAATATTATCGTAGTCAACAGTGTGAATCATAACTCCGTAACAGCAGTTATTCTACCCTGTGCTGGTTCCGCATTTATTATCTGCATACTGGTTATTGTCAGCATTTTATACACAAAGGACATTGCAACCTGAAAACTTTCTGAATCTGTTAATGAAAAGAAGTGCTGGCCTGTATGACAGATTTTTGCTTAAGCTCCACCACTGTATGTGGTGCACCGTTACAAACTAATACCATGGGTGATGAATCCTCTAGTCACAAAAGGATTTCCATTACAGCCAAAGACAGAATGATGGATAACGGACTTGCCTCAATGGAAGCAAAACTGAATGACAACAGACCAGAAAATGGTGTGCAACATCCCTTCTGTGATAGCTTTGTTACACGATACATTTGTATGTTGCAACAAGGTTCAGGTTGTCCTCTAGAGACTGAATTAATTGTGACACTCAGCTGGTACAGTTGAAATGATGTCTATGTCAGGAAGAGCTGTTTCACAATAAACTTTTTTCATTTATGTATACTGATCATTGAATTATTTCATTATTTTATCTCTTAGATCACCAACACCAACTACTGAGATTTCTTTTCATGCTGCATTTGACTGAGTATGGGACCAAATGGCGAATTCATCAGTCCCACGATTCCAAAGGGGATTACATAAAAAAAAGAATCCACTGAAAATGAACGGATTCAATCACAAGAGTCAAGTAATATAAGAATGAACACTGAACAGACACAGTATAAGCATAAAAAGTAAGACCAAATACAATAACTGCAAAAAGGTGGGACAGTCATGGGGTGAAAGACCGTGAAGGCTCCTGCAAAAGGAGTCCCAATCACAAACAACCCGCTCCTGCTCCAAGACTAAAGGAGAATATCTTATCTCGAAACAAAAAGCGATTTCACGGAGGAAACCGAGGACCAGGTCAACCATCCATGGTTCGTCAGCTAACATTAAATTTAAGGAAGCAGGAAGACTATACTTAGCACGAAGGGTCGAAAGAAGGGGACAAGCCACCAATATGTGACATATCTTTAGTCTGACACCTCAATCACATTGTGGGGGTCAGGTCGTTATGGGTGAGCCAGGTATGGCCAATGCGTGAACGACATAAATCAGTCAACTCCTTCCGATAGGCACGGAAAGAAGTGCCCCAAACTGCGGTAGGCTCTTTGTGCGAAGTTTATTACTATGAGCATTAGTTTGCTTGGTTTGGGAGATTAAAGGGACCAAACTGCGATGGTCATCGGTCCCTTTTTCCAAAAAACTAAAACCACCCAATAAGAATAAAAACGAACAACAGGAAAGACGGCACACGACACAGGACAAGAAAGACTCTCACAGAGATCAGACGGAACAAATTGAAATCACACAGAGTGTGAAAGTGGTTGGCCGACCATAGAGATAAAAAAGGATAAGCCAACCACCGAGAACATATTAAACCTCAGTTTAAAAACCGTAGGCCAAAGGCCAGAATCAACACAAAACAATAAAATAAAACAAACACTCAGATTAAATGATAAAAAACCCATGCCCGAGAAAACGCAAAACTAAGATAGCCATAGCAGGGTCATCAGTTAAAAGGGCAGGGAGCGTATCAGTCAGCGCTAACGTCTGCCTGAGCACAGCTAAAAGACGACACTCCAACAAAATGTGGACCACAGACAAAACGGAGCCGCAGCGACATAGTGGTGGGTCCTCACGGTGCAATAAGTGGCCGTGCGTCAGCCGAGTGTGCCCAATGCGCAGCCGGCAGAGGACAACAGACTCCTGGTGGGACACCCGCATGGACGACCGCCACACAGTCGTCGTCGCCTTGATAGGGCGAAGCTTCTTCGGCATGGGCAGGTTGCGACATTCAGTGTCCCATAGGTCGAAAATTTTGCGGCGTAAGATTGCCCGCAAAAAGTCGTCAGGAGGCCAATCTCCAGAGATGCTGCACTGGTGGCCTCTTTAGCCAGGCGGTCAACATTTTCATTGCCCGGGATACCGACATGACCGGGGGTCCACACAAAGACCACAGAGCGGCTGCAACGGGCAAAAGTATGCAGAGACTCCTGGATAGCCATCACCAGACGACAACGAGGGAAACACTGGTCGAGAGCTCGTAAACCGCTCAGGGAATCGCTACAGATGACGAAGGACTCACCTGAGCAGGAGCGGATATACTCTAGGGTACGAAAGATGGTGACCAGCGCAGCAGTGTAAATGCTGCAGCCAGCCGGCCATGAACGTCGTTCGGAATGGTCCCCTACAGTTAAAGCATAACCGACACGTCCAGCAACCATCGAGCCATCAGTGTAAACAACGCCAGAGCCCTAATACGTTGCGAGGATTGAAAGAAAGCGGCGGCGGAAGGCCTCCAGAGGGACTGAGTCCTTCAGGCCCTGTGCCAATTCCAGCTGAAGGCGAGGGCGAGGCACACACCATGGGGGTGTACGCAGAGGTGCCCAGAAAGGAGGCGGAAGACGTGAAGCCCCAAGACCGGATAGAAGCTCTCGGACGGGGACTGCGATCGTACATCCAGCCCCGGGGCGACGTTCTGGAAGATGGACGTGTGACTGTGGCAATAGTAGCCGATAGTTAGGATGCCCGGGCAAGCTGAAAACATGGGCAGCATAAGCGGCCAGCAAACGTTGGCGCCGTAACCGCAGTGGAGGGACACCTGCCTCCATGAGTATGCTGTCCACAGGGCTGGTACGGAAAGCACCAGTGCCAAGGCGTATCCCGCTGTGGAGGATTGGGTCCAGCACCCGCATTGCAGATGGGGATGCTGAGCCATAAGCCAGGCTCCCATAATACAGACGGGACTGGATTAACGCCTGGTAGAGCCGTAACAGGGTAGATGGGTCGGCGCCCCAGTGGGTGTGGCTCAAGCATCGCAGTCCATTAAGATGCCACCAACACATCCGTTTAAGCTGCTGAATATGAGGTAGCCAAGTCAACCGAGCATCAAAAACCACCCACAAAAACCTATGTGACTCCACCACACCAAGAAGATCACCATCAGGAGAAAGCCACGGCTCCGGGTGATCAGTGCGTCGCCGGCAGAAATGCATAACGCAGTTCTCGGCTGCCGAAAACTGGAACCCATGAGCTATAGCCCAAGCCTGCACCTTACGGATAGCGCCCTGTAGCTGACGTTCAGCAGCTGCAACGCCAATGGAGCTGTAGTAAAGGCAGAAGTCGTCAGCATACAGGGAAGCGGACACAGAGGTTCCCACCGCTGCAGCGAGCCCGTTTATTGCAATTAAAGACAGGCAGACACTGAGGCCAGATCCCTGTGGTACCCCGTTCTCCTGGCCTCGGGAGGAACTATGGGAGGTCACGACTTGCACCCGGAAGGTACGATACGACATAAAATTGCGGATAAAGATCGGCAGAGGGCCCCGAAGACACCATACATGAACCGTAGAAAGTATGTGATGACGCCATGTTGTATTGTACGCCTTCCACATGTCGAAAAAGGCAGCAACCAGGTGTTGACGGCGGGCAAAGGCAGTACGGATGGCCGACTCCAAGCTCACCAGATTGTCTGCGGCGGAGCAGCCTTTACGGAACGCACCCTGAGACGGAGCCAGAAGGCCCCGAGACTCCAGTACCCATTTCAACCACCGGCTCAGCATCCATTCAAGCAACTTGCAAAGAACGTTGCTGACGCTAATTGGACGGTAGCTGTCCACCTCCGAAGGGTTCTTGCCTGGTTTCAGAATGGGGATAACAATACTTTCCCGCCAATGCGTCGGAAACGCACCCTCGACCCAAATACGGTTGTAAAGGTCGAGGAGCCGTCGCTGGCAGTCCACTGAAAGGTTTTTTTTTTTTGGTGGGGTTTAAGGGCGCTCAGCTGCTGAGGTCATTAGCGCCCAGTCATCGTTGTTAGAGCACATGGAATCTGGTAAAACTAAAGGGGATGGGGGGGGGGGGGACACCAGAAGGACCTGACAAAGATGCAGATAAAATAAGTAAAAAGGTTAGATGTCTTTGGACAAGCCAGTTAAAGTTATAAAACGCAGAATACGAGCAGCTGCTCGAGCGACATCAGCTAAAACATCTGGTAAAGTAGATGGCAGGGACAGGACAACACGGAATTGACTAAAACAGGAACAGACAATAAAACATGGCGCACTGTTAATGCCTGACCACAAGGGCACTGCGGGGCTGGGTCACCGGAGAGCAGGTAGCGGTGGCTAAACCGGCAATGCCCAATCCGCAACCTGGTCAGAAGGACCTACTCTCGCCGAAATGGTCGGGAGGAGGTTGTCCAAGCAGTTGGGAGCGGTTTTACTGCCCGGAGCTTGTTTCATTGGAGGGATGACCAAGCATCCCACCACAACGACACAAGCATCTTACATACATCCCCACGAACGTCAGATGACGGGACACAATGGGAGGCTGGCCGAGGCAGGAGGACTGCAGCCTTGGCTGCAGCATCCGCAGCCTCATTCCCAGGCACTCCTACATGTCCGGGAACCCACAGAAAGCTGACAGCAGAACCATTAGCAGCGAAATAATGGAGGGACTGCTGTATCCGTTGAATCAAGGGATGGACAGGATAGGAAGCTCCATGGCTCTGAAGAGCACTGAGTGAGTCAGAGCAGAGTACATACGTTGAATGGCGGTGGCGGCGGGCATACTGAACGGCCTGATGGAGAGCAAATTAGCTCGGCCGTAAAGCTGGAATATTGGTTGAGGAGCCGGTATTTAAAGGTGGCGGCCCCGACGACAAAGGCACAGCCGACACCATCGTCAGTTTTGGAGCCATCGGTGTAAATGAAGGTGTGACCAGCAAGTCGAGCACGAAGTTCGACAAACCGTGAGCAATACACTGCAGCCGGAGTACCCTCCTTCGGGAGTGACCTGAGGTCGAGATAAATATGAACCGGAGCCTGGAGCCAAGGTGGTGTCGGGCTCTCACCCTCTCTGAAGGTGGTAGGGAGGGCAAAATCCAATTGTCGAAGCAGGCGACGGAAGCGGACTCCGGGGGGCAGCAGGGCAGACACATACAACCCGTACTGACGGTCGAGAGAATCGGCGAAGAAGGACTGGTAAGCGGGGTGGTCGGGCATAGACAACAGCCGGCAGGCATACTGACACAGCAGTACGTCGCGCCGGTAGGTCAATGGTAATTTGGCAGCTTCAGCATAAAGACTCTCAACAGGACTAGTGTAGAAGGCTCCGGTCGCAAGACGTATCCCCCGATGGTGGATGGAGTTGAGCCGGCATAAGAGGGATGGCCGAGCGGGCGAGTAGACGAAGCTCCCATAATCCAGCTTCGATCGGACTATGGACCGATACAAGCGAAGCAGGACAGTGCGATCCGCTTCCCAAGATGAACCGCTAGGAACTCTTAGGACATTAAGAGAACGTGTACAACGGGCCGCCAAATAAGAGACATGTGGAGACCAACACAGTTTCCTGTCCAACGTGAGCCCTAGAAACTTAGTTGTTTCCACGAATGGGAGGACAACGGGACCGAGATGTAAGGATGGCGGAATGAACGCTTTATATCGCCAAAAGTTGATACAAACCTTCTCTTCAGAGAACCGGAAGCCATTTGCCACGCTCCATGAGTAGAGGCTGTCTAGACAACGCTGAAGGCAGCGCTCCAGGAGCCATGTTCTCTGGGCACTGCAGTAGATCGCGAAGTCATCGGCAGAGAGCCTGAGACATTAGGTGGAATGCAATCCATAATTGGATTGATCGCGATGGCAAAAAGGGCTACGCTCAAGATGGAGCCCTGAGGCACTCCGTTCTCCTGGAGGAAGACATCTGACAATACGGAACCCACACGTACCCTAAACTTTCGATCCGTTAAAAAGGAATCAATAAAAAGGGGCAGGCGACCGCGTAGGCCCCACCTATGCATAGTGCGGAGGATACCTCCTCTCCAACAGGTATCATATGCCTTCTCCAAGTCGAAGAACACGGCTACCGTTTGGTGCTTTCGCAAAAAGTTGTTCAACAGGTATCATATGCCTTCTCCAAGTCGAAGAACACGGCTACCGTTTGGTGCCTTCGCAAAAAGTTGTTCATGATGAATGTCGACAAGGTCACAAGGTGGTCAACAGCGGAGCGGCGGCGACGAAAGCCGTATTGGACATTGGTAAGTAGCCGTCGAGATATTCAAGAATCCAGACTAACCGAGCATTAACCATGCGCTCCATCACCTTACAGACACAGCTGGTAAGAGAAATGGGGCGGTAACTAGAAGGAAGGTGTCTATCCTTCCCGGGTTTGGGGATAGGAACAACGACGGCGTCACGCCAACGCATGGGGACCTGACCTTCGGTCCAGACGCTATTCTAGGTACGAAGAAGGAAGCTTTTGCCCGCCGGAGAAAGGTGTGCCAGCATCTGAACGTGTATGGCATCTGGCCCCGGAGCAGAGGACCGGGACAGTGCAAGCGCACGTTCTGGTTCCCGCATAGTAAAGGGGCATTATAAGTTTCCAGATTCAGCGAGTGGAAGGAAGGTCGCCGAGCCTCTTCTGCCTCGTTCCTAGGAAGGAAGGCAGGGTGGTAATGGGCGGAGCTTGAAACCTCCGCGAAAAAGCGGCCACAGGCGTTGGAGACAGCCACAGGATCAACAAGGACCTCATTACCTGAAGTCAGGCCAGGTACCGAGGAGTGGGCCTTAATGCCCGACAGCCAGCGCAGGCCACCCCAAACGACGGAAGAGGGAGTAAAACTGTTAAAGGAGCTGGTGAAAGAGGCCCAACAAGCTTTTTTGCTGTCTTTGATGACTCTACGGCATTGCGCTCGGAGTCGTTTGTATTCAATACAATTCGCCAACATAGAATAGCGGCGAAAGGTGCGTAAAGCACGTCGTCGAGCACGGATAGTGTCCCTACAAGCCTCGTTCCACCAGGGGACGGAAACGCGACGTGAAGAAGAGGTAGTACGAGGAATGGAACGTTCGGCAGCATTGATGATAACAGCCATGAGGTATTCGACCTGACTGTCACAACTAAGAAAATCGTGGTCCGGAAAGGTCGCCAGGGAGGAGTAAAGTCCCCAGTCAGCTTTCGGTATGTTCCAGCTCGAAGGACATGGGGATGGGGTGTGGTGCAGGAGACGAACGACACAGGGGAAGTGGTCACTCGAATAGGTGTCAGAAAGGACATACCACTCGAACTGACGGGCAAGAGTGGTAGAACAGATGGCCAAGTGGGAGTAGGTATGAGTAGAGTCCGAGAGGAAAGTCGGGGCGCCGGTATTGAGGCAGACAAGATTGAGATGGTTGAAGACATCCGCCAAGAGTGAGCCTCTTTGACAGGATGCAGGAGAGCCCCAAAGGGGATGATGGGCATTGAAGTCGCCAAACAATAAAAACGGCGGGGGAAGCTGAACGATCAGGTGCATCATGTCAGCCCGACTAACAGCAGATGACGGTGGAGTGTAGATGGTACAAACTGAAAAAGTAAAAGCAGAAAGAGTAATGCGGACAGCTATTGCTTGGAGTGGGGTGGTCAATGGGATGGGAATGGTAATAGACATCGTCCCAAACGAGCAACATGACCCCACCATGAGCTGGGATACCATCCACAGGTGTGAGGTCATACCTCTCCGAGGTATAGTGGGTAAAGGCAATACGGTCAGTCGGGCGCAACTTGGTTTCCTGGAGACCAAGGACGAGCGGACAATGCAGGCGAAGGAGCAGTTGTAATTCCTCCCGATTAGATCGAATACCTCTTATGTTCCAATGACACAAGGCCATCGCTAGTCAAAAAGTTGGGGGAACGAGACGGGGGAAGAGCTGGTCACCTCGATGGCCGTGGAGGGCCAGGTTGCGAGGGAACAACGCTACAACCGACGGGAGGCGGATCCGGTTCCATCGAGTCGTCGCCAGCTGCGGCCGCTGTCCCTGGTTGTGTAGGAGGGGCAGCATCATTAGCCGACGAGAGCCCGCCTGAGCGCCTGGCAGCAGAGCGTCCCGGCGAAACTGAGGATGGCCGGGAGCAGCGACTCACGGATGGAGCGTCAGATGAAACGCACCGGGGTGGAGAGGGGGATAGAGACTTCTTCTTAGAGGCCTTCTTGGAAGGCCGAGGAGGCACAGGTATGGTGGGCTGGACCCGAAGAAGGTCCTCACGCGCGGGGTCCGTTTTGGAACGCCGGACCTCGGAAGCTGGGGTCCGGAACGTGTCCCCGACAGACGCCTGAGAAAAGGATCGCTTCTGAGGTGGCGTGGGGAGAGGAGGAGGAGGAGGAGGAGGAGGAGGAGGAGGAGGAGGAGGAGGAGGAGGAGGAGGGGTGGCCCCTGGGGCAGAGGGGGCGGGGGCCACGTGGGAGGAGGATTTGGAAGGGACGGATTTGGGAGGCGGAGGCAGAGCCCCCTGATGGGTGGAGGAGGTGGAGGGGGGACAGGATAGGGGTGAGGATACCGCAGAAGGAGTGGACACAACTGAGGCAAACGAAGTGGTCAACGGCATGGGATGAAGGCGATCATACTTCTTCCTGGCCTCAGAATAAGAGAGACGATCCAAAGTTTTGAGTTCTTGTATCTTCTTCTCCTTCTGATATGTGGGGCAGTCTGAGGATCTAGACGAGTGGATGCCAGGGCAATTAATGCATCGAGGTGGTGGGGTGCATGTATGTTCCTCACGAAGAGGACGTCCACAATCGCCACAAAGGGGCTCAGCCTCACACCGAGACGACATGTGCCCAAAGCGCAAACACCAAAAACAGCGCATAGGAGGCGGGACTTAAGGTCGCACGTCGCACCGGTAGCACATCACCTTTACCTTCTCCGGGAGAACGTCCCCCTCGAAAACGAGGATAAAGCCCCTGGTGTCGATGCGACGGTCTTTGGGGCCGCGCTGGACTCGCCGGACGAAATGCACGCCTCGGCGCTCCAGGTTGGCCCTGAGCTCCTCATCAGATTGTAGCATGAGGTCACGATGAAAAATAACCCCCAGCGTCCTATTTAGTGCCAGATGCGGGACAATGGACACTGGGATGTCCCCTAGGCGGTCGCACGCCTGGAGCGCTGCCGACTGTGTGGCGGAGGTGGTCTTGATAAGAGCGGACCCTGAACGCATCTTGCTGAGAGCCTCGATTTCCCCGAAGATGTCCTCAATGTGCTGAACAAAGAACATGGGCTTGGAGGTGGCGAACGTCCCCCCATCGGTTCGAGAACAGACCAAATAGCGGGGAAAGTACTTCGCCCCAAGCCGGCGGGCCTGTCCCTCCTCCCATGGAGTGGCCAAGGGGGAAAGGGCAGGAGAACCAGAACTAGAACTAGAAACGGCACCTTTTCTTTTGAAAGACTCGGCCGCAGAGCGACCTGATACGTGTTGACGTTTAATCCGCGAAACGTCCGCCCCGATACCACCCACTCCGACCAGGGGCTCTCCCCACGGGCGCCACCCAGCCTCAGCAAGGGCCACCTGGCAGGATGACCGTTGCCGGGACTCCTGATGCCCCAAGGAGGCGGGCATCTACTACTTGGCCGACGTGGGGAGGGTGCAGCTCAGGTATCAGCAGTACAATCCCTGTGTTGTCAGGGGGCTACAACCTAGAGGGTACATGACGACCCCACCACAACGGGCTGGCTACCGTGCTGGATTTCTGGCGCCATGGAAAGTCCATCATGATCGCTGGTGCAGATGGGGACGCACTATGGGCGTTACTTGTACAACCCATCAGGCGTTTAGGCCCAATTTGAGGAATAGCGGGCATGGTTACAACGCCGGTACAATGCTGAGTGCCAAGGTCTTAGTGCACTTAGGACCAGTGGTACCCCACATAAGGTGTCGTGTCCTGCCCCAAAAGGCTCGTACTTCTGTAGAATTTTGAAAAATGGAGGTCAAACCCCAAGGGGAAGGCTGAAACGGTTGAAACTCCTTTTAGTCGCCTCTGACTACAGGCAGGAATACCTCGGGCCTATTCTTACCCCGGACCCGCAGGGGGGCCACTGAAAGGTGTCTGAGCATCTGACAATGGATGCGATCTGGCCCAGGAGCGGTATCAGGGCAAGCGGCTAGGGCACTACGAAATTCCCTCTCATTGAATGGAACATTTACGATTCTGGATGGTGGGTGCGAAACGAAAGTCTCCACTGTTCCATCCGCTCTTTAATGGAGCGGAAGGCCAGTGGGTAATTGGAAGAAGCTGAACTCAGAGCAAAATGCTCTGCCAAGCTGTTTGCAATTTCGTCGGAGTCTGTACAAACTGCTCCATTCACTGAGAGCGCAGGGACGTTGACAGGGGTCCGATACCCATAGACGCGTCGGATCTTGGCCCATACCTGCGATGGACAGACATGGAGGCCAATGGTGGACACATACCTCTCCCAGCACTCCTGATTGCTTTGGCGGATAAGGTGGCGGGCCCGTGCGCGTAGCCGTTTGAAGGTGATGATGTGTTCAATGCAGGGATGTCGCTTGTGATGCTGTTGCGCCCACAGGCGATCTTTAATCGCCTCAGCGATCTCAGGCGACCACCAAGGCACAGTCCTCCTCCGAGGGGACCCAGAAGAATGGGGAATTGAAGATTTTGCGGCAGTAACGATGATGGTCATGACAGAGTGAACCACCGCATCAAATGGCTCTGAGCACTATGGGACTCAACTGCTGAGGTCATTAGTCCCCTAGAACTTAGAACTAGTTAAACCTGACTAACATAAGGACATCACAAACATCCATGCCCGAGGCAGGATTCGAAACTGCGACCTTAGCGGTCTTGCGGTTCCAGACTGCAGCGCCTTTAACCACATTGCCACTTTGGCCGGCACCACCGCATCAATGCCGGCATTTGAAAGAGGATCAATCGTGGCAATGGAGGAGGATCAATCGTGGCAATGGAGGAGATCAAGTCCCAGTCAGCCTTATTCATAGCCCATCTGCTAGGGCGCCCAGAGGAGTGACGCTGTGGTAGTGCCAGAAAGATCGGAATGTGGTCACTACCACACAGGTCGTCATGCACTCTCCATTGGACAGAAGGTAAGAGGCTAGGGCTGCAGATCGAAAGGTCGATGGCGGAGTACGTGCCATGCGCCATGCTGAAGTGAGTGACTGCACCGTCACTTGGAATGAAAAGATCTAACTGTGCCAATAAACGCTCAATGGTGGCGCCTCGACCTGTAGCCACTGACCCACCCCACAGAGGATTATGGTCGTTGAAGTTGCCCAGTAAAAATAAAGGTGGTCGCAAATGGGCTATCAGCACAGCCAGGACATGCTTTGGGACATCACCATCCAGTGGAAGGTAAAGACTGCAGACGGTAACAGCCTGAGGCGTCCACACCCGAACAGCAACCCGAATGCACTGCTGGTAACCAAGTTTCCTGTAGAGCAATGCAGAAGAAAGGGTGAAGGCTGGTAAGTGTCGGAGCTCAGCTAGATGGAGGAAGAAACCGCTGCACTTCCACTGGCGTATAGTATCGGCCATGGCTGAGAAATGCGTGAAGGGACTGGGAAGTCAGATTACGCCGCTGGGTCACCTGCTGCCTCCAATTGAGCACCGGAGCTAGTACTATCCATGGTGTCCGAGAGACCGGCGAGATCTACGTCCTCAGCGGACGCCAGAATGTCCACCTCTTCTTCAGACGCAGCGGTTGTAGGAAGCGGTGGGACAGGTGCCACTGCAATGTCAGAATTCTTGGGGACTTTCTTCTTTTTCTGCTTCTCTCGCTGAGCCTTCGGTGGTTCAGGCTTGCAGGGCTTCACTGGGTCAGTCTCAGGGACGGACGACGACCGTGGTGCCCTACGGCCAGCGACTGGTGGTTGTTTCATCCACTTGCAGGTGTCCGCTTTTCCGCTGGTCGGAACTTGCGAAGGGAGGTCCCCAAGGGACCCCTTCCTGGCGAGAGTAGCCGAAGGAGTCTTACTCTTCTCCAGCTGGGAAGGTTGGGGGGTGTTGCTCCTGAAGTAGATGGAGCAGGAGCAACAGGGGGTGAAGTGCCCCCCCACAATCATTCTGACCGATCACAGAGTTAACTGTGCGGGACGACACGGGAGATGGGAAAAGCATCGGAGCAGCAGCAGCGTAGGTCGACGTCATTGGTACAGGAATGAGCCACTCATATTTCCGCCTAGCCTCTGGGTAGGTCAGGCAGTCCAGGGTCTTATATTCCGTTGTATTCCTTTCTTTCTGGAATATCCTGCAGTCCGGCGAGCAGGGGGAATGGTGTTCTCCGCAGTTAACACAGATGGGAGGCGGAGCACAAGGAGCATTGGGATGCGATGGACGTCCACAATCTCTACACGTGAAGCCGGAAGTACAGCGAGATGACATGTGCCCGAACTTCCAGCATTTAAAACACTGCATCAGAGGAGGGATATATGGCTTCACATCACAACGCTAAACCATCACCTTTACCTTTTCGGGTAAGACATCACCCTCGTCAGCCAAGATTAAGACACCGGTGGCTACCTGATTGTCCCTTGGACCCGATGGACCCGCCGGACGAAGTGAACACCCCGTCGTTCGAGGTTGGCGCGCAGTTCATCGTCGGACTGCAGAAGAAGATCCCTGTGGAACATAATACCCTGGACCATGTTGAGACTCTTATGGGGCGTGATGCTAACAGCAATATCCCCCAACTTGGCACAAGCGAGCAACCTCCATGACTGGGCATATGATGTTGGTTTGATGAGTACTGACCCAGAGTGCATTTTGGACAAGCCCTCCACCTCCCTGAACTTGTCCTCTAAATGCTGCACAAAAAACTTGGGCTTGGTTGGCATAAAAGATTTACCATCAACCCGCCTACAGACAAGGTACTGGGGTGAGTAATCTCCACTGCTGTCTTTAGCCATGTGTTCCTCCCATCGAGTGGCCAGGGAGGGAAATGATCAAATTTCTTCCTGTTGAGGTTAGACCTCGATCGCTTAGAGACTGCTGGTGGAGGCCCACCAGCGAGATATGATGTACCAGGCTTCATTGCGGGTCACCCCCGATACCACCCACTCCGACCAGGGGCTCTCCCCACGGGCGCAACCCAGCCACAGCAAAGACCACCTGGCAAGATGGTCTTTGCCGGGATTCCCAATGCCCTAGAGGGATAGGCATCTACTCCTCAACATACGTGGAGAGGTAGCAGCTTAGGCATCAGCAGTGCGATCCCTGTGTAGTCAGGGGGCTACCACCAAGAGGGTAAATGACGAGCCCACCACAACGGACTGGTTACCGTGCTGGTTGTTGGGTGTCGAATATCCATTAATAAAGGGAGCAAAGATGGAAGTGGAGAATGGAGAAAATGTAGGCTACCCAGATCACACTGCAGCTGATTTGGCCGGAAGCTCAGTGTAAGTCCAACTCCATGTCAGTAGCGAATATGCTAGATCTTAGGGCAAGATGGATGTAGAATGCATCACATAAGGCGTACTTCCCCCAATGGTACGCACTAACAGAAAATTTTGAACTGGAGTGGTCAAACCCCGTAGGGGACCAGCACATTGAGGCCGAAACGTTTGAAACTCCTTTTAGTCGCCTCTTACGACAGGCAGGAATACCGCAGGCCTGTTCTTACCCCCGAACCTGCTGGGGGTATGAGCATTAGTGCTCCAGATGACATTCCACTGTTGGGCAAAGAGAGATTTGATGTAGATCTGCATATCAGCAGCTGGACTCATGAAAGGAAAAGGGGTAAATATCTGCTTCTCTAGCCAAACGCTCAGCCAATTCATTCCCTGGCATTCCCGCATGACTCGGGACCCAGAGAAAGACAACTGAACAGGTGGCATGCTCAAGGGCAGAGAGAAGCTCTTGGATAGCAGAGACCAAGGGCTGATGTGGGTAGCATCGATCGACAGCCTGAAGGCTGCTCATGGAGTCGGGACAAATTAAAAAACTATGGAGGAACCCTTAGAAACAATAAGAATGGCCTATTAAAGGGCTGGAAGCTATGCTGTTAATACATTACATGACCCTGGCAACGAATGGTGCTCGAAGCTGGTAGGAGACGTGGAATTGTATCCCACCTTATCAGTAGTCTTAGAACCATCAGTGTAAAAGACGGTGGCACCCTTTAACTCTGCAAGGATGGCACATACAAGATGTCAGGGAACCATAGCAGCAAAAGAGACCTTAGGACCCTGGAAGAGAGCGGTCCTAATCCGTGATCTAGGTACCATCCAAGCCTGGTACAGGATGAGAGAGACAGGGCGCAGTCCAGTGAATGCAGATTGAGATCCCTGCAGAGGGTGGTGAGACACATGCCAACCAGCATTCCCACCCATAGGAGGGTGTTAGAAGGGAGACATTTCATGCTGCACTTGTTATTCACATAAACAACATGACATCTGCAAAACCAGTAAAAATATTAATTAACTCTTTTGATACTACGTGGACCTAGTTCAAAGCATATTACTAGCGGGATGTGTCATGTGGAAGCAATCGTCTGTTGGTTGCCTGTTTTATTCAAAGGAACTAAGTTGTCATTTTTCTCGGTTTTCATCCCACTCTAAACGAATTCATGAAATTTATGAAAAGGAAGGGCAAAATAGCTTATTATGTGTATGGTACCTAAACCGTATATTTTTATACACGTGACAAATGAGCGGCTCGGGGGAACACAATGCTAAGCGCCATCGCCGAGTGGTGGTTGGAGGGACCAGACTACGAAGGCCATCCATACCTTGCTCCACTGACCCACAGCGACTGAGAAGTGGGTCCTCGCGGGGCAAGAGATGACCGTCTCTCAGCCAGGTGTGGTCAATGCATAGCCGGCAGAGAACAACTAAGTCCTTGTGGGAGGCCCACAAGGAGGAGCGCCACACACCTGCAGTCTCCTTGACGACCAGAAGTCTGTATGGTGAAGGCAGGGTACGCCATTCAACACCCCAGGTACCAAGGACCTTTGCTGCAAAACTGATTGGAGATCACAATCCGAAAGGCCAATCCCCAAGGCCGGCGCACTGACAGCCTGTTTGGCCAGCACATCAACACGATCATTACCCGGGATGCGGACATGACTCAGGGTCGCGCAACAGGCAAGATTATGGAGGGAATCCTGGATAGCCATCACGAGATGAGAGGGAGAGAATCGCTGGTCGATAGCTCGTAAACCGCTCACGGAGTCACTACAGGTCACGAAGGGCTCACCTGAGCAGGAGCGGATATACTCTAGGGCGCGAGAGATGGCTACAAGCTCTGCAGTGAAAACACTCCAGCCAGACGGCAATGAGCGTTGTTCAGGATGATCCCCAAGATTAATATCATAACTTATTCTGCCAGAAATTATCGAACCGTCGGTATAGGCCACATCAGAAACGTGAAACGCGCCAAGGATGGAAAGAAAGCGGAGGCAAAAAGCCTCGGACTGAGTCGTTCAGGCCTGTGGCAGTTCCAGACAAAGGCATGGTATGGGCACACAATATGGGGATATACATACATTGGCCCGAAAAAGAGATGGGAGAGGTAAAAACTGAAGCCCAGACAGAGAGCCGGGACGCGAACTGCGATCGTACACCCTGACCAGGGCCGCCGTTCTGGAAGATGGATGACCGAGTTGGGGAACAGGTGCCGATAATTTGGATGCCCGGGCAAGTTGCAAACATGTGCAGATAAGCGGCACCGGATCCGCAATGGAGGGTCACCAGCCTCCGCAAGTATGAAGTTGACAGGGCATGTGCAGAGAGCTCCAGTGGCGAGTCGTATCCCACAGTGAAGTATGGGGTCAGACAACTGCAAAGTGGAAGATGATGCCGAACTGTAAGCCAGGCTCCCATAACCTAGACGGGACTGAATCAACGCCTGATACAGTCGTAGATAGATAGGCCGATCGGCACCACGGCTTGTGTGACACAAGCAACGAATAGCTTTAAGATGTAGGCAGCACGTCTGTTTAAGCTGCCGAATATGAGCGAGCCAAGTCAATCGGGTATCAAAAACCAATCTCAAAAACCGATGCGTCTCCACCACAGCAAGAGGTCAAGATAAAGCCTTGGCACAAGATGAACAGTGCGATGCAGGCTGAAATGCATAACGCAGGTTTTGGCAGCCTGAAGTTTAAGCCTGCGCCTTGCATATAGCGCCCTGCAGCAGCCGTTCATCAACTGCAATGCCAGCGGAGCTGTAGAGCATGCGAAAGTCACCAACAAACAATGAAGTTCATTGATAGGAACTTTAGAGGCACACACTCACTCAGGAAAGATCCTTGCCGGACCCCATTCTCCTGGAGTTGGACCAGCTTGCACACGGAAGGAACATAGCGACAGAAAACTTTGAATGAGAATAGGACGTGAGGCGCATAGACCCCACCCATGATGCTTGGTGAAGATGTGATGTCGCAATGTCGTATCGAATGCCTTCTGCATGTCAAAAAAGACTGACCAAGTGATGACTGCTGACAAAGCACGTACAGATGGCAGACTCCAGGCTCAACAGATTATCGGCGGCAGAGCGACTCCTACTGAACCCACCCTGAGACGGAGCCAGAAGGCCCCGAGACTCGAGTGCCCAATTCAAACGCTGGCTCACCATGCGTTCGAGCAACTTGCAAAGAACGTTGGTGAGGTTAATGGGTCGATAGCTGTCCACCTCTAGTGGGTTATTGCCAGGTTTAAAAACCAGGATTACGATGCTTTCCTGCCATTGCGACGGGAACTCTCCCTCAACCCAGATACAGTTGGAAATGGCAAAGAGCCGTCGCTGGCAGTAAACCGAGATGTGTTTGAGCATCTGACAATGGTTGCGATCTGGCCCGAGAGCCTTATCAGGGAAAGTGGCTAGGGCACTTTGGAATTCCCACTCACTGAATGGAACATGGCACGATTCAGGGTGGCACGAGTGAATTGAAAGCTTCCGACGTTATAACCGCTCTTTCAGGGAGAAGAAGGCCAGTGGGTAAGTTGCGGAAGCAGTACTCTGAGCATAATGCTCCGCCAAGTGGTTTTCAGTTGTGTCGGAGTCACTACAGACTGTTCCAAGCACTGAATGCACAGGGACGCTGACGGGGGTCCGATAGCCATAGATTCGCCTAATCTGGGCCGAAACCTGCGATGGAGAGGTACAGTGGCCAATGGTGGAGACATACCGTTCCCAGTACTCCTGATTGTGTTGGCGAATGATGCAGGTTTGTGCACGGGGCTGTTTGAAGGCGATGAGGTGTTCCAATGGGGGATGCCACTTGTGGCGATGGAGTGCCCGCCTGCGATATTTAATCGCCACAGCGATCTCAGGGGACCACCAAGGCACAGTATTCTGCAGAGGGGACCCATAAGTACAGGAAATTGCAGATTCTGCTGCAGAAACAATGCCGGTGATGATCGTGTGAACCACCACATCAATGGCGTCATGAGGAAGAGGCTCAATAGAGACAATGGAGGTGAACGAGTGCCATTATCCTTATTCATAGCCTATCCAGGGCGGCGTACAGGGGAGTGACGCAGGGGCAGTGACAGATTTGGAAGTAGTCACTACCGCCCAAGTCATACGCACACTCCATTGGACAGATGGTAAAAGGCCAGGTATGTAGACCAAAAGGTCAAAGGGTGAGTACGTGCCATGCGCCACACTGAAATGTGAGGGGGCACCATTATTTAAAAGAGAAAGTTCGAGCTGTGCCACACTTGCTAAACAATGCGGCTCGGCCTATTTCCACTGATCCACCCCACAGAGTGTTATGGGTGTTGATTATTTTTTTTTTTTTTTTTTTTTTTGTGGTTTTAGGGCGCAAAACTTCTATGGTCATTAGCGCCCAGCCCGTGACGTAGAAAACAGGAAAAAAACGAAATTTAAAATCAGCAGCAATGGAAACAAAGTCAGAAAATTTGAGAAACTAAAGGCAGAAGGAATGCTTAAAAGTCCACTATAGAAAGGGGTTGGTTGTCCCCCAAAAAAAAAGCTTCAAATGACTGACGTCATTTCACTGTCTCTAATAAACTGTAGAACGCGGTCAGCTGAGCGCGTGTCATCTGCTAAAATCGACGATATATCAGGCGATAGCTGTAGACGGGAGCGTAACGGATTAAAATAGGGGCATTCAATTAAAAGGTGTCTGACCGTCCACAGCTGAGAGCAGTGGGGACAGAGTGGGGGAGGATCACCGCTTAAAAGATGTCGATGACTAAAAAGACAGTGCCCTATCCGGAGTCGGGCTAAAATTACCTCCTCCCGACGACGCGTTCGGGAGGAAGAGGTCCAAGCGCAAGGAACGGCTTTCACTTCCCGCAATTTATTGTGGGGAAGTGTTGACCAATGCGCATGCCATAAATGAGTAACTTGGCGACATAAACCGCTCCGTAGATCGGTAAACGGAAGAGACTGAAGAGCTGGCCGAGGAAGAGAGACTGCAGCCTTGGCTGCTATATCGGCCGCCTCATTTCCACAGATACCAGCGTGTCCCGGGAGCCAGAGGAACGCCACTGAGATGCCCCCCAGGTGGAGCAAGCGCAGACAGTCCTGAATCCGGTGGACCAGAGGGTGCACAGGGTAAAGAGCTTGGAGACTGAGGAGAGAGCTGAGAGAATCTGAGCAGATTACGTACTGTATCCGCTGATGGCGGCGGATGTAGTGGACAGCCTGGAGAACAGCGTAAAGCTCCGCAGTATAAACCGAACACTGGTCGGGAAGCCGAAAGTGATTTGGGGTGTCGCCAACAATATAGGCACTCCCTACACCTAACGATGTTTTCGAGCCATCGGTGTAAATAAATGTGGCTTCCGTCATTTGTGCACATAGAGCAGCAAATGCCCGACGGTAAACAAGTGTAGGGGTACCATCCTTGGGAAATTGACATAGGTCTGTGAGCAAGTCGATCCGGGGATGGAGCCAAGGCGGTGCTGTACCCCAAGTTGTCAAGAAGGTTTTAGGAAAGCGGAAGGAAAGAGAATGGAGCAGTTGACGGAAGCGGACTCCCGGGGGTAGTAGGGAGGAGGAGCGGCCTGCATACCAGACATCAAAGGAGGCGTCGAAAAAAAGGTTATGGGCTGGATTAGCAGGCATGGAAGACAGATGGCTAGCATAACGACTCAGAAGGACTGCCCGCCGATTGGACAGCGGAGGTTCAGCAGTCTCAGCATAAAGGCTTTCCACAGGGCTGGTGTAAAAAGCTCCAGACACTAAACGTAATCCACGGTGGTGGATAGAGTCGAGACGCCGAAGAATGGACGGCCGAGCAGAGGAGTAGACTATGCTTCCATAATCCAATTTCGAGCGCACTAAGGCGCGATAGAGGCGGAGAAGGACCACCCGGTCCGCTCCCCAAGAGGTACCATTCCGGACACGGAGGGTGTTAAGGGAACGCAGACAGCGAGCCGAAAGATAGGAAACGTGGGAGGACCAGCACAGTTTTCTGTCAAACATAAGACCCAAGAATTTTGCGACGTCGGAAAACGGAAGGTTGACAGGACCTAGATGTAAGGAGGGCGGAAGAAACTCCTTGCGTCGCCAAAAATTAACACAAACGGTCTTACTGGGTGAGAAACGGAAGCCGGTTTCGATGCTCCACGAGTGGAGGCGATCGAGACATCCTTGAAGACGTCTTTCAAGAAGGCTGGTCCGTTGAGAGCTGTAGTAGATCGCAAAATCGTCCACAAAGAGGGAGCCCGAGACATCAGGAAGGAGACAATCCATAATTGGATTAATGGCGATGGCAAACAGTACAACACTCAGCACGGAGCCCTGGGGTACCCCGTTTTCTTGGGAGAAAGTACGGGAGAGAGTAGTGTTCACCCGCACCCTAAATGTGCGCTCTGCCATAAATTCGCGAAGAAAAAGGGGCAGCCGGCCTCTAAAGCCCCAAGAGAACAGTGTGCGGAGAATGCCTGTCCTCCAACAGGTATCGTATGCTCTCTCCAGATCAAAAAATATTGCTACCGTTTGGCGTTTCCGGAGAAAATTGTTCATGATATAAGTAGAGAGAGCAACAAGATGGTCAACGGCAGAACGATGCTTTCGGAATCCGCATTGGGCTGGTGTTAAAAGACTGCGGGACTCCAGCCACCAAGCTAAACGGTAATTCACCATACGCTCCAAAACCTTACAGACACTACTCGTGAGAGAAATGGGGCGATAGCTAGAGGGGAGATGTTTGTCCTTTCCAGGTTTCGGAACGGGAACGACAATAGCTTCCCGCCATCGCCTGGGAAAGGTACTGTCGGTCCAAATTCGATTATAAAGGCGAAGGAGGTAACGCAGGCTATGGGTTGATAAATGCAGCAACATTTGGACATGGATACCATCCGGTCCTGGGGCGGAGGAGCGAGAAGAAGAGAGTGCATGTTGGAGTTCCCGCATGGAGAAAACAGTATTGTAGCTTTCGCGATTGTGAGAGGAGAAAGCAAGATGTCGCACTTCCGCTGCACGTTTCTTCGGGAGAAACGCTGGCGGGTAATGTGAAGAGCTCGAAATCTCAGCAAAGTGCTGACCCAATGAGTTAGAAATTGCGACGGGGTCCACTAAGGTATCATGCGCGACAGTGAGCCCAGAGACCGGGGAGAAACTAGGCGCGCCTGAGAACCGTCGAAGCCGACTCCAAACTTCCGAGGAGGGAGTGAAGTTGTTGAATGAGCTAGTAAAGAATTTCCAGCTTGCCTTCTTGCTATCGCGGATGACGCGACGGCATCGCGCACGGAGCTGCTTATATCGGATACAGTTGGACAAAGTTGGATGGTGACGGAAAATGCGAAGAGCACGTCGCCGCTCACGTATTGCGTCACGGCATGCCTCGTTCCACCAAGGAACTGGAGGGCGCCGGGGCAATTCGGAGGTGCGTGGTATTGAACGTTCCGCAGCTGTGAGAATAACGTCGGTAAAATGTGTGACCTCATCGTCGACGCTGGGAAAGCGACGGTCATCGAATGTCGCTAGAGACGAAAAAAGTGTCCAATCGGCTTGGGCAAACTTCCAGCGACGCGAGCGCATATATGGCAGTTGAGGCTGCAGTCGAAGAACACATGGAAAGTGGTCACTCGAGTGTGTATCATCAAGGGCGAACCATTCGAAGCGCCGAGCTAGCGGAACAGTACCGACCGCAAGGTCCAAATGAGATAAATTTGCCGTGGAGGCAGACAAAAATGTGGGGACCCCAGTGTTGAGGCAAACTAGATCCGCTTGGTGGAAGACGTCTAGCAATAGTGAGCCACGTGGACAAGGATGTGGAGATCCCCAAAGCGGGTGGTGGGCATTGAAGTCCCCAACCAGCAAATAGGGGGGTGGAAGCTGATCAAGAAGATGAAGGAGATCAGCTCGTGCCATTGGTGTAGACGATGGAATGTATACCGTACAAAGAGAGAACGTGTATCCAGAAAGGGAAAGACGGACGGCGACAGCTTGGAAGGAAGTGTTTAAGGGGATTGGGTGATAATGGAGAGTATCATGGAGCAGAATCATGAGTCCTCCATGGGCTGGAGTGCCTTCAACAGAGGGGAGGTCATATCGGACGGACTGAAAATGAGGGAGAACAAAGCGGTCATGGGGACGCAGCTTTGTTTCCTGAAGACAGAAGATGACCGGCGAGTAGGATCGTAAGAGGATCGACAATTCCTCCCGATTGGCGCGAATGCCGCGGATATTCCAGTGGATAATGGACATAGGGTGAACAGAAAATGGAGGAACGTGACCAAGGGTGCTGTCAACTCAACGACTGCTCAGAGCTTGCGACCGACTGCATGGAATTGCATTCAGTCGAAGGCAGAAGATCCTGATCCATAGGTTGGTCAGGAGCAGCTCCTGCCACCAACGGTCGGCCAGTTGACCGGCCACCAGCAGTGCGCCTCGGCGACACAGAAGATGGCCGAGGGCGATTTCCGCCAGGTGGTGCTGTAGATGGGACACGCCTTGGCGGAGAAGGAGAGGAACTGTGTTTCTTCGTAGCCTTCTTAGAAGTATGATGTTTAGATGAAGGAGGAACCGATGGTTGTGAAGTTGCGGTACATAAAAACTCTTCACGAGAATGCTCTTTTTTCGAAGACTTGGCGTCTGACTTTTGGGCTCGAGATTTAACAGAACCCGACGAAGGGTGAGCCATTGAGTGGGCAGGCGAAAGAGGTGAGGTTGAACGGGCGATCTTTGCGCTGGCCGATCTGACGACCGTGGTACTAAAGGTGAAGTCGCAAGTCTGCGTGGCCGCCTCCTTTGTTGGTGGAGGAGAAGCAAGGACAGCGCTGTATTTACCTTTCTGAGGCACGGTGGGCGGTCGACTGGCGAGTAACTTTCGAGCAGCAAAGGTCGACACCTTTTCCTTCACTCTTATTTCCTGGATGAGCTTTTCATCCTTAAAAACGGGGCAATCTCGAGAGGAGGCAGCGTGGTCACCCATACAGTTGATGCAGCGAGGGGATGGAGGTGGACAAGGACCCTCATGGGCATCCTTGCCACAAGTAACACATTTGGCCGGATTGGAACAGGACTGGCTGGTATGATTGAACCGCTGACATCGATAGCAACGCATAGGGTTTGGGACATAAGGGCGAACGGAAATTATCTCATAGCCTGCTTTGATTTTTGATGGGAGTTGAACTTTGTCAAATGTCAAGAAGACAGTGCGGGTTGGAATGATGTTCGAATCAACCCTTTTCATAACCCGATGAACAGCTGTGACGCCCTGGTCAGACAGGTAATGCTGAATTTCTTCGTCAGACAATCCATCGAGGGAGCGCGTATAAACGACTCCACGCGAGGAATTTAAGGTACGGTGCGGTTCCACCCGGACAGGGAAGGTGTGGAGCAGAGAAGTACGCAGCCATTTTTGAGCCTGGAGGGCACTGTGTGTTTCTAACAACAGGGTACCGTTCCGTAATCTGGAACAAGACTTTACAGGACCCGCAATTGCGTCGACACCTTTCTGTATAATGAAAGGGTTGACCGTGGAAAAGTCGTGACCTTCGTCAGACCGAGAGACAACAAGGAACTGTGGCAACGATGGAAGAACAGTCTGTGGCTGAGACTCAGTGAACTTACGTTTGTGAGCAGACATAGTGGAAGGTGAGGAAACCATTGCGGAAAATCCCCCATGATTACCGGCGTCTCCGATGGCGCGCTCCTCCATTGTGGGGGCCCTCACCGAGGGCACACCCGCCTTAGGTGATTGTTCACACCTCAGGTCACACCTCCCGACAAACGGACGGAGGGACCAATCGGCACTTTCGGAAGGTATCAGCTCGGGTAATCACCCCTCCCTGGGCCTGGCCGTTACCAGGGGGTACGTACGTGTCCTACCTGTCTACCCGGGGCGGGGAATTACGCGTTACCCCGTCACCGGCTACGCATGGAAGTGCGTGGGTCGGCCTTCAGACACGCACAGGGAGGAAAGAAGAGAAAGGGAAAGGAAAGAAGAGGGGGTCTCAAACGCCGTAGCGGAGAAAAGGGCAAGGAGAAGAGGGAAGGAAAAGAGAAGGACGGAGGAAGGACGAGGACTGGCAAGTGTAAGAGCAAGGAATTTGGAACTGTTTCGAGCGTCCGTCTCCGGACGTAGGCACAAACCATACTCCCAGAGGGGGAGAAAGGAAGGAAAGAGACAGAGGTGAGTGGGGGGGGGGGCCAAGATTGGGGACGGGGAGGGATGCGGAAAGGGAGGGGAAGGTATGCAGCCCGGAAAAGGAAGGAGGGCCACATTAGCTCGGGGTCCCGTGCTCGCTACGCACGTGTCCACAAAAGAGTTGTGGACCCCCTGGGGGTTATGGGTGTTGAGGTCTCCCAATAACAGAAGGTGGCTGCCGCTGGTCTATCAGCGCAGCCAATACATGCCGCAGGACATCATCTGGTTAAAGAGACTGCAGCCAGTAACAGCCTGAGGCGTCCACACCGTAACAGCGACAGCCTCTAAAGGTGTCTGAAGAGGTACAAATTCGCTGTAAAGAGAGTTAAGGACGTAGATGCACACTCCACAAGATACCCTCTCATAGGGTGCCCGATCGTGATGATAACCCTGACAGCCATGAATGGCAGGGGGTTCGAATCGCTGAAAACCGAGTTTCCTGGAGAGAAATGCAGAAGAAAGGGTGAAAGCTATCAAGCTGTAGGAGCTCAGCAAGGTGGTGGAAATTCCACTGGGCGATGACATTTTCCGCAGCCAAAAAAGGCATAAGGGACCGATTAAGTAGAGTACGCCATTGGGTCATTTACCGCCACTGAAGGAGAGCCAGAGGCGAGATCGAGGTGGTCGTGAGACGCCGAAATCTACAAATCATTCTCAGACGCAGAGCTGGTAGTAACAGGTGGCACAGTGGCAACCTCAACCTCGACCTTCCTACTCAGCGGTTTCCTCTTGTGGTTCTCCTCACGCGCTTTAAGCACTGCATAGGAGGAGGGATGGAAGGTTTCACTTCGCAATGGTAGACCATCACCTTCACCTTTTCAGGTAACGAGTCACCCTCAAAAGCCAAGATGAAGGCACCAGTAGCAAACCTGTGTTCTTTGGGTCCCCTTATGAACGCGCCTTTCGCGTTAAGTTTGCGTGTAGCTCCTCATCTGACTGCAAGAGGTGGTCACTATGGAACCTAAGACCCTGGAAAATGTTAAGGCTTTCATTAGGACTGAACCAGACAGGGATATTACCCAGGTTGTCACAGGCGGGTAACTCACGCGACTGGGCTGGGGAGGCTCCCTGGACCTACAGTCAAGAAGCCTAAAACACATACCACAAAAACTCACTGCTGAGGCATCGGAATGAGGCCAGTGATCGAGCAGCCTGTGTTGGTTACCTAGAGAGGGCTGAAGGCCGGTTGATGTGAAAAGCCGATGGGCATCGACAGCGACAGTCAACAGCGGGTCAAGACACTGATTGTAACGTACAGAATTAGAAAGTATTTTTAAGTAAATTTCCTCGTTGCATGGGTGGACACTGTGCAAAACTAAACCAATTTGAAGTGCGTGCAGGAAGTTCACCCATGGGACACATATCTTGTGAGTGGTATTCGATTCTCGGGAAAATAATGGGTTTACAAATCTGCACACATCCCTGAACCCAGCAGCACCACTCCAAATCTTTGTTTCAATACATTAGTAGCAGTGTTGTGCGATCCAGTCGTCTCTGTGATTTGGACCCAGCATGGATCCACTGGTGCTGTGCAAGTGAGGCAGTGGGATGTAGTGTGACGGTGGTAGCACTGTAGACTAACATGCAAACAGTTGGTGTGTGATTCAAGGCTTCCCTGCACAGTTGCCACGGATTTCTGACCAAACTCCGCAGGTCGAATGAAAACCGTGCATTGTCGAAAATCATGGTTAACCTACCTACTTTCGCTTCTTTTGTGATTGCTGATGCGGCAATGGTAGGTCCTGTTATGAACGCCAGCTGAACGAAGGAGCAAGACAACTCTTCCTCGACTAACCCTCCCCCCCCCCCCCCCTCTTTGATGGCACTGGCTAGTCAAAATGCTGGTAAGGAAGCAGAGCTGTTGACCAATTATCCGTTACCTACCAAACTGACGCTAAAATTTGATACAAACGGCAGGATCCTGAAGAACACTGTGCTAGAAATAGTGACGATTGTAAATTCCTTTTTACTGCTGTCTTTCTTGTTACAGATGTGCCAACGGATGCTTCTATGCAAAATGGGAGTAAAAGTTCGCAGTATAAAACAGAAATCCTGCAAGAAGAACTAAGTTCTAGACGGATTCTTGTGATCATTCGTTAATCGGTTAATGACAGTGAGTGGCAGGTCAAAAACAATTCCATAAATCACAATTTAAACATAAATAGTTTTAACGAAACTTTTCCTGTCAGTACGCAACACGTTTCGTCGTCTGTACTACGATGTTAATTCTTTTAGAAGTGAAAAGCCGAGCCAACGCCTCCAAATAAGGAAGAAAAATTAGTGATGAAAGGTAAGGTGATAGGACCGTCAGCAGAATGTGTCCTTGCTACGAAGGAGACTTTTCTCCACCCTCATTCTCTGAAGAGTCACGTACTGTATACAATCAGAAGCTGTAGTGCTATCTGACGGCAGTCGGTATGGATCTCTTACACGGAGGAGGAATAAGCGCTCAGATGGGAGAGAGATGCTGCTGTTGCTCGTTTCAGTGTTGAACAGCCAGAAACTTTCATCAGAGGTAGAGGTCGCTTGGTAGCTCCATAGTTTCTTGACGATGTTCTGTCTGGAAGATTTTATTTTTCAGCCTTCCAGGTGAAACAAGCAAAAACAGAGTTTGAGGTAGTAGATAGTAGTCTTTAATACATATATTCGCAGATCCATTGTTTGGAAGCTACGAACAGTTACTCGCTGAACGTAACGCACCACAGTAAGAACAACTCCTCTGTCCTATCCTGCTACAGTGCAAATTTAGGTAGTCAAGGTGTAAATGAAGTCAGCTGCTTTAGGTCAGCTCTCAGGTATCTTATCTCCACAGATCGCGTTCCCCATACAACGGATGGACATGAATCGCAGAATTATTATTAGAAATGCATATAGCTAACACGGAGCGGAGTTGTAAATCTAAGTACGTAATTGTTAAACGTTGAGTATTCAACCTTTTTAAACTGTATTGAATTCAGTCTTTAATGAAGAGAGAGCCCTTGTGATGAAATATAAGGAAGAGTTGTCATCGGAGGGATGCGAATTTGAGTGTCAATGTGGGGAGTTTAGAGATTCTCAGTGGCAAGGTTGTGAACGCCCTTACAAATAGAAAGGCAGCCAAATGTGGCTAAAATGGTTAAAAGCGTTATCATATAGTAAAGAGTAAACATACAAAATGGCTCTCTCTCTCTGCACTCTTATTTATACACACACGACGTAAGAGAAAGAAGCTATACTTAGGACAAAATCGTAAGTAAAACGACATACGAGCTACAATAACAGTATAGAAAAATGTTACTAGGTGACCATTTACGAAGGACAGGTGAGCCAGCCATCCTGTTAACATGAGAATAACGTCTCCAAATAACTTTACGAAACACGTTGGACGTGTCACAAAACGCGCATAGTGTGGACTGCCGTCTCTAATCGCGGCCTAATTCCAAAATGTGTCACGTATTTATTCGAGAGTGGTATGATCTAAGGTTTTCCTTCCAGCGTTAAAAACAATTTCGGTATGATAGCTACATTTCTTAAACAGCAAGAAGTGCTGCAAAATGCAGAATAAGTAAACTGGCTAGGAGCAACGTTCTTCATCGCAAAATTTGGAATGTATGTACAGCGCTCTTGTTTGAACCATCACAGTAGCCAGCGCGGTAAGGAACAGATAACCAGTTCAATGTGAACTGTAGAAGGTGGAATTTTTTTTTATTTTTTTAATTTTTATTTTTTGCAGCGTAGTTTTCTCCAAATGAGATACTTTAGTGGGAAACGTGAGTGAATCCGAAGACGCTGATTCATTTTTTACGCTTAAACTAAAAGCTCTTCTGCGAAACTTCACAGGTGGACGTAGCTTAGCTTCTTAAACGTTAGTTTTTTCGAGGTAAATCGGATGACTTGAAATTTCGAACCAGGATATGACGGAATTGGTATGAAGAGACCAGATGTTTATGTTGCGCCGAATCATCTGTTAGACATACAGATCGGTGTTGTATCGCGAAGTTCTATTGTGAACCAATTATGCGCTTCCATTATGTTTTTGTGTTCCGCCGATGCGGGTTGCGTACGCATTCTCTATCGCAATTTTACTGCCTGAGAGTGAACTACGCCTTCAGGCCCCAATATGTTAGTATTGGAGTTTCCAAGTTTACTGTAATGGACGGACAATGGAGTGGGGTACAAAATCTAGTAGAGCTGTAGAGGAATTACTAAGGTTCGTCAACAGGAATCCCTATATGCACGAAATCTCTACGACCTTACCCTTTAGGAACTGCTAATGAGGGAAACTACTTTTCGCAACCCACACAGATTGGTAGATGGCCCAGTAAACAGCTCGTCGAAAACAAAATACAGAACAGGCATAAAACCAGAAACCTCAGGAAGAGGCCGAACAGAAACAGTTAACAGTCGAAGGTCAGGATGTGCAACACAGTGCGAATCTGAAGAGCTACGGCGCTTGAAGTGGGAGAGACTTTTTCCACCATATTATGAACTGTCCGTCCGATCATTGACGTGTCTGTTCCCCTGACAGTGAAGACTTACAGGAGGAATCGTATGTAACGTATCTGTGGAACAGGAATTAAACAGTACTTTCACCGTCCCGAAGGAGTGCACAAAGGTTTTCCCCTTCCTGTTGGAAGTGCTGATGTATGAACAAATTAGGAGCCAACTTGTATTCAAACAAATAGAATTAATTTTAAATCATCCTTTCCTCCTCCGACTGCATTGAAGTGCTAGTGGCGAAGATCTTTCAACCCAGCTTCAGTAACACTTTCCCAATTAATACTGCCTGCAACACCCACTAGCAACTACAAATACATTTATCATTTTAGACAGTACCTGCAAAATGACGTATTCGTCCTAATAGCTGAGAAAACCTGTCGAACGTAGACTAAAGTGAACGGAAGGCCTCCGGGCTTAGATTTGACAACTGTAGATGTTTATTTTCCTATGCTTGGTCGTGAGCTGCTTATACTATCCTGTTATCTGTATGTTTTGAGATAACAGGTGGAGAATACCTGTCGTAAATGATAACATGAACAGATTCTTTGTAATTAGGACCATTTTGAAAGCTGTGTTTGATGATTTCGAAAAAGGAAGCAAAAATAGACAGGCTATGGAAATTACGCCAGTTGATAACAAAAATTGGAGAAGTTAGTTTGAAGTAAGAAAAAGGCAGTTGTGTCAGCAGGTGAGATGGTGTGTTGTTGCAAATCCCAATGGACTTTTGACAGGCTTTACATTTTATCAGATGGAAACCACATACCGTGACTAATCAAGGATTTGGCTTAGGTGAAATTGCTGTAATCCAGCTGACAAAGTCTTACCCCTGGACATACTATCTATCGTGAGATTTTCTGCAGTCAAGCTGGTATGTGAGCTTCTGAATAGAGGTTTCACTTTATCAGGGACTATCCAGGAAAAAAGAATACCCAAGGATGCAAGACTCAAAACTGACCATGAACTTACTATGGCAGGCTGAGGGTCGTCACATATGCCTGTCCATTATGACAAATGTGTGTAATTAAATAGATGCATAGAAAGAGCAATGGTGATGTCTGATGGGTTGACACCATGGGCAGAAGACAAGTGCTTACGGTTCAGCAAAAAGGATATCACTCAGATTGAAGTCACCAGACCAATGGCCATCCAATCATACAGTGCTATAATGGGGGGGGGGGGGGGGGAGGGGGGAGTGGTCCTTGGAAATATGGAGGTCAATCCCGAGAGGAGACCAACATATATAGGCCGAATCGTTCTCAGCACAGAACAGTAATCCTGCAAGTTTACTAACTTCTAGACGGATTCTTATGACCACTCATTAAACAGTTAATTACAGCTAGTACCAGATCAAACAGAATTCCATAAATGAAAATTTAAAGCAAAATAGTTTTAACGAAACTTTTCCTGTCAGTACGCAACACACGTTTCTTCTTCTGGACAATGAAGTGAAGAGTCTAGCCAAAGCCTCCAAATAAGGTAGCAAAGGTAAGGTGAAAGAACCGCCAGTAGAATGTGTCCTGGATACGAAGGAGACATTTCTCTACCCTCATTCTCTGAAGAGTCACGTCGTACTGTACATAATGAGAAGCTGTAGTGCTGCCTGACGGCAGTCATTATGGAGCTCTTACACTGAGGAGGAATAAGCGTTCAGATGGGACAGAGATGTTGCTGTTGCTCGTTTCAGTGTTGAACAACCAGAAACTTCCATCAGAGGTAGAGGTCGCTTGGTAGCTCCATGGTTTCTTGACGATGCTCTGCCCGGAATATTATGTTTTTCACCCTTCCAGGTGAAACAAGCAAAAACTGAGTTTGAGGTAGCAGAGAGTAGGCTATAATATATATATTCTCAGATCCATTATTTGTAAATTACGAACTGTTACTTGCTGAAATTAACGCACCATAGTAAGAACAACTCCTCTGCCCTATCCTGCTACAGTGCAATTTTAGATAGTCAAGTAGTAAATTAAGTCAGCTGTTTTACGTCGGCTGTCAGGTTTCTCCGCTCCACAGATCGCGTTCCCCATACAACGGAGGGACATGAATAGCAGAATTATTCTTAGAAATGCATATAGCTAACATGGTGTTGTAAAACTAATTACGCAATTGTTAAAGGTTGAGTACTCAAAATTTTTAAGCTGTATAAAATACAGCCTTTAATGAAGAGAGGCCTACAGGTAAAAATTTGATTGGAAACTTGGAACAACAGTTTTCTTCATGTAGCCAGGTGTACTACATTAAGCTGTATAGTGCACTCGCGCTGAACTGCCTTCTGGAATAGAGAGGCGCTGCACAAATGCGACGCAACTGGAAGCGAGAATAGAAAAAACTTGAAACTCAACCATTAGAAGATAGTAAAGAGATACAATGCTGGCTGGCGCCAGCCCCAACTATGAGTAGTCAGCAAGGTGCCGATTAGTGAAGAATTCTGCACATCGTACAAGGGCATCGCCATGCAGCACTTTCCGTACATTATGCTCGAGTCGAGAGTAATCACGTGATAACTCGAAAAAAATTGTATGATGTCGTAACAGCTGTGTAGGATATGGAAACAATCCAGAGCTGACCAGAGTACTTAAAACGAATTAGTCTATTGCCCACTTAAGAAAAAGAACGAAAGTCTTTGACAGCAGCAAGCAGTACTGCACCGTATTAATTAGCTCGGGAATGGTGAGAGGTGCTTTAGTGACTGTAGACGGTTGCGCTGAATACTTTCATTTTAAACCTTAACAGCAAGGTAGCTCTGCTCACGTCTTCGCGATCTCAACTCCCTGCTTCCCGATCGCTGATCGTGGGCGACGACGCCACTGCAGTGGTGGAAAGCAACCACAGGAGAGACGCAGTCTACGTAGAAACAGTAATAACATGGCCTTCCTAACTGTGAGACTACACCAAGGTTGTAACTGTGACACGTGGCAAAATTTAAATATTAAGTATCCCCATAAAACGGGAATGTAACCAACATGTCAACACCATACAAGAATAAACACAGGTAAACGATAATAAGGTTATGCTCACGCACAGCCTTTTCATTATGACTGCAGTAATTAAATTACTGATATCACCACCCAGCACCAAAATATTTGCTGCAAAATGATGCAACTAGTACTTATTCCATAGCGCACTTCACAGTTCTTAACTGAAGACAAATTTTGGTAAGCAGCCGTACTAGCCGTTTATGGCTAGTTTTCACTTAGCCCACGTGGGACTCTCCCGCCTGTCCTCAGGTACCATTAGCCTACTGTACTGGTATCTTCGTTACTTGTAGCGATTAGCCCCTCTCTTCCCAAGCAGATTTTAGCTGGAGTATTTGTTACAGTAAAACTTCAGTCGTAGCTAGGCAGTTTTCTTACTAACGCTGCTTGCCATTGAAACGTTTTCCACTTAATGGCGTATTACGTAAGATACATTGAGACGAACACGATGATTATACACCACACAGTAATTCATGTCTTGCATACCAACCAACACAACAGACAAGAATTCCACCAAGAACTGTAGGATAGGAATAAAAGAGTCTCATCTGAACAACGGATTTTTCCATCTAGTGGCGCTCAACAGCTCTTAAGATTTCTCAGCACAAGTGAAATTTGATAAAACAAATGCAGGCATTAAGCCAAGATACTTACAACAGAATCCAAAGAATGTCACGTACCTCATACATACTACTCGCATTGGACCTTGCCCGGATGACAAACCGGAGCACACTTACCAACAGTTCCGTTACAACACAACGTCGCTAGTTTCTGAAATAAAGACGACCAATACTATCATGAAGTTGCCCTTGTACGATGTGCAGGATACCTCTTCTCCAATCGGCAGCCTGATGAGTACTCACAGCGACCGTAATCGAAGAATAGAATACAGTTCTGATGCGACTGCCTACGATGCGTAGTCAACAGCGGAGAGTACAAACTAACAGACAAATGCGACCAACCGGGAAATTCAACTTATAACAGATTCTTGAGTCAGACAATACATCACCGAAACCCAAGTCACGTAACTGTGGAAATGACACCAACTAAAGTACCCGATTTTCCTAAACATGATTTCACTGTGCTCCGGAACATGCACTCACGCGCACATCTACATCTAGATCTGCATGACTACTCTGCAATTCACGTTTAAGTTCTTGGCAGAGGGTTCATCGAACCACAATCATACTATCTCTCTACCATTCCATTCCCGAACAGCGCGCGGGAAAAACGAACACCTAAACCCTTCTGTTCGAGCTCTGATTTCTCTTATTTTATTTTGATGATCATTCCTACCTATGTAGGTTGGACTAAACAAAATATTTTCGCATTCGGAAGAGAAAGTTGGTGACTGAAATTTCGTAAACAGATCTCGCCGCGACCAAAAACGTCTTTGCTTTAATGACTTCCATCCCAACTCACGTATCATATCTGCCACACACTCTCCCCTATTACGTGATAATACAAAACGACTGGCATGCGACCAAACTAGCTCAACTGTGGAAATCACACGATTAAACAAACTACTTCCGAAGACTTGATCATACAGTGCCCGACGAAAACTTACTCAAGTACGCATTAACAGCCTTGACGTGGACTGCACCTCGGAAACATACCTCATGTACACAAGTCACAGCCCGCCGAAACCACCTTCGGAACCCTTCATGCACATGCCTGGTTGTACTGAATCTGCAAGTGCACTCTCCTACATCCAACAGCACGTGGGAAATCAATCAGCACGACCTATACATACGCCACGGACTACGTCCACGGTTAATCGTAACTGACAGCCGCTTCCACACTAGTCAGCAGAGCGGGAGGGACTACCGCATCAGGAAAAACGACCGCGCTCGCCGCAAATGTAAACAGCGCAGCGCTACCAGTTGCGGCGGGAATTCAAATCCTCGCAAACGCTTAACACTGAGCCAGCACCAACGTCATATGTTGCAGCTGCTGCTATACCGGAACCGAAACCAACACCACAAGACAAAATTAAAGCCAATATACAACGAAGTATACCCATACTATTTATGAAACCAGGTAAATGCGAATATTAAAAAAAACATCAATGACAATTCTGAAAAGGGTGTTAACCCAAAAATTGACAATATATGAATCAAAGCAATTTGTACTGCAAAAATGCACAATTCGTAGAAGGTGAAAAACAACAAGACATTGAGAAGTTGTTAAACAATACCAGAATAGAGGAGAAGTTCGCTTGTGAACTTAAGGGAAACTTTGTTTGTGAACGTCCCAGAGAACTAATTTTAAAGACAATATACGGTGTGACATTCTATGATGTCACTCCTCGCTGCAGTGCGTAAAATCTGAGTTCTTATGTGTACCGCATATAGCTGCAAGTCAATAACCCTCGTACATTGCGCATTTTGGAGCTGCTACATGATCTTCAGGAACCAGATGACCTCACTGAGTGCATTTATAGTCAAAATAGTGAACAGAGCATGTAAACAAAACTGTGTAATACAATCAGAGTTATGATTCAAGTTAGTAAAAGCACAACGGCATACAGTTCCACGTGCTACCGAAATTCCAGAAAATATCAGAAAACAAATAGTCAAGACTTGGAGAATATATAGTGTCTAAAGTACTGTATTTATTGAACATCATGTAGCAGTTCCAAAATACACCATGTCTGAGGATTACTCACATGTATGCATGCGTGATGCACATAACATTTCAGGTTTTGCCCACTGCAGCAAGGATGTACTGTATAGAAAAACATGACCTACTGCAAGGAAACCACCAGACCTTCCTTTGTAAAAAAAAAAAGAAAATGTATATGTAATACTCTTGGCAGGCAGTTCCTTATGTATGCAATGTTTTTGAAGCATCAAATACGGAGAAGCGATTATGGCAACGCTTAGTAAGATCTCCAAGCACATACCACCTAAGAAGATGCAAAGGGATGCAGAACGAAGGCAGAGACTACTATCAACGCAGGACTTCCACAAGTCAGAGGTTCTCTCCCTGTTAGCATTTCGGCGAAGATGAATGAAGACGTCGAGTCGGTAGAGTGTCCATCCATCGCATGCTTGTCGGTTGTGAAGGAATATATTCAGAATAGGAGAGACATTAAGATCTATAAACATAACTCACTCATCCTCTGTTAGAAATCTAGCAGATAATGCTTGTGAACCAAGTAATAATTACTGCATGTGTGATGAGGTCATAAAAGCTTCTAGACCATGGATCCATATCTATAACGGTCATGCTTAGGAAACTTGTGCTGACTGGGCATGTATGTGGTATCAGTAGCACATTGCCGTCTGAAGACATGGACAGCATTCAACTGGCATCGTCCAACATGTCATACAAGTATGATGAGCCCTGAGCCCTTGTTCAAATGATCTAAAAAAGACTGTTTGGTTTGTGGGATTAAAGGGACCAGACTGCTATGGTCATCGGTCCCGTGTTCCAAAACTTGAAAACACCCACACAGAAAAAAAGCGAATAAGGAAAAGATGAGAGACGACATATGACAAGAGAAACATAGACAAAGACCAGACAAAACAAATTAAAATCACACAGAGTGTGACGGTGGCTTTTTTTTTTTTTTTTTTTTTTTTTTTTTTTTTTTGTGGTTTTCGGGCGCACAACTTCAATGGTCATTAGCGCCCTGACTACTCTAAGAATGCACCGCGAGGCACAAGTTGACAACAACAACTAAAAGGGAAAACACAATAAAAGACAGACTGACAGGCATAGGATTAAAAAACATCATCAAATGTCCTTAGCGAGGTGTGTCAAATTGATAAAACAAAGAACACGAGCAGCTGCTCGTGGGTCATCCGCTAAAATGGCATCGAAAGTATTAGGCAGGTTAAGATCGAGGCGCAGTGTGTTAAGATCAGGACAGGACATTAAAATGTGTCTAACCGTCAGCAAGTGCCCACATGGGCAGAACGGCGCCGGCGCAGCCGTCAGCAGATGGCGATGGCTGAACCGGCAGTGTCCAATTCTTAACCTTGCTAAAACGACCTCCTCCCGCCGAGAAGGGCGTGAGGAGGACGTCCAAGCCACGGGAAGAGGTTTTAAGGCCCGAAGCTTGTTGTCGGTAAGTGCAGCCCAATCGGCATGCCACAGCGACACAACGCGCCGACAAATGACCCTGCTAAAATCGGACGAAGGGACACAACAAGAAGCTGTCCGAGGCTGGAGGACCGCAGCCTTGGCCGCGGCATCTGCAGCTTCGTTCCCAGGGATACCGACATGGCCAGGAACCCACATAAAGCTAACCGGCGTACCGACGTCCACCAGCTGCTGAAGAGAGCATTGGATCCGTTGTACGAAAGGGTGAACCGGGTACGGATCACTGAGGCTCTGGATGGCGCTCAGGGAATCTGAGCAGATGACATAAGCAGAATGTCGGTGGCGGCAGATGTAAAGAACAGCCTGGTAGAGGGCAAAGAGCTCAGCTGTGAAGACCGAACAATGGCCATGGAGCCGGTATTGGAAACTTTGTGCCCCGACAATAAAGGAACACCCGACCCCGTCATTGGTCTTAGAGCCATCTGTATAAATGAAAGTCATGTTGTTGAACTTCGAACGAAGTTCCAAAAAACGGGAGTGGTAGACCGAACCGGGGGTGACCTCTTTTGGGAGCGAGCTGAGGTCGAGGTGAACGCGGACCTGAGCCTGGAGCCAAGGTGGCGTGCGGCTCTCGCCCACTCGAAAGGTTGCAGGGAGTGAAAAATGAAGGTGTTGAAGGAGGCGACGAAAGCGAACTCCAGGGGGTAGCAAGGCAGAGACATACAACCCGTATTGAAGGTCAAGAGAGTCGTCAAAAAAGGAACGATAAGACGGATGGTCGGGCATTGACAGTAGCCGACAGGCATACCGACAAAGCAGTATATCGCGCCGGTAGGTGAGTGGCAATTCGCCAGCGTCAGCATGAAGACACTCTACGGGACTGGTATAAAATGCTCCGATCGCAAGTCGTAAACCCCGATGTTGTATGGAGTTGAGGCGGCGTAAGATGGATGGCCGTGCAGAGGAGTATACGAAGCTCCCATAATCCAGCTTGGAGCGGACGATCGACCGATATAGACGAAGTAGGACGGTTCGATCCGCTCCCCACGACATACCACTGAGAACACGGAGGACATTTAAAGAACGGGTACAACGGGCGGCCAAATATGACACATGTGGAGACCAGCTAAGTTTCCTGTCAAAGGTAAGGCCTAAAAATTTGATTGTCTCCACGAGTGGGAGAGCAACGGGACCGAGTCGTAAGGACGGTGGGAGAAACTCTTTGTAGCGCCAGAAGTTAATACAGACCGTCTTCTCGGCAGAAAAACGGAAGCCATTGGCGACACTCCAGGAGTAAAGACGGTCAAGAGAACGCTGAAGACAGCGCTCCAGGACACGTGCACACTGCGCGCTGCAATAGATGGTAAAATCGTCCACGAAAAGGGAGCCTGATACATCAGCTGGGAGGCAATCCATTATTGGATTGATCGCGATGGCGAAGAGAGCGACGCTCAAAACTGAGCCCTGTGGCACCCCATTCTCCTGGCGAAAGGTGTCGGACAGGACAGAACCCACACGTACCCGAAACTGTCGATCCATTAAAAAGGAATGAATAAAAAGAGGGAGGCGACCGCGAAAGCCCCATGTATGCATGGTGCGGAGAATGCCCGCCCTCCAACAGGTGTCGTAAGCCTTCTCCAAATCAAAGAACACAGCCGCGGTCGGGCGCTTCCGCAAGAAGTTATTCATAATGAAGGTCGACAAGGTAACCAGATGGTCAACAGCAGAGCGGCGCCTTCGAAATCCACATTGTACATTGGTAAGTAGGCGTCGAGACTCGAGCAGCCAAACCAATCGAGAGTTAACCATTCGCTCCATCACTTTACAGACACAGCTGGTAAGCGAGATAGGTCGATAACTGGAAGGCAAGTGCTTGTCCTTCCCCGGCTTAGGAATCGGGACAACAATAGACTCGCGCCAGCATGCGGGAACATGTCCCTCAATCCAGATGCGATTGTATGTACGAAGAAGAAAACCTTTACCCGCAGGAGAAAGGTTCTTCAGCATCTGAATATGAATAGAATCAGGCCCTGGAGCGGAGGACCGTGATCGGCCAAGTGCGGTTTCGAGTTCCCGCATGGTGAATGGGGCATTATAACTTTCACAATTCGAGGAGCGGAAGTCAGGTGGCCTAGCCTCCTCTGCCTGTTTGCGGGGGAGGAAGGCAGGGTGGTAATGAGCGGAGCTCGAAACCTCGGCGAAAAAGCGGCCGAAGGCATTGGAGACAGCCTCAGGGGCCACAAGGACTTCATTCGCGATCTTCAAGCCAGAAACTGGGGAGTGGACCTTAGTGCCAGATAGCCGGCGCAGGCTACCCCAGACAACAGAAGAAGGGGTAGAACTGTTGAAGGTGCTTGTGAAAGCAGCCCAGCTGGCTTTCTTGCTTTCTTTAATAATACGACGACACTGAGCACGTAATCGTTTATAATTAATACAATTCGCCACTGTAGGGTGGCGCTTAAAGGTGCGTAAAGCACGTCGACGAGCACGTAAAGCATCTCTACATGCTGCGGTCCACCAGGGGACCGGTACGCGACGTGGAGAAGAAGTAGGGTGAGGGATGGAATATTCAGCAGCAGCGAGAATGACTTCCGTGAGGTGTGCGACCTGACGATCGCAGCTTGTGAAGGTTTGATCCTGAAAGGTAGCCCTGGAAGAGAAGAGCTCCCAGTCTGCCTTGGAGATGGTCCAACGAGAGGAGCACGGAGAGGGAGTATGCTGCAGGAGATGGATAACACACGGGAAATGGTCGCTCGAATATGTATCAGAAAGTGCATACCACTCAAACCGGCGTGCAAGTTGGGGAGTACATATAGAAAGGTCTAAATGGGAATAGGTGTGAGATGTGTCCGAAAGAAAAGTAGGGGCGCCAGTATTGAGGCAGACAAGATCGAGCTGGTTGAAAAGGTCTGCTAACAAGGAGCCCCTCGGGCAGGATGCTGGAGAGCCCCAAAGGGGATGGTGGGCATTGAAGTCTCCAGTTAACAAAAACGGTGCAGGTAGCTGAGCAATAAGTTGCATCACGTCTGCCCTGGTAACGGCAGATGACGATGGAGTGTAAACGGTACAAAAGGAAAACGTAAAAGTGGGGAGAGTAATGCGGATGGCAACTGCCTGCAGGCCGGTGTGCAACGTGATGGGATCGTAGTAAATATCATCCCGGACCAGCAACATAACCCCTCCATGAGCTGGGATACCTACCACAGGGGGTAGGTCAAAACGCACAGAGGTGTAGTGTGCCAAGGCAATTTGATCGCATGGGCGTAGCTTCGTTTCCTGGAGGGCTACGACAAGCGGACGGTGCAAGCGGAGCAGCAACTTCAAGTCCTCTCGGTTGGAGCGAATGCTGCGAATATTCCAGTGAATAAGTGCCATCGTAAGAAAAGAAAGATGAGAGAAGTGGTCACCTCGAAGGCCGCTTAGGGCCTGGCTTCGAGCGAGCACTGCCGCCGCTATCAGTAGGCGGACAGTCATCGTCCATTGGGTCTATAGGGTCATCGGCCATCTCGGGAGGATGGCCGGGAGGGGGAGCTTCCTCCGCCAGTGAACGGCCAGATGTACGGCGACCAGCGGTGCGGCCAGGCGAAACGGATGACGGCCTGGGGCGGCAGCCGCTGGGTGGCGCAAGAGAAGAAATGCGCCGTGGCGGGGAAGGAGAACTGTGCTTCCTATGCGCCTTTTTGGAAGGACGTGTAGTGGAAGTACCGGTCGAAGGCTGTGAGGTCGAGGTACGGAGGAAGTCTGCACGGGATGGTTCCTTCTTGAAGGCCCGTGCATCTGACTTCAGTGTCTTCGTTTTAGCAGAAGCTGAAGAAGGTGCTCGTGGCTGTGGGGTGATGGGAGGAAGAGGAGACGTCGACCGCGCGATCTTGGCACTGGCCGAACGGACGACCGTGGTGCTGAAGGTCAGATCGCATGTCTGGGTTGCTACCTCCCGGGTAGTCCGAGGAGAGGCGAGGACAGTACTGTATTTCCCCGCTGCGAGCAGCGTGGGCTTCCTACTAGCCAATAGCTTGCGAGCAGCCGAGGTGGACACTTTCTCTTTGACCCGAATTTCCTGGATACAGCGTTCTTCCTTATAGACAGGACAGTCGCGGGAGGATGCTGCATGGTCACCCTGACAGTTCACACAACGAGGAGACGGAGGTGGACAGTCACCCTCATGGGCATCCCTGCCACAGGTGACACATTTAGCCGCATTGGAACAAGACTGTCGAGTGTGATTGAAACGCTGACACTGGTAGCAGCGCGTAGGTGTCGGGATATAGGGGCGAACAGAAATAACCTCGTAGCCCGCCTTGATGCGCGATGGCAGCTTAACACTATCGAAGGTCAAGAAAATTGTCCGGGTCGGTACAAGGTCATTGTTGACCTTTTTCATGACCCTATGGACAGCCGTCACGCCCTGCTCAGCGAGGAATGATTGAAGCTCCTCGTCAGTCAATCCGTCGAGGGAGTCAGTATAGACCACACCACGAGACGAATTCAAAGTTCGGTGGGCCTCCACCCGGACAGGGAACGTGTACAGGAGGGTGGCCCGAAGCAGTTTTTGTGCCTGAAAGGCATTCTCAGTTTCCAGTAATAAGGTGCCGTTACGCAACCTGGTACAGGATTTGACAGATCCGGCTATGGCATCTACGCCCTTCTGAATAACGAAAGGGTTGACAGAGGAAAAATCCTTTCCGTCCTCAGTTCGAGAAACTACGAGGAACTGTGGGGCAGGCGGTAGTACTTTTGTCACTGTTGGCTGGTCACGTTTCCGTTTTTGGGTCGAAGTCGAAAGAGATGGAGTAGAATCCATTGCGGAGGAATCCCCCATGATTGCCAGCGTCTCCGATGGCGCGCTCCTTCCTTGTGGGGACCCTCTCAGAGGGCACTCCCGCCTTAGGTGAATGTTTACACCTCAGGTCACACCTCCCGAGAAACAGACGGAGGGACCAATCGGCATGGTCAGAAGGTATCAGCTCAGGCAATCACCCCTCCCCGGGCCTGGCCTTTACCAGGGGGTACGCGCGTGCCTTACATGTCTACCCAGGGCGGGGACTTACGCGTTACCCCGTCACCGGCTACGCGTGCGAACGCGTGGGTCGGCCTTCAGACACGCACAGGGAGGAAGGAAGAAGAGGAAAAAGAAGAGAGAGAGGGAGAAAGAGGACAGACTGTCTCAAACGCCGAGGCGGAGACCAGAGAAGGCAAGGAGAAGAAGGCAATGAGAAAGCAAGGGGAAGAAGGCAATAAGAAGGCAAGGAGAAGAAGGCAATGAGAAGGCAAGGAGAAAAAGGCAATGAGAAGGCAAGGAGAAAAAGGCAATGAGAAGGCAAGGAGAAGGCAAGGGAAAGAGTAAGGAAGACAGTGAGGTGGAGAAGAGCAAAGAAAGGAACCAACAAAAGGAAGGAAGAAACGAGAAGTGAAAAAACCAAAAGGACCACGATGATAGGTCGTGGAACCGTCCGTCTCCGGACGCAGGCGCGAACTACCCCCGTGAGGGGGATGGACTCCTTTTAGTCGCCTCTTACGACAGGCAGGAATACCGCGGGCCTATTCTAATCCCCGGACCCGCAGGGGGGGTGACGGTGGCTGGCCGACCAGAGAGAAAAAAAAAGGAAAAGCCAATCACCGAGAAACATTAAAAACTCAGGCTAAAACTGTTGGCCAAAAGCCAGACTCAATACTAAAGATAAACACCTAGAGCAACTGATAAAAGCCCTCTGCCCGAATAAAACGTAAAAGTAAGCCTGCCATAGCAGAGTTATTAGTTAAAAGGGCAGGGAGCGTATCAGGCAGCGCAAATGTCCGCCTGACCGTAGCTAAAAGGGGCCAGGCCAACAAAATGTGGGCCACTGTCAAAACCGCCTCGCAGTGACATGGAGGAGGGTCCTCCCGGCGCAGTAAATAACTGTGTGTCAGCCGGGAGTGGCCAATGCAGAGCCGGCAAAGGACTACTGAGTCCCTGCGAGTGCCTCGCAGGGATGACCGCCACACAGCAGTCGTCTCCTTGACAGCAAGGAGTTTATTACGCGTTGGCAGTTCGCGCCATTCATCATCCCAGAGTGCAAAAACTTTTCGGCCTAAGACCGCCCGCAAATCAGTCTCTGGGAGGTCAATATCCAGAGATGGTTGACTGGTGGCCTCTTTCGCCAGGCAGTAAGCATGTTCATTGCCCGGGATACTGACATGACCGGGGGTCCGCACAAAGACCACAGAGCTGCTGCAACGGGCAAGAGTATGCAGGGACTCGGATAGTCATTACCACACAAGAATGAGGGAAAGACTGGTCGAGAGCTCGTTAACCGCTCAGGGAATTGCTACAGATAACGAAGAACTCACCTGAGCAGGAGCAGATATAATCTAGAGCACTGAAGATTGCGACAATCTCAGCACTGTAAACGCTGCAGCCAGCTGGCAAGGAACGTTGTTCGTAGTGGTCCCCTACAGTCAGAGCATAACCAACACGACCAGCAACCATCGAACCGTCAGTGTAAACAACGCCAGAGCTCTGATATGTGGCTAGGATCGAATAAAAGCGGCGGCGGAAGGTCTCCGGAGGAACTGAGTACTTCGGGCCCTGTGCCAATTCGAGCAGAAGGCAAGGGCGGGGCACAGGCCAAGGGGGTGTACGCAGAGGGGCATGGAAAGGAGTCAGATGAGGGAAAACCCCAAGCCCGGAAAGGAGCTCTCTGATGCGGAACGCAATCTTACAACCTGACCGGGGCCGACGATCTGGGAGACGGATGACCGACAGCGGGAACGGAAGACGATAATTAGAATGCCCGGGCAAGCTACAAACATGCATAGCATAAGCAGCCAGTAGTCTTTGACGCCGAAGCAGCAGTGGAGGGACATCTGCCTCCACAAGTATGCTGTCCACAGTGCTAGTCTGGAAAGGACCAGTGGCAAGTCGTATGCCGCTGTGTAGGATTGTGTCCAGCACCCACAACGCAGATGGGAATGCTGAGCCATAAGCCAGGCTCCCATAATCCAGACGGGACTGGATTAACACCTGGTAGAGCCATAAGAGGGTCTATCAGTTGTCGCCCGAGTTGGTGTGGATCAACCATCCCAGAGCATTTAGATGCCGGAAACACATCTCTCTAAGCTACCGAATATGAGGAAGCCACGTCAACAGGGCATCAAAAACCACATCCAAAAACCTATGTGACTCCACCACAGCAAGAGGTTCGCCGTCAAGGTGAAGACGCGGCTTCGGATGAACAGTGTGTCGCCAGCAGAAATGCATAACGCAGGTCTTGCCAGCCGTAAAATGGTAGCCGTGCGCTACAGCCCAAGACTGCGCCTTGCGGATAGCGCCCTGCAGCTGACATTCAGCAGTGGCAATGCCAATGGAGCTATAGTAGAGGCTTAAGTCGTCAGCATACAACGAAGCGGAGACAGACATTCCCACCGCCGCAGCGAGCCCATTAATTGCAATTAAAATCAGGCAGACACTTAAGACTGATCCCTGTGGTACCCTGTTCTCCTGAACTTGGGAGGAACTATGGGAGGCCGCGACTTGCACGCGGAAGGTACGATGCGCCAGAAAATTCCGTATGAAAATCGGCAGCGGACCTTGAAGGCCCCAATCATGAAGTGTAGAGAGGATGTGATGGCGCCACGTCGTTTCGTACGCCGTTCTCATGTAAAAAAAAACAGTGATGAGGTGCTGTCGGCGGGCAAAGCCCGTACGGATGGCAGACTCCAGGCTCACCAGATTGTCGGCGGCGGTGCGGCCTTTACGGAACCCACCCTGAGGTGGAGCCAGGAGGCCCTGAGACTAACACCCAACTCAATCGCCTGCTCACCATCCATTCGAGCAACTTGCAAAGAACGTTGGCGAGGCTAGTGGGGCGGTAGCTGTCCACATCCAAAGGGCTCTTGCCAGGTTACCTAACGGGGATGAAAATGCTTTCCCGCCATTGCGACGGAAACTCACCCTCGACCCAGAGACGGTTGTAAACGTCGAGGAGGCGTCGCTTGCAGTCCATTGAAAGGTGTTTCAGCATCTGACAGTGGTTGCGATCTGGCCCAGGAGCGGTATCAAGGCAAGCGGCCAGGGCACTGTGAAATTCCCACTCACTGAATGGAACATTGTACGATTCAGGATGGCGGATCCGAAATGAAAGGCTCCAACGTTCCATCCGTTCTTTAATGGAGTGGAAAGCCAGTGGGTAATTCGCAGAAGCGGAACTCAGAGCAAAATGCTCTGCCAAGCGGTTTGCAATTACATCGGAATCAGTACGAACTGCACGATTCAGTGAGAGCGCAGGGATGCTGACAGGGGTCCAATAGCCATAGAGGCGTCGAATCTTGGCCCAGACCTGCGAACGAGAGACTTGGAGGCCAATGGTGGAGACATACCGATCCCAGCACTCCTGCTTGCATTGGCAGATAAGGCAACGTGCCCGCGTACGCAGCCGTTTGAAGGCGATGAGGTGTTCTATGGAGGGATGTCGCTTCTGACGCTGGAGCGCCCGCCGGCGATCTTTAATCACTTCACCGATCTCAGGTGACCACCAAGGCACAATCCTCCTCCGAGGGGACCCAGAAGACCGGGGAATGGCAGATTCTGCGGCAGTAACGATGCCGCTAGTGACCGAGTGAACCACCGCATTAATGTCGTCATTAGAGAGAGTCACAATAGCGGCAGTGGAGGAGAACGAGTCTCAGTCAGCCTTATTCATAGCCCAACTGCAAGGACGCCCAGACGCTGTAGCAGTGACAGAAAGATCGGAAAGTGGTCACTGCGACACAGGTCGTCATGCACTCTCCATTGGACAGACAGTAAGAGGCTAGGGCTGCAGATCGACAGGTCGGTGGCAGAGTACATGCCATGCTCCACACTGAAACGTTTGAAGGCACCATCGTTAAAAGGGAGAGGTCGAGCTGTGCCAATACATTCTCAACGTTGGCACCTCGACCTGTTGCCACTGACCCACCCCACAGATGGTTATGGGCATTGAAGTCGCCCAGTAACAGGAAAGGCTGCGGCAACTGCGCTATCAGCGCAGCCAGGACATGCTGCAGGACATCACCATCCGGTGGAAGATACAGACTGCAGACAGTATCAGCCTATGACATCTACACCCGAACAGCGACAGCCTCTAAAGGTGTTTGCAGAGGGACAGACTCGCTGTGAAGAGAGTTAAGGACATAGATGCAGACGCCACCAGACACCCTTTCATAAGCTGCCCGGTTCTTATAATAACCCCGATAGCCACAGACGGCGGGGGTTCACATTGCTGGAAACCAAGTTTCCTGAAGAGCAATGCAGATTTTTTTTTTTTTTTTTTTTGGTAGGGTTTAAGGGCGCTCAACTGCTGAGGTCATTAGCGCCCAGTCACTGGTGTTAGAGCACAAGGAACCTGCTAAAACTCAAGGGGATGGGGGGACATCAAAAGGACCTGACAAAGATGCAGATGAAATAAGTAAAAGGTTAAATGTCTTTGGTCAAGCCAGTTAAAGTTATAAAACGCAGAAGACGAGCAGCTGCTCGAGCGTCATCAGCTAAAACATCCGGTAAGGTAGATGGCAGGGACAGGACAACACGAAATTGACTAAAACGGGGACACGACAATAAAACATGGCGCACCGTTAATGCCTGACCACAAGGGCACTGCGGGGCTGGGTCACCAGAGAGCAGGTAGCGGTGGCTAAACCGGCAATGCCCAATCCGCAACCTGGTCAGAAGGACCTCCTCGCGCCGAGATGGTCGGGAGGAAGTTGTCCAAGCAGTTGGGAGCGGTTTGACTGCCCGGAGCTTGTTTCCTTGGAGGGATGACCAAGCATCCCACCACAAGGACACAAGCCTCTTACGTACATCCCCACAAACGTCAGATGACGGGACACAATGGGAGGCTGGCCGAGGCTGGAGGACTGCAGCCTTGGCTGCAGCATCCGCAGCCTCATTCCCAGGCACTCCTACATGTCCGGGGACCCACAGAAAGCTGACAGAACCGCCATTATCAGCGAAACAATGGAGGGACTGCTGTATTCGTTGAATCAAGGGATGGACCGGATAGGGAGCCCCAAGGCTCTGAAGAGCACTGAGTGAGTCAGTGCAGAGGACATACGATGAATGGCGGTGGCGGCGGGCATACTGAATGGCCTGATGGAGAGCAAAAAGCTCGGCCGTAAAGCTGGAACATTGGTCAAGGAGCCGGTATTTAAAGGTGGCGGTCCCGACGACAAAGGCACAGCCGACACCATCGTCAGTTTTGGAGCCATCGGTGTAAATAAAGGTGTGACCAGCAAGTCGAGCACGAAGTTCGACAAACCGTGAGCAATACACTGCAGCCGGAGTACCCTCCTTCGGGAGTGAGCTGAGGTCAAGATAAATACGAACCGGAGCCTGGAGCCAAGGTGGTGTCGGGCTCTCACCCTCTCGGAAGGTGGTAGGGAGGGCAAAATCCAATTGTCGAAGCAGGCGACGGAAGCGGACTCCGGGGGGCAGCAGGGCAGACACATATAACCCGTACTGACGGTCGAGAGAATCAGCGAAGAAGGACTTGTAAGAGGGGTGTTCGGGCATAGACAACAGCCGGCAGGCATACCGACACAGCAGTACGTCGCGCCGGTAGGTCAACGGTAACTCGGCAGCTTCAGCGTAAAGACTCTCGACAGGACTAGTGTAGAAGGCTCCGGTCGCAAGACGTATCCCCCGATGGTGGATGGAGTTGAGCCGGCGTAAGAGGGATGGCCGAGCGGACGAGTAGACGAAGCTCCCATAATCCAGCTTCGATCGGACTATGGACCGATACAAGCGAAGCAGGACAGTGCGATCCGCTCCCCAAGATGAACCGCTAAGAACTCTGAGGACATTAAGGGAACGTGTACAACGGGCCGCCAAATAAGAGACATGTGGAGACCAACACAGTTTCCGGTCCAACGTGAGCCCTAGAAACTTAGTTGTGTCCACGAATGGGAGAACAACGGGACCGAGATGTAACGATGGCGGAAGGAACGCTTTATATCGCCAAAAGTTGATACAAACCGTCTTCTCTTCAGAGAACCGGAAGCCATTTGCCACGCTCCATGAGTAGAGGCTGTCTAGACAACGCTGGAGGCAGCGCTCCAGGAGGCATGTTCTCTGGGCACTGCAGTAGATCGCGAAGTCATCGACAAAGAGAGAGCCCGAGACATTAGGTGGAATGCAATCCATAATTGGATTGATCGCGATGGCAAAAAGGGCTACGCTCAAGACGGAGCCCTGAGGCACTCCGTTCTCCTGGAGGAAGACGTCGGACAATACGGAACCCACACGTACCCTAAACTTTCGATCCGTTAAAAAGGAATCAATAAAAAGGGGCAGACGACCGCGTAGGCCCCACTTGTGCATAGTGCGGAGGATACCTCCTCTCCAACAGGTATCATAAGCCTTCTCCAAGTCGAAGAACACGGCTACCGTTTGGCGCCTTCGCAAAAAGTTGTTCATGATGAATGTCGACAAGGTCACAAGGTGGTCAACAGCGGAGCGGCGGCGACGAAAGCCGCATTGGACATTAGTAAGTAGTCGTCGAGATTCAAGAATCCAAACTAACCGAGCATTAACTATGCGCTCCATCACCTTACAGACACAGCTTGTAAGAGAAATGGGGCGGTAACTAGAAGGAAGGTGTCTATCCTTCCCGGGTTTGGGTATAGGAACAACAACGGCGTCACGCCAACGCATGGGGACCTGACCTTCGGTCCAGACGCGATTGTAGGTACGAAGAAGGAAGCTTTTGCCCGCCGGAGAAAGGTGAGCCAGCATCTGAACGTGAATGGCATCTGGCCCCGGAGCAGAGGACCGGGACAGTGCAAGCGCACGTTCGAGTTCCCGCATAGTAAAGGGGGCATTGTAAGTCTCCAGATTCAGCGAGTGGAAGGAAGGTCGCCGAGCCTCGTCTGCCTCTTTCCTGGGAAGGAAGGCAGGATGGTAATGGGCGGAGCTTGAAACCTCCGCGAAAAAGCGGCCAAAGGCGTTGGAGACAGCCACAGGATCAACAAGGACCTCATTACCTGAGGTCAGGCCAGGTACTGAGGAGTGGGCCTTAATGCCCGACAGCCGGCGCAGGCTACCCCAAACAACGGAAGAGGGAGTAAAACTGGTAAAGGAGCTCGTGAAAGAGGCCCAGCAAGCTTTTTTGCTGTCTTTGATGACTCTACGGCATTGCGCTCGGAGTCGTTTGTATTCAATACAATTCGCCAACGTAGGATGGCGGCGAAAGGTGCGTAAAGCACGTCGTCGAGCACGGATAGCGTCTCTACAAGCCTCGTTCCACCAGGGGACGGAAACGCGACGTGAAGAAGAAGTAGTACGAGGTAGGGAACGTTCGGCAGCATTGATAATAACAGCCGTGAGGTATTCGACCTGACTGTCACAACTGGAAAAATCGCGGTCCGGAAAGGTCGCCAGGGAGGAGTAAAGTCCCCAGTCAGCTTTCAGTATGTTCCAGCGCGAAGGACGTGGGGATGGGGTGTGGTGCAGGAGACGAACGACACAGGGGAAGTGGTCGCTCGAATAGGTGTCAGAAAGGACATACCACTCGAACCGACGGGCAAGAGTGGTAGAACAGATCGAGAGGTCCAAGTGGGAGTAGGTATGAGTAGAGTCCGAGAGGAAAGTCGGGGCGCCGGTATTGAGGCAGACAAGATTGAGATGGTTGAAGACATCCGCCAAGAGTGAGCCTCTTTGACAGGATGCAGGAGAGCCCCAAAGGGGATGATGGGCATTGAAGTCGCCAAACAATAAGAACGGCGGGGGAAGCTGATCGATCAGGTGCATCATGTCAGCCCGACTAACAGCAGATGACGGTGGAGTGTAGACGGTACAAACGGAAAAAGTAAAAGCAGAAAGAGTAATGCGGATAGCTATTGCTTGGAGTGGGGTGGTCAATGGGATGGGATGGTAATATACATCGTCCCGAACGAGCAACATGACCCCACCATGAGCTGGGATACCGTCCACAGGGGCGAGGTCATACCGCTCCGAGGTATAGTGGGAAAAGGCAATACGGTCAGTTGGGCGCAACTTGGTTTCCTGGAGACCAAGGACGAGCGGACAGTGCAGGCGGAGGAGCAGTTGTAATTCCTCCCGATTAGATCGAATACCCCTTATGTTCCAATGAAACAACGCCATTGCTAGTCAAAAAGTTGGGGGAACGAGACAGGGAAGAGCTGGTCACCTCGATGGCCGCGGAGGGCCAGGTTGCGAGGCAACAACGCTACAACTGACGGCAGGTGGATCCGGTTCCATCGACTCGTCGCCAGCTGCGGCCGCTGTCCCTGATTGTGTAGGAGGGGCCGCATCATTTGCCGACAAAAGGCCGGCGGAACGCCTGGCAGCAGAGCGTCCTGGCGAAACTGAGGACGGCCGGGAGCAGCGACTCACGGATGAAGCGTCAGATGAAACGCGCCGGGGTGGAGAGGGGGATAGAGATTTCTTCTTGGAGGCCTTCTTGGAAGGCCGAGGAGGCACAGGGATGGTGGGCTGGACCCGAAGAAGGTCCTCACGCGCGGGGTCCGTTTTGGAACGCCGGACCTCGGAAGCTGGGGTCCGGAACGTTTCCCCGATGGACGCCTGAGAAGAGGATCGCTTCTCAGGTGGCGTGGGGGGAGGAGGAGGAGGAAGTGTGGCCCCTGGGGCAGGGGGGGTGGGGGCCGTGGGGGAGGAGGATTTGGAAGGGAGGGATTTGGGAGGCGGAGGCAGAGCCCCCTGACGGGCAGAGGAGGCGGAGGGGGGACAGGATAGAGGTGAGGATACAGCGGAAGGAGTGGACACAACTGAGGCAAACGAAGTGGCCAGTGACACGGGATGAAGGCGGTCATACTTCTTCCTGGCCTCAGAATAAGAGAGCCGATCCAAAGTTTTGAGTTCCTGTATCTTTTTCTCCTTCTGATAGGCGGGGCAGTCCGGGGACCTAGGCGAGTGGACGCCAGGACAATTAGGGCACCGAGGTGGTGGGGTGCAAGTATGTTCCTCACGAAGAGGACGTCCACAGTCGCCACAAAGGGGCTCAGCCTCACACCGGGACGACATGTGCCCAAAGCGCAAACACCTAAAACAGCGCATAGGAGGCGGGACGTAAGGTCGCACGTCGCACCGGTAGCACATCACCTTTACCTTCTCCGGGAGAACGTCCCCCTCGAAGGCGAGGATAAAGGCCCCGGTGTCGATGCGACGGTCCTTGGGGCCGCGCTGGACTCGCCGGACGAAATGCACGCCGCGGCGCTCCAGGTTGGCCCTGAGCTCCTCATCAGATTGTAGCAGGAGGTCACGATGAAAAATGACCCCCTGCGTCCTATTGAGTGCCAGATGTGGGACAATGGAGACTGGGATGTCCCCTAGGCGGTCGCACGCCTGGAGTGCCGCCGATTGTGTGGCAGAGGTGGTCTTGATAAGAACGGACCCTGATCTCATCTTGCTGAGAGCCTCGATTTCCCCGAAGACGTCCTCAATGTGTTGAACAAAGAACATGGGCTTGGAGGTGGCAAACGTCCCCCCATCTGTTCGAGAACAGACCAAATAGCGGGGGAAGTACTTCGCCCCAAGCCGGCGGGCCTGTCCCTCCTCCCATGGAGTGGCCAAGGGGGAAAGGGCAGGAGAACCAGAACTAGAAACGGTACCTTTTCGTTTGGAAGACTCGGCCGCAGAGCGACCTGATACATGTTGACGTTTCATGTGCGAAACGTCCGCCCCGATACCACCCACTCCGACCAGGGGCTCTCCCCACGGGCGCCACCCAGCCGCAGCAAGGGCCACCTGGCAGGATGACCATTGCCGGGAGTCCTGATGCCCCAAGGAGACGGGCATCTACTCCTTGGCCAACGTGGGGAGGGTGCAGCTCAGGTATCGGCAGTACGATCCCTGTGTTGTCAGGGGGCTACAACCTAGAGGGTACATGACGACCCCACCACAACGGGCTGGCTACCGTGCTGGATTTCTGGTGCCATGGAAAGTCCATCATGATCGCTGGTGCAGATGGAGAGGCACTATGGGCGTAACGTGGACAACCCATCAGGCGTTTAGGCCCAATTTGAGGAATAATGGGTATGGTGACAACGCCGGTGCAATGCTGAGTGCCAAGGTCTTAGTGCACTTAGGACCAGTGGTACACCATGTAAGGTGTCCTTCCCCAAAAGGCTCGTACTTCTGTAGAATTTTGAGAAATGGAGGTCAAACCCCAAGGGGGACCATCACATGAAGGCCAAAACATTTGAGACTCCTTGTAGTCGCCTCTTACGACAGGCAGGAATACCGCGGGCCTATTCTTACCCCCGAACCCGCAGGGGGGAGCAATGCAGAAGAAAGGGTGAAAGCTGATAAGTTGTCGGAGCTCAGCTAGATGGTGGAAGAACCCGCTGCAGTTCCACTGGAGAATGATATTGTCCATGGCTGGAAAGGCGTGAAGGGACTGGGGAAGCAGATTACGCCACCGGGTCCCCCTGGTCCGATGGAGCATCTGTGCAGGTGCTATCCATTGCGTCTGAGGGACCGGCGAGATCAAGGTCCTCAGAGGACGCAAGAATCTCCACCTCGTTCTCAGATGCAGAGATTGTAGGTAATGGTGGAGTAGGTGCCACCCCAGTTGCCTAGGTCTTATGGGTGTTCCTTTGGTTGCCGTTGCTGAGAGGGCTTATTGGAGTCAGTCTCCGGGACCAAAGATGATCACGAAGCTCGACGACCAGCGACCTGTGGCTTTTTCAGCCGCTGGTTGGTGTCTGCTTTGCCACTGGTAGGAACCTGGGAAGGGAGTGACGCAAGGAATCTCTTCCGAGCGAGAGAAGCCGAAGAAGACTTACGCTTCTCCGGCTTAGAAGCGGGGACTGGTGTCCCCAGTGGGTGAGGGGGTGCTGCTCCTGAGGTAGGTGGTGTGGGAGCAACAGCGAGAGAAGTGGCCCCCATTGTCAGGGGGCAGGTGAGGCCCTCTGGCTCTGAGAGTTGACTATGTGGTGCAGCTGATGGAGCTGGAGCAGGAGTGACAGTGGAGGCATAAGATGACATCATACGCACGGGATGTAGCTGTTCAAATTTCCGCTTAGCCTCTGTGTCAGTCGGTCCAGGGTCTTACATTCCATGATTTTGCGTTCTTTCTGTAAGATCCTGCAGTCTGGCGAGCAAGGTGAATGAGGCTCTCCACAGTTGATACAATCGGGAGGCCGGGCACATGGAGTATCCAGATGAGATGGGCGACCGCAATCTCGATATGTTACCCTGGAAGTACAGCGGGAAGACATATGGCCGAACTTCCAGCACTTAAAGCACCGCATCGGGGGAGGGATATAGGGCCTGACGTCACATCGGTAGACCATCACCTTGACCTTCCCCAGTAATGTATCAACCTCGAAGGCCAAGATGAAGGCACCGGTAGCAACCTGATTGTCCCTCGGACCCCGATGAATGCGCCGGAGGAAATGGACACCTCGACGCTCTAAGTTGGCGCGAAGCTCGTCATCAGGCTGTAAAAGTAGGTCCCTATGGAAAATGATGCCCTTGACCATATTTAAACTCTTATGTGGTGCGATGGTAACGTTAACATCCCCCAACTTGTCACAAGCAAGTAACCTGCGTGACTGGGCAGAGGATGCCGTTTTTATCAAAACTAACACAGAGCGCATTTTGGACAAGCCCTCCACCTCCCCAAACTTGTCCTCTAAATGCTGTACAATGAACTGAGGCTTCACGGATACAAAGGATTCCCCATCAGCTCTGGTACACACGAGATACCTGCGCGAATACGTGTCGCTGTCATTCATTGCCTTTCGTTCCTACCATGGTGTGGCCAGGGACGGGTACGATTTGGGGTCATAAACGTTAGCTTTAAAATGAGCCCTCGAACGCTTAGAGACTGCTGGTGGCTGGCCACTAGCTAGAGGTGATGTGCCACGCTTCATTGCGTGTCACCCACCCTGATTCCACCTACTCTGACCAAGGGCCCTCCCCATGGGCGCCACGCAGCCACAGCAAGGGCCACCTGGCAGGATGGCCATTGCTGGGAGTCCTGATGGCCCGGGGAGATAGGCATCTACTCCTTGGCATACGTGGGGAGTTAACGGCGCAGGCATCAGTAGAGCGATCCCTGTGTTGTCAGGGGGCTACAACCAACAGGGTACATGGCGGACCTACCACAACGGACTGGCTACCGTGCTGGATCTTAGGTGCAAAAATGTCTAAGGTCGTCATCGCAGCAAAAACCAACACTTTACAATGTAGCGTGGTAATCGCACACAGGGTCGTATCCTCGCCCAAGAGAGAGAAAACGAGCGGGACACCATTGCAACGACGAGAAAGCCGGCTAAAATTCTCAATGCACGACGGATACAGTGCACTATGGAAGGTGTCCTTCCCCGATTGGCTCTCTCTCCGGAAGAATTTAGATAGATGGAGGTCAAACCCGAGAGGGGACCATGACATAAGGCCGCAACATTTGAGACTTCTTTTAGTCGCCTCTTACTACAGGCAGGAATACCGCTTGCCTATTCCTATCCCCGGACCCGCAGGGGGCAGTAGAACGAAGGAAGTATACAACTCTTCCTCCCCCTAACCCCGCCACCCCCCTTTGATGACACTGGCTAGTTAAAATGCGGGTAAGGAAGCAGAACTGTTGACCAATTATCCGTTACCTCCCAAACTGACGCTAAAATTTGATACAAACGTCAGGATGCAGAAGAACACTGTGATAGAAATAGTGACTATTGTGAAAACCTTTTTACTGCTGTCTTTATTGCTACAGCTGCGCCAACGGATGCTTATATACAAAATGGGTGTAACAGCTCGCAGTATGAAACAGTAATCCTCCAAGAAGAACTAAGTTCTAGACGTTATCTTGTGATCATTCGTTAATCAGTTAATGACAGTGAGTGGCAGATCGAAAACAACTCCATAAATGACAAATTAAACCAAAATAGTTTTAACAAAACTTTTCCTGTCAGTACGCAATACACGTTACGTTGTCTGTACAACGATGTTAATTCTTTTAGAAGTGAAAAGCCGAGCCAACGCATCCAAATCGGGAAGAAAAGTTAGTGATGAAAGGTACGGCTACGAAGAAGACATTTTCTCCACCCTCATTCTCTGAAGAGTCACGTACTGTATACAATCAGAAGCTGTAGTGCTATCTGACGGCAGTCGGTATGGATCTCTTACACGGAGGAGGAATAAGCGTTCAGATGGGAGAGAGATGTTGCTGTTGCTCGTTTCAGTGTTGAACAGCCAGAAACTTTCATCAGAGGTAGAGGTCGCTTGGTAGCTCCATGGTTTCTTGACGATGCTGTGTTTCGAAGATTTTGTTTTTCAGCCTTCCAGGTGAAACGAGCAAAAACAGAGTTTGAGGTAGTAGATAGTAGTCTTTAATACATATATTCGCAGATCCATTGTTTGGAAACTAAGAACAGTTCCTCGCTGAATTTAACGCACCATAGTAAGAACACCTCTGTCCTATCCTGCTGCAGTGCAATTTTAGATAGTGAAGGAATAAATGGAGTCAGCTGCTTTACGTCAGTCGTTAGGTATCTCAGATCCACAGACAGCGTTCCCCATACAACGGAGGGACATGAATCGCAGAATTATTCTTAGAAATGCATATAGCTAACATGGTGTTGTAAAATTATGTAATTGTTAAAGATTGAGTATTGAAGCTTTTTAACCTGTAAAGAATACAGTCGTTAATGAAGAGAGGCTTGCAGGTGAAAATTTGATTAGAAATTGTAGGAACAGTTTTCTTAATGTAGCCAGATCTACTGCATTAAGCTAAATAGTTCACTGCCGCTAAACAACTGCATTCTGGAATAGGGAAGTGGGAAGCAACTGGAAGCGAGAATTGAAAAAACTTGAAACTCCGCCATTATAAGATGGTGAGGAGATACAATGCTGGCAGGCGGCAGGCAGAACTTAGGGCACAGGACAGGCTGTGAGTCATGAACCTCATTGTCGTGGGAAGGTCAGTGAGTTTCCTCCCTACGTCTAAGGGACCGGTGCAGATTCTCCGCTGTATAATGTTTTATAAAGAGTTCCCAGTTTCTTTCTTAGAAGGATAAATTTATTGTGACGTCGACATCACAATATAAAGCGATTGTCGCAGTAGGTTTGCGTGATCAATCATTAACAGAGTGACGTGTTAGTAAAAAAAGGCGTGAATCGCCAATGCTAGTATCCATAAAAATGCTTTAATAGTTAAGAGAGTGTTATTCTCCGTCGGCCAGCTGATTACATAGTTATTTTATGACGCCCTTGCATTGCTTGGTTAATGTCAGTTCTTGTCATTCCATATTTTGGTACCCTCCCCTTTTGCAATTAATATTTAATACGGTATGGCGCCGTAATTTGTTCATTTGGTACGTTATACGGTATTAATGAATGACTCGGGACTTTTCTGGACGGGTGTCAGTAATCGTTTCAAGAGTATTAAGAGACATAATATTTAAAGTAAATGCATTCAAGGCATTCATTTTGCAATGTGGACCCAACTGGTCAAACGACGACTGAGAAGATCCCTTCTGTGTGTTATTTAATTTTTTCGTTTCCTTTTGTGTAATTATCTCTCAACCCCGCAACACCACTCCAAATTTAGTTCAGCTATGTTGGTAGCAGTGGGTAAGCAAGATAGTGGTAGCGACCTGCGCACCTGTGGGCGACGGGCTCCAGCACGTTTCCACAGGTGCTGCAATTGAGGTAGCAATGATTAGTGCAACAGTGATGGCAATGTAGACAGACCTGTCAACAGGTGGATGTGAAATAGGACCCCACTGCACTGTTGCCACGGGGTTGTGACCTGGATCTGTGGCACAAATGACAAAAAAGGAAACAGCGTATTTGTGAAAACCATGGATGCCACGTTCCTGTCTTCGCTTCTTGTGCGATTTCTGACGCCACGATTCAACGTCCTGGTGTGCACACTAGTGGAACGGAGCCTCCTGTGGTGTCACGCCTTTGACGAGAAGGAAAGACATTGACGCAACATTCGTTAGCCACCTATCCAACGCTGTTTTGTACAAAGGTGAGGTTTCAGAGGAACACTGTACTACCAACAGTGACGATTTTAAATGCGTTTATTACTGTTGCACTAGTTGCGGTGGCTGTGCCAATAGATGCCTCGTTTCCGCAAGAACTTACAAACTCACGGCGTAAGATCAAAGCTCTGCAAGACCAAATAATGTTCTTGACGGATCGTTATGACTACTTCCTGAAACAATTTATGTCCCTTAAATGATAATTTAAAGCAAAACAGTAATAACGAAAAAATTCTCTCTTCTTTACGCAACACACACGTACCCCATTTAGTGCTAAGATGTTGACTCCCTTCATGGTGGAGAACGGCGTCAGAACTTCCAAATCGGAAAGGAAGTACCGTGATGAGAGAACAATAAGGAAGAGTTTTCAGCGGAAAGATGAGAATGTGAGTGTCAATGTGGGTAGTTTACATATTCTCTGTTGCAAGGTTGTGAACGCCCTTACAAATAGTAAGACAGCCAGATGTGACAATGGTTAAAAATTTTATCACACAGTGAAGAGTAAACATACAAAATGGCTTTCACGCTCTCGCTCTCCACTCGTGCTGATCCACACACGCCGTAGGAGAAGGAAGCTATACTTGGGACAAAATTTTAAGTAAAACGACAGACTAGCTACAATAACGGTATAAGAAATTGTGACCGGGAGACCATTTACAAAAGACAGGTAAGCCAGTCACCCTGTTAACATACAGGGAACGTCTCCCATTAATTTTACGAAACACGTTGGACGTGTTATGACACCCGCACGGTGTGGAGTGTCAAATCTAATCGCGGTCTAATGCCAAAAAGTATCTCACATTTATTCGAGACTGGTAAGAGCTACAGTTTTCCGTCCAGCGTTAAAAAGAATTTAGGTATGCTAGCTACATGTTTTAAATAGCAATAAGCGCTGCAAAATGCAGCACCAGTGAAGTGGCTGGTAGCAACGTTCTCCATTGCAAAATGTGGAATGTATGTACAGCGCTGTAGTTCGAACCATCACAGTAGCTAGAGCAGTAACTAACAGATAAATGTGAACTGTAAAAGGTAGAGTTATTTTTTTATATTTTTTTGAAGCATAGTCCCCTCAAAATGACATACTTTAGTGGGAATCGTGAGTGAATCCGAAAATTGTGGTTAATTTTTATGCGAAAATTAAAAGCTCTTCTGCGAAACTAACTACACAGGTAGATGTAGCTTAACTGCTTCTACGTTACAGTTATTTCGAGGTAAATCTGATGACTAAATTTCCCTCCAGGGTATGACGGAAGTTGTATGAAGCAACAGCATGCTTATGTTGCGCCGATTGATCTGGTAGGCATGCAGATCGGTGTTGTATCGCGACGTTCTATTGTGAACCAATTACGTCGCTTCCATTAGTTTGTGTGTTCCGCCGGTGCGGGTTGCGTACGCATTCTCTACTGAAATTTTACTGCCTCTGTGTGAACTACGCCTTCACGCCCAAATATGTTAGTATGTAATGGACGCACAATGGAGTGGGGTACAAAATCGAGTAGAGCTGTAGGGGAATTACTAAGGGTCGTCTACGGGGAACCCTATATGCACGAATTCTCTACGACCTCACCCTTCAGTAACTGCTAACAAGAGAAACTACTTTTCGGACCCCTCACAATTTAGTTGGTAGATGGCCCAGTGAATAGCTCGCCAAAAGCAAAACCCAGAACAAGCATGAAAACCAGAAGCTGCTCTGATCTAAAAAAAAATAAAAAAAAAAAAAAAACCCGAAAGGGGCAGAACAAAAACAGTGAATAGTCCAAGCTCAGGATGACCAACACAGCGCGAATCTGAAGAGCTACGGCGTTCGAAGTGGGAGAGACTTTCCATAAAATTACGAACTGTCCCTCCGATCACTGACATGTGTGTTCCCCTGACAGTGAAGAATTAGAGGAGGAATCTGTAGAACAGGAATCAACAATACTTTCACTGTCCCGACGTGTGTTCATTGGTTTTCCCCTTTCTGTTGTAAGTGCTCATGTATTAACAGATTAGGAGCCAACTTGTATTCAAATAAATTGAATTAATTTTGAATTATACGTTCCTCCTCCGACTGCACTGAGCAGCCACTGACAAGGAGCTTTCAACCCCGCTTCAATAACAATTTCCCAATACTGCCTGCAACACCCACTAGCAACTACAACTACGTTGATTATTTTGAACACTACTTGCACGATGACATATTCGAACTAATAGCCGAGAGAACCTGTCAAACGCACGCTAAAATAAATGGAAGGCCTTCGGGTTTAGATTTAGCAACTGAAAATGTTTATTGGCGTATGCATGGTCGTAAGCTGCTTACACTATCCTATTATCCGTATATATTTAGGTAACAGACGGAGAATACCTGTGGTACACGGCTATGAACAGATTCTTCGTAATTAGGACCAGTTTGAAATCTGTGTTTGAAGATGTCGAAAAAGGAAGCAAAAAATAGACAGGCTATGGAAATTACGCCATTTGATCACAAAAATTAGAGAAGTTTGTTTGAAGTAAGGAAAAAAGGAAGATGTGTGTGCAGTTGAGATGGTGTGTTCCTGCAAATCCCAATGTACTTGTGACAGACTTGGTTCGACAGAAGCGTCCGATCTTACGCGTCGGCTTTGACCTGCGACGTAAGGGTGTTGTGATGTGTGACGTCATGACGGCGCGGAGTTTGGTTTGTGAGTGTGGCGTGTTTGTAGATGTCGTCGTGTTGTGGTTTGTTGTACTCTCTGTTGGTATGTTCAGGGTTTTCGTTTGTTTGGTGTATTGGGCTCAGTTTGCTGTTGCTCAATGTCGAGTACTGTTTGCGTATTTTTGAAGTGGAATTCATTTCAGTGAGTTAACGGGTTTGTGGTTTTGTGTGAAGGTTAATGTATTGATCATCGCTGTACGTCGGGTGGTATTGTTATAAACTTTAATCGGTTGTGGTTTTTTGTTCAGGAATGGATAACAAAGTTAAGATAAATAGTTCACGTTTGAGAGCTATGATGGGGGACACAGTTTTAGAGCTGATTAAGTTCCTGCAGCTTTTTGGCCTAATTGCCGAGGTGGTGAAGTGTCGTGAAGCAATGAAGTTGGTTAAAGTTCCAGCCTCTCGGACCAGGGACGGTTATATGTGGCGCTGTCGGAAAGACGACATATGGCGTCCCATACGGGGCGGTACCTGGTTCGAGAAGTCTAGGTTGGGCATGTGCAAGATTGTACTTGTTACTTACTTTTATTATAGGTCCCCACAGAGTTTTTGCGCGCATGAGACCGGTGTGACAGAGGAGCGTTCTGGATTGGTATTCTTTTTGTCATGAAGTGTGTTCAGAATTTATTAAGTACAGGGTAAGTTGGGGTGGTTGTGGAGGTTGACGAGTCACAGTTTCGGAAGAGGAAGAATGGGATTGGAAAGTCTGTGGCTAGTCTTTGGGTGCGGGGGGCTGTTGTTCCGGGGGGGGGGGGGGGGTTCCGAATGTGTTTTTAGGGTTGTGGAAGGGAGGTCCAACCCCGAATTAGTGGGGTTAATCGAGGAATATATAGAGCCAGGGTCCACAATAGTTTCTGATGCTTTTTCTTCATATAGGGGTTGGGTGAGAGTGGATTTAATCATTTAGTAGTGAACCAAAGTTTAGAGTTTAAGAATTATGAGACATGGGCTTGTACTAATACAATAGAGGGGATGTGGGGGGGGGGCGGTTAAGTCAGTTCTTGGGAGGGGGAAGAGGCGCTCTTCCAACGTTCAGTCTCATTTAGATGAGTACTGTTGGCAAAAGAGTGTCCCAGAGGGCTATTGTGGTGTTCGGGTTTTCCTAAGGGCTGTGGGTAAAATGTATAGGCCGAAATTGGTTAGTTAGGGTGGCCTGGGTAGGTGGGTGGCTGCAGCTCAGGGTGGGGTGGCTGGTTTATTTTGTTGTAGAGTATTTGTTAAGGTGGGGGGAGTGTGTTTTCGTTGCGGAGAATCTATTTGAATCTATTTCGTTGCGGAGAATCTATTTCGTTGCGGAGAATCTATTTCGTTGCGGAGAATCTATTTCGTTGCGGAGAATCTATTTCGTTGCGGAGAATCTATTTCGTTGCGGAGAATCTATTTCGTTGCGGAGAATCTATTTCGTTGCGGAGAATCTATTTCGTTGCGGAGAATCTATTTCGTTGTGGAGAATCTATTTTGTTGAAGTTTTTGTTGAGTTGTGTGTGGTTGAGATTTTTTATGTTGCATTTGGTTTTTGTTTGTGGGTTTTTGTTTTGGGGTCGGGGGGGGGGCGAGGTTGGGTTGGTTGGGGTGGGGTGTAGGTGGTTTACTGTTTTTCGTTTGTTTGTGTGTGTGTGTGTGTGCGTGTGTGCGTGTGTGCGTGTGTGCGTGTGTGTGTGTGTGTGTGTGGGGGGGGGGGGTTTCGATGTATTTTCGTCTTTATAGTAAGTAACGACTTTATATGTGGCATATTGGAATTTTCGTTTATGGTTGCTTCCGCCATATTTGTGACGTCATGGGTCAAAGTAGAAGGGTGGTATCGGACGCTTCCTTATTTCCACAGACTTTACATTTTATCAGAGGGACACCACATACCGTGACTAACCAAGGATTTGGCGTAGGTGAAACGGCTCTAATCCAGCTGACCAAAAGTCTTACCCCTGGACATACAATCTAACGTGATATTTTCTGCAGTCTGAAGCTGGTATGAAAAGAATACCCAAGGACGGAAGACTCAAAACTGACAAGGAACTTACTATGGCAGGCTGAGGGTCGTTACATACGCCTGTCCATTATGACTGAAATGTGTGTAATTAAATGGATGCATAGAAAGAGCAATGGTGATGTCTTCTGCCCATGGTATCAACCCATCAGGTAAGTGCTTACGGTTCAGCAAAAAGGATAACACGTAGATTGGAGTCACCAGACCAATGGCCATCCAGTCACAGTGCTATAATAGGGGACGGGGGATTGGGGTGGGGAGGGCCTTTGGGGGGGGGGGGGGAGTGGACCTTGGAAATATGGAGGTCAATCGCGATTGGGGGGCCAACACATATAGGCCGAATCGTTCGCAGCATAGAACAGTAAGCCTGCAAGTTTACTAACTTCTAAACGGATTCTTAGGACCACTCATTAAACAGTTAATTACAGCGAGTGCCAGATCAAACATAATTCCATAAACGAAAATTTAAACCAAAATAGTTTTCACGAAACTTTTCCTGTCAGTACGCAATACACGTTTCGTCATCTGTACAACGATGTTAATACTTTTACATGTTAAGAGTCTAGCCAAAAGGAAGCAAAGGTAAGATGAAAGAACCGCCAGCAGAATGTGTCCTGGCTACGAAGGAGACATTTTCTCTACCCTCATTCTCTGAAGAGTCACGTCCTGTACATAATTGAGAAGCTGTAGTGCTACCTGACGGCAGCAGTATGGAGCTCTTACACTGAGGAGGAATAGGCGTTCAGATGGGAGAGAGATGTTGCTGTTGCTCGTTTCAGTGTTGAACAACCAGAAACTTTCATCAGAGGTAGAGGTCGTTTGGTAGCTCCATGGTTTCTTGACGATGCTCTGTCTGGAAGATTTTGTTTTTCAGCCTACCAGGTGAAAGAAGCAAAACAGAGTTTGAGGTAGCAGAGAGTAGGCTATAATATATATATATTCTCAGATCCATTATTTGTAAATTACGAACTGTTACTTGCTGAAATTAACGCACCATAGTGAGAACAACTCCTCTGCCCTAACCTGCTACAGTGCAATTTTAGATAGTCAAGTAGTAAATTAAGTCAGCTGTTTTACGTCAGCTCTCAGGTTTCTCCGCTCCACAGATCGCGTTCCCCATACAACGGAGGGACATGAATCGCAGAATTATTCTTAGAAATGCATATAGCTAACATGGTGTTGTAAAACTAATTACGTAATTGTTAAGGCATGAGTATTCAAGCTTTTCAAGCTGTATAGAATACAGCCTTTAATGAAGAGAGGCCCACAGATAAAAAATTGATTAGAAACTTGAAACAACAGTTTTCTTAATGTAGCCAGATCTACTGCATTAAGCCAAATAGTGCACTTCCGCTGAACAACTGTTTTCAGGAATAGTAAGGCGCTGCACAAATGCGAAGCAACTGGAAGCTAGAATACAAAAAACTTGAAACTCATCCATTAGAAGATGGTGAAGAGAGAATGCTGGCAGGCGGCAACCCCAACTGTGAGTACTCAGCAGGGTGTCGATTAGTGAAGAGGTATTCTGCACATCGTACAAGGGCAACGTCAAGCAGCACTTTCCGTACGTAATGCTACAGTCAAGAGTAGTAACGTGGTAACTCGAAAAAAATTGTATGCCGTCCTAACAGCTGTGTAGGACATGGAAACAATCCAGGCCTGACCTGAGTACTTAAAACAAATTGGCCTATTGCACACTTAAAAAACGAAAGGCTTTGAAAGCAGCAAGCAGTACTGCACCATATGAAGTAGCTGGGGAATGGAGACAGGGGCTTTAGTGACTGGCAGACGCTTGCGCTGAATACTTTCATTTCAAACCTTAACAGCAAGGTAGGTCCGCCCATGTCTTGGGGATCTCTAGGTCCTGCTTCCCGATCGCAGATCTTGGGCGACGACGCCACTGCAGTTTTGGAAAGCAACCACAGGAGAGACGTAGTTTACGTAGGAACATACAAGTAACATGGCCTTCCTAAGAGAGACTACAGCAAGGTTATAACTGCGACAGGTGGCTAAATTTAAATATGAAGTATCCCCATAAAACAGGAAGGTAACCAACACGTCAACACCATACAAGAATAAATACAGGTAAACGATAATAAGTTTTAGCTCACGTGCAGCCTTTTCTTTATACCTGCAGTAATTAAATTTCTGATATCACCACCCAGCACCAATAACTTTGCTGCAAGATGACTCAACTAATACCTACTCCACAGCGCAAATTACAGTTCTTAACTGAAGACTAAAATATTGGTAAGCAGACCCGTACTAGCCCTTTATGGCTAGTTTTCACTTAGCCCATCTGGGACTCTCCTGCCAGTCCTCTGGTACCATTAGCCTACTGCACTGATATTTTCGTTACCTTTAGGGGATAGCCCCCGTCTTCCCGAGCATATTTTAGTTTCAGTCAAATATTTGTTACGGTACAACTTCAATCGGAACTAGGCAGTTGTCTTACTAACGCTGCTCTCCACTGAAACGTTTTGCTCTAAAGCGCATACTGCGTAAGATGCATTGAGACGAACAAGGTGATTATATCGCATACAGTAAATCATGTCGTGCATAGCAACGAACCAACACAACAGACAAGAATTCCACCACAAACTGAAGGATAGAATAAAACAGTCGCATCTGAACAACGAATTTTTCCATCTACTGCCACTCAACAGCTCTTGAAATTTCTCACCACAAGTGAAATTTGGTAAGACAAATCCGAGCAGCAATCCAAGATACGTAAAACAGAATCCAAACAATGTCACGTACTTCACTCTTACTACTCGCATCGGACCTCGCCCAGATGACAGACCGGAGCACACTTGCCAACAGTTCCGTGTCAACACAACGTCGCAAGTTTCTGAAATAAACACGATCAATACTATCGTGACGTTGCGCTTCTACGATATGCAGGATATATCTTCACTGATCGGCAGCCTGCTGAGTACTCACAGCGACCGCAATTGAGGAATAGAATACAGTTCTGATGCGAATGCCTACGATACGTGATCAACAGCGGAGAGTACAAACAGACAAATGCGACCAACGGATAAACGCAACTTAGCTTCTTGAATCAGGCAATAAATCAACGAAATCCAAGTCATGTAACTGTAGGAATGACTATCTAAAGAACCCGATTTCACACAAAATGATTTCACCGTGCTCCGGAACATGCACTCACCCGCACATCGACTGGCATGCGACCAAACTACCGCAGTTGTGGAAATCACACAATTAAACGAACTACTTCCTAAGACGTGATCATACCGCGCTCCAGGAAAACTTACTGAAGTACGCATTAACAGCCTTGACGTGGAGTTCACCTCGGAAACATACCTCATGTACACAAGTCACAGCCAGCCGCAATCACCTTCGGACCCCTTCATACACATGCCTGGTTGTACTGAATCCGCGCACTCTCCTACAGCAATCAGCACGACGTATACATACGCCACGGACGATGTCAACGGTTAATCGTAAGGTACACGGCTCGGTAACGTGGGAGGCGATGTCCACTAACAGCCGCTTTCACACCAGTCAGCGGGACAGGACAGTCGGTTCTGTCTCAGTCCGTCTACCGCTCCATGGAAAACGACCGCCAGGGCTCGCCATAAATGTAAACAGCGCAGCGCTGCAGCGCTACCGGTTGAGGCGGGAATTCAAATCCTCTCAAATGCTGAGCACTGGGCCAGCACCAACGTCATATGTTGCAGCTGCTGCTATACTGGCACCTTAACCAACACCACAGGGCCAAATTAAATCCAATATACAACGAAGTACACACATACTGGTTATGAAACCAAGTAAATGCGAAGATTCTAAACAAAAATATCAATGATAATTCTGGAAAGAGTGTTAACCCAAAAATTGACAATATATGAACCATCGCAATTTGTACTGCAAAAATGCACACTTCATAGAAACTGAAAAAAAAATAAACAAGACCTTGAGAAATTCTTAAACAGTACCAGAACAGAGGAGAAGCTCGCTTGTGAACTTAAGGGAAACTTAGTTTGTGAACGTCGCAGAAAACGAATTTTAATGACAATATAGGTAGGTTGGTTGGTTGGTTTGGGGGATTAAAGGGAGCAAACTGATACGGTCATCGGTCCCTTGTCCCAAAATTTCAAACACCCACACAGAATAAAAAGGAACAATGGAAAAGACAAACGGCACAGGATAAGAAGGACTTAGACAGACACCAGACAAAAGGAATTAAAATCACACAGAGTGTGACAGTGGTTGGCCCACCATAGAGACAAAATAAAGGCCAACCGAGAAACACACTAAAAAATCAGACTAAAATCGTAGGCCACAAGCTAGAATCAACACAAGAAGACATACACCTACATTAAGCGATAAAAGCCCCCTGCCGAATTAAACGCAAAACTAAATGATAATATACTGTATGACATCATTCGATGATATCACTCCTCGCTGCAGTGGGTAAAAACTGAATTCTTGTGTGTACCACACACAGCTACAAGCGAGTAATCGTCGTACATTGTGCATTTTCGAGCAGCTACATGATTTTCAGGAAGCAGATGACCTCACTGAGTGCATTTATAGTCAAAATAGTGAACAGAGCATGTCAACAAAACTGTGTAATACAATCGGAGTTATGATTTAAGTTAGGTCCAGCAGAACGGCATACAGTTCCCCATGTTGTCGAAATCCCAGAAAATATCAGAAAACAAATTGTCAAGACTGGGAGAACATACAGTGGCTGCAGTTCTATATTTATTGAACATCATGTAGCACTTCCAAAATACACCATGTCTGAGTATTACTCACATGTATCCATGTGTGATCCAAATAAGATTTCACTTTTTGCCCAATGCAGCAAGGAGGGACTTTATAGGAAAACATGTCCTACTGGAAGGAAACCACCAGACGGTCCTTTGAAAAAAAAAGTATGTGTCATACTCTTGAGAGGCAGTCCCTCACGTACACAACGTTTTTCAAACGTTGAATGCGAAGAAGCGATTATGGCAACGCTTAGTAAGATCTCCAAGTACATACCACCTACCAAGATGCAAAGGGACGCAGAGCGAAGGCAGAGACTATTATCAACGCAGGACTTCCGCAAGTCAGAGGTTCTCTCCCTGTTAGCGTTTAGGCGAAGATGAATGAAGAAGTCGCGTCGGTAGAGCGTCCATCGCATGCTTGTCGGTCGTGAAGGAAGACGTCGACAAGCTAATATCCAAAATAGGATAGACATTAAGATCTATAAACATAACTCCCTCGTACTCTGTTAGAAATCTAGCAGATCATGCTTGTGAACTACGTAGTAATTACTGGTTATGTAATGAGTTCGTAAGAGTTTCTAGACCACATATCCACATCTATAACGGTCACGCTTAGGAAACTTGTGCTGTCTGGGCATCCATGTGGCACCAGCAGCACATCGCCATCTTTGAAGACTTAGACGTAGACTGCACTCAGCTGGCATCGTCCAACGTGTCATACACGTATGAGGATCCCTGAGCCCTTGTTCAGATGATATAAAAGAAACAGGGAAGTTTAATTCATTTACAAAAAAATGGAGAAATAGTGATTAAGTAAGGCAGTGAAGTGTTCGAAGCGTCGCAGCTTGGCCCAATAACCGTTACTACCCAAAGCAATGCGTAATGGTTAATTCAAAGTAGATTAGATTAATTACAGAAGTTTCACGGTCGTACAAGAATTGAGTAAATTGGCAGATGACAAGGAGGATGTTGATATCAATTTCATGCAACTGCCCAACGCATCCTTCGACTATGTCTCTGGTCTTCCTGTAACTGCACAGATAATTTCACTGGATAACATTCATTCATATCTCTGCCATAATAATTCTCAAAACGTTATTAAAACAATTAACACCGTTTTTCACAGAACACGTAACTGTTGTTTGAACTCACTTCTATGAAGCTATTTGGTACTGAATTAGCTCGTATTATCAGTTTAGATTACTAGCAGGTGACTACTTAATTCATCTGAATTGGGTTGTAAAACGTTTAGCGATAAAACACTCATTACAATGGACAGTAACGCCAAGTCCCTCCTTTTTGCGGAGCAACATCAAGGGCGACTGTGTCATCGCGTCTGAAGTTGTTTATGGAGTTGCGGTCATTCAACTTCGAACTTATAGATGCAGGCTGTGGTTAGTTGGTTGGTTTGTGGGATTACAGGGACCCGACTGATGCGGTCATAGGTCCCTTTTTCCAAAACTAAAAACACCCACACACAATAAAAACGACAATGGAAAAGACGACAGACGACACAGGACGAGAAAGACTTAGACAGAGGCAAGACAAAAGGAATTAAAATCACACAGAGTCCGGCAGTGGTTGGCCGACCATACAGACAAAAGGAAAACCCAACCACCGAGAGACACACTAAAAACTCAGACTAAAATCGTAACCAAAGGCCAGAATCAATACAGAAAGGACAAACACTTAGATTAAGTGATAAAAGCCCCCTGCCCGAATAAAACGCAAAACTAAGCCTGCAATAGCAGTGTCATCTCTTAAAAGCGCAGGGAGCGTATCAGGCAGCGCAAACGTCTGACTAAGCACAGCTAAAAGGGGACACTCCAACAAAATGTGCACCACCTTCAAAACGGATCCGCAGTGACAGAGGTAGGTCCTCACGGCGCAATAAGTGGCCGTGCGTCATCCGTGTGTCCCCAATGCGCAGCCGGCAGAGTACAACAGACTCGTTGCGAGACACACGCATGAATGACCGTCTCCTTGATAGCATGGAGTTTATTGGGGGTGGTCAGGTCGCGCTATTCAGAGTCCCAAAGTGCGAAATCGGCGGCGTAAGAATGCTCGCAAATCAGTCTCTGAGAGGCCAACGTCCAGAGGTGGTTTACTGGTGGCCTATTTGGCCAGGTGGTCTACATGTTCATTGCCTGGTATCCCAACATGGCCTGGGGTCCACACAAAGACCACAGAACGGCCGCAATGGGCAACAGTATGCAGGGACTCTTGGATAGCCATCACCAGACGAGAACGAGGGAAACACTGGTCGATAGCACGTAAACCGCTCAGGGACTGGCTGCAGATAACGAAGGACTCACCAGAGCAGGAGCGGATATACTCTAGGACACGAAATATGACGACCAGCTCAGCAGTGAAAACGCTGCAGCCAGCCAGCTGTTGTTCGTCATGGTCCTCTAGAGTGAGACCATAACCAACACGACCAGCAACCATTGAACCGTCAGTGTAAACAACTCCAAAGCCCTGATACGTGGCAAGGATGGAAAGAAAGCGGTGGCGGAAGGCCTCAGGAGGGATGGAGTCCTTCGGGCTCTGTGCCAATTCGAGCCGAAGGCAAGGGCGGGAGCGTATCAGAGGTGTACGCAGAGGGGCCCGGAAAGGAGGTGGAAGAGGGAAAAACCCCAAGCCCAGAGAGAAGCTCTCTGACGCGGACCGCGACGTATAACCCGCCCAGGGCCGACGTTCTGGGAGATGGACGACCGACTGAGGGAACAGGAGACGATAATTAGGATGCCCGGGCAAGCTACAAACATGCGAAGCATAAGCGGTCAGCAAACGTTGGCTCTGTAACCGCAGTGGAGGGACACCTGCCTCCACAAGTATGCTGTCCACATAGCTGGTCCAGAAAGCTCCAGTGGAGAGTCGGATCCTGCTGTGAAGGTTTGTGTCCAACATCAGCAATGCAGAACGCGATGTTGAACCATAAGCCAGGCTCCCATAAAACGAAAGGGACTGGATTAATGCCTGGTAGAGCCATAAGAGGGTAGATCGGTCGGCGCCCCAGCTGGTGTGGCTGAAGCATCGCAGAGCATTAAGATGCCGCCAACACATCTATTTAAGCTGCCGAATATGTGGAAGCCAAGTCAACCGGGCATCTACAACCACAACCAAAGATCTATGTGTCTCCATCACAACAAGAAGTTCGCCGGCAACATAAAGCCGCCGGCAGAAATGCGTAACGCAGGCCTTGGCAGCCGAAAACGAAGTCATGCGCTACAGCCCAAGACTGCATCTTGCAGATAGCGCCCTGCAGCTGCAATGCCAATGGAGCTATAGTAGAGCTGAAGTCGTCAGCATACAAGGAAGCTGAGACAGATGTTCCCACCACTGCAGCAAGCCCGTTAATGGCAATTAAAAACAGGCAGACACTTAGGACAGATCCCTGTGGTACCCAGTTCTCCTGAACTCAGGAGGAACTATGGGAGGCCACGACTTGCACACTGAAGGTAGGATGCGACAGAAAATTTCGTAGGAAATTCGGCAGTGGACCCCGAAGACAACGACCATGAAGCGTAGAGAGAATGTGATGGCGCCATGTCCTATCATACGCCTTCCGCATGTCGAAAGAGACAGCGACGAGGTGCTGACGGCGGACAAAGGCCATATGGATATATGACTCCATGCTCACCAGATTGTCGGCGGCAGAACGGCCTTTATGGAACCCACCCTGAGACAGAGCCAGAAGGCCCTGAGACTCCAGTACCCAATTCAACCGCTGGCTCACCATCTGTTCAAGCAACTTGCAAAGAACGTTGGTGAGGCTAATGGGACGGTAGCTGGTGGTGATGAGTTGGGATGTTTAAGGGGGACTAAACAGCTAAGGTCATCAGACCCCCATTCCAAGAACAGGCGAGACAAAAATTTGCGGAGCAGGTAAATCCCCAAGGGGAAGGAGACTCCCCCCCAGGCACTGAAAGAACACAAATGCGGCAACGAACACTACAGACAAGAAGAGTACAGATGAACACCAGACAGAAAGAAACAGAAGAAAAGAAGATGGCGGGAGACTGGTTGACTGACAATGAGCATAAAAAAAGGGAAAGAGTCCACCATCCGACTACACATCAAAATCTGCAACCAATTATGAGAGACTCGAGGACAAGAGACACAGAAAGGGAAAGGTGCAGGACCTCCGTAAACGGAACCATACAAAGGACTACCACGGATAAAATTTAAAACGTCGTCAGCCATGGCGGCATTGTTGCATAAAACCAAAGGCAAAGTGCCCGGGAGATTAAAAGATTGCCGGAGGGTGCACAGTCGGGGACACTTCAACAAAATGTGGGCGACCATCAGCCAGGACCCACACCGACACGGGGGGATCCTCCTGACGCAAAAGATGACCGTGCGTCAGGTAGGTATGGCCGATGCGGAGTCGACACAGGACGACAGAGTCCCTGCGAGAAGCCCGCAGGGAGGACCGCCATACATCGGTCGACTCCATAACAGCTTGCGGTTTATTCGGGGATGTCGGGCCACGCCACTCAGCATTCCACAGCCCAAGCACCTTACGGCGCAACACCAACTGTAGATCACGAGCCGGGTGGCCGATCTCCAAAGCTGGGGCGTCGATCGCCCCTTTGGCCAGCCTGTCGACACGTTCGTTCCCCGGGATTCGAATGTGAACTGGCATCCAAACAAAGACCACCCAACGACCAGAGTGGGTAATGGCAGAAACAGACTCCTGAATAGATGATACCAGAGGAGAAGAGGTATAGCAGCGGTCAATAGCCTGGAGGCTGCTCAGGGAGTCACTGCAGATGACGATGGACGTACCTGAGCAGGAACGCATATGCTCAAGAGCGCGCAAGATGGCCACCAGCTCTTCAGTAAAAATACTGCAGCCAGCCGGTAATGAGCGCTGTTCCACATGGGCAGTGTGAGCAAAACCGTAGGCAGTACGACCATCAACCAGGGAACCATCAGTGTAGACAGTCTCACAGCCCAAAAATGAGGCGAGGAGCGCAAGAAAACGGCGACGGAGGGCCACAGGCGGAACCGAGTCCTTGAGTCCCCGTGCCAAGTCCAGACGGATGGACGGCTGAAGCAAACACCAGGTGCACGGACGTGGAAGGGAGGCAGAAGAGGGAATGACCCCAGTTCTGACAGCAGGGACTGGATGCGGACAGCTATGGAAAGCCCAGACCTAGGTCGCTGTTTGGGCAGATGGAGGACCATTGCAGGGAAAAGCAGGCGAGGATTGGGATGGCCCGGCGAGCTATGCACGTGGACAGCATAGTCGGCGAGCAGTCGATGGCGGCGAATCCGCAGCGGGGGAACCCCGGCCCCCACCAGTAGACTATCCACGGGGCTCGTACGAAAAGCGCCAGTTGCAAGCCGAACCCCACAGTTTTGTATGGGGTCTAACAACGTCAACACGGAGGGTGATGCAGACCCATAGGCCAGGCTCCCATACTCAAGCCTGGGCTGCACAAGGGCTCTGTACAATCGCAACAGCGTTCGGCGATCTGCACCCAAAGACGTGTGACTCGGGCAGCGGAGGGCATTGAGGTGGCACCAGCACTTTTGCTTCAGCTGAGTAATATGAGGAACCCATGTGAGCCGGGCATCGAAGACGAGTCCTAAGAAACAGCAAGTGTCCACCACTTCAAGCAGGTGGACGTCAAGGTAAAGTTCAGGATGAGGGTGGACCGCCCGACGCCTGCAGAAGTGCATAACTCGAGTCTTGGCTGCAGAGAACTGAAAACCATGAGTCAGAGCCCATGATGCTGCCTTGCGAACGGCGACTTGCAGCCTGCGTTCGGCGACTCCCGTAGTCGTGGAGCTAAATGAGATGCAGAAGTCGTCGGCATACAAAGAAGGAGACACCGACGACCCCACTGCTGCAGCCAGACCATTAATGGCCACTAGAAATAAGGAGACGCTTAACACCGAGCTCTGCGGGACACCATTTTCCTGTGTATAAGAGGAACTAGAGGTGGCACCGACTTGCACCCGGAAAGAGCGGCGCAATAAAAAGGTTTGAAGAAAAACCGGGAGCCGACCACGAAGACCCCACTCATGCAACGTAGCAAGTAGCAAGGATGTGATGCCTCCATGTGGTGTCATACGCCTTCCGCAAATCAAAAAATACAGCAATGAGATGCTGACGTCGGGCAAAGGCCGTACGGATAGCAGATTCCAGCCGCACCAAATTGTCCACTGCAGGCCGGCCCCCACGGAAGCCATCCTGGGATGGAGCGAGGAGACTGCGCGACTCAAGGACCCGTTCGAGCAATTTGCACAAAACGTTGGTGAGGGTAATGGGACAATAGCTGTCCACCGCCAGTGGGTACGCACCGTGCTTCAAGATGGGGACAATAAAGCCCTCTCGCCATTGCGACGGGAACTAGCCCTCGCTCCAAATGCGGTTAAAGATGGTGAGGATGTGTCTCTGGCAATCCCTGGAGAGATGCTTCAGCATCTGTGCGTGGATGCAGTCTGGTCCTGGTACTGTATCAGGGCAATCGGCGAGGGCAGCGAGGAATTCCCTCTCGCTGAAAGGAGCATTTTATTTCTCAGAACGACGTATGTAGAATGATAACGGCGTCTGCTTGGCTCGTTCCTTTAGAGAGCGAAAGGCGGGGGGATAAGTTGCAGTCACAGACCTCCTAGCAAAGTGTGCAGCAACGTGTTCTGCAATGGCGGCAGCGTCCGTGCAGACAGCGCCGTTTAAGGAGATCCCAGGGACACTCATAGGGGTCTGGTACCCATATATCCGCCGGATCCGGGACCACACGAGCGAGGGGGAGACACGTGAGCCCAATGCTGAGACATACCTCTCCCAGCACTCCTGCTTACGCCATGCAATAAGACGACGGGCCAAGGCATGGAGCGATGAGGGTCTCAAGAGACGGATGCCGCCGAAGATGCTGGAGGGCCCGCCTACGGTCGCGAATAGCCTCAGCAATCTCCGGCGACCACCAGGGTACAGCCTTCCTCCGAGGAAGTTCAGAAGAGCGGGGGATGGCAGCCTCGGCCGCCGAAATGATTGACGTGGTTAAGACACGGACCACCTCGTCAATGTCACCCTGTGGGGGAGACTATGGTTGCAGCGGAAGTAAAAGCTGGCCAGTCAGCCCTGTGGAGAGCCCAGCGGGGCAGGCGCCCAGAAGAATGACACAGGGGCAGTGACAAATAGATGGGAAAATGGTCACTACCACACAGGTCAGGATGCACTCTCCAGTGGAGGGATCGCACAAGTCCGGAACTGCAAAGAGAGAGATCGATGGCCGAGAACGAGCCAAGGGCCACACTGAAATGCGTGGGAGCACCAGTGTTCAAGAGGCTAAGGTCGAGCTGAGCCAACAAATGCTCCACGACACGACCGCGGTCATCGGAGATAGTCCCACCCCATAGAGGGTTGTGGGCATTGAAATCGCCCAGCAACATGAAAGGTGGCGGCAATTGGGCTATCAGTGCCCAGTGCAGCCAGGACATGCAGCGCGACGTCACCAGACGGTAATAGCCTGTGGCGTCCACACCGTAACAGCGACAGCCTCTAAAACTGTCTGTAGAGGGACAGACTCGTTGTGAAGAGAGTTAAGAACACAGATGCAGACGCCACCAGACACCCTTTCATAAGCTGCTTGGTTCTTATAATAACCCCGATAGCCACAGACGGCGGGGGTTCGCATCGCTGGAAACCAAGTTTCCTGCAGAGCAAAGGATGAAGGCTGATAAGTTGGCGGAGCTCAGCTAGATGGTGGAAGAAACCGCTGCAGTTCCACTGGAGGATGTTGTTGTCCATGACTGGGAAAGGCGTGACGGGACTGGGAAGGCAGATTACGCCACTGGGTCACATGCTGCCTCCGATTGAGCACCTGTGCTAGTGCTTTCCATAGCGTCGGAGGGACCAGCGAGATCGAGGTCCGCAGCGGACGCCAGGATCTCCACCTCATCCTCAGATGCAGAGTTGGAATGTTGCGGTGGGACAGGTGCCAATGCAATGTCAGGATGCTTGGGAGCCTTTTTCTTCAACTGCTTTGCACGCTGTGCCTTTGGAGGGTCTGGCTGGGAGGGCCCCACTGGGTCAGTCTCAGTGAAGCCCTATGACCAAAGACCAGTTGTTGTTGTTTCAAAAATTTGCGGGTGTCCGCTTTCGCACTGGGCAAAGCCTGGGATGGGAGGGCCCCAAGGGACCCCTTCCCGGCTAGAGTAGCTGAAGAAGCCTCTCGCTTCTCCGGCTGGGAAGGGGGAACGAATGTCCCCGATGGTTGGGGTGGTTTTTTTTGTTTTGGTTTTAGGGCGCAAAACTGCCATGGTCATTGGCGCCCGGTCCGTGACTTAGGAAACAGTAAAAAACCGAAAATGGAAACCAGCAGCAATGGGAACGATAGTCATAAAATTGGAGAAACTAAAAGCAGAAGGAAGGCTTAAAAATCCACATCTGCTAAAATCGACGATATATCAGGCGATAGCTGTAGACGGGAGTGTAACGGATTAAAATAAGGGCACTCAATTAAAAGGTGTCTTACCGTCCACAGCTGAGAGCAGTGGGGACAGAGTGGGGGAGGATCGCCGCTTAAAAGATGTCGATGGGTAAAAAGACAGTACACTATCCGGAGTCTAGTTTAAATTACCTTCTCCCAACGACGCGTTTGGGAGGAAGAGGTCCAAGCACAAGGAAGAGCTTTCACGTCCCGCAATTTATGATGGGGAAGTGTCGACCAATGCGCGTGCCATAAATGAACAACACGACGACACAGAACGCTCCGTAGATCGGTGAAGGGAATCGATTGAATAGCTGTCCGAAGAAGAGAGACTGCAGCCTTGGCTGCGATATCGGCCGCCTCATTTCCACATATACCAACGTGTCCTGGGAGACAGAGGAACGCCACCGAGATGCCCCCCAGATGGAGCAAGCACAGACAGTCCTGAATCCGGTAGACCAGAGGGTGCACAGGATAAAGACCTTGGAGACTGAGGAGAGAGCTGAGATAATCTGAGCATATAACGTATTGTATCCGCTGATGGCGGTGGATGTAGTGGACAGCCTGGAGAACAGCATAAAGCTCCGCAGTATAAACCGAACACTGGTCGGCAAGCCGAAAGTGATTTGGGGTATCGCCAACAATATAGGCACTCCCTACACCTAACGATGTTTTCGAGCCGTCGGTGTAAATAAATGTGGCGTCCGTCATTTGTGCAGCAAATGCCCGACGATAAACAAGTGAAGGGGTACCATCCTTGGGAAATTGACAAAGGTCACGGAGCAGGCAGATCCGGGTACGGAGCCAAGGCAGTGCTGTACCCCAAGTTGTCAAGAAGGTTTTAGGAAAGCAGAAGGAAAGAGAATGGAGCAGATGATGGAAGCGGACTCCCAGTGGTATTAGGGAGGAGGGGAGGCCTGCATACCCTACATCAAAGGAGGCGTCGAAAAAATGTCACGGGCTGGATTCGCAGGCATGGAAGACAGATGGCTAGCATAATGACTCAGAAGGACTGCTCGCCGATTGGACAGCAGAGGTTCGGCAGTCTCAGCATAAAGGCTTTCCACAGGGCTGGTGTAAAAAGCTCCAGATACTAAACGTAATCCACGGTGGTGGATAGAGTCGAGACGCCGAAGAATAGACGGCCGACCAGAGGAGTAGACTATGCTTCCATAGTCCAATGTCGACCGCACTAAGGCGCGATAGAGGCGGAGAAGGACCACGCGGTCCGCTCCCCAGGAGGTACCATTCAGGACATGGAGGGTCTTGAGGGATCGCAGACAGCGAGCCAAAAGATAGGAAACGTGGGAGGACCAGCACAGTTTCCTGTCAAATATAAGACCCAAGAATTTAGCGCCGTCTGAAAACGGAAGGTTAACAGGACCTAGATGTAAGGAGGGCGGAAGAAACTCCTTACGTCGCCAAAAATTAACACAAACGGTTTTACTGGGAGAAAAACGGAAGCCGGTTTCGATGCTCCAAGCGTGGAGGCGATCGAAACATCCTTGAAGACGTCGTTCAAGAAGGCTGGTCAGTTGAGAGCTGTAGTAGATCGCAAAATCGTCCACAAAGAGGGAGCCCGAGACATCAGGAAGGAGACAATCCATAATTGGATTGATGGCAATGGCAAACAGTACAACACTCAGCACGGAGCCCTGGGGTGCCCCGGTTTCTTGAGAGAAAGTACGAGAGAGAGTAGTGTTCACCCGCACCCTAAATGTGCGCTCGGCCATAAATTCGCGAAGAAAAAGGGGCAGCCGACCTCGAAAGCCCCAAGAGAACAGTGTGCGGATGATGCCTGTCCTCCAACAGGTATCGTATGCTCTCTCCAGATCAAAAAATATTGCTACTGTTTGGCGTTTCCGGAGAAAATTGTTCATGATATAAGTGAAGAGAGCAACAAGGTGGTCAACTGCAGAACGATGCTTTCGGAATCCGCATTGGGCAGGTGTTAAAAGACTGAGGGACTCCAGCCACCAAGCTAAACGGCAATTCACCATACGCTCCAAAACCTGACAGACACTACTCGTGAGAGAAATGGGGCAATAGCTAGAGGGGAGATGTTTGTCCTTTCCAGGTTCCGGAACAGGAACGACGATAGCATCCCGCCATCGTCTGGGAAAAGTACTGTCGGTCAAAATTCGATTATAAAGGCGAAGGAGATAAGGCAGACTATGGGTTGATAAATGCAGCAACATTTAGACGTGGATACCATCCGGTCCTGGGGCGGAGGGGCGAGAAGAAGAGAGAGCATGTTGGAGTTCCCGCATGGAGATAACAGTATTGTAGCTTTCGCGATTTTGAGAGGAGAAAGGAAGAGGTCACACTTCCGCTGCACGTTTCTTCGGGAGCAATGCTGGCGGGTAATTTGAAGAGCTCGAAATCTCGGCAAAGTGCTGACCCAACGAGTTAGAAATTGCGACGGGGTCCACTAATGTATCATGCGCGACAGTGAGCCCAGAGACCGGGAGAAACTAGGCGCGCCTGAGAACCGCCGAATCCGACTCCAAACTTCCGAGGAGGAAGTGAAGGTGTTAAATGAGCGAACAAAGAACTTCCAGCTTGCCTTCTTGCTATCGCGGATGACGCGACGGCATCGCGCACGGAACTACTTAAAGCGGATACAGTTGGCCAAAGTAGGATGGTGGCGGAAAAAGCGGAGAGCACGTCGCCGCTCACATAGTGCATCACGGCATGCCTCGTTCTACCAAGGAACTGGGGCGCCGGGGCAATTCGTAGGTGCGTGGTATTGAACGTTCCGCAGCTGTAAGAATAACGTCGGTAATGTGAGTTACCTCATCGACGACGCTGGGAAAGCGACGGTCATCGAATGTCGCTAGAGACGAAAAAAGTGTCCAATCGGCTTGGGCAAACTTCCAGCGTCGCGGGCGCATATATGGCACTTGAGACTGCAGTCTAAGGACACATGGAAAGTGGTCACTCGAGTGTGTATCATCAAGGGCGAACCATTCGAAGCACCAAGCTAGCGGAACAGTACCGACTGCAAGGTCCAAATGAGATAAATTTGTCGTGGAGGCAGACAAAAATGTAGGGACCCCAGTGTTGACGCAAACTAGATCCGCTTGGTGGAAGACGTCTAGCAATAGCGAGCCACGTGGACGAGGATGTGGAGATCCCCAAAGCGGGTGGTGGGCATTGAAGTCCCCAACCAGCTAATAGGGGGGTGGAAGCTGACCAAAAAGATGAAGGAGATCAGCTCGTGCCATTGGTGTGGACGATGGAATGTATACAGTACAAAGAGAGAACGTGTATCCAGAAAGGGAAAGATGGACGGCGACAGCTTGGAAGGAAGTGTTTAAATGGATTGGGTGATAATGGAGAGTTTCATGGAGAAGAATCGTGAGTCCTCCATGTGCTGGAGTGCCTTCAACAGAGGGGACATCATATCAGACGGACTGAAAATGAGGGAGAACAAAGCGGTCATGGGGACGCAGCTTTGTTTCCTGAAGACAGAAGATGACCGGCGAGTAGGATCGTAAGAGGATCGACAATTCATCCCGATTGGCTCGAATACCGCGGATATTCCAGTGGATAATGGACATAGGATGAACAGAAAAAGGAGGAATGTGACCAAGGTTGCTGTCAACTCAACGACTTCTCAGAGCTTGCGACCGACAGCATGGAATGGCATTCAGCCGAAGGCAGAAGATCCTGATCCATAGGTTGTTCATTCAGGAGCAGCTCCTGCCACCAGCGATCTGCCGGTTGATCGGCCGCCAGCAGTGCGCCTCGGCGACACAGAAGACGGCCGAGGGCGAATTCCGCCAGGTGGTGCTGTAGATGGGACACGCCTTGGCCGGAGAAGGAGAGGAACTGGGTTTCTTTGTAGCCTTCTTGGAAGTATGATGTTCAGATGAAGGAGGAACCGATGGTTGGGAAGTTGCGGTACGTAAAAACCCTTCTCGAGTATCCTCTTTTTTCGAAGTGTTGGTGTCTGACTTTTGGGCTCGAGATTTAGCAGAACCAGACGAAGGGTGAGCCAGAGAGTGGGCAGAAGAAAGTGGTGAGATTGAACAGGCGTTCTTTGCGCTGGCCGATCTGACGACCGTGGCACTAAAGGCGAGGTCGCAAGTCTGCGTGGCTGCCTCCTTTGTTGGCCGAGGAGAAGCAAGGACAGTGCTGTATTTTCCTGTCTGAGGCACGGTGGGCTGTCGACTGGCGAATAATTTTTGGAGCAGCATAGGTCGACACCTTTTCCTTCACTCTGATTTCCTGGATGAGCTTTTCGTCCTTAAAAACGGGCCAATCTCGAGAGGAAGCAGCGTGGTCACCCATACAGTTGATGCAGCGAGGGGATGGAGGTGGACAAGCACCCTCATGGGCATCCTAGCCACACGTAACACATTTGGCTGGATTGGAACAGGACTGGCTGGTGTGATTGAACCGCTGACACCGATAGCAACGCGTAGGGTTTGGGACGTAAGGGCGAACGGAAATTATATCATAGCATGCTTTGATTTTTGATGGGAGTTGAACTTTGTCAAATGTCAAGAAGACAGTGCGGGTTGGAATGATGTTCGAGTCAACCCTTTTCATAACCCGATGAACAGCTGTGACGCCCTGGTCAGGCAGGTAGTGCTGAATTTCTTCGTCAGACAATCCATCAAGGGAGCGTGTATAAACGACTCCACGCGAGGAATTTGAAGTGCGGTGCGCTTCAACGCGGACAGGGAAGGTGTGGAGCAGAGAAGTACGCAGCAATTTTTGTGCCTGGAGGGCACTGACAGTTTCGAACAACAGGGTGCCATTCCGCAATCTGGAACAAGACTTTACAGGACCTGCAATTGCGTCGTCACCTTTCTGAATAATGAAAGGGTTGACCGTGGAGAAATCGTGACCTTCATCAGACCGAGAAACAACAAGGAACTGTGGCAACGATGGAAGAACTTTCTGTGGCTGAGACTCGGTGAACTTACGCTTGTGAGCAGACATAGTGGAAGGTGAGGAAACCATTGTGGAAGAATCCCCCATGATTACTGGCGTCTCCGATGGCGCGCTCCTCCTTTGTGGGGACCCTCTCTGAGGGCAGTCCCGCCTTAGGTGATTGTTCACACCTCAGGTCACACCTCCCGACAAACGGACAGAGGGACCAATCGGCACTTTCGGAAGGTATCAGCTCGGGTAATCACCCCTCTCTGGGCCTGGCCGTTACCAGGGGGTACGTACGTGTCCTACCTGTCATCCCGGGGCGGGGAATTACGCGTTACTCCGTCACTGGCTACGCACAAAAATGCGTGGGTCGGCCTTCAGACACGCACAGGGAGAAAGAAAGGGAAAGGGAAAAACAAAGAAAGGGAAAGGAAAGGAAAGATGAGGGGTCTCAAACGCCACAGCGGAGAAAAGGGGAAAGAGAAGAGGTAAGGAAAAGAGAAGGACAAAGGAAGGATGAAGACATACAAGCAGAGAAGGCGAAGAATGCTGTACAGTTACGAGCGTCCGTCTCCGGACGTAGGCACAAACCATACTCCCAGAGGGGGAGAAAGGGAAGGAAAGAGCCAGAGGTGAGGGGTGGAGGGGCGAAGATGGGGGAGAGGGAAGGATGCGGAAAAGGAAGGTATGCAGCCCGGAAAGGAAGGAGGGCCACATTAGCTCGGGGTCCCGTGCTCGCTACGCACGTATCCACAAAAGAGTTGTGGACCCCCTGGGGGAGGTTGGGGTGGTGTTGCTCCTGGAGTAGATGGAGCAACAGAGGGGGAAGTGCCCCCACAACTAAGGGGGCCGGTTCATACTGACATAGCTGAAAGGCAACAGTACGTGACGACACGGGAGAGGTTCGTACCGGTGTTGCAGCAGTGGCATAGGTGGATGTCATTGGCACAGGATGCTAACAACCATCCCCAGCTTGTCACAATTGAGCAACATCCGTGACTGGGCAGAGGATGCCGTTTTGATGAGCACAGAACCAGAGCGCATTTTGGACAAGCCCTCCACCTCCCCGAAATTGTGCTCTAAATGCTCCAAAAAAACTGGGGCTTGGTCGACATAAACGAGTCCCCATCAACCCGCGTACACACGAGGTACCGGGGCGAATATTCCCCACTGCCTTCTTTAGCCAGGCGTTCCTCCCATGGAGTGGGCAGGGAGGGAAACGATCTCTGATCAAATTTCTTCCCGTTGAGGTTAGACCTCGATCGCTTAGAGATTGCTGGTGGAGGCCCACTAGCAAGAGATGATGTACCACACTTCATTGTGGGTCATCCACCCTGATGCCACCCACTCCGACCAAGGGCCCTCCCCATGGGCGGCACCCAGCCTCAGCTAGGGCCATCTGGCAGGATGGCCATTGTCGGGAGTCCTGATGCCCGAGGGAGATAGGCATGTACTCCCTGGCATACGTGAGAAGTTAACGGGGCAGTCATCAGCAGAGCGATCCTTGTGTTGTCAGCGGGTTACAACCAACAGGGTACATGGCGGCCCCACCACAACAGACTGGCTACCGTTCTGGATCTTAGGTGCAAAAATGTCCAAGGTCGTCGTCTCAGCAAAAAGCAACACTGCACAGTGCATGATGGTAATCGCATCCAGGAACGTATCCTTGCCCAAGAGGTGGAAGACGGGCGGGACACCATTGCAACAACGAGAAAGCCGGCTAAAGGTCTCAATGTACGACGGATACAGTGCACCACGTAAGGTGCCCTTCATCAGTTAGCTCGCTCTCTGGAAAAATTGAGAGATATGGAGGTCAAACCCGGAAGGGGACCATCACACAAAGGCCGATACGTTTGAGACCCCCTTTTAATCGTCTCTTTGGACAGGCAGGTATACGCTGGCCTATTCTTACCCCCCAAACCTGCAGAGGGCCCTCAACGTCGATTCGGCGTATATCCCTCAGAAAGGTTGGTGGGCCACATCATCCATAAAAATCCCTTTTCAACCTATCCCAGTCATGTTTGGTAGGGTTCATGTCTGGAGAACATGCTGGCTACTCTAGTCGAGCGATGTCGTTATCCTGAAGGAACTCATTCACAAGATGAGGATGATGTGGACGTGAACTGTCGTCCATGAAACGAATGCCTCGCCAATATGCTGCCGACATGGTTGTCGTATTGGTCAGAGGATGGCATTTACGTATCGTACAGCCGTTACGGCTCCTTCCATGACCAAATATTGCCAGCCCAAAACAGCAGGAAACCTCCACCTTGCTGCACTCACTGGACAGTGTGCCTAACGTGTTCAGGCTGACCGGGTTGCCTCCGAACACGTGTCCGACAATTAACTGGTTGGAGGCATATGCGACACTCATCGTTGAAGTGAACGTGATGCCAATCCTGAGCGGTCCATTCGGCATGTTGTTTGGCCCATCTCTACCGCGCTGCATGGTGTCGTGGTTGAGAAGATGAACCTTGCCATGGACGTCGTGAGTGAAGTTGCGCATCATGCAGCCTATTACGCACAGTTTGAGTCGTAACACGACGTCCTGTGGCTGCTCGAAAATCATTATTCAACATGGTGGCGCTGCTGTCAAAGATCCTCCGAGCCATAATCCGTAGGTAGCGGTCATCCACTGCAGTAGTAGCCCTTTGGCCGCCTGAGCGAGGCATGTTATCGACATTTCCTGTCCATCTGTGTCTCCTCCATGTCCAAACAACATCGCTTTGGTTCACTCCTAGATGCCTGGACACTTTCCTTGTTGAGAGCCCTTCCTGGCACAAAGTAACAATGCGGAAGCGATCGAATCGCGATATTGACTGTCTAGGCATGGTTGAACTACAAACACGACCCGTGTACCACATTCCTATTGGAATGACTGGAACTGATCGGCTATGGGCGCTGCTCATGCATGGTTGTTTATATCTTTGGGTGGGTTTAGTGACATCTCTGAACAGTCAAAGGGAGTGTGTGTATGTGATAATATCCGCAGTCAACGTCTATCTTCAGGAGTTCTGTGAACTAGGGTGATGCAAAACGTTTTTTGATGTGTGTATGTTGTAATTGATCTTGATGCTATAATTTATGTTTATTCTGCAATATTAAAACAAATATAAAGAAAAAACTCATTCGAGAGAAACGGTGTGTCATTTTGCCAGGCAGCAAAAAATGCCATGTTGACAACATTTGTGAAGTCATGATTTTATAGTGTAACCAATTATTTTATTTTGAATTTTTATGCATATGTTACTCTTAGAAAGACAGTCTAATGTAAAATGGCATTTATGTAACTTTAAATTGTACAAATGAGCTGGAAAGACAATTAACATATCCCTAAGTCATTTAGGTCTCCCTTTCCTTAACGACCTATACCATTCAATTTGTAATTTTCAGATACAAAAAACCCATTCCCATCTCCTTGGTAACGATCTCACTCTGTACTTCAACCAGAATGTTCACTGACTTTATCTCGCCAAGTCTGTTCACGTATTTTGTTAATTTTGTAGTTTGAAAACAAATCTACCGTGGAGCGAAATACTACTCAGTTTCACATACAGGGTGTTTCAAAAATGACCGGTATATTTGAAACGGCAATAAAAACTAAACGAGCAGCGATAGAAATACACCGTTTGTTGCAATATGCTTGGGACAACAGTACATTTTCAGGCAGACAAACTTTCGAAACTACAGTAGTTACAATTTTCAACAACAGATGGCGCTGCAAGTGATGTGAAAGATACAGAAGACAATGCAGTCTGTGGGTGCGCCATTCTGTACGTCGTCTTTCTGCTGTAAGCGTGTGCTGTTCACAACGTGCAAGTGTGCTGTAGACAACATGGTTTATTCCTTAGAACAGAGGATTTTTCTGGTGTTGGAATTCCACCGCCTAGAACACAGTGTTGTTGCAACAAGACGAAGTTTTCAACGAAGGTTTAATGTAACCAAAGGACCGAAAAGCGATACAATAAAGGATCTGTTTGAAAAATTTCAACGGACTGGGAACGTGACCGATGAACGTGCTGGAAAGGTAGGGCGACCGCGTACGGCAACCAAAGAGGGCAACGCGCAGCAGGTGATCCAACAGCGGCCTCGGGTTTCCGTTCGCCGTGTTGCAGCTGCGGTCCAAATGACGCCAACGTCCACGTATCGTCTCATGCGCCAGAGTTTACACCTCTATCCATACAAAATTCAAACGCGGCAACCCCTCAGCGCCGCTACCATTGCTGCACGAGAGACATTCGCTAACGATATAGTGCACAGGATTGATGACGGCGATATGCATGTGGGCAGCATTTGGTTTACTGACGAAGCTTATTTTTACCTGGACGGCTTCGTCAATAAACAGAACTGGCGCATATGGGGAACCGAAAAGCCCCATGTTGCAGTCCCATCGTCCCTGCATCCTCAAAAAGTACTGGTCTGGGCCGCCATTTCTTCCGAAGGAATCATTGGCCCATTTTTCAGATCCGAAACCATTACTGCATCATGCTATCTGGACATTCTTCGTGAATTTGTGGCGGTACAAACTGCCTTAGACGACACTGCGAACACCTCGTGGTTTATGCAAGATGGTGCCCGGCCACATCGCACGGCCGACGTCTTTAATTTCCTGAATGAATATTTCGATGATCGTGTGATTGCTTTGGGCTATCCGAAACATACAGGAGGCGGCGTGGATTGGCCTCCCTATTCGCCAGACATGAACCCCTGTGACTTCTTTCTGTGGGGACACTTGAAAGACCAGGTGTACCGCCAGAATCCAGAAACAATTGAACAGCTGAAGCAGTACATCTCATCTGCATGTGAAGCCATTCCGCCAGACACGTTGTCAAAGGTTTCGAGTAATTTCATTCAGAGACTACGCCATATTATTGCTACGCATGGTGGATATGTGGAAAATATCGTACTATAGAGTTTCCCAGACCGCAGCGCCATCTGTTGTTGAAAACTGGAACTACTGTAATTTCGAAAGTTTGTCTGCCTGAAAATGTACTGTTGTCCCAAGCATATTGCAACAAACGGTGTATTTCTATCGCTGCTCGTTTAGTTTTTATTGCCGTTTCAAATATACCGGTCATTTTTGAAACACCCTGTATCTTCCTGCGCAAACAAACGCTGCAGTAAATTTCATCATTGTAATAAAGAAACATTCACTGAAAATAACACACTTAAAATAAACTGGACAGTACGGTAAAAGTCCTATAAAAGGATGCCGCCACCAGTCAGTTGGTCGAGAAATTGGTTTCAAATACAATGATGTCACGCACGGTGCGTATCATGTATGGTCTAAACTACAGTTTCTACTCTCATGAAACTCGAACAGCTCCTAGTACACGTTCGCTTTCACGTCGTGTGTGATGTCACTATGTTACAGAGGATGGATAGCTTCGGTCATGGAGAAGAAACAACCGCGAAAATATTAGCTCTTGCACGTGCGGGTCCGTGCCCTAACCTACTTTTCGCGACGCCATTGCTGTCACCCTGCCTCACCTTTCTGCCGTGAAGACCGCCTCAGTTTACTGTTAGCTAGCGGCAGTTCCCGGGGAATGCCATCGCTCAACATGCTGTCACTGGCACCCACCAGACGCCACCGCCCACTGTTTGCTAATAGCTGTACGCCAAACACAGCGCCTGTGGCTGTATGTCTCGTAAAGAAAGAAGTAATCACGTTCTTCTTTGTCAACGCGAAGAAAAAGGAGTATCAAACGTTCACATGAGCAGTATCAACTACTTTACTAAGGAAACTGCAACTTTTTCATTTGTAATTATTTTCTGTGAGCCACTGGTACAGTCATTTCTTGTATGCACGGTGTAAAGTGTAATGTTTGACCCAGTGCCCGAATGTCAGTATGCTGCACATACAGAGGAGTACGGTTTTTTCCAGCTGCCAAAGAAATATCTTTTCTTTGTGTGTGAGGAATGTTTCCTGAAAGTTTGGCCGTACCTTTTTGTAACACCTTCTATCTATGTTATGTGGACATGTGTCCGGAAACGCGTAATTTCCATGTTAGAGCTCATTTTAGTTTCGTCAGTATGTACTGTACGTCCTCGATTCACCGCCAGTCGGCCCAATTGAAGGAAGGTAATGTTAACTTCGGTGCTTGTGTTGACATGCGACTCATTGCTCTACAGTACTAGCATCAAGCACATCAGTATGTAGCATCAACAGGTTAGTGTTCATCACGAACGTGGTTTTGCAGTCAGTGCCCATTTGATGTATGGATTAGCAAGGGAGATTAGCTGTGGCGCGGTACGTTTGTATCGAGACAGATTTCCAGAACGCAGGTGTCCCGACAGGAATACGTTCGAAACAATTTATCGGCGTCTTAGGAAGCACGGAACATTCCAGCCTGTGACTCGCGACTGGGGAAGACCTAGAACGACGAGGACACCTGCAATGTACGAGGCAATTCTTCGTGCAGTTGACGATATCCCTAATGTCAGCGTCAGAGAAGTTGCTGCTGTACGAGGTAACGTTGACCACGTCACTGTGTGGAGAGTGCTACGGGAGAACCAGTTGTTTCCGTACCATGTACAGCGTGTGCAGGCACTATCAGCAGCTGATTGGCCTCCACGGGTACACTTTCGCGAATGGTTCATCCAACAGTGTGTCAATCCTAATTTCAGCGCAAATGTTCTCTTTACGGATGAGGTTTCATTCCAACGTGATCAAATTGTAAATTTTTACTATCAACATGTGTGGGCTGACGAGAATCCGCACGCAATTGTGCAATCACGTCATCAACACAGATTTTCTGTGAACGTTTGGACAGGCATTGTTGGTGATGTCTTGATTGGGCCCCATGTTCTTCCACCTACGCTCAATGGAGCACGTTATCATGATTTCATACGGGATACGCTACCTGTGCTGCTAGAACACGTACCTTTACAAGCACGACACAACATGTGGTTCATGCGCGATTGAGCTCCTGCACATTTCAGTCGAAGTGTTCGTACGCTTCTCAACAACAGATTCGGTGACCGATGGATTGTTAGAGGCGGACCAATTCCATGGCCTCCACGCTCTCCTGACCTCAACCCTCTTGACTTTCATTTATGGGGGCATTTGAAAGCTCTTTTCTACGCAGACCCGGTACCAAATGTAGAGACTCTTCGTGCTCGTATTGTTGACGGCTGTGATACAATACGCCATTCTCCAGGGCTGCATCAGTGCATCAGGGATTCCATGCGATGGAGGGTGGATGCATGTATCCTCGCTAACGGAGGACATTTTGAACATTTCCTTTAACAAAGAGTTTGAGGTCACGCTGGTACGCTCGGTTGCTGAGTGTTTCCATTCCATCATTAATGTGATTTGGAGAGAAGTAATAAAATGAGCTCTAACATGGAAAGTAAGCGGTTCCGGACACATGTCCACGTAACATATTTTCTTTCTTTGTGTGAGGAATGTTTCCTGAAAGTTTCGCCGTAACTTTTTGCAACACCCTGTATATAAACGACGCTGTACTGTGCTTCTCCGTACTGAAACACCGCCAGCACCGATGTTAAACATCTGTGGAGTTCTTGACCTAATGTGTTTGCAGGTCACTCGCGAACACAAACTCTCACAAGAACTAATTTTATTCGTTGCAGCCCAAAATGTCTTAGTACTGCTACCCTCTGGAAAGCTGTGGAACCTATACTAGTCCTACATTAGTAGGTACTCACATAAAATGCTGAGGAAAAGCCTCACAACATCCCACCGAGAAATTGGTGGTGTTCCAGGGACGAGACACGGTTCTGGAAATGCGTCAGTCAGAGACGAATGGTGAAATAATTTTACTGAGAAAAGTGAATACAGATGGGGAATCTGAAGAGGTAGCAGACTTTGGAAAGGGGCTGATTATTATGGTCTGTCACGCTGGAACGGGCATGTCGGGAACGCTTAAGACGGTCGGCTCTTTGCGTGCTAGTATCGTTATCCTCTATGTGAAGTGGCTGAAAGACAGTAAAACGACGAGGGGGGACAAGGTGTTGAAGATTCATTAACCACAGGGGGGCTGAAGGCTTATCCACTTCGTGAAGCAGGACAGGCAACGACCTGTAGCTTATATGACGACATACTACAATAATGGTGAAGGTACAAGTGTTTTAAACTTGTTGTTCAGCGCACACTATTGAACATGACGATCCATTACAGACGAACATTACACATTGCTATTTTCACACTACCACATAGTTACGACTGAAGGTAGCACGAGGTCTCGAGATTGGACCATGAACCAGTGGAAACGTTTCATGTGTCCAGACGAATCACATGTCTTGCTCACCAGGTAGATGTTCATTCCCAGACAAGCTCTTATCCAGGTGAACGATTTCTCGAAACATGTAGCACTGCAAGCATGCAGGCCAGTTGAGTCAATATGTTACTAAGTGAGATTCACCTGGTATGCCACGGGATGTGTGGTAGTAATCTAAGGCACTATGCCAGCTATAGGCTGTATGAACGTTACTGCTGACCAGCCATATCCCAACGCACTATACATCTCTCCTACAGGGATGGCACTTTGCGGGAAGGAAACTGCCTGTGTCACAAGGCGAGAATGGTGCCAAAGTGGTTTGTTTGACAAGACTGTCAACTGATAATATCTTTTTACCAAATTCGCCACATGTGAAACCGACTGATAACGTTTGGGACACTATTAGGTACCAGTTCTGTGCACACGAAGCATCACCCTGTAATATACAGGAAATGCGTGACCCAACCCTATGCATATGTTACCACATACGTCTGAGGACCTACCAAAGGCTTATCAAATCCATGCTAAATTGAATCTCTACTGTATAGCGTTCCAAATGCGGTACAACACGCTATTAAGTAAGCGGTCGTAATGTTTTGGTTTGTCATCTATTGACAGAGTAGCTAGAGGTGTAGAAAACACCACACAAAAGACCGTGTCACAGCTGTTGCTTAACATTTTAAGGCACATTTTCAGGCTAAGCGGTTATTTAGGAAAAAGTCGTATTGATAAGTTCAAAAATACAGATATATTAAAAAACCACAAATGAAATCCACGGCTGTGCAAGCATTGCCTGCAGCCGCTGGAAAACAGAGAAAGAATTACGATCGTCAGATGACGAAAGTATAGGACGTTTTGTTTGATAGGTCCTGTACAGATCGGACGCGTGTGGCACACCGCCATTAACATTGTATTATTTCAATATTTTATTCACGAGTTGCAATCACCGGAACTCGTAATCACATGATGTAAGTGTGTATTTAAACTATGTTTCTATCTCAGAATAGAACTATAACTAATTCATGTATGTTTTCTTTTGTGTCACTAGTTATTTGTAAGATTGTTGAGTGTGTTGGCTTGGCAAAGAAAGGATCCGTAAATTAAAAAGATAGTCGTCCAGCACGAACCATCGATGTCTTCGGGTGCTGATCTCAAATACGAAGTCCGATATACATAAAAGATAAAAGGCGAATCTGCAAGAGCGCGGTCATAATTAACATAACGGACAAAGATGCCTTGTCCAAGCACATAAAAAAAGCAAAGTTTGTAAAATATCGAACATAATATCCGTATTGTTATCTCTTCTGTGTATGTGAAGTTCAGATACGAAAAATACCAAAATATATATATTTATATTGGCGACTTCGTGTCTGGACGCATTATTGTATATACTACATTGTTTACCTTTGTTACATGTTTTATCGGAAACGACAAATTCGATTCGAGACGCTATTGTTGACCATTCAACTAATACCAATAATTGGAGCCGATGTCTGGACCTTAAATTATGCTGCAATCTCGGATTCAAGGTAAGACACCGCATCTGCACATCAGCAGTTTGACCAAGTGCTTTGCGTAATAGTAGCTTGCTTACTCACTATCAAAATTTCCCATTTACGAAAGTGTGAATTTCGAGTTGAATTCCGGTCACAAAATTATTTTCTATCAGGCATATTGTACGACAATAGGAATTTATCGGAACACAGTCGACTTCAGTTCTGTGCGATTTAAGATAGCAAGCAGCCATTAGATGTAAAAATTTAATCAATACGCTTGATAATCAAAATCTTTTGTTCAAGCATTGTCTCGCTGCGAAATTAATATTTACATTCATTACAACACATATACGTGTACAAGCGATATTGTGTGACATGGTAGTAACCAGGATGCATTCTGCAATAATGAAAAGCCAGAAAGGACAAACTGTGACAATTCGACTCTGACATTGTAACAAATACTCAAAATAATGAAACTTCCTGGCAGACGAACTCTGTACTGGGCCGAGACTCGAACTCAGGACCTTTGCCTTTCGTGGTCAAGTGCTCTACCATCTTTTTTCCAATTTATTGATCATAACATTCCACAGTAGTCCATGATTTTCAACTGTTTTTAAAAGTAATAAAACAAACTAAAATTAATTACAGGTCCCTTAACATTTTAGAGAAAAAAATCCAAGTCTAAACCAGATAGTGATGTTCGTCACTTTATCGTATTTGTTTTTCAAAGATCAAATTGTCTCTCGTTTCTTCATGTTCTGAATCGCATCCTCGAAAATGGAGTTGACATGACTGTTCTTCTGAGGAAGTTGGCGTATGTATCATAATAATTATTCATCTGAGTTACCAAAGCACGACTCACTCCCCGTCCTCACAGCTTCACTTCTGCCTGTACCTCGTCGCCTACCTTCCAAACTTTACAGAAGCTCTGCTATTAGTGTCTTATCATATGATTTTTATAAGAGAATGTGTGAATGTGTGCATTTGAACGTGTACCTGAGTATCCTGTCAAGAATTGCAAAATTTTAACTGCCGTAGGTAGTAAGTCTTTTAGAGTTAAGGAGCAGGAATTTGTGACTGTAAAGGTAGGTAATGGAACCGTACAATATCCATTCCTAGTCGTCCAAAACCTGGTTACAGACCGCATATTAGGTTTAGATATTTTATATGAGAAGGGTAGCACCATTGACTTCAGACGTAAATGTATACTTAGAGATAACGGCAGTGAAATTTCAATTGATCTGGATACCAGGCCTCTAAAACATGAAAAATGTTGTACAGGGTACAAGATTCAGTTAATACACGACACTGATGAAGTTGTTGCACAGACACACGCACCTGATACCGAGATCGAGGATCTTAAAGTTCTAATTAGTGATAAGTTGTCACAAACCACAGCTGTCACAAGACGAATGCAATGAACTCTTTGATGTATTGTGTAAATATACATGGTGTTACAAAAAGGTACGGTGAAACTTTCAGAAAACATTCCTCACACACAAATCAATAAAAGATGTGGACATGTGTCCGGAAACCCTTAATTTCCATGTTAGAGCTCATTTTACTTTCGTCAGTATGTACTGTACTTCCTCGATTCACCACCAGTTGGCCCAATTGAAGGTAGGTAATGTTGACTTCGGTGCTTGTGTTGACATGCGACTCACTGCTCTACAGTACGCGCATCAAGCACATCAGTACGTAGCATCAACAGGTTAGTGTTCATCACGAACGTGGTTTTGCAGTCAGTGCAATGTTTACAAATGCGGAGTTGGCAGATGCCCATTTGATGTATGGATTAGCACGGGGCAATGGACGTGGCATGGTACGTTTGTATCGAGACAGATTTCCAGAACGAAGGTGTCCCGGCAGGAAGACGTTCGAAGCAATTGATCGGCGTCTTAGGGAGCACGAAACATTGCAGCCATGACTCGCGACTGGGGAGACCTAGAACGACGAGGCCACCTGCAATGGACGAGGCAATTCTTCGTGCAGTTGACGATAACCCTTATGTCTGTGTCAGAAGTTGCTGCTGTACAAGGTAACGTTGACCACGTCACTGTATGGAGAGTGCTACGGGAGAACCAGTTGTTTCCGTACCATGTACAGCGTGCGCAGGCACTATCAGCAGCTGGTTGGCCGCCACGGGTGCACTTCTGCGAATGGTTCATCCAACAATGTGTCAATCGTCATTTCAGTGCAAATGTTCTCTTTACGGATGAGGCTTCATTCCAACGTGACCAAATTGTAAATTTTCACTATCAACATGTGTGGGCTGCCGAGAATCCGCACGCAATCGTGCAATCACATCATCAACACAGATTTTTTGTGAACGTTTGGGCTGGCATTGTTGGTGATTTATTGATTGGACCCCATGTTCTTCCACCTACGCTCAATGGAGCACGTTATCATGATTTCATACGGGATACGCTACCTGTGCTGCTAGAGCATGTGCCTTTACAAGTACGACAACATGTGGTTCATGCACGATGGAGCTCCTGCACATTTCAGTGGAAGTGTTCGTACGCCTCTCAACAGATTTGGTAACCGATGGATTGGTAGAGGCGGACCAATTCCATGGCTCCACGCTCTCCTGACCTCAACCCTCTTGACTTTCATTTGTGGGGGCATTTGAAAGCTCTTGTCTACGCAACCCCAGTACCAAATGTAGAGACTCTTCGTGCTCGTATTGTGGACGGCTGTGATACAATACGCCATTCTCCAGGGCTGCATCAACGGATCAGGGATTCCATGCGATGGAGGGTGGATGCATGTATTCTCGCTAACGGAGGACGTTTTGAACATTTCCTGTAACAAAGTGTTTGAAGTCACGCTGGTACGTTCTGTTGCTGTGTGTTTCCATTCCATGATTAATGTGATTTGAAGAGAAGTAATAAAATGAGCTCTAACATGGAAAGTAAGCGTTTCCAGACATGTCCACATAACATTTTCTTTCTTTGTGTGTGAGGAATGTTTCCTGAAAGTTTGACCGTACCTTTTTGTAAGACCCTGTAGACAGGTTTTCAGCAAATGATCAGGTGTGATCAACACGTATATTTATAAGATAGAAGTTAAGCGTCACCAGATTTTCTTCCACAAAACAATAGTGTGCCACTGTCACAACGACCCGCAGTATGGCACGAGTCGAAGCAAATGCTAGAGTGGAAAATTATTGAACCTTCCAAGTCATCTTATTGCAGACCTTTGCTTGTCGCAAAGACACCCAATGGAAGTATCAGTTGTTCAGGACACTCGTGCAGTTAATTTAATTATTTTACGAAACCAGAAAATTTAGAATAGCAACTCCAAAAGTTTAGATTGTGGTGTCACCGCCAGACACCACACTTGCTAGGTGGTGGCCTTTAAATCGGCCGCGGTCCATTAGTATACGTCGGACCCGCGTGTCGCCACTATGAGTGACTGCAGACCGAACGCCGCCACACGGCAGGTCTAGAGAGACTTCCTAGCACTCGCCCCAGTTGTACAGCCGACTTTGCAAGCGATGGTTCACTGACAAAATACGCTCTCATTTGCCCAGACGATAGTTAGCATAGCCTTCAGCTACGTCATTTGCTACGACCTAGCAAGGCGCCATTATCAGTTGCTATTGATATTGTAAATAATGTACAGACAAGAGCTACGTTCAACATTAGTGGATTAAAGTTAAGTATTCCACCATCTGCGTCCGTTTTTCTAAGTTCTAATTTCCTTGTCCTGTTCCAGACCTCACGCCAGCCTGCGTGAGCTAAAACGCGTGCCTTTCGGCTTCCTCAAACATTAGTGGGTTGGCTCTCCTGCCAATCCACAACATAGATTCTAGGTATTTTTCTAGGGTAGACTTGACAAATTCATTCTGACAAGTCCCACTCACCCCAGATTGTAGAAAATATACTGCTTTCATATTTGGAGGGAACTTATCAATTTTGTGTTCTTCCCTTCTGTCTGAACGTCGGTTCAGCTTAGTGATGAATTGGTTGAGTCAATCACTCACTACATAGATGACTTGCTCATAGCCAGCAAAACCTGGTCCGAACAAATCGACACCTTACAAAGGATTCTGCACAAATTTGCACAAGCTGGCGTGACAGCTAATCTCAAAAAGTCGAGATTTGCTTGCAGATAAATCTAGTATCCTGGGCACATTATTAATGCTCACGGTATACGACCTGATCCAAGACAATTAGACGCAATCAGGAATTTTCCTAGTCAACAGACTAGAAAATTTAAATCTTTTCTTGGAATATGTTCTTTCTTCCGACGATTTTTACCACGCCAACTTTTAAACAGAAAACTTCTATGAAACATTCTAAGAAAGAACCAGATGTGGATATGATCTGACCAGTGTCAAAGACTTCGATAGTTTTACGCATGCAATAGTCAACAATGGAGAGCGTGAACTGGTGAAAATTATTAGTTTTGCGAGCCGCACACTTAGTGAATGTGAACGGTCGTACTCTACCACAGAACTTTAAACACTCTATAGTGTGGGGGTTCAGGAAATTTAATTATTATTTAGATGGTAAGCACTCAAAGAGTTATACTGAGCACCAAGCTCTCACATTTTTGCTAACCTTTAAGCTAGTACATGTCAGATTATCACGTTGGGTTCTATCACTACAGAATTATTCTTTTGAAATTGTACACATTAAGGGTACGTCATAGCCGACGCTTTGTCTCGCCTACCAGGTTTGAATAAGAGTAATTCCGACATGGAGAATGTAAATGACTACAGAATACTTCTTATGCAGGATAAACACTATCACCAGTACTTCCCTGACTTATGCAGATATATGTCAACATTGCAAAAATCCGATGCGCACTGGAACACGGTAAGAATTTTACTCACGAATCAACCTGACAATCCTCGAGCCACTACTTGGTGTGTCTGCATTCCCAAAGTATCTGAACGAAACCTAATTTGGCACATACATTTTGTTTAGGATCGTTTTGGTACCAAGAAGTGCTTAGCGAAACTCAGTACCTATTGTTATTTTAGTAATATGAGACGCAAGATCCACAGTGTACTCAAGACCTGTGACCTGCCAGAAATCTGAACCGTTGAACGTATCCAAAAAAAAAACTGATCTACATTCCATTTTACCCAGCGAACCTTTAGAAATAGTAAGTAGTGACGTAAGTGGTCCACATCCCACAAGCAGTGGAGGTGTAAAATACATCCTCGCATTTTATGATCTATTCACCAAACACGTTAAACTGTATGCTGTAAGATCAGCTACTGCTACGACTATCATCCGACATTTCTCATGTGACTACATTCCTCACGTGGGAAAACCAAAAGCCATTCTACCCGACAATGCCGCAAATTATACTGGATACAAGTGGCGAAAATTTCTAAAAGACAATAGCATTAAAAATATATTAATTTCCAGATTCAGTCCACAATGTAATCCCACTGAACGCGTGTTCCGTTTGGTTAACCGATTCATGAGGACTTGCATTTCTAATAAGCATACCAACTGGGTAACGTATTTGTCGTTATTCGAGGAGGTACACAATAACCTCAACATCTGCGAAACTCCCTACACTCCAAATGAACTCATGTTCGATCCTCAGGAAGAGAACGATTGGACAACACCACTACCTAAATTTTATTTTCAACATGCAACCCACGAAGAAAATGTGAGAGAAGTTTGCATGAGGCTGACTGCGGAAGCCGATAGAAGAATCAAAGCTTATGCGCGCACTGTCAAAAGGAAGCAACAGTACAGAATAGGTATTAAGGTACTTGTGCGTACTCACCATAAATGATCAACTCTTCAGCGGCGCAACGCGAAGTGGCGTCTGCTGCACGACGGTCCTTACATCATCAGCATTCCACATCCCAATGCATATCTGCTGCAGCATCCTAAGACAAAACTATTTGACTATGTGCTCACCGTCATCTAAAAGTATACTATGATCAACGATAGACACACCTAAGTTATGCACAACTATCAAATACACGTACCTCACAGTACTTCCACAGAGAAGCTACGTAGTATAAGAATTTTATTTCAGCTGTTCGTGTTAGCAGCAGAAGGGGAAAGAAGAGATTTATCTTCGCCGAATACGTACAGCAGGAACACAAAACTTTAAAGTAAATTGTATATAAACTTTAAAACATGTCTGAAGAAGACGTATTTTCAGCCTACGAGATTGACTATTTGCACCGTCATTATTCAACTACTAATGACTGATTGATGTAAAAATTATTTTACAGCTGACATTTTCATCCAGAAACCGGATACGCTTCTCACCACTGAACATGCATATTTACAAGCAGTTAAGGCCATGCTTACGAGACACACTTACACTCGTGTCACGAGTATTTTTCTTTTGAGACTTGTTAGCTCATGCTTTTGCCTATTAGTAGATATGTGCTTGGTCTTAATACTGGTGTGAGATGTGGTGTCTAACCATTTTTTATTTCAGGTGCCATCATTTGCACAACGCAAAACACAAAATTTAAACCTGTCATGACTGAAATTCATGTAAACCTATTTGAAAATTTTTTTATTTAACCAATCGTGCTTGTAAAACACCACGAGAAATATGTTGCGATATTTGTGTAACATCCAAAATGTAACATCGTTATACGTATTTGTACCTATGTAAAAGAACTTATCTGTAACATTTCCATGCATTTATCTGTATTTATGTAAACCTGAATCAATGTATGCTCACTCGTGTACAATACCTGTACTTGTAAAATGTGAACATATGAGAAAGTTATTTGATCTGTATAGCCAGAAACTATTTGTGGACGTTCTCTGTACATAACTAAACTTGTAACCACGAGAAACAGGTGTGCCGTCCGCATCTCGTGGTCGTGCGGTAGCGTTCTCGCTTCCCACGCCTGGGTTCCCGGGTTCGATTCCCGGCGGGGTCAGGGATTTTCTCTGCCTCGTGATGGCTGGGTGTTGTGTGATGTCCTTAGGTTAGTTAGGTTTAAGTAGTTCTAAGTTCTAGGGGACTGATGACCACAGATGTCAAGTCCCATAGTGCTCAGAGCCATTTGAATCATTTTTTTGAACAGGTGTGCCATTCAATACACAGAAAAGGAGACTATTCAACATATAATGTAATGCATACAGACACAATGAACTATTTATGTTTGATGGTGGATGACCTGCAATTAAGTGTGGTACATCAACTTTCGCTGGTGAGCCTCCACCAGCAGTCTCTAAGCGATAGAGGTCTAACCTCAACGGCAAGCAATACGATGCAAGATCATTTCCCTCCCTGGCCAGCCGGCAATGAATGTTGTTCGGAATGGTTCTCTAGAGTTAGAGCATAACCGACACGACCAGCAACCATCGAACCGTCGGCGTAAACAACGCCAGAGCCCTGATACATGGTAAAGATGGAATAAAAGCGGCGGCGGAAGGCCTCTGGAGGGACTGAGCCCTTCGGGCCCTGTGCCAATCGGAGCTGAAGACAAGGGCGGGGCACGCACCACGGAGGTGTACGAAGAGGGGCCTGGAAAAGTAGTGGAAGAGGGAAAACCTCAAGCCCTGAGAGAAGCTCTCTGACTGACCACGATCGGACAACCCGACCCGGGCCGACGTTCTGGGAGACGGACGACCGACTGTGGGAACAAGACTATAATTTGGATGCCCAGGCAAGCTAAAAACATGGACAGCATAAGCGGCCAGTAAACGTTGGCGCCGTAACTGCCGTGGAGGGACACCTGCCTTCAAAGTAAGCTGTTCACAAGGCTGGTCCAGTGGCAAGGCATACCCCGCTGTGAAGGATTGGGTCCAGCACCCGCAACGCAGGATGTAGCTGCTCATATTTCCGCCTTGCCTCGGTGTAGGTCAGGCGGTCCAGGGTCTTTTATTCCATTATCTTCCTTTCTTACTGGAATATCCTACAGTCTGGTGAGCAGGGGGAATGGTGTTCTCCACAGTTAACACAGATAGGAGGCGGGGCACATGGAGTATTGGGATGCGAAGGACATCCACAATCTCTACACGAGATGCCAGAAGTACAGCGAGATGACATGTGCCCGAACTTCCAGCATTTAAAACACTGCATCGGAGGAGGGATATGTGGCTTCACACCACAATGGTAAACCATCACCTTAACCTTTTTGGGTAAGACATCACCCTCGAAGGCCAAGATGTAGGCACCGGTGGCTACCTGATTATCCCTCCGACCCCGATCGACGCGCCAAATGAAGTGAACACCTCGTCGTTCTAGGTTGGCACATAGTTCGTCGGACTGCAAATGAAGATCCCTGTGGAAGATGATATCCTGGACCATGTTTAAACTCTTATGGGGTGTGATGGTGACGGAAACATCCCACAAAAGTGAGCAACCTCCGTGACTGGGCAAAGGATGCTGTTTTGATGAGAACTGACACACAGCGCATTATGGACAAGCCCTCCACCTCCCCGAACTTGTCCTCTAAATGCTCCACAAAAAACTGGGGCTTGGTCGACTTAAACAATTCACCATCAACTCGCATACATAAGAGGTACCGGGGTGAATAATCTCCACTGCCTTCTTTAGCGATACGTTCCTCCCATGGATCTTGCATCGTATTGCTTGCCGTTGAGGTTAGACCTCTATCGCTTAGAGACTGCTGGTGGAGGCCCACCAGCTAGAGTTGATGTACCACACTTAATTGCAGGTCATCCACCATGATGCTACCCACTCTGTCCAGAGGCTCTCCCCACAGGCGCCACCCAGCCACAGCAAAGACCAACTGGTAGGATGGCCTTTGCCGGGAGTCCTGATGCCCCAGGGGAATAGGCATCAACTCCTTGGCAAATGTGGGGAGGTAGCAGCTCGGGCATCAGCAGTGCGATCCCTGTGTAGTCAGGGGGCTACCACCAAGAGGGCACATGACCCCACCACAACGGACTGGCTACTGTGCTGGTTGTCGGGTGTCGAATATCCATTAATAAAGGGAGCAAAGATGGAAGTGCACAATGGAGGGAATGTAGGCTACTCCAAACACACTGCAGCCGATGTAGCCGGAAGCTCAGTGTAAGTCCAACTCCATGACAATAACGAATATGCCAGATCTTAGGGCAAGATGGCTATAGAATGCACCACGTAAGGCGTCCTTCCCCAAACAGTAGGCACTAACGGAAAAATTTTGAAATGGAGTGGTCAAACCCCTTTAGGGGTCCATCACATTAAAGGCCGACATAGTTGAGACTCCTTTTAGTCGCCTCTTATGACAGACAGGAATACCACCGGCCTATTCTTACCCCCGAACCCACAGGGGGGTCTGGAGGCTGGCAGCTGGCCACCACCCTTCATTGCATGTCATCTGCCCTGATAACACCCACTCCAACCAAGGGCCCTCCCCACATGTGCCACCCAGCATCAGCAAGGACCACATGGCAGGATGGCCATTGCCAGAAGTCCTAACACCCCAGGGAGATAGGCATCTACTCATTGGCATACGTGGGGAGTTAATGGCGCAAGCATCAGCAGAGCAATCCCTGTATTGTCAGGGGGCTGCAACCAACAGGGTACATGGCGGCCCCAGCACAATGCACTGGCTACCATGCTGGATATAAGGTGCCAAGAAGTCTATGGTTGTCATCGGCGCAGAAAGCGACACTGCATAGTGCATGGCGGAAACCGCACACAGGAATTTATCCTCGCCTAAGAGATGGACAATGAACGAGACTGCAATGTGACGAGAAAGGGGTCCAAATATCTCAATGCACTATGGACACGATGCACCATGAAAGGTGCCGTTTCCCCATTGTCTCGCCCTTCGGAAAAATTTTAAAGAATGGTGATCAAACTCTACAGGGGACCAACACAAAGGCCAAAACGTGTGAGACTACTTTTAGTCGCCTCTTACGACAGGCAGGTATACTGTGGGCAAATTGTAACCCCCAAACCCGCAGGGGGTGGATGATAAATGAGGCCGAAAATTGAGACACTCCTATTCACCCCTTACGACAGGTGGGAATATTTTGGGCCTATTCTAATCCCCAAACCCGCAGGGGGAGAGGGGGGTGGCATGAACTTCCTGTGTAGCGCAGAATCGATAGCGTGAAAAGGAATAGGACACTGCGCCACATCCTGTCCTCTGCAGGCCACCCAGCAGAATGGCAGAATGACACCAGCTTACCTTGGCGTTGGAGCAACGTAAGTTGGTCATATATCAGTTTTTTCAAGAGTGATGGCTGATTTGCTGGGGCAGAAATTGGTAGATGATGTCACTGTTCGAATGTGCGAGTTGCCAACAGTATATCTACATAAATAATGTATCAGTCCACTAGACAGGGTGCTGTAAGTAAGATGATGCCATAGAGATCAAAGGTGCTGCCTATTAAACATAAAATTTGCGTCATTTGTGTTTGTCACTGTGTGACTGGAATAGAAACCTAAGTTAACGTTCTGTCGCTGCATGCTGAAGAATTAATGGAGATAGATTGAAAAATAGGAATTTATTTTGGGAATGCACTTTTCTCAAGCATTAGCGATAATGCAGTCAGAAGTGGGCATCATAATGTGTGTTCAGGTGATCTACAGTAATTCGAACATACTACGTGCAGATATTATTAACTTGCCACAGGATAAGACTGAAGATCATAGAAACTTACAACATGAAGCTGGTCACAAAACACTGTGGTCCCATGTTCATCTCCCCAGAAGAGCTGCCATGTAATGGAGAAATTGTGAGGTTGTTTGCAGTTACACATCCTAACATCCTGGATACTGAGAAAAGGTTCTTTGTTCTGAATTTTAGGGGGCCTTTCACTATGTTTTCCTGTTGAATCTGAATTCCAGCCAGGTGTGCACATGGCCTGGACTCGCTGCGATTTCCTAATCGATCTTCACTGGTGGTCTCTCGGACGTCAGTGTACAATAGTACCAATTTGAGCGTATGATACACACCAGAGGTACCATTGTGTTGCTGTCATAATCAGCTCTATCTGGAACATGCCAAGAATATTCAAGAGAAACAAGTTACATGTTACTTTCGTTTGTATCTCTTCAATGAAGTTGATCTCGTGTGCTTGAGCCAAGGAAGCAGAATCTTAGCAGGGAAGCAATGCCTGCTGACATATGCCAGGATGTTGCTACACCTGTTGGTGCATCATCGCGAGTTTTTCATAGGTCTAACGAGAAAATTTAGATACAGAGCCCAAATTCACACAGCCTCATTACCGCCCAGTTGGTTCGTTCAAAAGAGGGGGAAGTGACCAAACTACTAGGTCATCGACCCATTGTTCCGATTAAAAATGCTACAAGGGTGAAGATAAAACAACTGACAACACAAAACAGGGAGAAAGGAAAAACCACAAGAACGACAGAAGAGCAACAAACACAACAAAAGAGGACAATAAAAGCACAAACAGACGAAAGAAACAGGTAAAAGAGACATTGAAACAAGACAGCGACTTCCCATGGCTGGCTGACCATGAGAATAAAAGCGAGAAGCCAGCCACTCTGCAAAACATTAAAACCTCCAGCATAAAAACACTCGTGGAGGACACTGAAGATCAAAGGACACATGCTGAAACTTAGAATGACGTAATACGTAAAACCAAATCAGACGAGGCGTTGTCTGCCGTATTTGTTATCATTGATTTTAGCAATGGAAGATTTCGGCACAGGGCAGTTAAAGTAGGACAGTGCACCACAATAGGGACCACTATCAACTGGACACCGCACGGATATTGAGGCAGGTGCTCACAGCGCAGGAGGTAGCCATGGGTCGCCTAAGCGTGGCCAATGCGGAGCCGGCAGAGAACCACAGAGTAAATGCTAAAGGCTCTCATCTAGGACTTGCACACATTCGTAGCCTCCTTAATTGTACACAGTCTGTTGTTGGTTCGTTGGTTGGTTGGTTGGTTGGTGGGTGGGTTGTTTCGTTGGTTGATTGGTTTAAAAGAAGGGGAGGGACCAAACTGTGAGACCATTGATCCTTCGTTACGATTAAAATAATTCCACAAGAATGGGAGTAAAACAATCGAGACATACAAAACACAGCTGGAAGAAAGGAAAACCACAAGAACGACAGAACGGCAACGAACACAGCCAGACAAAACTGGACAAGAAAACCACAGACAGATGCAAGAAACAACAAACCAACTTACCATGGCTGGCTGACCATGAGAATAAAAGCAAGATGCCAGCCACTAACACATTGAACCCTCCAGCCTAAAAGCACTGAGGTGGAGGACACAGAGGAACAAAAACTTAGATCGAATGATAAGACTCACCCTTACAAATAAACTGTAAAACTAAATCAGCTGATGAGGCGTTGTAAGAAAAACTTAGCGGCAACGAGTCCCGTAACCTAACTCTTTGTCGCAGGATAATCAAAGTAGTACAATGCTCCAGATTATGGGCCACTGTGAAGCGGGTGCCACAACACTGAGGCAGCTATTCACAGCGCAGGAGGTAGCTGTGCGTAGCCGAAGCGTGGCCAATGTGGAGCTGGCGGAGAACCACAGAATCCCTGTGAGGGGACCGCATGGAGGATTGGTTGGTTGGTTTGTGGGATTGAAGGGACGAAACTGCTATGGCCATCGATCCCTTTTTTCAAAAACTTCAAACACCCACACAGAACAAAAACGAACAATAGAGACAACAAGAGACGACACAGGACAAGAAAGACTCAAAGATCAGACAAAAGGAAATAAAATCACACAGTGTGGCAGTGGTTGGCCGAACAGACACAAAAAAGGAAACGCCAACCACCTAGAAACACTACAAAAATAACAGTGTCTAAAATCGTAGTCCAAAGGCCAGACTCAGAACAAAAAATAACACTCAGATTAAGTGATAAAAGCCACCTGCATTAATAAAACGGAAAACTAAGCCTGCCATGAAGTGTCATCTGTTAAAAGGCCAGGGAGCGTATCAGGCAGAGCAAGCGTCTGCCTGAGCACAGCTAAAAGCGGACAGGCCAACAAAAGGTGGACCACCGTTAAGGACAACACGCAGCAACATAGAGGCGGGGCCTCATGGCGCAGTAAATGGTTGTGTGTCAAGTGGGTGTGGTCAATGCGGAGCCGACAAAGGAAAACTGAGTCCCTGCAAGTGGCCTGCATGGATTACCACCACACATTCGTCGTCTCCTTGGTAGGACGGCGTTTGGTGTGGTCAGGTTGCGCCAATCCATGTCCCAAAGTTAGAAATTTCGCGGGGTAAGATTGCTCGCAAATCAGTCTCAGGGAGGCCAATGTCCATAAACGGTTTACTGGTGGCCTGTTTGACCACGTTCAATGCCCGGGCTGCCGACATGACCAGGGGTCCACACAAAGACTACAGAGCAGCCGGAACAGGCAAGAGTATGGAGGGACTCCTGGATAGCCATCACCAGACGAGAGCGAGGGAAACACTGGTCGATAGCTCGTAAACCGCTCAGGGAGTCGCTACAGGTAATGAAGGACTCACCTGAGCAGGACCGGATATACTCTACGGCTCGAAAAATGGCGACCAGCTCAGCAGTGAAAACGCTGCGGCCAACCGACAATGAGTTGTTCAGAATGGTCCCCTAGAGTGAGAGCATAACTGATACAACCAGGAACCATGGAACCGTCAGTGTAAACAACGCCAGAGCCCTGACACGTGGCAAGGAGGGAAAGAAAGTGGCGGTGAAAGGCCTCTGGAGGGACTGAGTCCTTCGGGACTGTGCCAATTCGAGCCGAAGGCAAGGGCGGGGTACACACCACGGGGGTGTACACAGAGGGGCCTGGAAAGGATGTGGAAGATGGAAAACCCCAAGCCCGGAGAGAAGATCTCTGGCTCGGACCACGATCGTACAACCTGACCGGGGCCGACGTTCTGGGAATGGGCGACCGACTGGGGGAACAGGAGACGATAATTAGGATGCCTGGGCAAGCTACAAGCGTGTGTAGCATAAGCGGCCAGTAAACTTTGGCGCCGTAACTGCAGTGGAGGGACACCTGCCTCCACAAGTATGCTGTTCACAGGGCTGGTTCTGAAAGCTCTAGTGGCAAGTCGGATCCCGCTGTGAAGGATTGGGTGCAGTACCCGCAACACAGAAGGGGATATTGAACTATAAGCCAGGCTCCCAAAATCCGGACGGGACTGGATTAATGCCTGGTAGAGCCGTAAGATAGTAGATCGGTCGGCGCCCCAGCTGGTGTGGCTGAAGCATTGCAGAGCATTTAGATGCCGCCTGCACATCTGTTTAAGCTGCCGAATATGAGGGAGCAAGAAGTTCACCGGCAAGATAAAGCCGTGGCTCAGGGTGAACTGTGTGGTGCCGGCGGAAATGCCTAACGCAGGACTTGGCAGCCGAAAACTGGAAGCCATGCGCTACAGCCCAAGACTGCGCATTGCGGATAGCTCCCTGCAGCTGGCATTCAGCAGCTGCAATGCCAATGGAGCCATAGTTGAGGCAGAAGTCAGCATACAAGGGAGCTGAACAGACGTTCCCACCGCCGCAGCGATCCCGTTAATTGCAATTAAAAACAGGCAGACAACAGATCCCTGCGGTACCCCATTCTCCAGAACTCGGGGGGGGGGGGGGGGTGGAGCGAGCTTATGGGGAGGCCGCAACTTGGCAACTTGGACGAGGAAGGTACGATGCGACAGAAAATTTCATATGGAAGCTGTTTCTGCTAAGGCTGAGCTTGGGCCCTTCTTTGGTATTGTACAAATTTGTTTAGGGATTGGATGCTTGATTTTATTGACTGGTAGCAACATGGCCTTCTTAATTGGCTCGCTCCCTACCGAAAGGCTGCAACTCTTGCCAATGGCAAAATTTAAATACTGGATAGCCCCATAACTAAGAAAGCATCCGTGAGTTACAACATTTAAGACTTAGCAAAATTTCGCAAAATCCTCAAAAATCAGCTAGATCCATGAAACCGTAAAATCATCCACTTTAAATAGCTTAAACTTTGACTGACGGCGTCATCTTTCGAAATTTTGCCGATCGGTAGGCAGCACTGCACTCAAACAAACCCGACAGAAAAAGGTAACGAACTGTTGACAAGAGCGATTGACAACTTGCAACATTAGAGCAAGATTAGTGCTCACTGAACAGTTTCACTATGCTTCCAGTAATTAATGTTCCAATACCAAGACCCTAGCACCGACAACTTTTGCTACATTATGACAGGACCAGTGTGCATACTATATGTGTCAACCCGTTCGTTCTCAGAACGCAGGAGCCAGCGACACTAATTTTACTTTAGGTAAGTGTGGCGACCAGACCTCTTGCCACACTGATTTTAATGTGGGTCGAATAGCTGTTAAGGTACCTTTACAGTCTGAACTAGATAGTGGTTCGCGTACTAATGCTAAATACCCAGTAGATACTAAGTTCAGCGAGTGCACCCCATTGACTAACCAAGGGGAGGTACTTAATGCACACCACTTGAAAATATTTTAATCTAATTATGTTCCTTATATTTTAAAATTAAAGAATACTTTTTGCTTTTGATGACTTCTTATGCCATATTTCCTAATAACTTTCAACTTTTCAGTTAGAAGTAACCTAAAAATTTAAATCTTAATAGAACACGCGAAATTTCCCAACACGTAATTTTTGTTTTGAAGTCCAGGATCCTTCTCACAACTACGTATCTTAGAGGTATTTTGTGAATTAATGAAATCTGTATTTTCAAAAAATTTCTTGTAGTGGTCAGTAAGTACCTCTCCCGTCTGTGTACACATTACGGAAAATGCGTTGTTGGTTGGTTGGTTGGTTGGTTTGGGGAAGGAGACCAGACAGCGTGGTCATCGGTCTCATCGGATTAGGGAAGGATGGGGAAGGAAAGCGGCCGTGCCCTTTCAGAGGAACCATCCCGGCATTTGCCTAGAGTGATTTAGGGAAATCACGGAAAACCTAAATCAGGATGGCCGGACGCGGGATTGAACCGTCGTCCTCCCGAATGCGAGTCCAGTGTAAAATGCGTTGTTATCTCTGAGATTGGGCAAAATGATATTTTAAGGTTCTGGACCCTTCTCATACATCAGCACCTTCTTAGTGTTTCATGAAACTGCAAAAAAAACAATTTTTAAATTTTTTATTTGTGTTTTGGTGGGCTTTAAGCGATTACTCAGCCCCTCGCCTTGGTAGTATGCGTTAGGAAACACTGGTACTGCTAGGGTTAATATACGCCATGAGTGACGACCAACGCACACAGACCGACAATTTCCACGGAGGACTGAAAAACTGGAAATGACAAAGCACTCACATCCTGACAACGACATCAACTTTCTCCACAGTCAGGTGAGCAAAACTCGTCCCTAAAAATTCTTACCACTAGCGAAATTCTTCAATCAAACCGAGACAACAAACCAACACGCATAATAAAAAATCTACAGTGTGCCTCGCCCAGACAACAGACGGAGGCACACTTTAACAAAAACTTTAGCCAACGCTGGCGAGACCTCAGTCACTGCGGCTTTCACAAACAAACAGCCAGTACAATTGCTACGGTCCTGTTTTATAGCGTACAAGGTACGTCTTAATCAACCCACAACCTGCACAAGTCTCACATACACCGCAATAGAGAAATACTGCTGAACCATGATGCTAACGTCCGTAACTCAACGGCGTCAATCAACAGCGGAGAGTCTACACTAATCTAACAAATACAACTAGCAACTGAGCTTCCAGACAGTTGGCATACGACAGTAAAACGACAAATCTGCAACTAGAAAGCCACATAACTGTGGAAACATCAACTAACGAAATTCAAATATCCAAAACGCAATGTCACTGTGCGCCGGAAAACATACTCCACGTACACATCAACCACCTCCCCATGGAGGTGATTTAACCTTAGAGGGTTAAGATAGTCTCCAAACAAGGTGCCCGCCGTCGCTTAATGCATACGGCAGTCCGGAACCACCAACGGACTTCTAAGTACACACTCGTCTTGCCCACGGCGTACTAAATCATAGCTTTCAACAACCCCCGGAAAACCAGTATACATACGCCACTTAAGAAATCAACGGTTCATCGCTAAGTACACTACTCCGCACCATGTGAGGCAATAACACCGACCGCGGCTCCCGCACTGGTCGATGGGACACGAGATAGTGGCCGGCCACTCACCGTCTGTCTGCTGCGCCAGGAAAACGGCCGCCAGATCTCGCCACAACTGTAAACAGCGCCACGCACTGAAGGACGCGGGAGTTCAAATCCCCGAGCGTGATGATCACTCGTCTCAGTGTGCTTGCTTATGAAATCAGCAAACATTAGTGTTTTTGAACCGATTTTTCCATTATATCTACGTGATTACTCTGTAATTCAAAATTAAGAGCCGGGCAGAGAGATCATCGAACCACCTTTAAGCTACTTCTCAGTGCGGGAAAAGACGAACACTTCACTCTTTCCGTGTGAGCTCTGATTTCTCTTATTTTACTATGATGATTATTTCTCCCTATGTGGATAGGTCCCAACAAGTATTTTCATACTCTCAGCAGAGAGTTGGTGATTGAAATTTCATGAGAAGCTCCTGCCACAGCGAAAACCGCTTTGTTTTAATGACCGCCACTCCAACTGTTGTATCATATCCGTGGCACACACTATCCTTTTCCGCGATAATACTAAACGAGCTGCCCTCCTTTGAACTTTTTCGATGTCCTCCGTCAATCCTATCTTATGCAGATCACACACCGCACAGTATTACACCAGATGATGGCGGGCAAGCGTAGGCTATGCAGTCTCTCTAGTAGATGTGTTGAATTTTCTATATGTTATGCCAATAAATGGCTGGCTCTGAGCACTATGGGACTTAAATTCTGAGGTCATCAGTCCCCTAGAACATAGAAATACTTAAACCTAACTAACCTAAGGACATCACACACATCCATGCCCGAGGCGCGGTTGCGCGGTTCCAGACTGTAGCGCCTAGAACCGCACGGCCACTCCGTCCGGCTATGCCAATAAAACACAGTCTATTGTCGCCTTCCCCACAATTATTTCTGTGTGTTATTTCCAACGTAAGTTGTTCGTAATTGTAATTGCTAGGTATTTAGTTAAATTAATGGCCTTTAGATTTGATTGATTTATCGTGTAACCTTTCAGCACTGATGTGGATGAGTGGATTAACTCACACTTCTGATTCTTTGAGGTCAATTTCCAATTTTCGCACCATACATGTATCTAGATCGTTTTGCGATTCGTTTTGATCTTCTGATGACTTTACTAGACGATAAACGACAGCATCCTCTGCAAACAACCTAAAATGGCTGCTCAAATAGTCTCCTAAATCGTTTACACATATAAGGAATAACAGAGGACGTATAACACTATCCTGGGGTACGCCAGAAATCTGTTTTACTTGATGACTTTCCGTCAATTACTACGAACTGTAACCTCCTGACAGGGAATCACGAGTCCAGTCACATAACTAAGACGATAGTCCATAGGCACGCAAATTGATCGGAAGTCGCTTGTGAGTTACGGTGTCAAAAAACTTCTAGAACTCTACAAATACGGAATCAAATTACTCGTAAAATCCCTTATCGACAGCACTCAACACTTCGTGTGAGTAAAGAGCTAGCTGTGTTTCACAAGAACGATAGTTTCTGAATCCGTGTCGACCATGTGTCAGTAGGCCGTTCTCTTCGAGGTAATTCATACTGTACGAAAGCAATATATGTTCCAAATTACTGCTGCATATCGACGCTAATGATATGGGCCTGTAATTTAGTGGTTTACTCCTACTACCTTTCTTTGAATATTTGTGTGGCCTGTGCAGCTTTCTAGTCTTTGAGTATGGATCTTTCGCCGAGCGAGCGGTTGAATATGATTGTTAAGTATGAGGCTATTCGATCAGCATACTCTGAAAGGAACCTAACTGGTATAAAATCAGCTTATACTAAGCGATCTAAGGTGCTTCGCTACTGGCAGGATATCTACTTGTAATTTACTCATGTTGGCAGCTGTTACTGATTCGAATTCTTGAATATCTTCTTCGTCTTATTTCGTGAACGAATTTCCAAAAGCTGTGTTCAGTAACTCTACATGTACATCTACAGCCATACTCTGAAAGCCACCTGACGGTGTGTGGCGGAGGGTACCTTGAGTACCTCTATCGGTTCTCCCTTCTATTCCAGTCTCGTATTGTTCGTGGAAAGAAAGATTGTCGGTATGCCTCTGTGTGGGCTCTAATATCTCTGATTTTATCCTTATGGTCTCTTCGCGAGGTATACGTATGAGGGAGCAATATACTGCTTGACTCCTCGGTGAAGGAATGTTCTCGAAACTTCAACAAAAGCCCGTACCGAGCTACTGAGCGTCTCTCTTGCAGAGTCTTCCACTGGAGTTTATCTATCATCTCCGTAACGCTTTCTCCATTACTAAATGATCCTGTAACAAAGCGCGCTACTCTCCATTGGATCATCTCTATCTCTTCTATTAACCCTATCTGGTGCGGATCCCACAGCGGTTTGTTGTATTCAAGCAGTGGGCGAACAAGTGTACTGTAACCTACTTCCTTTGTTTTAGGACTGCATTTCCTTAGGATTCTTCCAATGAATCTGAGTCTGGCATCTGCTCTACCGGCGATTAATTTTATATCGTCATTCCATTTTAAATCACTCCTAATGCCTACTCCCAGATAATTTATGGAATTAACTGCTTCCAGTTGCTTACCTGCTGTATTGTAGGTAAATGATAAATTATCTTTCTTTCTATGTATTCGCAGCACATTACACTTGTCTACATTGAAATTCAATTGCCATTCTCTGCACAATGCGCCAATTCGTTGCAGATCCTCCTGCATTTCGGTACAATTTTCCATTGTTACAACCTCTCGATATACCACAGCATCATCCGCAAAAAGTCTCAGTGAACATCTGATGTCATCCACAAGGTCATTTACGTATATTGTGAATAGCATCGGTCCTACGACACTCCCCTGCGGCACAACTGAAATGACTCTTACTTCGGAAGACTTCTCTCCATTGAGAATTACATGCTGCGTTCTGTTATCTAGGAACTCTTCAATCCAATCACACAATTGGTCTGACAGTCCATGTGCTCTTACTTTGTTCATTAAACGACTGTGGGGAACTGTATCGAACGCCTCGCGGAAATCAAGAAACACGGCATCTACCTGGGGAACCGTGTCTATGGCCCTCTGAGTCTCATGGACGATTAGCGCAAGCTGGGTTTTATCGTCTTTTTCTAAACCCATGCTGATTCCTACAGAGTAGAAGACTACTTACATCTATACGTTTGCTGCCGTGACGACGGTCGAATGCTTGCATCCTTCGGCCGTCTCTTTCTGCTAGGCTACTGCGCCGAATAAACGAAAAAATACGGCTTTTGACAGGCTGAACTGAACAGCCAACGCAGCTCCTAACTTGACTGTACGCAATATGCGGAATCACATACGCATTTTGCAAACAGTAATACGAGTGATGAAAACAACACGCCAGTTACCCATTCAGCATGTTAAGGGAGTTTTCTGGTCTAGAAGTTTCAAAAGTGGCTTTTTATTGCATATTTCGAAACCATATATTATGGAGAACACGTGGGCAAAACTGTTTTGCCCATAATTTGCATATAGTCGAAATACACGATCATAGGACCGGCAGTCCCGCGTCATCGAGCGCGTGCGGCCTGCGCTCTGAAGGAATCAGACCTGTATACGAAGACCTATCGAATGACATTTATTGCAAAGATGTGTTGGCGCAAACAGTAAAAACTATAACGAGCCGATAAATTCCCTGATTTGGAGGCTTTCCCCAGAACACAGATATTCCGGAAAAGAAGTAGTCAAAATTGCAAACAGTTTGGCCACAGTTACCGTCAACGACGGCTTCGCTGGGCTCGCACAGAGAATGAATGTCATGGGCGTTCAACTTGGCTGCACGAGTTCGAATTTTGCAGAAGGCGCAACGCGGACAGCCTTGCTCGCTCAGAGCATCGCGCATCTACGGCCGGTAAAGAAGATCTGCAGCCCGGGAGGAAGCGATGCACACGAACGAGATTTACGCGGTCGAGAAGCGACGAAAACGCTTTCGACAACTTCAAACGCGATTTCCTAAAAGTCACATTTTTTTAGCTGTGTGTTTGAATTGCCGAAAAACTACTCGGCCGATTTTGATGCCGCTTAGCTATTTTGGTAGAGTACTGAACTGGCTCTCGTCGGAACCTCTAAAAATTAACAAATTTTCAAAGTATCGATTTTTTGTTACATTTGAATGCCCAAACAAAGTCGATTTACCTTAGTTTTTTTTTTCAAACAGTAGCCATTTTGTAAAAGAAGTCTTCACTTTTCAGAGGTTCTAATCATAGCTACAATCATATATTTTCATAATTTTTTGGTCATGTCTGTTTCAGACCTCCCAGTTACCTGAACCATATCCACCCACCTACCGGTTCAAAAATGGCTCTAAGCACTGTGGGACTTAACATCTTAGGTCATCAGTCCCCTAGAACTTAGAACTACTTAAACCTAACTAACCTAAGGACATCACACACGTCCATGCCCGTGGCAGAATGCGAACCTGCGACCGTAGCGGTCACGCGGTTCCAGACTGAAGCGCCTAGAACCGCACGGCCACACCGACCGGCTGTTGTTGTTGTGGTCTTCAATCCTGAGACTGGTTTGATGCAGCTCTCCATGCTACCCTATCCTGAGCAAGCTTCTTCATCTCGCAGTACTTACTGCAACCTACATCCTTCTGAATCTGCTTAGTGTATTCATCTATTGGTCTCCCTCTACGATTTTTACCCTCCACGCTGCCCTCCAATGCTAAATTTGTGATCCCTTGATGCCTCAGAACTTGTCCTACTAACCGGTCCCTTCTTCTAGTCAAGTTGTGCCACAAACTCCACTTCTCCCCAATTCTATTCAATACTTCATCATTAGTTATGTGATCTACACATCTAATCTTCAGCATTCTTTTGTAGCACCACATTCTCTTCTTGTCCAAACTATTTATCGTCCATGTTTCACTTCCATACATGGCTACACTCCATACTAATACTTTCAGAAACGACTTCCTGGCACTTAAATCTATACTCGATTTTAACAAATTTCTCTTCTTCAGAAACACTTTCCTTGCCATTGCCAGTCTACATTTTATATCTTCTGTACTTCGCCCATCATCAGTTATGTTGCTCCCCAAATAGCAAAACTCCTCTACTACTTTAAGTGTCTCATTTCCAAATCTAATTCCCTCAGCATCATCCGACTTAATTCTACTACATTCCATTATCCTCGTTTTGCTTTTGTTGATGTTCATCTTATATCCTCCTTTCAAGACACTATCCATTCCGTTCAACTGCTCTTCCAAGTCCTTTGCTGTCTCTGATAGAATTACAATGTCATCGGCGAATCTCATAGTTTTTATTTCTTCTCCATGAATTTTAATACCTACTCCGAATTTTTCTTTTGTTTCCTTTACTGCTTGCTCAATATACAGATTGAACAACATCGGGGAGAGGCTACAACCCGGTCTCACTCCCTTCCCAACCACTGCTTCCCTTTCATGCCCCTCGACTCTTATTACTGCCATCTGGTTTCTGTACAAATTGTAAATAGCCTTTCGCTCCCTGTATTTTACCCCTGCCACCTTCAGAATTTGAAAGAGAGTATTCCAATCAACATTGTCAAAAGCTTTCTCTAAGTCTACAAATGCTAGAAACGTAGGTTTGCCTTTCCTTAATCTTTCTTCTAAGATAAGTCGTAAGGTCAGTATTGCCTCACGTGTTCCAATATTTCTACGGAATCCGAACTGATCTTCCCCGAGGTCGGCTTATACCAGTTTTTCCATTCGCCTGTAAAGAATTCGTGTTAGTATTTTGCAGCTGTGACTTACTAAACTGATAGTTCGGTAATTTTCACATCTGTCAACACCTGCTTTCTTTGGGATGGGAATTATTATATTCTTCTTGAAGTCTGAGGGTATTCCGCCTGTCTCATACATCTTGCTCACCAGATGGTAGAGTTTTGTCAGGACTGGCTCTCCCAAGGCCGTCAGTAGTTCTAACGGAATGTTGTCTACTCCCGGGGCCTTGTTTCGACTCAGGTCTTTCAGTGCTCTGTCAAACTCTTCACGCAGTATCGTATCTCCCATTTCATCTTCATCTACATCCTCTTCCATTTCCATAATATTGTCCTCAAGTACATCGCCCTTGTACAGACTCTCTATATACCCCTTCCACCTTCCTGCTTTCCCTTCTTTGCTTAGAACTAGGTTTCCATCTGAGCTCTTGATATTCATACAAGTGGTTCTCTTTTCTCCAAATGTCTCTTTAATTTTCCTGTGGGCAGTATCTATCTTACCCCTACTGAGATAAGCCTATACATCCTTACATTTGTCCTCTAGCCATCCCTGCTTAGCCATTTTGCACTTCCTGTCGATCACATTTTTGAGACGTTTGTATTCCTTTTTGCCTGCTTCATTTACTGCATTTTTATATTTTCTCCTGTCATCAATTAAATTCAATATTTCTTCTGTTACCCAAGGATTTCTACTAGCCCTCGTCTTTTTACCTACCTGATCCTCTGCTGCCTTCACTACTTCATCCCTCAGAGCTACTCATTCTTCTTCTACTGTATTTCTTTCCACCATTCCTATCAATTGTTCCCTTATGCTCTCCCTGAAACACTGTAGAACCTCTGGTTTAGTCAGTTTATCCAGGTCCCAGCTCCTTAAATTCCCACCTTTTTGCAGTTTCTTCAGTTTAAATCTACAGTTCATAACCAATAGATTGTGGTCAGAGTCCACATCTGCCCCTGGAAATGTCTTACAATTAAAAACCTGGTTCAAATAAAGAGTATTTACAAAAAAACACATATTATCGTCACTTTCTCATCACATATCTTACATGTCGTTCACCTGCTGTGAGCTGATCCATATATGGATTAAACAGTTTCTGTAAATACTTGGTACCCATCAACACTTTAGTGAGAGGAAATTGTTGCCAAGTGGCCAGCAAACACAGTTCCAAACATCGATCATGAGAGTATGCATCGGCACTTCAGAGTACTGATGGGGATATTCTGACGCACAATGCCGCATGTTCTGTGGGTTCACATACTCTGACAAGGTGAGCCGGGCCTCACCTGAAAAAATGGAAACCTGCGGACCCAGAAGTCAGGTTTCCACTTCAGTTACAAAACACCCGAAAGTTTGTCTGGACGCTTTAAGGCATTTCGTTGGACATTGTTTCAGATTTCTTAGTTTTCTTAGTGTTAAGCTTCCTTTCGGATAGTTATGTTTCTTATTGGCTACAGAGCCCCATTCATGCCATTTTGACACTAAGCTATGCACTAAGAATTGTAATGGATCTTCGTCCAAAACATTTCCACCCTTGTGCAAACAGTCCCGCACACATTTTCCACGAGTTTTGCTTCGCTTAGCGCTCAACAGCGGACACACGCAGTTTTACTATGAGCGCCATTTTGTTTTGTGTGCAGTTGGTCAATAAACCCGTCTGTTCGTCTCACTCACTCGAAGGTGATGACGCGCGAAATACCGGGTAGTTGTAATTAAAGTGCAGCTATTCACAGAGGTCAAAAGTGCGCTGTAATTATAGTATGGCTATGCAACTTGGTATATATGCTAATGCGTTAATGGGGAACCGATTTACTCTATAAAAAAATTACTACCAATTATGTCCACCAGGTGGAAATCTGGCGCTGTAAATGCAAGAAAGGCGTATAGAAATGTTTCCATATGTAACGGATTAGGAACTGAACGTCTGCATAAAAAGTCAAACAAATGAGAAAGATATGCTGCTTTTACTACTAACTGCCGTTTACACAATTTGTTGAATATGAGCACCGCAGACGTCGATAGATGCTGCACCCGCAAAAGACTTGATGAAAACATCTTTGCAGCAGTTCTAGTGGAATCTGAGTAACGCCTCCTGTGTAATGGCCTTTAGACCCGGTAGAGACCTAAAGTGTCCCTGATAAACCTGTCTTTCCAGATATCTCCCCAACCAAAAGGCACATGTCAGGTGATCTGGTGATAACACGTTCGTTGAAGATATCGTGAAACAGATCTTTCACTGGGCGAGCGACGTCAAGTATTTCCCCATCTTGCATGAAGGCGATGGTTTCCACACAGTTGGCTCTTCCAATGCAGGCATCGCATGCCGTACAAGGAGGTCTCGTTAATGCGCAGAAGTCACGGTGTACCTGACACGCATCTGGATGTATACTCTTTAAAGAAGAACGGGCTGAGATTAATGGCTCTTTCGAATCCACACCGCAGTCATATGCAGCGAGTGCGATGGTTCTTCGTTCACAGTATTCAGTTTAACAGTACACCAAATTTGGCAGTTCTGTGTAGTCACTGCGCCTGGAGTGTGAAGTGTGCCTCGATACTTCCACAGAGTATTGCCCGGCTGCATGCCATTAATTTTTATCCGTGCCAGGAGCCGAAGAGCACTTTTAGAACGTTGCTGCGGATCATGCGGCTTCAGTTTCTGCACCGTATGGATCTTGTTCGTGTACCGTTTTACGATGGTCGTTCCGAAAGTAACGCCTCCTATTTTTAATCATGGAAACTACAGGAGATACATAAATCACGTCAGCACAGCTAAACAGAGCAAGATTTCATCTAAAGACTGTCATTTTTCCACATAGTCACCAGCATTCATCATGCACTTTTGCCAACGATGAACCAGAGCCTGCATGCCGCGTTTGTGGAAATCGGAACCAGCTGAGGCCAGCCACTTCCTTACAGCTTTGAGAAGAGCATCCGAGTATTGAAAATTTTCGCTAAGTAGTCCATCTTTCAGAGGCCCGAAGAGATGAAGTCTGAAGGCGCTAAATCGGGACTGTACGGTGGATGTGGTAAGACAGTCGCACCGAATTTTGCAATGAGTTGCGTGGTCGCAAAACTGGTGTGGGGCCTTGCGTTATCATGTTGCAGTCTGACGTGCAAGAGGAATGATGCTCTCCGCAGTGGACACAGGTGGGAGGCGGGACACATGGAGTATTGGGATGTGATGGGCGTCCACAATCTCGACAGGACTGACTGCGGACCTTTGGTACAGAGCCGAGTGGAGGGTCTGAATCAGAGGCTGAGACGGTTCTGCGACCATGTGGGCTGCAGATTCCTCGACTTGCGCCATAGGGTGGTGGGGTTTCGGGTTCCGCTGGATAGGTCAGGAGTCCACTACACGCAACAAGCGGCTACACGGGTAGCAGGGGTTGTGTGGCGCGGGCTGGGCGGTTTTTTAGGTTAGATGGCCTTGGGCAAGTACAGAAAGGGCAACAGCCTCAACGGGTGCGGGGCAAAGTCAGGACATGCGGGGACCAAGCAGCAATCGGTATTGTAATTGTCAACTGTCGAAGCTGCGTTGGTAAAGCACCGGAACTTCAAGCGCTGATAGAAAGCACCGAAGCTGAAATCGTTATAGGTACAGAAAGTTGGCTTAAGCCAGAGATAAATTCTGCCGAAATTTTTACAAAGGTACAGACGGTGTTTAGAAAGGATAGATTGCATGCAACCGGTGGTGGAGTGTTCGTCGCTGTTAGTAGTAGTTTATACTGTAGTGAAGTAGAAGTGGATAGTTCCTGTGAATTATTATGGGTGGAGGTTACACTAAACAACCGAACTAGGTTAATAATTGGCTCCTTTTACCGACCTCCCGACTCAGCAGCATTAGTGGCAGAATCTACTATGTAGGAATCAACATGGATTCCGGAAACAGCGATCGTGTGAGACCCAACTCGCCTTATTTGTTCATGAGACCCAGAAAATATTAGATACAGGCTCCCAGGTAGATGCTATTTTTCTTGACTTCCGGAAGGCGTTCGATACAGTTCCGCACTGTCGCCTGATAAACAAAGTAAGAGCCTACGGAATATCAGACCAGCTGTGTGGCTGGATTGAAGAGTTTTTAGCAAACAGAACACAGCATGTTGTTATCAATGGAGAGACGTCTACAGACGTTAAAGTAACCTCTGGCGTGCCACAGGGGAGTGTTATGGGACCATTGCTTTTCACAATATATATAAATGACTTAGTAGATAGTGTCGGAAGTTCCATGCGGCTTTTCGCAGATGATGCTGTAGTATACAGAGAAGTTGCAGCATTAGAAAATTGTAGCGAAATGCAGGAAGATCTGCAGCGGATAGGCACTTGGTGCAGGGAGTGGCAACTGACCCTTAACATAGACAAATGTAATGTATTGCGAATACATAGAAAGAAGGATCCTTTATTGTATGATTATATGATAGCGGAACAAACACTGGTAGCAGTTACTTCTGTAAAATATCTGGGAGTATGCGTCGGAACGATTTGAAGTGGAATGATCATATAAAATTAATTGTTGGTAAGGCGGGTACCAGGTTGAGATTCATTGGGAGAGTGCTTAGAAAATGTAGTCCATCAACAAAGGAGGTGGCTTACAAAAACTCGTTCGACCTATACTTGAGTATTGCTCATCAGTGTGGGATCCGTACCAGGTCGGGTTGACGGAAGAGATTGAGAAGATCCAAAGAAGAGCGGCGCGTTTCGTTACCGGGTTATTTGGTAACCGTGATAGCGTTACGGAGATGTTAAATAAACTCAAGTGGCAGACTCTGCAAGAGAGGCGCTCTGCATCGCGGTGTAACTTGCTCGCCAGGTTTCGAGAGGGTGCGTTTCTGGATGAGGTATCGAATATATTGCTTCCCCCTACTTATACCTCCCGAGGAGATCACGAATGTAAAATTAGAGAGATTAGAGCGCGCACGGAGGCTTTCAGACAGTCGTTCTTCCTGCGAACCATACGCGACTGGAACAGGAAAGGGAGGTAATGACAGTGGCACGTAAAGTGCCCTCCGCCACACACCGTTGGGTGGCTTGCGAAGTATCAATGTAGATGTAGATGTAGACATGTGACGCTGGAAGTACAGTGGGAAGACATATGGCCGAACTTCCAGCACTTAAAGCACCGCATAGGTTATCCGCAGATAACCAAGATGTTGGTCTTCTTCTCTGCTCTCACTCTGGAAATTCGGGTTTTCAGCTTAGTCAGTGTCGTCTTGTAGTGTATTGAATTGACAGTTTCTCCAGACTCCAGGACATCCAAAAGAACCACACCTTCGCTATCCCAGAGAACCGTGCACATCACTTTGGCTGCAGACGGCTGTGTCTTGAATTTCTTCTTTTACAGAGAATTCGAATGTGGCCATTCCATCGACTGTCTTTTGGATTCCGGCTCGTAGCGGTGACACCACGTCTCATCTTCGGTGAGGATGCTATTCAGAAAATTTTCACTTTCAGCTTCATATTGGCCCAGCAAGTCCCAACAGATTCTCATTCGATGAGTTTTTTGTTCTTCTGTAAACATCCGCGGGACCCATGTCGTACAGACTTTGCGATAACCAAGATGTTCGAATGTTGTTTCCAAGACATTACAGCCGACATTCAGCTTTGCACACAATTCTCTCGTCGTTATCCGCCGATCAACGTGGATCAGTTGATCAAGACGCTCTTCGTTGCGGGGAACCACTGAGCAGTGTCGACCGGGCCGTGGCTCATGACGCACACCATTTTCACCACCTTCAAAATACCATACCCATCTCCTCGTACGAGTATTGCTCACACCTATTGTATCGTGTTCATACACCTTTAGGAAGCGTCGATGGATTTCAGTCGGCAATGAGGAATTCAATCACCCATCGCTGGTTTACACGCGCGCCCATATCAGGTCCATTTTGGAAACTCCTCTGCTGGCGCCAACTACCGCAGAACGACGGAACCAACTGCGAATGGAAGAGGAAGATTCAAGCATTAGCACTGCACCAACGACATCTGGCGCGGACGTTCGAAGTTGACACAAAAAAATAGGAGTTTTTACTTCCGGAATGACCCTCGCAGAATAGTCTAGAAGACTTTCTATGCCGTTTACTATCGAATAGACAATTCTCGTGACACTGCTCGAGCACTACCAATATCCAGGGCACGTGCTCCATGGTCAGTCACAGCAACAGCAACCTCGTCAATAACTTCCACTGGGATAAGACGCCTTCCTCTTCCAGGTACCACACCAAGCTTACTAGTGTTTCGAAATACCATTATCAGCTCCTCCAAACCATTTATTGACATCGGGCCTCTCCTGACACCTTTCTGTCGCCAATACTCCCTTAATGCAGTACTGTAATTGCTGCCGTTCACACAAAACTGTTTCACTAACGGCGCACAGTCTCTCTTCTCGATAACTATACTGTTCACTCGCGTTACTGACTTGTCAAATGCAAGCGTGGATGTCATAGTCATACAAACAGTTTACAGCGCCAGATTTGCAACTGCTGATCACAACTAGAACCAACGTATTTTCCATGGTAAATTGGTTCCTCATTAACGCGCTATCATATCTACCAAGTTTCGCTGTCATACGGTAATTGCAGTCCTCGCTGGACCTTAGCGACTAGCTGAACTTTAATTATAACCTCGGGGAACTTGGGACAGATCATGTCTTACATTCGTATATGCAGAAATAGGACAGCAATCGATTGCCATTTCAGAATAAAATTTCCAGAATTTTCTGTGGTGCGCAGTTTTCCTATTCATTAACAAGCACCAGTTCCATATTATAAATATTTTCAGGGCTGGTTTTATTTTGCCGTTGTGAGAAGCATTAACTTTGACATTATTTCTCAGTTAATTCTTCAGATATGAGAAAAGCGAAAGAGAAGATCGCTGGTGGTGGTTTAATTACTATGTAATCTTAAGTTCGCGTTTGACTTTTAATTAACTGTGAGAGGAGACCTGCTGCTGTCTGACAGCGTTCATAAACATTTCAGACCAGACCGGTGGAACTGCCGTTGTACACTACTTAGAGACCGCAGTTAATCTCCCATCTGGCAAGTTACAACTTCCTCTGCCCCTCTGGAAAAGTAAGTCTCATTATAATAACTCTAAGTTTTCAGAGTCCAGTGGTAATACAAAACTAGATATTTTTATTTCCAAGACAATAATACGTTCCATTAGCTCAAAACTCGCGAGTTGTTATCCCTGTATGAAAATATTTTGGTTCTAGCCATTAAATCCCCAGCCACACACAACTCTGCCACTGAACAATATGAGATGTTTGAGACTTTGCCTTTCCTCAGGTTCCGAGGACGACGATACACAAAACGATGATGAACCTACCAGTTACAGCTATGCTGACGCTTACCGAGAAGCGAACACCGGCACCCAGCGGCAGCTGCCAAGTAACATCAACGCACACCGTCAAAGGTATCGATCTGTATGATATCCACTATTAACAAAGCCTACTCCTGCATGACCTGTTGCATTACTACCCGACCCAGCTATCGCAGAGGTGTTTTTTTCTCTTGGTTCTTGCCTTGGCACTTTTTCCCCTCTGCCCTTCAAACCACTACCCTTCGTTCAACTTTCGACCCAATCTACATCCAGATGAGCGCTTATTAATGGTTAACCTTAACCAGACGTACGCAAACATCGCAGTACCCATATCCTGCGAGACTTCACCTTAGTGAAAACTAACCCTTATGCAGAGATGGCAGTAGACCTTTTGTGTTGGCCATCTTGCCGCTGTGGGCATGGAGGGGCTCCACCTCTTTAAAATAAAAAAGAAATGAATAAATAAATAAAAATAAAAAAACGTAACGAGCATGTTAGTAGGACAGTAGGAGATTGTTCAAAGAGTATAATTTCAGGTTCAGTAGTGTATTCTAGCATGATTCCTAACCCAATTGGAAAACATTACGATTAAAATAACTGGTATAGGATTTGTGGCTAAATAAGCGTCTGTTGTGAATCAAAGAGAGAATGACGATCTTTA